>NC_090828.1:3321930-3986316 GCF_028021215.1 Eschrichtius robustus
GCGCAGTGGTTGAGAACCTGCCTGCCGATGCAGGGGATGCGGGTTCGAGCCCTGGTCTGGGAGGATCCCACGTGCCACGGAGCAGCTAGGCCCGTGAGCCACAGCTACTGAGCCTGCACGTCTGGAGCCTGTGCTCCGCAACAAGAGAGGCCACGACAGTGAGAGGCCCGCGCACCGCGATGAAGAGTGGCCCCGCTTGCCACAACTGGAGAAAGCCCTCACACAGAAACGAAGACCCAACACAGCCAAGAATGAATAAATAAATAAATAATAATTAAAAAAAAAAAAAAAAAAAAAAAAAAGGGGCAAGTGACGGAGCGCAAAGCCAGGGCGGGGCCGCCAGCAGCCGGCACAGTCAACACAGCACAAAAGCCCTCAAACCTCCAAAGCAGAGGTTTGGGAGAAAAGCTGGTTGGAATCCCTGCTCTGTCGCTTACTAGGTCGCAGTTTCCGGCAACTCCTGTGACCTCTTCAGCTTCCCATGTGACACAGGAGAGACGCAGCCACTGGGGAGGTGGCAGATAAACGGTGGGACCCCAGGCTGGCACCTGCCACACACTCTGCCTGTTATTCTAAGGAACACAGATTAGTTTTCCTGCAGATAAGAGGCTCTGGAATTACAATTTACATACAGGTTTAGAGAAGCCATAGGTAGAGTCCCGAGTCACTTAATTGGCTCGGATTAGGTTTAAGGCTTTAGTGTCAGCATTTTTGAGCACTTGGAGCTCTGCCCTTTTTCTGGAACGTCCCACCTCCAAGCCCAGAATTTTGGGCTTATTGCTCTCCCCAGAGCCAAGCTTTTGGCATCGTTGGTCCTTAGACAAGTGTACTGTGAATACAACTCTGTACAAATGTACGAATGTAGACAAAGACTGGAAGGAAACGCAGTAAACAAAAGAGCTGCTCTATTTAAGTGATGGATTCGTGGGAATTTTATTGCTTTTCAGAATACCCTTAGATATTGTTTGAATGCTCTTTTTTTATATAATAGTTTAAGGAACTTGAACTTTATTCAGGTGGCAGTAAAGGACCCACTGAAAGTGTTTGAACAGGGAAGTAGGATTTTGTTGGAACAAAGAACCTGTAGGCTACAAAAAAGTTAAAAATCACCCTCATAATTCTTTTGCAAAAATTTCTTGGCTGGTCTCACTATTTATTCTTCCAGATTAGCTTCAGAGTCTACTTTTTAACTTTAAGCCAACCTTGTCCCCTAAACTGGGATTTTATTTGAATTACGTTATACTTATAAATTATTTGGGATGGATTAACATCTTTTTAATACCGAGTCTTCTAATTCAGAAACAAGGTAACTCTCTCTCCATTTTTTAATCTATGTCCTTCAGTATATTGTTATACTTTCTTTCATATAGGTCCTACATATTTCTTTATTCCTAAATGCTCTTTTGAATGGGATCTTATCTTCTTGCCATTATTTTAAAAAATTATTGTGGCATATGGGAATGTTATGGATTTTTTTTTTTTTGGAAGTAGGTAAACTTGTTCCCTGAACATATTTTTTAATTAATTAATTAATTAATTTTACCTTTTTATTTTGTATTGGAGTATAGTTGATTAACAATGTTGTGTTAGTTTCAGGTGTACAGCAAAGTGATTCAGTTATACATATACATGTATCTATTCTTTTTCAAATTCTTTTCCCATTCAGGTTGCTACATAATATTGAGCAGAGTTCCCTGTGCTATACAGTAGGTCCTTGTTGGTCATCCATTTTAAATATAGCCATGTGTACATGTCAATTCCAAACTCCCTAACTATCCCTTTCCCTCACCCTTACCCCCTGCTATGGATTTTTGTTTATATCATTACAAATTATTTCATTGAACTCTCAGTTTTAGACTGATTTTTTTGGATTAGCTATGTACATAATCTGCAAGTAGTTACAAATTGTATCTATTCCTTTTCAGTAGTTATACTGCCGATTTCTTTATCCTGTCTGAACATCAGAACTCCCATCATTATAATGTTACACTAGCCCTGGTCTGCCATCTCTTCTTAAATTGGATACTCTGAAATTAGGGAAGTAATAAGGACTCAGCAGCTTTGTGGGTTTGTGCTTGTACTGTAATAATACAGGACAGGACACCAGCCTTATTAGCATTTAAACAGCATTAAAGCTGCCTATAAAGTAAACAGAGAATTTGTTGTCAGTCACTTGATAAAGCCCCTGAAAGGAAAGAAATTATAGTCTCAGAACAAGACACTCTTGCCTAAAGGCCGCAATCTAATTTTGACCAGTAAAAGATAAACAGGCAAAGCGACTTGAAGAAAGATTAGTACTGAAGTCAGTGAAAAGTTTATTACTGTGAGTGTTACCATACAATTGTTTTCTGCAGGGAGAGGCCCTGTGGAGGGATGACACTCAGATTCTGGGGCCAACACTGCGTGGGCGGGAAGCCGAACCTCTGCCTAGAACTTGCTGTTGGTCTTGGGCCAGTTATATAACCTCTCTCTATGCCTCGGTTTCCTCATCTGTCAAATAGCAGTAACAATGGCACCTAGTTCATACCGTTTATAAGGATTAAATGAGTGATTATTCATAATCAGTATTTAAATAAATAAAATGCTGGCTGTGAGCATAGTGCTTGGTTCACAAAATGCACAATGTTACAAAGTACTTCAAGGCGCATTTCACCTAAATCTAACGTAACCAGTCACCATTTACAAAGGGATGTGGGAATTAACTTTTGTCCCAGACCAAGGGCCCCTCCCTCTTGCCTTCCGGCCCCACCCCACTGTGGCTTCTATCTCAGCCTGCATCTCTGCGGGCCGGAGCCCACAGCCTGCAGGGTACACCCTGGTGCAGGGGAAATATATGAACTTGTTAAGCCCCTGGAAGTGGAAGACTAACTGGAATTCTAAGTCGTGAGGCTCTAGTAGGAGCAACCATTATTACTCTTCTAGAACAAGTGGCCTGAACTTTGGGACAGTTATTGTCTTTCAGGCAACCAGTCACTTCCTAGTTGAGAGTTCTGCTACAGATGGCTGGACTTGACTGTGTCTGCAAAGAACGGTATTAGGCAATAGGAGCCCAAGAACTTCTCTTTTTTGGGCAAAGAGACTCTCTTACAGTACAATTTTTGAAAAAGAAGAAATTGTTCCACAGTGAAGCAACTAAGAGTTTTGAATAAAAATATTCCAAGTTTTCAGTTCTAATATTCTACGGTTATTTAAAATACTTGCCCTACATTTAAAATAAAATGTAATAGAACTATCTCTATCTTTCAGCATCTTTATCTCTGGAAGGAGGCAAAGGGGAGTAGGCAGTGAAGAACGGGAGAAATCAGGGAGAAACAGATACACTTGGGGGTGGGGGGAGTCAAACTCCAGTGGCTGCCTCCTGGTGGTCACCGGTAAGCATTCCCGAGGGGCCTGCGCTAAAGGTTTCATGTTGGCTTAAAAATGTCAGACAACCCAAGTGTCCACTGATAGATGAATGGATAAATACATGTGGTGTATCCATACAATGGAATATTACTGGGCCTTAAAAAAAGGAAATTCCGATACATGCTGCAATGTGGATGAAGCCTTGTAAACATTATGCAAAGTGAAATAAGCTAGATGCAAAAGGACAAATATTGTATGGTTTCACTCACATGAGATACCTACAATTGTCAAATTTATACAGAAAGTAGAAGGTGGTTGCCAGGGGCTGGAGGGGACATAGGAATGAGATTTAGTGTTTAATGGATACGGTTCCATTTGGGAAGATGAGAAGAGCTCTGGAGATGGATAGTGGTGATGGTTGCACAACAGTGTGAATGTACTTAATCCTACTGAACTGTACACTTAAAAATAGTTAAGATGGTGAATTTTATGTTACGTGTATTTTACCACAATAAAAAATAATTTATATTAAAACTTTTACACTGTAAGAAAGTGGCCAAATTGACCTTGCAGTATCTACTTTATGGCATCCCTTCTGGCTATAAAAATGGTGTCTATGATGAGTATGTAATAGAATGCAAAATGCTTATGACAACGTTGAGTGCACACACACACACACACACTCAGTACACACACACACACTCAACACACACACACACTCAGTACACACACACACACTCAACACACACACTCAGTACACACACACACTCAACACACACACACTCACACTCAGTACACTCACACTCAGCACACACACACACTCAGTACACACACACACTCAGTACACACACACACTCAACACACACACACTCAGCACACACACACACTCAACACATACACTCAGTACACACACACACTCAACACACACACACACTCAGTACACACACACACTCAACACACACACACACTCAACACACACACACTCAGTACACACACACTCAGTACACACACACACTCAACACACACACTCAACACACACACACACTACACACACACTCAACACACACACACTCAACACACACACTCAGTACACACACACTCAACACACACACACTCAACACACACACTCAGTACACACACACACTCAACACACACACACACACTCAGTACACACACACACTCAACACACACACACACTCAGTACACACACACACTCAACACACACACACTCAACACACACACACACACTCAGTACACACACACACACTCAACACACACACACACACCCCAATAACATCTATGAAAAAATAAACAACAACAAAGACCTTAAGGAAATAAATCAAACTAGAGCCATGGTTGTCTTTATGTTATAATGCTTTTTGTTTCCTTCTATTTTCCAATGATTATTTTGATACGCATGTACTACTTTTAAAGGGGGAAAATAACGCAGAATTTCATTTTTCTCTGTAACTTTATTTGAAAAGAAAGGAAGAATGAAAAGAAAAACCTTTATGCCTTTTGTTCCTAGAGGCTTTTAAACCTACAAGGAAACTGCAATTAATTAGGTTGCCCACCACTTTCACTACCTTCCTATTTTTGTACCATGGATGCCCCTGGCAGGCTGGTGAAGCCTGTGGCCATTCTCAGAATGGTATTTTTTTAAATTAATTAATTTTTGGCTGCGTTGGGTCTTTGTTGTTGTGCACAGGCTTTCTCTAGTTGTGGCGAGCGGGGGCTACTCTGCATTGTGGTGCACGGGCTTCTCATTGCGGTGGCTTCTCTTGTTGCGGAGCCGGGGCTCTAGGCAGGCGGGCTCAGTAGTTGTGGCACACGGGCTCAGTAGTTGTGGCGCACGGGCTTAGTTGCTCTGCGGCACGTGGGATCTTCCCGGACCAGGGCTCAAACCCGCATCCCCTGCATTGGCAGGCGGATTCCAAACCACTGAGCCACCAGGGAAGTCCCAGATGGTATTTTTAAGTGCTTAAAACAAAGTATATAGGGTTACAAAGGAAAGTGATTATTCTGAAATATATTATCAAAATACATTTTTAAATTGTGATATATTGTATCAATCACAGTCCAGAAAGGAAAAAAGGAAATTACACCAGTTCTGTTAATAGGAGCAATTTAATACAGGTGTTGGATGACTGAGACGGCAAAGGGGACTCGGGTAACACAGAGGTAATACTCTGTGGAAAGGCTAGGGCTGGGGGGAACAAAGGGCTGGGTTAGCGTACCCCGAAGGCTCGGAAGGCACTGTGCTCCAGAATCTCCTACAGGGCTCCATGACGGTGGTTTCTGAGAGCATGAAAAATACTAGAAATGGAACTGACCGCGGCTGCCTGGGTGAAGGCCGTTGCTGGGGTGATGATCACAGAAACAGGAGGCAGACAGGGAGGAGTGGGTCCTGTCTCCTTCCTTGGCCTCACAGTCGCCCTCTAGGGCCTGGGCAGAGCCCGGGGAGATGAGGTGTGCAGGTCTCCAGCCCCAGCATCACAGGGCTGGGAAGAAGCGGGGTTTGGAGCAGAGAGGCAACAGCTTAATAACCAGCCCAGATACGAGCTTCGTTCTTAGTGTACTGAGTGCCAAGAGCTCATATCCACCATAATAGCGACACAGACTTGTACATTTCCACAGCTGTCTGCAACCACCGGAAAGTGACATAAAAATAGTTGGTCCTTGGTGATGAAATCACACACACTTCTAAAGTTTTGGGCCTACATTCATAATTGGAGGTAACACTGCTCTTTTTTTTCTGATCCAATTTCAGGGATCCTTTGAAATCTAAACAAAGACCCTTGGAGGATGATTGGACCCAAAGTTAAGAATCCTTCTGGGTGTTTCAAGATGTCAAATACAGTTCTTTTTCTTCCTTAATTTGGGCTTAAAAAAGTCACAAGACTGATCACGTGATCACATGATTGATCATTGATACCAGGTTTCTTTTTATGCTTTCAAAGGGAAAATAATACTACCGCAAATTCATGCCTTGGTGCATCTCTCTAACTGATATTATCAACCATCCTGCAAATAGTAAATAGTAATTTTTGCATTTTATTGATCATATTATGCCTATTTCTGAATGCCACAGAAAGTAAAGTAGACACACAACTGTGCTTACATCCTCACCCGCTCTCCTGGGGGACACGGATTCCTGGGTGGTCTTCAGAGCTCTTTCCTGTAAGGTCCCCTGTCAGCCCCACCACTTTGACTGTGACCCAGATGTCCCCCAACACCAGGTGTCTGTTTCTTTTCTCTTGACTTACCCAAGTTTCAGCCCATCTGCCACGTGGACATCTCTACCCGGAGGTCCCAAAGTCACCTCAAGCTCGAGACGTATTCAAAATGGAACTTGTGTCGCCTCCAAGGGTCTTTCCTCTGCATTTCCTCCTCCGAGGGGGCGCTACCAGCCAGTGCCCCCTAAGAAGGCTTTCTCTAATGTCTCTGGACTTCAGTTCCCTCATCAGTGAAGGAGAGGCAGTAACAGTCACAACCTCCTGGGCTGTTGTGAGGACTAAATGTGCTGCCAGGTCTTGACATCAGTAAACGCCCGCCCCTGCGAGGTTGGTGCTCTCCCCCCTCCGCCGGCAGTGCATCCATCACCAAGTCGGCTTCCTTTCCTAATGTCACTTCAATGTGCCCCCAGGACCACTGCCTTAACCCGGCCTCAGCGTGACTCCTCAGAATGATCAGAATTGTCCCCAATGCCCAACCCCCCCCATACTGCTGCAGAGTCACCTCATGCACTCACTCAGTCAGTCATCACGCGTGGGTGAGGGCCGCCACGGGTCAGAGACCACGGATGTAACAGTGAGCAAGCTGCAGCCACACCTCTGGGGGAAAGACTGATGTTAAATAATTGCCAAATAAATAATTAATTGTCATGATAAGTGCCATGACATTCCATGAAAATATCCCCAGATGCAGACAGAAAACACAACTTTGTGTTTCTAAGGAAACAAGAAGTGATTCCAAGCGGGGAGGGGTGGGGAAGGAGAGCCCTCCTGGGAGACCTGTGAGGCTTCCCTCTGAGAGCCGGGCAAAGGGCAAACTCCCAGACATCACCAAGCCTTCTAGATGCCGGCCTGGCAGACATCACCAAGCCTCCTAGATGCTGGCCTGGCGTCCTGCCACCAGCCACTCAGCCATCGCCCTTAAATCCTGCAGACCAGCGACAGAAGACTGCCTCCTGGTGCTGACTTCAAACCTTTGAGACTGAGCCCATGTTTCTTTTTTTCCATGAAGACAATTTATAAAAACGTAATGGTAATTGTAATAAAAGAGGACCCAACCCTCAGCTGAGGAACTTTGGTAACAAGCTCATTTATGTCAGAGTTTTATTTAATATAGAAACAAGATCACTCTTCCGTCCCCCAGATGGAATACACACGCATTGATAAGTCTACTCTTAATCTATAAAGTTTGAACAATTCCACCGACTGTAAAAGCATTTCATCATGCTCTATGAAGAAATGAAAAACTGTAACTATTTACTAGAGACACTGAAAGTCAGTATTTTGTGGCTTATCTATAGCAATACTTGAAAATACAAGGTAAATCACATTGCAAGGTTTTGTTTAGAGTTTCAAGCTAAGGGAAATATTTTAAAATATATATCATCAATTCTAAGATATTTGTAAGGTCTTATTTCAATATATGATAAAGTAGGTACTCTCTTAGAATAACCAGAATAATAAACCAAATATAAAGCGAACTTAAATTTAGGTCAATTTTTTTTTAAGGGCAAGATAAAATCTGTGTTATGCAGGTGCAGAAAATTTTCTGCTTTCCAGTTTGAACAAGTAATATGATCATAATGGACACCTAAGAATTTTTAAATCTTTGATTTCTATTCAATTTTTAATTTTTCAAATCTTAAATTTCTCATTGAACACAAAAGTCTAACTCTCTTGCCTAAGAACCACATTTTCCATTTCTATTTTAAGAAGTTTTATGTTGTCTACCACATTTAAAAAGTCACTAACAAAACAAGAAATGGAGGGCACTGACCCTTCCTCTGTAAAGGGTCCATCAGTGACTATATGTCCTGAGACTGAGTTGCTTGTTGTGGGCTTCTGTAGACTTCTAGAAACTGTGAGGACCTAATACAGTACCATTCATACCGCTGCAGAGATTAGAATGAGGAAAAGAAACTCTCAACCTGGTGAACAGTGAAAGAGCCTTAAGAAAAATGTTGCCAGACTGGTCATTCATGTCACTTTAACTGGAATTTACTTAGAGAGGTGGTCTAAGATATTTCACAAGGGAAACATGCACACGCATGCCCAGACACATGTAAAGCCTGTACTGACCAGGGGCCCTAGCCCCTGGCCAGCTGGCCAGCTTCTCTGAGGGGTCCACGGAAGTGGGGAGAAGGAGCAAGGAGCTGGTGGGCGGCCCACTGCAGCCCCTGAGCCTTGGCAGGGCCCCCTGAACCGGCTCCTTCCCCTGCCCCCAGCTCTTCCTGCTGCATTTCTCTGTGGTTGTCGTGAGAATACAAAAGACTCAACACAAATGTCATTGCAGTGGTTCACCTCTGATGGGAAAGTGTCCGACTTAAGTGTCCAATAGTGAGAGAGAATCTATTCTGTGCCATCCTGGGTTTCTGACGTGTAACAAAAAAATAGCTTTCGTGGGACCATGGGCGGTGCCTGGTTTGTTTTCATAGGTTGAGGCTAAGTGTTTCGAGCCCGAATTGATGTGAGAAGTCTCCAGCTCTTGGATTTGCACCTCCATGGCAGCTTAGAACCGCCCACTGCCACTTGCAGGGTATGTGAGCAGTGCACGTTGTTACACGGCCCTCGGCTGACACCACGAGCCGACACAAGTTCACTGCTCATCACTTGCAAAGGGGGGTACCGGTGTTACAGCAATAACTGCCACGCGAACCAGAAGGGGTTCGCTTAGTTCAGGATCCCGGGACCCTTTTCGGATGCAATGGACTGGTTCTCCATATACGACCTGAAGATACTGTGAGTCTCTTCAGATAAAACAAGGGGGTGGACGGGAACCTTGGAAGGGGAGGGTTCACTGTAAGCACCCCCCTGGCCCCCGTGTGCTATGCTCAGCACCTCCGCTGGACTCTCAAAGGAAACATTTCTCCACGAGGCTGATGACAAAAATAAGCGCTAACACTGTGCACCAGATGCTATTGAAATGCCTGACATGCTTTATTCTGCTATTTCTCACAACAGCCCCATCAAGAGAAAGGATCCCACTCTCCGATGTGGGACCAAGGCAGAGGTGGGGTGAGTGGCTCGTCAAGGTCCTGTAACCAGGGGGCAGTGCAGCCAGATGTAGCCCAGGACGCAGAACCGGCAGGAACGTGGTCCCCAAACCTTCACCAGGTGGTCACTGAACACTGTGTCAGATGCTGCGTTGGCACTTTATGGGTTTATCTCATTTAAGCCTCAACAGCCCTGAAAGGTGGGTATTATTATTCCCGGGCATCTGAGAGGAAACTGTGGCTGGGGGTGGAGTGATGGACTCCAGCTGACACAGGTTCAAGACCGCACGGCCGCACCAGGAGCTCAGCTGTGCTGCCCTCCCCGTAGTCCTGGCTCTTACCTACCCCATCCCTGCCTCCATCAGACAAATGTTTTTTCTCTTTCTTCAAACCACAGCTGGAAGGGGCCTCCAGACATGATCTGGCCTGGTCGCTGCTCCCAGCAGATGTCACTATTCCAGTCTTGACAAGTGACCTGTCGAAGGTCACACGGCCAAGCAGCCACACCTAGAGCAGAGCAATCTCCGTTTCAACAATACCGCTTTCTGCCCTACCAGTTGTGTTATAACAACGGCAAATAGCTTTACTGGGGACATTTCAGACTTTTTCCTCTCGGTGAAAAAACCCAGTTGACAAATCATCCTTAGATAATGCGTTATTTTTTCCCTTTTGGAATTACAACCATCTACCACCATTTGTCAAACGTCCAAGAACACAGGAAATGTACTCCTCCCAGCTGGTTTTTGTTAATGGCTCGGTGTCTAACATTCAGATTTGTCCAGACTCTCATGATCTCCTGCCAGCAGCTGACTCAAGCCCACTCTCCAGGCAGTGGTGAGCGAGGCTTTGTGTCCAGCAGACACATCTCACACAGGGGTGGAGGTTGAGGAGAACTTGTAGGCTTCTGCTCGTCAGCAACTGTTTCCTAGGGAACAGTGTGATGGAACAGCCAGTTGGTGTTTAAGGGGATTGTGTTACCAGAGGCGGAATCATCTTTTTGGTCCCACTTAAGTCCAAACTCTTGCTCTCATTCATCTGATCAAAGTACTGTAACGGCTTCAACATCTTATAAGATAAGCCCAGCGGAGAACCTATTTTAGGGCTATCAAGCACCTGGGTAGGCATGTTTCTTTCAGGCAATGAGGAAGATGTTCAACTCCTAATCTCCACTGAGAAAACATATTTGCAATAGCTATGAAATGGGTTATTAAGCAATCTACAAATCACCAAAAAAAAAAAAAAAAATTAAATAAATATGAACACTCCAAGACATGTTTCAGCAATTTGAAAAAGAACTTCCAAAAACGAAGAATCAAAGAGCCACCAGCTTTGAGCTCTCAAATTTACAAAGGCTAATCACAGCACTTAATCTTGTGGTGAGGAAGACACTTTCTTTCAGACAACACAGATGCCAACGTAAACTGATACAGCCTTTCAGGAAAGCAGCTTGGAACCAAATATCAGGGTTCTCACACATGTTTTCCCTTTTAAAATCTATATTTGCACTTCTAATATTCTAATTTAAGGAAATCATTTGAAGTACAAAACATTATTTACTCTTAAAGATATTCACTGCAATGTTATTCACAACTGAGAGAGAAAAAAAACCTTTCCAAGTCCAACAACAGGAAAACGAAGACATGATGGAACATCCTCAGTGCCATATTCTGTGGCCATTAAAACGTTTTTCAGAGCATTCGATACCAAGTTTGCCCTAATTTCTTTCCTTAAGAAAGACAAAAAAGAATGCAGTATTTCCAAATACACAATTGAGACTATGTTCAAAAACATCCATAGATAAAAGAACGGAGGGGAATAAAACCAAATGTTATTCTTGGTCACAGTATGGGGCATAATTTTTATATTCTATGATTGTCTGAATTTTCCTTATTATTTTCTATAATAAACATGCATTACAGTTAATGTAATAAATTAAACATTTCCTTTCATCAGCAACTATTAGCTTTGTTGGTAATTTCTTCATTTATTCAGCCAAAAACCTGCTGTAAACCAAACTTCAGGATAAATGCTATCAGGAGAATATGTGGTGAGCGTGAATGCTCCCACCCCAGCCTGGGGAAGTCAGAGAGGGCTTCCTGGAGGAAGGGCGAACTGAGTCTAGAAGGATGGAAAGGGATGGGAGACACTGTTCGGCAGCTCAGTACGTTCGCAGAGCAAGGTGCTGGGGGAGAGAGACGGGAGATGCGGGAGGGGAGGGGAGAGGAGGCTGAGAGGCCACTGGTGTTAGCTAGGCCGTGTTCACAACTCCACAGCGGGAGGAACATTGGGGGAGGGGGGGCGGTCCTGGCTCAGGTGGCCGTGAGTGGGTAGGGACGCGAGACACCGGAGGGGCAGCGGCTGGTTGGAGATGAAGAGCTTCAGTGTTGGGGGTCGGGGATGTCGGGTCGTCAGGCCGAGTTCAAAGGGGGGGTCAGGGCGGGACGTGGAGACGTCGTGAGGGGTGTTAACGCCGTGAGTGTGGCCGGAGTGGCACAGAGAACAGCCTGGGACGGGGCAGAGGAGAAGGACCGGGGCGGGGGGGCGAAACACATGGTCAGAGGGTGAAACGGCAGGAGGGGAGGCTGAGAGGCCAGTCCGGTGTCACGCACACGGCTCCCCGGCTGCTGGTTAGGTGGTTTCAGGTCCGTGTCAATCCCAGGTGGAAACCGTGGGTACCACACAGCGGACGGTGACGGGCGCGTGAATGAATCGTGCTCCCATGTGTGATGTCAGGAAGACAGCTTCTCCGCCCTCTCTGTGGCCTCCGCGGAGCAGCCGGGCTTGCCTCCCGCCCCCTGGCCTCCTCCCCATCCTCCCCGCCGCCCGCCCCATCTCCAGACGAGAGAAAATTCCCAGCGCCCAAGAGGAGGGGCCGGAGGAATAAAGTGCCCATCAGCAGGGACTCCCCAGTACCTGTACAGCAGTAACGACGGCTGTGCCCTGCTCGCCCTGCTTCCCGGGCGGTGGCGATGTCCTTACACAGCCAGGCTGGCCGTGTGCTCGACGTGGGGCACAGGACTCCGACTCCAGAGCTTGTCGCGTGCCTGGGTTCTCTTATTTAATTTTTACCACAGCCCCTGAATTACAGCCATTTTCCAAGTAAGGTCGTGGAGGCAAAAAAAGGCGAAATACCTTGCCCCAAGTCATGTGGCTGGTCAGTGGTGTGGCCGGACCCTGGGGGCTCCTCCACCAGGAAGGCCCCGGCGCCTGGGTGTTTTGAACCAGAGGCACACGGGGTCAGGGGCCACGGGAGCAGCAGGGGAGTTGCCATGGAAACCCTGTGTCAGAGGCAGTCCTGTAAATCAAGCCCCAGGGGAAGAACGGGCCCCAAGGCCCCGAGAGTTGACCGCTGTCCCAGCCCTTCTGGACAGTAAGGATTGCCTGCCCCCCTTGCCGCAGGGAGATGGTGTCACCTACCCAGGCCTGGGGGCTTCTCTCTGCTGCACCAGCCAACTCAGCCGTGCTGAAGGATGTCGAACAACCCCCACACAAGATCGCTTCTACAGAGTTTTAATACTAACAAAGTTAATAAAGAGCATATATCTGTTGCCGTACACCTGAAACTAAGACAACATTGTAAATCAACTATAGTCCAAGATAAAAGAAAAGTTTTTAAAAAAGAGCATATGTTTGCTTTGTTTTTGTAGTACCTTTTGGCAGTTTCATGGCAGGAAATGAGTTACTCAGAATAAAAACCCTCCTTTAAATGTTGTGCTGATAATCAGTAAGGCATCAGATTAAGATATTTTGAGTTGCAGCTATCTCTGGGAACCAACTCATTCTTATGAGAAGAGTGGATTCCCATGCTGACTCTGAAATCTGGGAGAAACGTCAGGATCCCTATGTTTTGTAGATTACAGATTACTTTACTTAAATGTTTTATTAAAATCACAGGCTCTTAAATTAAAATTATTTCAAAATATAAAAACATCAGGAGAACAATTCACTCCAGTAAATAAGAAAATTAGCATTTCTTTCTTTTTAAACTAAATTAGTATTGTATTTTACCTTAATGTTTATTTGAAACCCTTAGACTTTAGTTTCGTTAACTTCAAAAAGCATCAGTAAATAGTTTATTCCACAATAAGAAATGCTGCATTATTTAACAGTAAGAAGCTTATTTAAATGTTTCATGAATAATTAAAATTGTACGTGTTCTTTATGATACGTGAGAAACTTAAAAATCTTTTAGCGTCAGCGCAGTGCAGTGGGCTGATAATGACCCTGAAGTCGTTTATTAGTTTCCAGAAAAAACCCTACATGCAATTTTATGAATGGAAATTCTTGGCTGTCATGAAACTCTGCAAGGTAATGGAAAGCTAAATCAAGGGGGCATGAAAATCAGTATGCTCCAAAATTCTTCACCAATGCTCACATCCTTTGAACCCAGTGATTTCACTTCCAGCCACGACCAGAGATGCAGGCAAAGATGATTAAATGTGAATGTTTGTCTCCATATTATTTATAGCAGAGGGAAATAGGGGCGGAAGGAAATAAACTGTGGTAAATATAGATAGAACACTATGAAGCCACTGGGTAGAAAAAGTGCATTTAGAATGATTATTTTATAAAATGATATTTTATCAAATTCTAGAATTTATCAATTTTAAAATTCTATAAAATGCTCAAAATTCTAGAATTCAAACAAAAAAGTTCAAAGAAGGCAGCAAAACACACTCCCAGAGACCAGACCTTCACACCTTCAAGGAAGTCCATTCATTTTCTGAGCAGCATTACTTGCTAGAAAGTTCCTTTTTATACAGAATGAAGCCCAGCTTCCTTGGAGTTTCTGAACCTTGTACAGAATGCAGCTTGTTTCTCCCAAGGGTAGCACTGATGCCCTTGAACATGCTGTCTCATTACCGGACCCCTGTCCCCTGGACATCCGCTCCTACAGGGCTGTCTGTTAGTGGAAGAGGGGTGCCCACCCTCTGGCCAGTGACCTGTCAGTCTCTGTTTTCTTTTCCCCTGGACACACCTATTCACAGCACTGTCAGGAAGGTGATTTAAAAGGCCTGGTTTGTAACAAGCACTCGGTAAAGTCCAGTCATGATTTTTATCAAGATTTTCAGGGGGGGCTTCCCTGGTGGTGCAGTGGTTAAGAATCCGCCTGCTAATGTAGGGGACACGTGTTTGAGCCCTGGTCCGGGAAGATTCCACATGCCGCGGAGCAACTAAGGCCGTGCGCCACAACTACTGAGCCTGCGCTCTAGAGCCCGTGAGCCACAACTACTGAAGCCCACGTGCCTAGAGCCTGTGCTCCGCAACAAGAGAAGTCACCGCAATGAGAAGCCCGCACACCACAAGGAAGAGTAGCCCCCGCTCACCGCTACTAGAGAAAGCCCGTGCGCAGCAACAAAGAGCCAACACAGCCAAAAATAAATAAATAAATTAAATAAATTAAAAAAAAAAAAAAAAAAGATTTTCAGGGGCTTCCCTGGTGGCACAGTGGTTGAGAATCTGCCTGCCAATGCAGGGGACACGGGTTCGAGCCCTGGTCTGGGAAGATCCCACATACCGCAGAGCAACTAGGCCCGTGAGCCACAACTACCGAGCCTGCGCGTCTGGAGCCTGTGCTCCGCAACAAGAGAGGCCGTGACAGTGAGAGGCCCGCGCACCGCGATGAAGAGTGGCCCCCGCTCGCCGCAACTAGAGAAAGCCCTCGCACAGAAACGAAGACCCAACACAGCCAAAAATAAATAAATAAATAAAAATTTAAAAAAAAAATGATTTTCAGCTCCTAGAACAGCCTTTTGCCTCGAAGTGATCCTTGTGGGGACAGTAGGTCTGAGTATCCAACAGGAGATGCAGGGGATGCTGCCTGAAGCAGCAAACTGGTCTGAAAACCAAGATGTTTTCAGAGCTTGGGGCAGAACCATCGTAACTGGACCAGGGGATTAGCGGTGGAGTCCGGGACTGAAGAGCAGCCATCAGCAAAGCCTTGGGCGGGCGAATGGCAGGCACACGCGGGGACAGAACCATGCAGGATAGGAATCCAGGGTCCCCGCCACGAGCCCGACCCTGATCCCTGCCCCTCCATCTCCACTCCTGGCCCCCTGAGGTTCAGTCCACCGTGGTCCTTCACTGAACCCTCAGGCTCAGATCACCAGGGAACTCCCTACCGCAAGGTCCCAGTGACCTTCTTCTACTTGTGCCCCTTTGGGTCTTTCTGCAGCACGAGACGCTGCCAGTGTCCCTCCCGAGTCTGGATGACTCTCCTCTGGCCCTGGCTCCTGGTGCGCGCCAGGTGAAACTCCTGCTTCCTTTTGTCCGTCCTGGGCCCCCAGCGCTTCACACTCAGCCCCCCACTCTCCTGATCTCCTTAGGAGACCTCATGGGCCCATGTGGCTCCGACCATCCCTGAATGAGATGACTCCCAACTGCAGGCCAATGTGTCTGAACGTTTGCTAGATCTTTCCATTTGGGCAGCCCTCAGCTACCTCAAACACACCACTATCAGAAGGTGAAACTCTTTTAACTCTTCCCTGTTCACCAGCCTGCCCCACCAACCCACTGGCTCCCCAGTCTGAATGAATGGTACCATGACAGTGCACCATCCACCCCCAAGCCCGGAAGTCAAGCTGTTCACCTCTTTCCCTCCTTGTCTTACAGAATGGCCACAATCTTTATCAATCATGTTGTAAAGCCAAAAATTCTAGTCATTTTCGTTAAACCAGTTCCAGGTGTTAATGGTAACCAGTGCATTTTAATTCAGAGAAAATAGGTTTCACTATAAATAGCCAGATCGAGAAAGGGGGCATAAAACTGTCCTAGTTATAAGGTATTATTAATGGATTTTACTGCAGAGCGAACAAGTATTTCAGGTCAGTTTATGACCTATGGTTATACATCTTCAAGTCCCAAGAGAAAGGAAAAAAATACTTTCAGTAGTTGGGCCTGAAAAAAAATGTCTTTCCTTATCTTGTTGAAGGCCTTAAGAGCACAGGACACACACCACACACTTCAACCCCGAAGAACAAAAGCCTACATGTGACACTTAAGGACACTGTCCCAGGTTGCATACTCTCCTCCAAAAATTCACGTCCACCCAGAACCTGTGACCGCGACCTTATTCAGAAATGGGCTAAGATGCAATCAAGCTAAGACGAAGTCATCCTGGACGCGGATGGGCCCTCATCCGATGACTGGTGTCCTTATACGAAGAGAGAAGCCTGAACACAGAGACACAGACAGACAGGGAGAAAGCTCTGCGAAGATGGAGGCAGAGGTTGGAGGGATGTGTGTACAAGCCAAGGCACCCCAAGGTTCCGGTGACCCCCAGAAGCTGGAGAGAGGCAATGAACAGACACTCCCTCAGAGCCTCCGGAAGAAACTAACCCTACTGACACCTTGATTTCAGGCTTCTGGCCTCCAGAACTGTGAGAGAATAAATTTACGCTGTCTTAAGCCACCCACTTCATGGCAGTTACGGCAGCCTCAGGACACTAATACAAACACACTGTCATATGTTGCCCTGGGCACACCAGTCTTCAGATAGATTTTATATTTTGCCCAAAGGAATCTTGGTGACTCCTCTTCTGGGGACTCACAGGTACCTGGGTCGGGAGAGCCTTTGCCAGGCAGCCTGGCCATATAACTGCAGATGGTGGACTCAGAAAACAGAGAAACACTGCCATCTGTCTTTCTGCAGCTGTCCCTGGGCAGGGCACGCTGGATGTACTCACCATGACTGGTATGTCTCTGTCACAGACCTTAGCTTCATTTTAAAATCCCATTGACGGCGACAAGGCCATCGGTATCGTCATCACTCTTCTGCTTCTGCCCGAGAGGATCAGCAGTAAGGACAAAGACGGCACCATGGGTGAGGACAGAGGCACCCATACAGCAGCGTCCCCTGGGCAGGGACTGCAGGTGGACCAGGGGCCCAGAGCAACACAGAGGGGTAAGGAAGAGTGAGCGGCTGAGTCCCAGATTCAACTAGGATCCAGAAGGAGAGAGGGGGTGCTGGGGAGGGCAGCCCGACAGCTGAAGACCAACCCTCCTTTATACCAGGGCGCCAGGGCCATGCCTGGGCTGGGGATGCAACAGAAAGGGTCCAACCCCACAACACGACCTGGGTGTCTGACTTCCAGAAAGATGGAGACAGGGGTTCTCTCTCGGGAGTGGCCTCGATTTCTTGTGCTTATTCTTCTCTTGTATTGTTGGTCTTTACAACTTCCCGGAGTTCTTTTTGTATCAGGAAAATCAGCCTTAGTGATACAAGTTGCAAATATTTTTTTCTGTTGTTTGACTTTCTTTTGACCTATTTTTAATGTTGGCTTTCACCATAATGAATACACGTAAACATTCACGTTTACATAAGACAAATGTAAACATCTTTTCTTCTGTAACTCCTATGCTTTGTATCTTACTTTGAAAGGTTTTCCAATATTATTTCAAAATTCTCTCGTTATTTCTTCTTGTAATTTTATGGTTTCATTTTTTTATATTTAAATCTTTGATTTTCTTATTTTAAGTTGTGAAGCATTAGCTGACTTAATCTTATGCCACATAATTTGCCATATGTGCCCAAGCAATTATTTAATAATCTATCTTTCCCCAATGGTTTGAAATGCTCCTTTTGCCATATATTTCTTTATTTACTTCTGCATTTCCTATTTTGTACCTCACCTGCCTGCCTGTTCTGAGATGTATGGCCAGGACCATACAGTTTTATTTATTATAGATTTAAAATGTGTTTAATATCTTAAGGCTAATCCCCCTAGGAATTTTACTTTTTTGGAATTTCCTGGTTATTATTGCTTGCTAATTTTTCTGTACATATCTTAGAATCAGGTTGTCTAGTTCCAAAAGAAATCCCATTGCTATTTTGATTGGAACTGGCATTATGTAGATTAATGTGGGAGGCTTGATCTTTTTCTGAAGTTAAGTCATCCCATTGAAGAACACAGTATGCCTGTCCTGCTATTGAAATCCTTGGCATCTCTAAGTAATGTTTTAAAGATGACTTCACATAAACTGTGCTGGTGTTAACCTTATTCCTTGGTATTTTATGTATTTTGCAGCTATTAAATGAGGCTTTTTCTTCCATTATAGCTTCTAACTGGTCATTGCATGATTATATGGAGGCTACTGATTTCGGTGCAGTACTTTACAGCCAGCTAAACTACTGGATTCTTGCATGGTTCGTAATCTCTTTTCAGGTGGTCCTGTTGGTCACAGCATTTCCACACTGGTTTTAACCTTAGTCCTACAGCTCAGTGGGTACAGTGTTCACTGCCAGTTCTTTTGTGTAGTGTCTTACTTATTTCTTGGTTGCACTGATTCTCGAACTTGGGGTTTCAAAAAATACCGGTAACTCGGTGGCAACAGCAGAGCACCTGACTTAATTAGTATGGGGTATGGCCTGGGCACAGGGATTTGTAAGGATCTCCAGGTGATTCCATTGAGCAACATTACATGCAAGACATTGTCTTTAATAGTTTATTCAAGAAGGGCTTATGGGAGTGATATTCCTGAATTCTTGCATTTTCAAAAATGGGATTTTATTTCCGTACACATCCTTTCAGAGAAACTCTATGCATATATAAACGAATACAACATTTTTCCTCCTCAAATTTGAATGACAGTTTGGGGTATACCATTCTTGGTCGTCCTTCCTTTTCTTAGCTTTGTGGCCATGACTCCAACTGTCTTTCACTTTGGCTTTTTTTGTTTTTTTTAAATTTTTTTTTGGCTGCATTGGGTCTTCGTTGCTGTGCACGGGCTTTCTCTAGTTGCAGCGAGCGGGGGCTACTCTTCGTTGCGGTGCACGGGCTTCTCATTGCAGTGGCTTCTCTTGTTGCAGAGCACGGGCTCTAGGCGTGCAGGCTTCAGTAGTTGAGGCACGTGGGGTCAGTAGTTGTGGCTTGCGGGCTCTAGAGCGCAGGCTCAGTAGGTGTGGCACACGGGCTTAGTTGCTCTGTGGCATGTAGGATCTTCCCAGACTAGGGATCGAACCTGTGTCCCCTGCATTGGCAGGTGGATTCCTAACCACTGAGCCACCAGGGAAGTCCCCTGTCTTTTCCTTTATTGTTACCATGGAGCGGTCTGAGGCCAGCATGAATACTTTTCCCCTCACGTGTGACTTGATCTTTTTGCCTAGTTTTCTGTGGAAATCTTTATTATGGCTGTCTAGAAACTTTATTAGACTATGTCTTGGTATTGACTGTACTATGACTCTATTTTCTGTGTCACAGTGTAAATGTAAATCTTCTTTCTGAGATGTTTTATTAATTTATATTTTGAACTATTTATGCTGTTCTGTTTATTTTGGCTCCTTCAGAGACTCTAATTTTGCATGTTAAATCTCCTTTGCCTGTCTTACTAATCACAGGAGCGTCTACAAATGCTTAAAAAGTAAAAGCCTGTACAGGTATAAGGCATATTTATTTTTGTCCTATAGGCCTACTTCTCCAAAGTGAAATGTATACTCTTCTCATTATATTTTTTCTCATCCTTTTTTAGTTTCTATTTTTATTTGTACTGTACAATGAATTAACGTTCATTGTGGTAGTGCATGTATAATTTATGAATAAGTAACCATAAGTGTGGTGGATGGATATTCCATCAGAAATCTGCTGCTGTCCTCCACAATGCTTGGTGTCGATACAGAAGTACTGAGCACTGTGGCTTTGAGGTGTCTGAGGCCCAGAGCCAAGAACCACTGCTTTCAAAATCTAGCCAAAGTCTTGTACATATAGTTGCTCAATAAATATTAGTCGTTTTACTGACCTTGGAAGGTAATATTTCCATAATATAATAAACCATGTATCTCAACTTGGTCCCCCCAAAAGGGCATAAATGTAATTTGAGTAAATCTATTCAAAGATTTCAAAATCCACACCACCCCCCCCCACAAAAAAAAATCCATGCCTCACTCATGCCCGGTATAATAGCTAGTACCTTTTCTTTAATTATTCTTACTTTAACCCTTAACTGCAGAAAAAAGAAGGCTGTGATCTCAAAGCAAAAGGGAAAATTATGTAGGTAGCACTGATTTGCTTAGGCAATTTTTGCTTTATTTGGTTTTTAATATATAATACAATTGCCACCAAAAATTGGTCTTTTTTTTTTTTTTAAGGCTACATAGGTAATTCGTGCCAGGTAGATCTCCCTCCTCCCCATCTTCCCAATCCCTACACACAAATTACAGGTCCAGGGAGTCAAGGTCAAAAACCAAAGGAAACAAGAGAGAAACAACCTTAATAACAAAACTGACAGTCTACTACATGAATAAATCTCAGACTGGGAACCAAGAGCTTACATTTCAGAAAATAAGAAGAGACCAGAAAGAGATGCCTGCCCTGTTGGAATTATGGGCTTTTTTCAATAATAATCTGAGGAGAAAAAAAGTAGTCTTTCTCTTGTTTTGTCTTTTATTATTTCAACTGAGGGTTTGGATATTTTGGGATATAAAAAGATATAAAAATATCTTCGGATACTTTTCCTTTTGTTCATATGATTGGGTTTCAATCAACACTGAGCTGGTATGTTTTCTACAGGGAATACACAGAACTGTCTTTGGTTAAATCATATTATGAGGTTAAAAAGATGAACTATATACATCCAGTCACAACACAAGCAAGCAGATCAGCTTCCGTGGATTTAGGAGATTTAGACAACCTGCCTCATGTGCTTTGGTGGCCTGGAGAGTCTTCTAAAATCACTGTAACCTTGCTAGACAATTGTGATTTCAAAAAATTATTTTTGATTGTTGTGCCCTAGAATAGCAGTTCCTAAGTCAATCTGGTCACAAGAATAGTTTTTTCAGTCGTCCGAGATGTCCACGCCCCACCCCAGGCTCGCCCCCAGCTCTGAGCACCCCTGGCTAAGTGATCCTCCCAGAGGGACCACGTCTCAAGCCACCATGTGCTGGTTTCCAAGCTACTGACTCACATGGTAAAAGAATAACTAACAGTTTAAAATGCCTTTCATGTGCCAGACACCTTTAACACTGAAAAAAAGTCACTTGTAAACTGAAACCAACTAAATATTATAAATACCGAAATAAATTGAAAACATTAAGATCATGTGGATAACAACTCGATCCACTGTTGGGGCCGATCTAAAGTTCGATCTGAAGTAATTTCATTCCAGATTAAGATTTTACTGCCACTGCAAGTCACAGCCATTTGTCCATTTCCTAAAATTGTCAGGTTGCTCTAATGATGAACGTGTAAGTGATCTCCTCCCTGAACAGACAGGCCTTGTAGGGGCTAAACAACTGTAAGCACCTCCTCACTGAAGCATTTAAATATAGTAAGAAGGGGACATCAGGCCTGATGGAATGAGGTCAGCCCTGCCCGGGAGAGCTGCCAGGAAACACGGCAGCAAGTCTGGGTCCTGAGAGCGAATCAATGTGTATCCTTGGGCGAGTCCTAGGCCCTCTGCGTCTCGTTTTTCAAATGAAGGAGATGGGATAGAAATAAATAATCTCCAAGACCCCTTCCAGCTCTAAGTTATTATGGTGGCTTGATTTAATGCCATGCATCTAGGAGAGCACTTATCACCTGGCCCTGTTTGATCTGAGTGGAGAGCTTGGTGATGCCTTATGCACCGTTTATAGAGCCAGAACTTTGGCGGGAACAGCTGCTCTCCACCGAGTCACCGAGCCCAAGTGCCTCCCCGCTAAGAAGCACGTCCAGTTCGGCCCACCCTCGTGGCATCCGCAGGCCGGGTGAAAGAATGGAAAGGAATGAGGTGATGAATGGCTCTCAAACAAAAAGCTGGGCTCAGAGCTATTTGCAGACAGACAGAGACTCAGGAAAGCCTGAGGTCACCGGCCCGGCTTTCCTATCTGCTGACCCAGCTGCTGCTTCCTGGGCAGATGACAGCAGAGCGCCAGGCCGAGTGACAGGCCGGAGGCGTGGAGAAGCCGGGCGCACCCTCGAGCCTCCCCAAGGGCTGCCCATCCCACGGCCCGTGAGCGTGGCTGACACCCGAGAGCTGTCATCTGCTGGCGTCGTTCTGATGGTCCCCGACTGCGGGGAAGCCTTGACCGTGGGTGCCCCGAAGTGGAGCAGACTTGCCAGGTCCCCAGGGAGCCACCTCTGATGAGGTCACACATCTAGATCAGAACGCTTTCCAGTCCTAAGACTGTGAAGGGACCCGGACAGAGGGGAGGCTCACTGCCCACGGCCACCTTCCCTTCCTGGTGAAACGGGGGCGACAGAGTGCCTGTGGATAAGGCACAAGGGCGGGTTACAGGGAAGCATGATCATTTCTGTGTGTGTGTGTGTGTGTGTGTGTGTGTGTGTGTGTGAGTTTTAACAGCTTTACTGGGGTATAATTCACACACCAGTCATCTCCTTTGGGTGTACAATTCAAGGATTTTCGGTACATTTACAGAGCAGTGCAACCATCGCCGCACTAATTTTAGAACATTTCCATCACCCCAGAGATATCTGCTTTATATAATCTGTTTGGTATGATCTGTTTGTAGACACACTCCCTGGAAGCATATTTAGCCTGGCCTGAAAATTATACCAAATCAAGAGTTTACTGGATTTTTTGCTGCCTCCAAGGTCACCATGGAGAAGTGGCCCAAAGTGATTGCTTTCTCTCCTTAACTTTGTACATTTTGAATGTATTGCCCTCGATCTTCTATACCGCTAAACTCCTTCACAGAATGACCCCCATTTTCTCTTTTTTAATTCCTTTCTCATCCCCACCTCCCACCTGGCACTCCCACTCCCACTCCCCACCTCGCCCCTGCAGTCCGACCCTGCCTCAACTTCCCTCTCTCCCTACACCCTTTTCTTTTACGGTAAAATACACATAACATAAAATTTACCACCTTAACCATTTTTAGGTGTACACTTCAGTGGCATTAAGTACATTCACGTTGTTGTACAACCATCACCACCACCCATTTCCAGAACTATTTTCATCTTCCTCAACTGAAAGTCTCTTCCCATTAAAGACCAACTCCCCCTCGCCCTCCCCCAACCCCTGGCCCCCACCATCTACTTCCTATCTTTAGATTCCACCTCATATAAGTGGAATCATGCAGTCTTCGTCCTTTTGTGACTGGCTTACATCACTTAGCATAATGTCTTCAGGGTTCATCCATGATGTAGCATGTGACAGAACTTCCTTCCTTTTTTCCAAATTTAAGACTATATTCCCCACACTGTACATTTCATCCCCATGACTCATTTACTTTCTGAGAGTTGGTACCTCTTAATTTCCCTCCCCTATTTCACTTGTCCCCCATCCCCCTCCCCTCTGGTGACCACCTGTTTGTTCTCTGTATCTATGACTCTGTTTCTATTTTGTTACGTTTGTTCAGTTGTTTTGGTTTTTAGATTCCACATTTAACTGAAATCACACAGGATTTGTCTTCCTCTGACTTATTTAGCATAATACCCTCTAGATCCATCCATGTTGTCGCAAATGGCAAGATTTCATTCTTTTTTATGGCCGAGTAGTATTCCATTGTGTGTATATGTATGTGTGTATATATATATACATATATATATGTATATATATATATATACACACACACACCGCCTCTTCTTTATTCACTTGTCTGTCCATGGAAACTTAGGTTTCTTCCGTATCTTGGCCATTGTAAATGATGCTGCAAAGAGCACTGGTTTGCATATGTCTTTTTTTTTTTTTTGGCCGTGCCACATGGCATGCGGGATCCCGACCAGGGATCCAACTCCTGCCCCCTGCGTTGGGAGTGCAGAGTCTTAACCACTGGACCTCCAGGGAAGTCCCACATATGTCTTTTTGAATTAGTGTTTTGGTTTTCTTTGGAAAAATACCCAGAAGTGGAATTGCTGGATTGTACGGTAGTTTTATTTTTAATTTTTTGAGGAAACTCCAGATTGCTTTCCATAGTAGCTGCACCAATTTACATTCCCACCAACAGTGCACAAAGCTTTCTTTTTCTCCACATCCTTGCCAGCCCTTGTTATTTCTTGTCTTTTTTAATAATAGCCATTCTGACAGGTGTGAGGTGGTATCTCATTGTGGTTTTGACTTTCATTTCCCTGATTAGTGATGTTTCTCATGTGTCTGGAGCTATCTGTATGTATTCTTTGGGAAAATATCTATTCAGGTCCTCTATTGTTTAATTGGGTTGTTTGTTTTTTGGATATTAGTTTTATGAGTTCTTTATATATTTTGGATATTAACCACTTACGTATTGGACATACCATTTGCAAATATTTTCTCCCATTCAGTAGGTGGCTTTTGTTTTGTTGATAGTTTCCTTAGCTATGCAAGAGCTTTTCAGTTTCAGGTGGTCCCATTTATTTATTTTTGGTTTTGGCTTTTGTTTCCCTTGCCTGAGGAGACAGATCCATAAAACTACTGCTAAGTCTGATGTCAAAGAGAGTACTGCCTATGTTTTCTTCTATAAGTTTTATGGTTTCAGGTCTTATATTTAAGCCTTT
Source organism: Eschrichtius robustus (assembly GCF_028021215.1). Taxonomy (NCBI): domain Eukaryota; kingdom Metazoa; phylum Chordata; class Mammalia; order Artiodactyla; family Eschrichtiidae; genus Eschrichtius; species Eschrichtius robustus. Next base: position 3,346,909 of record NC_090828.1, read on the forward strand.
AGTCCATTTTGAGTTTATTTTTGCATATGGTGTGAGAAAGTAGTCCACTTTAATATTTTTGCATGTCGCTGCTGGTGTTCCTGACACCATTTATTGAAGAAGTTGTTTTTTCCCAACTGTATATTTTTGTCTGCTTTGTTGTAGATTAATTGACCATATAAGTGTGGGTTAATTTCTGGACTCTCTATTCTGTTCCATTGATCTACGTACCTGTTCTTGTGCTAATACCATACTGTTTTGATTACTGTAGCTTTGTGGTATAGTTAGAAACCAGGGAGCATGGTTCAGGGAGCAAGGTTAGGTTGTTTATTTGAGATTTTTCTTGTTTCCTGAAAAAGGTTTGTACTGTTTTAAACTTTCATCTTAGAACTGCTTTGGCTGTGTCTCATAGATTTTGGGTTGTTGTGTTTCCATTTTCATTTGTCTCCAGGTATTTTTAAATTTCCTCTTTGATTTCTTCCAGTGACCCATTGGCTGTTCAGTAGCATATTTTTTAGCCTCCATGTGTTTGTGTTTTTTACAGGTTTTTTTCTTATAGTTGATTTCTAGTCTCATGGTATTATAGTTGGAAAAGATGCTTGGTATGATTTCAATCTTCTTAAATTTATTGAGACTTCTTTTGTGGCATAGCATGTGATCTATCCTGGAGAATGTCCCATGAGCACTTGAAAGGAATGTGTATTCTGCTGCTTTTGGATGGAATATTCTATATATATCTATTAAGTCCATCTGGTTTAATGTATTGCTTAAGGCCAGTGTTTCTTTATTGATTTTTCTGTCTGGACGACCTGAGAAGAATTTCCTTCTTTTTAAAGGATGTATAATATTCCCTTGTAAATATATATCACACTTTGTTTATCCATTTCATACTTTGATGAAAACTTGGGTTGCTTCCACCTTTTAGCTATTGTGAATAATGCTCCTATGAACAAGGGTGTACAGATATCTGTTCCAGATCCTGATTTCAATTCTTTTGGATATGTACCCAGAAGTGGAATTATATAGTAATTCTACGTTAAATTTTTTAAGGAACGCTTTTCTCTTGAAACTACTCCAATCGGGTGTCCACCCCTACTACTCCACCGAACCAGCTCTCATCAAGGTCACTTCCAAATCCAATGGGCACTTCTCAGCCCTAGCCTTCCCCAACCCATGGGTGTTACCTGACACAGTTGATCCCTTCTTTCTATAGATAGTTTCCTCACTTGGCTTCTGGGATAGCATTCAGCCTGCCTTGCTGGTTCCTTACCTTAGTGACCTCTCAACACTGGCCCTTGTTCCCTTGGTAATGTCATCTATACTCACACCATCAATACATTGGTGACTCCCAAGTTTACATCCCCAGCGGAGATCTTGCTCTGGAGTTCCAAGCTCACATCCAACTGCCTAGTTTACTTTCCCGTTGTATGTCAAATAGGATTTTCAGATGTTACATGTGCAAAAATCAACTTCTGACTCCCTGATTTCTCAGTCTTCCCCATCTCAGAAAGTGAAAGACCCATAGCTTTTTGGATGGGCAAGTTTTCAGTGGAAGGACCTGCACCCACAGATCACTAAAAGCGGGACCACCACTGAGGAACTCCCAATGTGACACAACAGGAAGCACACAGTGCCACCTATGAGCGAAAGGTTCGCCAGAATCTGGAGGAGCCCCTTGAGTTACGCTGCCCAATGCACCTCGCCACAGGTGCCTCCTGGGCAGGTGAGCTACCAAACAAGTGTGCCGCCAGTGCAAAATGCACTGGATTTCAAGGCTCAGTGCCTTAGAAAGAATGTAAATCTAGACTGTAGGACAGGCTAATGGTCGAGTGACTTGGTTTCTGAAAGAACATGGTGGGGAGAAGGGAGCTTCCATGGATTAAAAGATGCTTAGGGACAGCCCTTGATGTTGGACTATGTGTAGATCCTGATTCGAAGAAACTAATTTTAAAATATTTTTGAGATAATAAAAATCATAAATTTTTACTATGTTTGGGTATTAGACGATACAATGAATTAATGTCAGTTTTGCCATGTGTGAAAGCATTGTGGTTACATAAGAAAATGTTCCTGCTGTTAAGTTATGCATACTGACCTGTGTAAGAGTGAGGCAACACAGTATCTGGAATTTCTTATTATGAGCAAAGGAAAAGAGAAAAAGAGAGCTGGATGAAGCAAATACAGTGAAATCTTATTGAATCTAGATGATGGATGGATGGGTGCTCATTGTACTAGTCTCCCTAATTTGGGGTACGTTTGAAATTTTTTACATTAAAATTCATTTTTATAAACCTCCAACTTAAAGAGTGTGATACAACTTGTAGAAATGAACGTCAATGTACCCCTTAGGGACCGTGAGTTAGCCTCTGGGTTCCCTGCATCAAAAATCCACACCCCAGAGGGACCCGGGAAGCATTTCAGAGGAGCATTGGGGGAGAGCAGAGTTGTCAAGAGAGGTAACTAGGTCTTCCCCCCTAAAACTGACATGTACTCAACTCCCAGACTGGCTTCTGCCAGACCTCAGCATCCCTCTTCCGGTCGCTCAGGGCAAAACCCCTGGGTCTTCTTTTGGTGTCTCTTTTCCTCTCCTATCCCATGGCCAATCTGGGCTGCACAGGCATGTGGAATCCACCCACCTCTCACCACCCCCACTGCTCCTCTCTGGTCCAGCGACCATCACCTCTCACCCTGGGTCACTGCATCCAGCCTGGTCCCTGCTTCTGCCCTCACGTCCTCCTGTCTGCTCCTCATGCAGGGCTAGCCCTGCTCAGGCAGGTGATGGCCATGCACACAAGAGTCGGTCTGCAGGGTGTGCTCTGGGGTTCTGCGGTGCGCAAACTGCACGGCCATCCACGGTGGTCCTGCACGTGGTGCCATGAAGAATCCTCTTAAGACACAGGCCAGAGCGGGCCGTCTTCCACTGGAGCTGTCCAACAGCCACCCATCTCACGAGGAGAGAAAACTCAAGTCTCACGACGGCCTGGAAGGCCCCACAGGAGGTAGCCCCCAGCTGTCTCTCTCCCTGGGCGCACTGGGCTCAGCGCCACAGCCTCTCCGCTCACGCCTGCTCTCAACCTGTGGCCTTCGCACCTGCTGTTCCCTCTACCTGGGAGAGCGCCTTGTCAGGGAGCCCTCCCCCACCGATAAGCCAACACAAGGGCAACCCCATTTCCCTCCTTACACCTCTCCCCCTGCTTTTCTGCAAAGCCCTTTCAACCCCTGACATGTTGCAGAGCTGCCCGTTCAGAAGTTTATCTTTAGGGTTACAGGCGGTGGGGACTTTGCCTGAGTACTGCTGTGTCCCCAGCACAGAGGACGTGATCAGTAAAATCGGCCCAGTGGCCGGAGGGCTATTTGGAAGTGGGGTTGTTGAGATAAGCACCACAGCTTCTCCTTCTGTGGCCCCAGCACACTGTACCTGTAGGGGCTAGTCAAGACGTGTTTGTCAGGTCAGAGAAGGAGTGAATACCTGAGGCAACAGGGACATGAACAAAAAGACAACCCAGGGTTCATACCAGCCCCGTGGCTGTTCCACGGGGGGAGAAAGGAGACAATGAACAGAGGAATAAATAAAATGAAAAGTAAAAAATGTCAAGCTCCTTTGCAGTCCACTATCAACAGTGGCCTGAAAAATACCATCTTCCTTTCGAATATAAAATCTAAAAATACAAGGAGAATGCCCTCAGGTTGACCTATAATTGCATCTATCATCACCGCGCTCTCAGCTGAGTACAGCTAATTAAATAGTGCTCATTCCGTGGGTGGGGAGAGAGGGACCTGGTCCGGGGCCGGGCTGTCTACCATCAGCTCTGAGCTAAGTGGGGGTCCCCAGTAGGGGCCATGGATGCTCCCAGACTGTGGTCCTGGCTCTCCCCTCCAGCTCCTGCAGAAGCCACGGGCCCGGCAGCCACGCCGCTGACCACGGAAGTGAGGCAACGGATAAAAGCCTCCTCTCTGTTTTCAGCCCTGGCTGTTCTGAGAATCCCTTTGGGGCAGCCAGAATGGCGGAATGGATGTATCTCACGGCAATGTGGTACCCAGAAGGGAGAAAGAGAAAACAATCCTGAAAAGATGTGAGTCTTTCAGGAATCTGAGAAAATGAGGGGAGAGGTAATAAACTGCTTGATTTCAGTGCTTTTTCCTTCCTTTCCATGGCAGCCTGCCATCACTTCCTGCTTGGAGGGGACCCTCTCCAGATAATTCCTCCCTGGGTCTACACAGCTGGGGTGGTGATGGGGGCACAGGTGGTTTCTAGGAAGAATGGTTTCAGTTGCTCATCACCAGAAAGCATGAGAGGCGAAGAAAAGTTGGAGTCATGTGACTTGTCCAAGTTCACAAAGCAAATATCCTGAGAGGCGAGATTAAACTTCAGGTCTTCTTAACTGAAGGTGTCTTTGTTTTTTTTTTTTTTTGTCTGAGCCTGGTGGCATTGGGATCCTAGCTCCCCGACCAGGGATAGAACCCACGCCCCCTGCATTGGAAGCGCAGAGTCTTAACCACTGGACCGCCAGGGAAGTACCTGAAAGGTGTCTTTTATACCAGCCTGTGGTGGGCACTCTGGACACCGTTGGTGAGCTGCCACATGCTTTCAGAAAAGAAAATCCCTAAAGTAGGGAAAGAGGAGAATTATGGCATCAGGAAAGAGCCAGCAGGTGCCAGGAAGATGTGCCGGACAGTGGTGGCCGCTCCCAGGCTCCTGCAATCTTAAACACAAGTGCCACGTGGGACATGCAGGAAAAGGTCAGGCTCAGGGCTTGCCTCCACCCACATTAAGTCATTCAAATGTAACTTTAACACGGGAACAAAGTGAAGGGTAATGTTAGAATCCAAACAAAGAAAGCAAAACAAAGCCAAAAGACCAGTGTCCTCAGATACTGCCTCAATTTGAGGTTGGGACGCTGCTGTAGTCAGGAGCAGCCCTCAGGACTTCAGAATATCAAGGAAAAGAGTAAGTGCTTCCCCCAGGTTCTGGAACATTCAACAAGCAGATGTGGCTTCTACATCAAGAGGAGACTGAAAGGCAGTCTCGGCAGCAGCCCCGACTGCTCCTAACAATTCCTGTGAAGGCTGAGAAGAGGCAAAGGCCCATCCCATCTCAGCAGAGACGCAGCCCAGGGCTGGGCCCCGGGGGCCCTCCCGCTAACTAAACGCTGGCTGAGGGCACTAGTAAACAGCTCCCCTCGTGGTGCTCCCAGGTGCTGTCTTAAGGGACAGAACACGCTCAGAAGCAGCGCCCCACGCAGCCCCTGCCCCCCACCCAGCCACACACCCTGGGGGCTGCCCCACCTAAGGGGAGGGGCCCTCTCCTGTCCCAGCAGCGCACCTGTGGGGCGGGTCTTCCTTCCTTTTCTGCTTTGCACAGAGGCCGTCCCATCAGCCAGGGGAGCCATTCCGCACGCTCCCTGCCGCCTGTGCCTGAAGCATGTGCCATTTCAGGGCAGAGGTATTAAGAGCCAGTGAATAAGTCGCTGTGGCCTCCGCCCACTCCTGTGATGACAGCAGAAGCCCTTGGGAAGGAAGTCACTATCGGGCAGTGTCCCTGCGAGGCCACAGTGAGCCCCTCAGACCTGTGATGGGCGTCTACTGTGGGCAGGAGAGAAACTTCTGTCGTTTCAGACCTCTCAGGCTTGGGGTGTTTGTTACTACATCGAAACCTAGCCTATCCTGATGACACAAGGGTTTCAAATATTAACACTAAAGAAAAGAGAATTCAATGTGAAAAAAAGTCAAACATGGAAAATACTAGTATACTATAAGTGGGTAGGTTTACAATTAAGCTAATAACTGTTGAGAACCTTTATAAAATGAAGATTTCACCAAATGCATAAAGCAAAATGATGAGAAGTAAAGGAAAAACCAACAGATGGATAAGGCAAGTCATTTCTCCTTTCTACGACTGTCTCTTCACTTTTGATACGGGAATGATATTACCAACCTTAGTCTGCTCGGGCTGCTATAACAAAAAGCCACATAAACAACTTAAACAACAGTTTAAACAACAGTTCTGGAGGCTAGAAGTCCAAGATCAAGGTGCCAGCAAGCGTGGCTAATGGTGAGGGCTCTCCTCCTGGCTTGTGGAGGCCACCCTCTCCAGTGTGCTCACGTGGCCTCTTCTTTGTGTGCACGTGGAGAGTGAGCTCTTCATACAAGGACACCAGTCCTATAGGCTCAGGGGCTCACCTTTTTGGCCTCATTTAATCTTAATTACTTCCTTTGAGGCCTCATCTCCAAATACAGCTATACTGGGGATTAGGGCTTCAACATACGAATTTGGGGCAGGGGTTGGGGTGGGGACAGACATTCAGTCTATACACGGCCTATAGTGTCACCCTGAAGATCTAATGAGTTAATCAAGGGGTATTAACCACTCAGTAAATGCTGCTACCACTCCCTCTGTTGTTGTTATTCTGATCTTACTACCAAGGGTGCCCGCAATGAGTAATCAATCTCAGGAAAAGAAAAAAAGAACCATATCACAGGATGAAGAACTAGGCCAGAGCTTAGGGAGAATTGCAATTTTGAACGCTCTCTAGAATCCGATGAACGCTGATTTGTGTGGATTTCACGTTGACATTTTCTAGGGAAAGGTTTATAATTCTCTGCAATTTAGACATTTTGTCTTTAATAGTCTGGTCTGCATTTTTCTCTCTGATTTTTCTCACATTCAATGGCTCATTGTTACTTAAGATAATTTCTAAAAGACAGGTACTGTATTTTCCCTTCTTTCCACTAGACTTTTCCCCTCAAGTCTTTGCTCACTTTCACAGTAGAAAAGCAGGGAACAAAATTAGCAAAAAACATGTCCACTGAACCGCAGGTATTTAGGTTTAACTGCAAAATGAGCTTCAGCTGACTGAAGATGATTGTTTTCCGCGTATAGATTTCTTTACAATGTCACATGTTCAAGAGCACTTCTAAGCCAGACTTGTGCTTTTAAAAACTGAGATCTCATCTCAAACTAGGCAATAAATGACTCGACTATGAAAAGTGACAGTGAGTTAAGATGAAAAAATCATTATTCTTTCTATTCGTCATGTAAGACCTCCATTCAATAACGATCCACCCTTTAGTCTCCCCCTACCCCCTCCAAAAAAGAAGGAGAGAATTATCTTCCCAAGCATATCTCATCCCCACTGGGGAGGGAGCAAGGCCTCTCCCAGCTGCACCGTGAGAAAACTGGAAGATGGAGATGAAAACTGGAAAACGTCCCTTCTGGTGGAAGGTGGGAGAAGGGGGACCAGGTGTGGGGCAGGGAGGTGTCGGTGTATCCAGGCCACAGCAGTGACTGAGTAGAACACTCAAAGGAGCAGGAGACCCAGAGACCCACCCGGCCGGCGTCCGCACAGCGAGGAGAAGCAGAAAAGGCCGTAGGGTGTGGCCAGGAAGAGGCCGGGTCAGGTGCCACAACACACAGGGCTTTCCAATCCCTACTCTCAAGTTCACTGGATACACCAAATAACTCGCTTTTTGTATTCACACTTAAAAAAGAATGACGTACCCACCGATAAGTTTTAGGGTGACCCAGGATGTCTGCATAGCCTCAAAGTATCGCTCTCCAAATCTGCTAATGACTGTGACGGTTTCAACCTAGGACCACACATTCTTTGATACCCCTCCCTCCAGGACGTGGAACAGAAGTCCCCTCCCCTGAGACGGACTGGATTTAGGGACTTGCTTCCTGAGGACAGAGCAGGGAAAGGGAAAACAGTAACTCTGCAGTGGAGGAACCTGGCAGACCCCACCTTAGGTCAGCGGTCAGGGTTGACGTCGTCAGGGATGTCATGCGGATATCATGTGCCCCTGATGTGATATGAGCAAAAGGGCACCTCCGAATTCTTCCCCAAATCCACAACCTCAGTCTAATCAGGCAAATCCAAACTGAGGAACATTCTACTGAATGCATAGCTGACACTCTTCAAAAGTGCCTGGAAACCTTCACAGATTGGAAGAGGCAAAGGCAACACAATGACAAAATGCAATGTGGGATCCTGGAATGGATCCTGGAACAGAAAGAAGACTTTAGTCAAAAAACAACTGGGAAATCTGTACAAAGTCTGTAGTTTAGTAAACAAAAAATTGCTTAGAACAGGTTATGCCTTCTTTTAATGCTCAGTCTAGCTAAGCTTTCTGGTTTACAAGGCACATCTCCAACATTTAATCGTTTTAATTTCCACCTGCATGCCCAACCCGCCTCCGACATGTTACACCAGCATCACTCTCCTCCTAACGTTTTCAGTTCCTCCTGGTGTGTGCTAGGCTTTTTAGAACCACAGCACTTAGGTGAGGTTAAGGTCAGGCAAAGACAGCTATTTATTGCACCTGGCAGGGTATATGAATACACCTAAATTCCTCTAGTCCAAACCCTGCTCCCCAACAGGGAAACCGCACAGGAGAATGTTCTACAAACCTGCTCCAAGTTACTTCAGCCCCTGGTAGAGTGCCATCAACCTTAGCAGCGCTTCCCTGGACACAGTGACTGTCTGTTTAGGGAGTGCAAGCTCGGGGCACTGGCAACGTGCAGTGGAACCCGATGGCCCACGTGCTGTCCAAAGGCCCACCACTAGGATCATTCAAAGATTATATCCAAGTGCCAACATCACAAAACAAGTCAATGGAGAAACATGAGGGGGAAAAGTCTAAAAAGGAGGAGTTGGAAGAGGGAACGATTGTAAGCATGGTCAGGAAAGGATTGAAAGTTCTGCTTTATTTCTCCTTCCAACTCCTATTACATGAACGGTGGATAAGGTCACTGACCAAACCGGCCAAGGTGGAGGTGGGCGGAATCAGAACGGACACTTCAGGAGTCAACACCTTGCCAGATTAGATCCTGCTAGCAACAGCTTTCTGGAAAATCTTCATTGACACCCAAGCGACCACCAAAGATATTTAATAATCTTGTTCTAGTTTCAAAAGAATCTGTATTTTCAAATGTTACTGTGAACTAGGGCTAATTCCACCCACCCATCCATCCATCCATCCATCCATCCATCCATCCATCCATCCATCCATCCATCCAATCATCCATCCATCCATCCATCCATTCATTCATTCATCCATCCATTCATTTGTTCACTCACTCACTCACCATTAACCCCAGTAACTGAGCATCTGCTGTGTGCCAGGAGGCTGACCCTCAGGGCTGGCGGCCACGGCCAGGCTCTTAATGAGGAGGGGAGATGGGAGGGGAGCCTGTGAGAGGAGGCAGCTCCTCAGCAAGCAGGTTCACCCAGCCTGAAGGTTATGATAATATTCACATTTGTTACTGAAACAAGCCATTGACTCCTCAGGCATTTGAGCAGGAAAAGGCCCTACTATTCTAATCAGCAGTATTAGTGTAAAGGTCATTCTTCACCTCTCTAATCAGACTCACTAATTGCATCGTTTTATCGAAGGCAGAGCTTCTCCAACTTTGGGGTGTATCAGAACCACCCAGACGGCTCTCAGGACAGACAGCGGGGCCCCACCCCAAGGCTCGGACTCAGTCGGCTGTGGGAGGGCCCAAGAAGCAGCACTGCTAACGGGTCCGAGGGGTGAGGATACTGCGTCTGGAGGCCACATTTTGAGAACCGCTGATCCAAGGTACAATCAGCCACCCTCAATTCCAGCCCGGCGCGCTTTGTTCCCTCAGAGTAGGTTTGAATAACTTTAACAGCTACTGTTTCAGAGAAGCTCTGTGGACGTTCTCGAGGGACCAGAACCCATCTGGGTGGCAGGCTGACCTGATTCCACCCCATGAGGACCAGTGGTCCTTGCTGGTTTCCTGGACAGGTAACTCAGCAAAATGCAAGAGCGGGCACAGAGCCAAAGAGACACCACTTACTGCAAAGTCCAAGTAAAGGCTGAAGAGTCCAGGGCCCTCCTTTGTCCTTGAGAAAAGGCTTGATTCAGTAGCACTGTGTAAGTGACAGGACCCTGCGTGTGCAGAGAACAGGGGCTGCTCTCATATACGAGACGGGGTCTTCTAACATTTATTTCCCTCCTATACCATGCAGACTGCACACGGGGCCAGACCGTAGGGGATTAAGGCATAAAGAGATTTCAGTGAAGACTAGAAAAGGTTGGGGAGGACCCCCTTGCCGGCCCCTCTGAGGCCCCTCCCTGACGAGCCTGGCCTGGTGGGGACCTGCGGTCGTCATGGTGACAGCGACTCTAGTCCTTTTCCTCGTCACCTCCCCATGGACCTGAAAGGACCAGGAGCCTCGAAGGCCAGAGCAGGGCTGTGTGTGGACAGCTTCTGGGCCATGGGCTCCTGCATCTTCCCTCCACCCCTCCGCCTCCCCTCTTTCCTGATGGACATGCCAGGCTCACAGGGCTCCCACCTCCAACTTTAGAAGAAAGCTACATCACCACCAACAGAGGCAGAGAGTGCCCTGCGTGAATAAAAACGCACAACCCTCGGGGCCAGTGGACACGCTGCGCCCAGTCTGGGAGCCACAGTCCCAGGCACTCCCAGTCCGGGCTGGAGACATCCAGGTGTTACGAATTTACTTCCAGCTTTTCTAACAAGGATACCACCGACTTACATTTGCAAAGCCCTTTAGGGCTTGTGTGCATGATCTCACATGTTTTCTCATCTGGGCCTCACGTGAACTCTGTGAGGCTGGCCGGTGGGTGTCACCCCTCCTTAGAGTCAAGGAGGCCAAAGCTGAGCAAGACTTGGTCCCGGGCCCTCCCCCCATGGGCCCGCCTGCTCCGCCCCCCACCGCCCCGCCGCTTCCCCAGTCAGGCAGCCTGGGTCAGAGCCTGGAGCTGTGGACAGGAGCCGGGCCTTTGTCTCTCAGTCCAAATCTCACTTACGGTGGGTGGCAGGCAGGGGGCTGCTGTACACACCTGGTCTGTGGCCAGCATGATCCCCTACCTGGTTTCAGAGGGTGTGTGTGTGAGGAGACCTGGATGCCCCGATGAACGGCAGGGGCTCTCTGTCCTAAGCATCACTTCTGGATCCCCTCACCTGGTCCTCCCAACCATGAATTATCACCCCACCTTACAGGTGGGAACACAGAGAGGCCATGTGGCTTGTCCGAGGTGGCAAAGCCAGTAAATGGTACCCTGAGGCCTCAGACCCAGGTCTTCTGTGCTGCACCTTCTCCGTCGGTTTCCTAAAGATTTTCTTATATCTCTAATCATGGGAACTAGGAGAAAATTGCATTTCACTGGTTTCCATTTCCCACAATGCTGTCCACCACACTAAAAGTATCGTACATGCCAAGAGGAACTAACACAGACCCGGCCTTGGTGGCAGAGTTCAGTGTGGTTTCTGGGTGGTGCTGGCCTCTCTCTGATGAATTCTGATGAAGTTACCAATATGAGGATAGAACAACGCTATCTCCTGACCTATTCTGGTAACTGATGAGGTCGTCAGGACTTGGAATGAGTTACCAATGAAACCCACTCCATATAATTAAGGTAGTTTAAACTATTGATACTCGGAAGAAAAATACCACATTCAAAGGCTTTCATTTTAATAAGAAGATATGAGTCACCACCAAACCGCAGAGAAATTCCCATTTATGCTTTGACTCACATTCATCCACCAGGAGGTCCTTGAGAGCCTCCCGTGTGCCAGGGGCAGGGTTCACTAGCAACTGGACCAGGCGCGGCCCCCAGAGAGCACACAGTCTGCCGGGGAGGAGAGAGCCGAGAAAAGGACATAGCAACCCAGCCGACAGGTGAGACAGGAGGAGCTGGGGACGCTGGGAAGGATGCACGTCTCAGGCCCGGGGTGGGAGACGGGCGGGCCTGGGCCTTCCCAGAGGAAGTGACTTCTGTGGGGAGGGAGGCCCAGACCTCGGCTGCTGATGGGCATATTCTCGTGAGTTCTCCCAACCACCACCGTCCTCATCCTACAGCTGAGGAACTGAAGCTTCAAGACAGCGAAGGACCCACGTCCCAGATCCAGTTGGCGGCAGAGCTGGGCCTGCTTATACGTCTCTGGAAGAAATGAATCATCCACCACGGAACGCGGCCAGGGCCCGAGACAGGAAGCATGATGACCATCTAAACGATGCCCATGAAATCCTCCAACGGGTCAGGTGTATCTTCACCCGACAGAATTCAAAATTTAAAAAGTTGAATACAGAACAGTATAAACAGAATTAATTATAACTGTACAATATATGATGTATATTATATGTTGTGCTTTTTACCTGTTACATTTTTCTATATTAAATCGTATTTAAAAAGCAGGCTAGTATAGAACACAACGCTAAACTGCAAGGCAACTCCCCACTCTATCCTGTATTCAGGATAATTCATTATCTGCCTCATGCTGTTCAGGGAAAGTTGGAAAAGATGTTTAGGAAAGAAAAAATAGATTAAAATTGTGACACTAGGGGCTTCCCTGGTGGCGCAGTGGTTGAGAATCTGCCTGCCAATGCAGGGGACACGGGTTCGAGCCCTGGTCTGGGAAGATCCCACATGCCGCGGAGCAACTGGGCCCGTGAGCCACAACTACTGAGCCTGCGCGTCTGGAGCCTGTGCTCCGCAACAAGAGAGGCTGCGACAGTGAGAGGCCTGCGCACTGCGATGAAGAGTGGCCCCCGCTCGCCACAACTAGAGAAAGCCCTCGCACAGAAACGAAGACCCAACACAGCCAAAAAAAAAAAAAAAAAAATTGTGACACTATTCACAAAACAAAAGTCTAAGTAAAAAAGATGTATTAAACTCAAAGGAATCCTAAAGCTGAATTTTCAAAGAATGAGAGGGATGCTGTATGTGTGCGTTTTCCTTTGCAAACTGTACATAAAAACAGAACCAGGAGGCTTCCCTGGCGGCTCAGTGGTTAAGACTCTGCCTGCCACTGCAGGGGACACGGGTTCAAGCCCTGGTCCGGGAAGATCCCACATGCCGCGAAGCCCGTGCGCCACAACTACTGAGCCTGCGCTCTAGAGCCCGCGAGCCACAACTACTGAGCCCGTGTGCCACAACTACTGAAGCCCGTGCGCCTAGAGCCCGTGGACCACAACAAAGAGTAGCCCCCGCTTGCCGCAACCAGAGAAAAGCCCACGTGCAGCAACGAAGACCCAACGCAGCCAAAAATAAAATAAATAAAATAAAAAATAATAAATAAATAAAACCCCAGATGCGGGAGGTCTAAACGTCGGAGGGGAATATGATGGAACACAGAACATCAGCGTGGTTAACAGTCTCTTCCTGTCTCATCCCTGCAGCCTCAGCGGTGACTCACAGGCCTTCGGGCCAAGGGAATCCAGACGGAACAGAACCCCGGGATGGGGGAGGGCGTGGGGGGGGGAGGGGGAGGTGGTGAGCCACTGGGACGGCTGATTTTTCCGGTTCTTTCCCTGGGAACAGGAAGAGCGGGGAGATGGAGGCTGCACAGGACTCTCTAAAGAGCAAAAGCCGCAGGAGAGGCAGGTGTCCTGCTGAGCACGAGCCGCAAAGTCGCTGGCACGCAGCGCGGTCCTCACAGGGCCCAGGTCTGGTCATCTATTTTAACAAGTTCAGCTACGAATGACAAAAGCAACGTGCCTCTTAGGAGACACGGGCACAATTTGAACCCTATGGAATTGTGCTGGTCACTGGTCTCCATGTTGCTCGACACCCAGCCCCCTTGTGATCCGGGGGGCCTCTCCAGGGGGTCTGGAGTTTTCATGGGCTGCCAGCACGCCTCCAGCGGTGAGGCTGAAGTGGGGTCCTCCCTGTTCCTCCACCTGCAGCACACCTGGGATTCTGCACGAGCAGGTGATGCAGGCGGGTGCGCTGGGGTCATGCCCGGCCTCAGAGACCTCCTGGCTCTTAACGAACAAGGTGGCAGCTTGGACCCCCACCCGTGGCTGTGGGGGGCTGCCCTGTCCCTGCCCTTTTGGGCATGTCAAGCCCACCAGAAGCATCATCCCAGGCCTGGCCACTCACTGGCCTGACGTTTCTCCCAGGCTGCTCCCCTTCTCCCAGGCGGTGGGCGTCCCTATGGAAATGCCACCCTCAGGGTTACAGGATGGCGGGGTCACAGGCGGATGTGCTTAGCTGAGTCCAGGCAGCGCCCGGCAGCGTCTCTCCTTCCTCGGTCTCTTGCTGAGTCCCCAGCATGAAGCTGGCAGGCAGTAGGAAGAGCCCATGGGCTGTGGGGACTGGACCCTAGCTGGCTCGGAAGGTCAAGCCTGTGGCCCCCCGACCTCTTGGCAGAGCTGGCTCTCGGCAGTGCTCACGGGGGGGGGCCACGTGAATGATGCCACCATGGCCCTGTTATCCCTGGAGCATGCCTGAGCCGTCAGCCTGGGGCCTTTCCTGGAGAGAAAGACAACACAGAACTGACACAGCCTGGTGGCCTGCGTCATCGCTCTGTGGTCCCAGCGGAATCGGGCCTGACGCTGGCCTGGCTGGCCTCGAGCACACCCATGATTGGGGGGAAACGGGTGTCTCCGACGGGCAGAAGGGAGCCACGAGGGCCCACAGGATGTCACGCAGAGGATCCCCTCTCACCAGCCCCCACCTTCATGCCAACCCATCTTCCGTAGGCCTGCCATTCAGGGTCCATTCCATCCCCCCACTTTTTAGCCTCTCTCCACGCTGCTCCCACGCCACCGTCAACTCAAGCGCCCTCTGGCACACAGCAAAGTGTAATCAAATTTGCAGCTGAAGTCCCATCTTCCTGAGTCTGCACAGCTTTTCCTAAAACAGCTCCACCATAGCCTTCCAGAGTACGCAGGCCTTTCCTACTAATTTCCGGGAGGGTTACGTGGGGAAGCGCCAAGGAGAATGTGGTTTGGTCAGCTGGTGCTTTTTGCCCTCCTGGGGAGCAGCCACTGACAAGAGTTGAGGGCAAAGGATCCAGGTTTCTGGAGATGAGGCGTGCAGTTCAGAGCTAAGGTACAAACCTAGTGGAGATGGGGAACGTACAACAAGGGTTCTCCATGGGGCCATTTTGCCCCCTGGGATGCTGTTAAATATCCCACTATGTACAGAAACCCCCTCCCCCGGCATCCGGCCCAATGTCAGTAATCCCGAGGCTGAGAAACCCCGACGTAAAAGTAAGAGGAAAAACCTGAGGGAAACTGGAACGAAGATTTGGAAGGCTGCGTGGCCACCAGCTCATCCCAGCTCATGTGGCCATTTCATTCTGGAGCTGGCTCCAGGCATGGGTTAAAAATAGGCAGGTAACTTAGTAGCTTCTGGGAGGTCAGATAAGCCCAAAGATAAATGGTGCAGGACACGGCCTGGGTGAAATGGCCCGTTATCTGCAGGAAGGTAACCAGAGGCGCGACAGCAAGGCTTGGCTGCCTGACAATGAAGAAGCTCGAAAAATCTGATGGCATCTTAACTACTGGTTCTTCAATTCAAGGCCAAGAAGCAAAACTACTGTTGAAAACAGAGGGTCCTTTCCATCTAAATGCCAAAAAATTGTAATAAGCTCTAACCTATAAGAAAGCCCACAGGGGTCTCACACTAAAGAATACTTATCTACTGAGTGTATTTAAAGCAGCAGCAGTTAGCGCTTTTACTCTGAGTTCACTGAACCAGTCCCAAGGGCCGCCTGTATCCTCCTGACACACAGGAGATTGTCTTTCCTGTATTTTTCTCACAACTTTTGTACAGACTGCTCTCTTTTCTCTCCCGTTGACCCCCGCCTCCCATTCCAGCCCTCATCTTATGAAGGAGGGATTCACTCCTGCCTCTGCATCAGTAGTTCCTGAGGCACATCCTGGACAGTCCAGCAGGACTGCTGTCCCTTGGTAGAGATGAAGGGAGAAAATAACTACCGTTGGGTTAGCACCTACTAGGTACCGGGTAGATGCTCTGCATTTCCCAGCACGGCTCATTACTACAACCACCGGATAATGTTTTTCCTCTGCCACAGACAAAGGAAAGGAGGCTCGGATACGCTAACTTGCCTACAGACACACGACTTCAAAAGGCTGACTGTGCTTCTCCCACTGCCCTGCACCTTCTCCCCACGCTGGACTGACTTCCGGCCTGTGGGACGCCAGCCCTCTCCACCTGCATTCCCATTTCACTCCTCTCCTATCATTAGACTCAATACCTTCTGCACTGTAGAGCACACCTCTATGACAGCAAATTTCAACAAAGAATAAATCATTCCTCTAGAGCTGTGCTGTCCAATATGGCAGCCACCAACCATAGGTGGCTATTTAACTTTACAGGAATTAAAATTAAGTACAATTTAAAATGCACTTTGTCAGCTGCACTAGCCACATTTCAAGTGCTCAATTACTACACAGGGCTAGTGGCTGCCGTGACACACAGCACAGAGACAGAACATCTCCAGCAACACAGGAAGCCCTACTGGCCATCACTGCTCTGGATGATTTAAAAGTATATCTGGGTGATTTCAAGCAGTATCTTAGGGCATCCAGGGTGGAGTCATATTAGTTGTTCAATCAACATGGAAATTCCATCTCTCCGAGTGTCAACTTGGAAAATGCCGTATCTTCCCATGTGCCTAAGGGACATCACAAAAGAAGGTGAAAAGTAAAAAGCAATCAAGGGTAAGTGTGGAAAAGCTGATAAACTTATGTGAGGGAGGTTAAAAGCATAACGAGCAACTGTAGATCTCCTGGTTTCTTTATGCTGAAATATTATCATGACCATCGTGTGATTTTTCATTCACTCCCCCAAGCCAAGAAGTGGGTGGAAACACTGCAACATAATATGCCAGTGGAGGTTCTGGATGCTTCTGGCGCTTCCATACTTGCTGATCCAGGGGTTTACCCACTGCCAAGACCATATCACATTCTGCCTACCTAAACTCTCCAGGTATTTTGTATTTGTTTTATGGAAAGTATACCTCACATCTTAGAGAATTTTCCAAACAAATAAATGAATCATCCTTGATGCCTGAAGCTATGAAAATCTTATTTTTTTATAACTTTCTTTGTTTGCTCAACTAATTTGACATTGATTCCACTCTCAGTAAAAGAGCACTGTGATGCCTAGTTCTCTTGTTTGGGCTGTATGGACATTACATCTTCCTTGGTATGTCTCCGATTATTTTTCAAGTTTCTTCTCAATCCCTTCTACCCCCTTAATCAAAAACAAAACTCTGTCTGTAGGTACCAAATTAGAGAGGCTTGGCTTGTTAGCATTAAGCAGCATTTCCTCCCAACACTGACCCTGGCCTTGAAGGCACTGGCCTTGAAGACAAGGGGGCTTGGATTCAAGTCCAGGCTGTGTGCCAGTGTCCTGAGGGACGACTTCACGTCTGCTGCCAACACTTCAGCCACCCCACTGCACCCCAGGTGGTGTCCTGGTCACATCTTGTGGCATCTCCCCTCCTGGCCTTTGCTCAAATTGTTCTCACAGTTTTTCAGTGCCTCATTATCACATCTGAATGGATCCAAGGATCACCACCCATCTGGGAAAGGCTCCAAGATGAAAGACAGAGGCCACAGCACACAAAGGACAAAAAGAAAGAGACCATAATGTAGGGAACAAAAGAAATTTTCAGGAAAAACCAGAAAACCAAAAATGAATATTCCTCAGAATGATAAGAAAAGGTACTGCATTAGTGAATCAAAAAGGAGGCTATAAAAATGGAACAAAGACCCAAAACAAACAAACAAACAAAAATCTTAGAAATTAAATACAGAACAGGTAAGTTTAGTAGAAGGAGTGGAAGATAAAGTTGAGTTATCACCCGTAAAGTATCACCAAAAGACAAAAAGCTAGAAAATGAGGGGGAAAGGGAAGTTATTTCCAACAACAGGAGTTCCTTTAAAAGAGAACAGAGAAAATGGTGGGAAGGGGACAATTTTCAGAAAATTTTCAGAGAGTTTTAGGATATAAATTTCCAGATTGAATGAACCCAGTGAATGCTTAATAAGTGGAAAAATAAGATCTAGAATACTGAGGATCAAGAGAAGACCCTAAAAGCTCATAGAGTGTAAAAACAGATATTACACAAGATACTGAAAATATATAAGGCATCAAATTCTCAAAGCAATCCTGAAAGCTAGAATAAAATGGAAAAAAAGTCTTCAAAATTGTGGTAGAAAATAGTTTGTTAATTATACTTTTTGATATTTATTATTTTATTTTATCAAATAGGTAACACCGTCGCATGGTTCAAATATCGAAAGAGTATGAAAAGTTACACTTAACAAATCTGTTTCCACTTACATCTCCACGTTTCTTTTACTATACTTTCTGCCAGTGTTTCTTTCTGTAAATGCAGGCAAATGACAGCTTTTCTCACATAAGGGACAGCATGCTATCTACACTTTCCGCACATTGCTTTTTTTAGTTAACAGTACATGCTGGAAATCATTTCAAAGAATACATAGAAATCTCTGTCATTCTTTGGAAAATTATTTTTAACCTAGAACTCTATACTCAGACAAACTATCAAGTATTAAGGTAGAATAAAGACATTTTCAGACATGCAAGCACTTAGAAAAGGCATTCTCTCTCAGAAAGCTACTGAAGGATGTGCTCCAGCAAAATGAGTTAGTACGGATCCAGCAGCAACAACAACAAAGGAGTGGCAAAAGGAGTTCTCAGAATGGCGGCAAAGGGAACGGCCACTGAAGCAAATCCTGACAGCGCTCAGAGCAGACTGGGTCTAGAGGACAGAGCTCTCCAGGGGGTAGATTTCCAGGAGGGAATAAAATGGAACTGATAGATTTGTTTAATCACATAGAAAATAATATTGTGAGGGGTTCTATTGAAAAGTTTGTGAGGAATTAGGTATGATAGGTATTCAGAGAGATGAGCAGTTGGGAAGAAAAAAAAAGAAAGAATTAACCCCAGAAAAAGCAGAAAGTTGTGCCAGGAAAAATGTTATAGTATACTACTTGGCTCTGCAGTTAACACTATCATGTTACACCATCATCACCACTAGTGTTTACTGAGCATGTGGCAGTCATCATTCTGAGGTCTTTTCATGAAATACCTCATTTACCCGTATAACCACCTTGTGAGAAGTGTACTGTTAAAATTTTCCCATCTTACATACGAGGGAACGGAATCACGAAGTGGTTAAGTGTCTTGCCCTAGGTCATGGAATAAGTGGAGGGATCAGGAACTGAACCCAGGAAACCTGACCCTAGCACCCATACTCTTAACCAGCCTACTGTTGTGCCAGCAACCATTTATCTAACCTAAAAGTACAATGTAACTATGGTGTGAAGATAGGGAGAAAGAAAGGTGGGGAGAGGACCTGAGCTAGACCTACAGACCCCAAGTCCTCATCCTCAAAGCAGGGGGCCAGCAGATAGTACCTAAAATTGAAAAATCAATAAATAGTGCATATGCATATTATTCACAAACAAGGAGCTACTTACCAGATCATTTAGGGTCTTGTAAGGCCATTAAGAGCTTGGCTTTTACTGAGGGATATGAAAAGCCATTATGACACGATCTGACATATTTTAAAAGGACCACCAGCTGCTGTGTGGAGAATGGCCTGGAGTACGGGACCAGGGTGAAAACATATATTACTTTAATTCAGGGGCTTCCCTGGTGGCGCAGTGGTTGAGAGTCTGCCTGCCAATGCAGGGGACGCGGGTTTGAGCCCTGGTCTGGGAAGATCCCACATGCCGCGGAGCGACTAGGCCCGTGAGCCACAACTACTGAGCCTGCGCGTCTGGAGCCTGTGCTCCGCAACAAGAGAGGCCGCGACAGTGAGAAGCCCGCGCATAGCGATGAAGAGTGGCCCCCGCTCGCCGCAGCTAGAGAAAGCCCTCGCACAGAAACGAAGACCCAACACAGCCATAAATAAATAAATAAATAAATAAATTCAATAAAAATTAAGTTTTAAAGATGAAAGGATGAAAAAAAGAAGAGGAGAGACACAGTAAGGCAGAGAAGAATATGGGACTCTCCCATGAAATGTTATGCCCGATGGCTCAGAGGTCAGCTGGGGATGACAGTCCCTGAGATGGGAAGCAAGTCAGCTTGACTTCAGGGCACCACCTGGAATAGGGCCTTGGCTGGAGCCAAGACACTGATCCCAGGAAACAGCCTGGATGACGAACTGGCACCTCTTAGTTAGCAGATGACCTTAGCATCTTGTATCCTTTTTCTCTATGTCAAATAGAGATACTCTCAACTCTTCTGATGGGATATCATATAACTATGGGGGTGAAGTTTCTGGGAGTACCTGGCACACCTTAGGCCTTAAAAGCAACCTCAGTCCCCATCTCTCCCCTTTCCCCTCCTGAACCCTGACAAGGCTCACAGGTAACAGGCTCCACTAGAATCCAGGTCTTCTGACTTCCATCCTACCGAGCGGACTCTTCAGGTCCTCCACATGCATGCACAGTCCTGACTCCTGAACCCATGAGTCACTAAAGATTCACCCAGAAAAGGGGGAGGGAGACAGCTGGCCCTATGACAGAAATAGCTTTGGGGTGGGGCCCACAAGCCATCGGGGGCCAGTGGGACTGTCCACCCCTGAGTTTCCAATTCCAACTCCATCCAGAACCATCTTGTCGGCAATCACGGAAACAGCCCAAGGTCACAGGCATGGTGCTTGCCATTCCCCGGACAGCTCAGACTGTGATAAAAATCCGCCTGGAACGCTTGTCTTGTCACATTCCTAATGCTTGTTATTGATCCACCAAGATGTGTGTGGCTGTCTAGGAAGATCAGCTAGGCAAGGGCCCGGTAGTTGTGTTAGAGTCTGGGGCAGGGCGGTGTGTGCAGTGCCAGGTGCTGAATGCCCCTCACCTGTTCCCGACCTGGAAGGTGGGGCCCTGATACCACCCCCAGTCCCAAACCACTGGCCACGCCGGATCTCACCCTCCGGTCAGTGTCCGACAGGTTTGCATCCACCAGCCAGCCTCAGAAAAGCAAATTCACTGGGAAAAAAGGTATGAAGGTGATGGTTCAAATGAAGTGAAACTGGCTGCAGCAACAAGCCTGTGTTGTAAACGCCGGCGTGATCTCACCTGAGGTCAGGGGCTGCACCAGGGTACCAGCAGCGTGTGTCACACCAGCTGGGCACCCTCCCAGACTGCGTGACCCCAGAGGGGCCAGACCTGCTGAGAGCCGGACGAAGGTGAAGCGGAGGCCCAAACTGAACCAGATTTCCAGGCCACTCTGCAAAAGGGCTTGTGCACCCAACCCTCAGACTGGCCCTCGAATGGCCTTGAGGCTTGAGGAGAAAAAGAGTCAGGGTCTCTCAAGACAGGGTGATCTGTGGGCACTATTTGGGAAGGATGGGAGGTGGGGGCACAGCAAATGAAAGGGGGCTTTAGGATTAGAATGTCCT
Source organism: Eschrichtius robustus (assembly GCF_028021215.1). Classification (NCBI taxonomy): domain Eukaryota; kingdom Metazoa; phylum Chordata; class Mammalia; order Artiodactyla; family Eschrichtiidae; genus Eschrichtius; species Eschrichtius robustus. Next base: position 3,368,075 of record NC_090828.1, read on the forward strand.
TTATTCATGGGACCATCCAGAATGAGACATGGAGACTGTCCTAAGTTGGGGTGCCCAGAAGCAGAGCCTGAGGCAGGGATTTGGATGTGAGTGATCTACCAGGGAGCACGGCCAGCAGAGGGGTGTGAGGGGGCAGATGGGGCAGGGAAGGAGGTGGACTCAGTCTGCCCTCGGGCCCTCCCACGGGGAGCCCTGGAGTGTGAACTGCACCACAGAGTCGGTTCCACTGGGAGGCAAGTGGGCTGGGGGTGGAGCTTTTTGTGTCCTCACATCCCGGGGTCAATCGCTGTGGGCTGCCCCTGGGGTGGGAGGTCTTACCCCCTCCCCTGCAAAGTGACACCCCCCCCCCCCAGTGGCCATGGGCACTTCTCTAGTGAAGGGGGGCCATGAGCCCAGAACAGCCACACTCACAGGCCAGGGGTCGACACCCTCCAACAGGGGGGATCTGGGAGGTGCACCAGCGCCCCCCGGGGGGATCATGGGCCCAGAGGGCAGCGTCCCAGTGGGACCACTTAGGAGAGGAGGCCACGGGACACAGTCATGGGGGAGGTCTCCGTGCTGTGAGCGAGGAAGGGAAACCGACCAGCGTTCACGGCCGCAGAGAGGATGCTAGGCTCGCCGCGAGGACCATCTAACGCTGCCTGCACAGCTTGCACAGCCGATTTCCTTTGTCCTGGAAAGGCCGTCTCCACCGGAGAGGAATACTTTGAATTGCCTCGGTCATTGTGAGAGCAAGGTCATTTCACTCAGCAGCGGAGTGCTGAATGAGAGGTTTGGCATGCTACCAAAAATCATTAGCAGAGTGTTCAAGGCGGTGGGAGAGAAAGACATACCTGCTTTCGCAACACCTCTCCCTGGGATGTGAGAAACACTGCGTGAGCTTTGCAAAGTGCTTACTGGACCTTCTTCCTGAAAACATCTTGCCTGAATCCCGCCTCAGACAAGACAGTGAGAAACAAGCTACTCGCGCTAACGCAGCTGCAGTGTTTTAAAGTTACAACTCCATTTACTATAAACTTGCCTGGAGTGAAACCATAAACTAACTGCAGGAATATAAATGCAGCGCTTCCACTGGGTTCCTGCTTCCCACTCCCGCCCAGAGAGTCCAAAGCCCTCAGCAGGGAAGCCAGCTCTCCAGCAGGGCCCTGCCTCGGCCGCTCCGGGCTCCCCGCCCCAGACTCCATCACCTCTGCCTGGAACTCTCCACTTATCCTCTGAGTGCACATTCCCGGGGGCCTGACCCGAGTCCACCCCACCCCCTGCCACTTTCTTAAGGCCTCCTGGTTTTCGTCCAGGCCCCCATACCTCCCCAAGTGCTTCGGGGGAGGCCAACTCCCCCCATTTCCAGGATGGGCCTGACTGATCACAGGGTAACCCCCCCCTGCCCCACGGCCACGCCGCTGAGTCCACCGTCCTGGTCACAGAGCTTGGCTCAGGGGCGGCCTGGGAGATGTTTCTAGCTCTGAGGACAGAGCCACCGGAAGAGACGGGGTGTGGGCTCAGGAGGGGCAGCCTGGGAACGCGGCAGCCAGTCTGGCGAAAGCAAGGCGGCCCGAGGATGAGGCCACCCTCAGAGGACGGCCCAGCCGAGCCAGCTACAGAGGAGCCGTGGAGAAAAGGGGCCACCGCGCTGGTGAGGGTGCCCGCGAGTCCGTCCTCCAGACAAATCATTTCCCCTCGTGGAGGCCAGTCCAGGTCAGGGTTTCTGTCACTTCAAGACTAACTCAAAATGCCACTTCCCCCGGGGCGCCTCCTCTGATTGCCTTTCTTAGTCCCGTCAATAAATTGTAACTCTCTCGTTTCGAAACCTTCAGGGAACAATATCCTTTAAATCTCAGATCTCTTCCTGTCTTCTGTTTTTGTTATTGATCTATGTCAGACCCCAACTCCTGGAGGGTGGATGCTCTTCAGGTCCATCCCTGAATCCCAGTCTCCCTAGGACGGGGCTTCGGAGAGCATGTATCTGCTGAATCAACGAGCAAACACGAAAGCACGCAACTTAAGACGATTTTGTTAATTTTTATAAGAACTCTCGAGAACTTCATGGTGAATAGATATTTGCCATTTGAATAGTGATTCTAAGTTTCACAGTTGGGAAATAGAATTCAATTTGTAGTAAAACATAAAGTGTTGCACCAGCTCCTTCCAACACTACAGATACGTGCCATTCAGCACTTGGAACGACCACATCTATGGCTGGTTCTACTGGGAGAATGTGTGTGTGAATAGCCCTCGCATTTAGCTAGTTACTCCCTTTATGTCTGCTACTCACTTTAATCCTGACAGCCTCGGGGGATTTCTTCTTCCCCATTTTCGAGGTGAGAAAATGGAGGCTGGGAGGGGGCTGAGTAGGATCGCACAGCTCGCGAGGAGCTCTATATAGTTTCGAGCCCAGGTCTGATGCCCACGTCTGAATTTGTCACTGCCAACTGCGTCCCCTGGCTGGGAGGCAGGACCGTGGGTTCCCAGTTACTCAGGACCTCAAGGCTGTCCACCCAGGAGCAGCCCCTCGCCTTCCTTTTCCGTCTGTTTTTATAAAATCCAGCAGATACGAGGTGGACTTAGGGAACCCTCATTCTCCTTCCTTTGACCGTAACCACTGCCAGAAAGACAAGACTCACGGATCGTGTCACCTCAGGCCTCCCAGAGAACACCTGTTTGGTTTTATGTTTAAATACATACTTAAAGGACCGTCTTCACAGGGGGTGGGGATTATGTTCAAGCTACTACATTTAGCAAATGTCTATATTTAGCCAAATGTACTGTAAGTGCCTTGTACCTCTTTTGTTTTTCAGGCAATGCAACAGAGACGTAGGAGCACCTACTATGTGCCTGGCTCTGTGTTGAGCTCTGGGGATACGAAAGTAAGACATTGCCTGCCTGGTGGTCACCTTCTACGGGGGACAGACCAGTAAACAAATAATGCTGAGGCCATGTGACTACCACAGCAGGCGTAGGGAGTGAGAGCTACTGGAACCCGAGTGAAGGCAGGGAGACTTCTGCCCCGGGGTGATGTAGGAGGTCTCACAGAGGACACAAATCTACCGTGGGCTTTAAGGGATGAATAGGAGTTTTCCTGGAAAGCCTTTCTCTTCGCATAGGGAGAAAAACAAAAGTGTTCATTCATTCAGTAGTCAACAAATACTGTGACAGCCATGTGTCCATAAAAGCAAAATCACCTAAGAACTGGTTACAGAGTAGACCTCCATAAATAGCTGACTGAGGCAACCAGACGCCTCAGCCTAAATCGCCTGGAAGTTTTCCCAGGTGGTAATAATGACATGCAGACAAACTCCATCGCACTCCAACACCTGGAGGAGAGGGTATCAGGAAGGTGGCACTGCCTCTGCATATACATTCTCTATAGTTAGCACACTGGGTACACAATTCAAAAGGTACGAAAGGGTGTACTGTAAAAAAACAAGCTTGTCCACTGTGGGCCCAAGGAATCACGCCCCTTCCCAGGGAAGCTGCTGCCACCAATCTGCTGGGCATCTTTGCCAACGTCACCGTTTGTTTAACCTGAAGGCTGAATCCTTGTGGGAGAAAAAGGCACTTGTACAGCTACGCGGGCGGTGCACCTTTTGTTCGCCACACTTCAAGTTCATCACCGACCACCATGACCACCATAATAAACTCTGCCCGGGAAACTTTGAGGAGAACCTCTCGGCGTGCCTGAACCCGTCTGCACGCTCGGTCCAGAAACAAGATTCACGGGGACCCCGGTTCGTGCCCAAGCTGCACCTCGTGTGTCAATCGAGACGACAACTGGTTATCGACAGGAGCGGGTCATTTCGCCAGGGCCATGTGGCCTCCGGGGACTGTCCTCGGGCCTCCAGGGTCGGGCCTACATCACCCTCACCATGCGGCGCAACAGAGCGGGGCGCTCGCTCGCCCCCCACCCGGCCGGCCCGGGGCCACCTTGCGCGGGGCGGGGGTGGGGGGGCGGCGGCCAAAGGGAGCTGGCGACATGGGGGGAGGGGTCGGTGCCGCCGGCCTGTCCCCGCAGCGGAGGACCGGCGCCCGGCCCACCGAGGTCCCGGCCTGGCCCGCGCCCCGTCCGCGGCGCCGGCGGAGCGACGGACAGCGGACGCACGGACGCCTGACAGCTCCGGCGGCGCCCCCAGCGCCCGCGCCCCGGCCCGGCCGCGCCGCTCACCTCGCGCGCGATCTGGTTCAGCGCGTCGTCCTCCGCCGTCAGCCGCTCGCGGTTGGGGAGCCGCTTGCGCCCCGAGCCCTGGGTGCCCATGTCCATCGGCCGCGTCGCCCGCTGCGCCGCGGGACCGTGCCTCCCGCCGCCCACGCCCCTCTCGGTCCGGCCCGGCCCCGCTCCGCCCCTCCCTCCGCCGCGGCGTCATGGCGTCAGCGGGCCGGGGACGCGGGGACGCGGGGACGCGGGGACGCGGGGGACAGGGGCTGGGGGCGCCGGTGGGAGGAGCACGGGAACTCGGGCGCCGGGGACGCGGGGACGCGGGGACGCGCCGGAGAGGGGACCGGGGAGCCGGGTGCGCTGGGACTCCGGGGACGCGGGGACGCGGGGACGCGGGGGACAGGGGCTGGGGGCGCCGGTGGGAGGAGCACGGGAACTCGGGCGCCGGGGACGCGGGGACGCGGGGACGCGCTGAGAGGGGACCGGGGAGCCGGGTGCGCTGGGACTCCGGGGACGCGGGGGACAGGGGCTGGGGGCGCCGGTGGGAGGAGCACGGGAACTCGGGCGCCGGGGGCCGCGGGGACGCGGGGACGCGCCGGAGAGGGGACCGGGGAGCCGGGTGCGCTGGGACTCCGGGGGCCAGGGACGCGGGCGCTGGGGGCTGGGGGCGCGGGGACGCCGGGGGACCGTGAGCATGCAGATGGCGGGCGGTTTGGGATGGCTGGGGGTCGGGGGCGCGGGGACGCGTGGGGCAAGGACACTGGGAGTGCCGGTGGAAACTGGGGCTGGGGGCGCGAGGTCACGCCGGAGCGGCGGGACACGGGGACCAGGACGCCGGCGACCCGCGGGGACGACAAGGGCTGGGAATGCGAGTGGGGAGCGGGGACGGGGGTGCGGGGACGCTGGGGCACAGTGAGCGTGGAAACGGCAGCAGACTTGGGATGGCTGGGGGTCGGGGGCGCGTGGGCGCAGGGGACGGGGTGATGAAGGCTTGGGGTGCCGGTGGGGACAGGGGGCCAGGGACCAAGGAGGGTTCGGAGGCGGGAGGGGCGGGAGGCTGGAGCTCGAGATGCCTGGAGGGGTCTGGGCCGGCGGGGCGGGGGACACTGGAGGGTGGACCCCCCCTGGTAATCGTGGGCTGACCTCACCAGGGCAGCGGTCACTTCATCGGGGGCGCTGGAGGGCTCGCAGGGAGGGACGGGGCTGCAGAGAGGGGTTTGCACCCAGGGGTGGGTGCAGGGACGTGGTTCAGACCTGCGCCCCAGGTGAAGTGGGGTCTGGCCTCCCAGATGGGTGAAAGCTGGGTTCTCGGGTCAGGCTCAGGGGAGGTCAGATCCCGCTCTGTGGGATCTCGCCAGCCCCCTGAGCCTTACAGCACGTTCAGAAGCCCCGTGTTGATGTGGGCGTTTCCTTCTTCACCGGCGTGTTTTCTGGGACCTGCCACTTCACTCCTGTGTCCCCAGCTTCTAGGGAAAGGTCTGAAACATCAGCTGCTCTCAAGAAGTAGATATTGAAAAGGGGATGACTGCTTGAGCTTTACCTTCCACTCTCTAAAGGTGGGTTTAAGATTGAATAGGGGGATCAGATGAAGTTTACAAAGCCATTACCTTCTCTTCCAGGGTGAGGACCCGAGTGACTGTTAGCTGTCTGTACTGAATTAGGGAAGAAGAAATGCGCTGGCGGAAGCACAGTGACCAAAAGTTACTGGTATATTTGGGGTATGGTGAGATCTTTAATGTGGATGGGGAAGAATGGAAGGGCAGGGCCATCCTGAAGTCACCTGTGATTTTCCCCCTAGGGATGAGTACAGTTAACATTTTGGTATATTTCTAACCAAGTGACATGACCAGGTTGGTTTGGGTTCTTAGAAAGTAACCTGGGAGCTGGATGGAGGAGGGAACAGAAAGGGGACCCGGCAGTGGCAGAGAAGGATGCTGGAGGTTTACTGCAGGGAAAAGATGGTGGGGGAGTGACACAGGAGGGAGGAACCAGGTTCCATTGCTCAGGACACCTGAGTGGACTTCAGTGGGGTGGGTCCACAGGGCAGATGGTATTAGGGCTGTGACCTTGTTCATTACTGTACCCCTGGAGCTTGCATACACCTGACACAGCGGAGGGACTGAGGAAATACCTGTTGATTGAGTCTTCTATGTCACATTACACCACTTAGGACCCCATACTCCTTAGGTGACATGGTCCTGGTTGGAGGACCATCTCTTGCTCTGCCCTCAGCCCTGCTGGAGGCTCGCTGCTCCCTTAGCCCGTGATGCCTGGTGAAGACTCTGTCTTTGCTCAGGCTCCTTCCCATGGCTTCACTCATTCATTCCCCCACACCTGCTGCCTGGCAGGTGCTGCGCCGGAAGCTGGGGCAGAACTGCAAAGGACACAGACAGAGCCGCTGTTCTCTCAGGACTTACCTGCGATACCTGGAACTCCTCATCCAAAGCCACATCCAAGCTCCAACATCTCCTTTCTTTTTTGATTGACATATATACACTAATATGTATAAAATAGATAACTAATAAGAACCTGATGTATAAAAAAATAAATTAAATAAAATTCAAAAAAATTAAAAAAAATTTTTTTTCTGGCTGTGCTGCGTGGCATGCAGGACCTTAGTTCCCTGACCAGGGATCAAACCCATGCCCCGTGCAGTGGAAGTGCAGAGTTTTAACCACTCTTAACCCATCTCCACTCTGGAGGAAGTCTTCCCAACTCTCCAAGGCTGCTCCTTACTTTCCTCACTGGTCTTCCTCAGAACATCAAGAGACTCTTTCTTCTAGCACTTGAATTCTTCTGTGCTGATCTGATGATGGGAGGAGGGCAGGAACTGACCTTGTCTTGCTCATCTTTCTGCCCTCACTGGGGACTGAATGTGCCCCTGCTTCAATCATAATGAGAGTGTCTGGCTGAATTTGGGGACTGAGTCCAGGTCCCAGCCCCCTCCTCACCATCCCAGTTGGGTTTTGTACAGAGACAAGGGACTGACTGCCTCAGGGACTGATGGAGGTATTTCTGAATAGTTCAGTCCCTACACAGTGTTCTCAGACACTAGGGTGAATTCTGTCTCCCATCTCTCCCCCATCAACCACCCACATGTGGGAAAGGCCAACCTTTTGGGGATCATCAGAACCAACGTTGCTGGCCCTCAGGTGGTCCCATGATGTCATGACCTCCTGAACCACCATCCGCATGCTTCCTCCTTCTTTGGTGATGTGCTCTACAGCTGTCTGCTTCTCCCTTTGGAATCAGTTCTTGCCTTTAAATGGAAATATGATACCTGCATTGTCAGGGTGGGGGCAGTCCATGTAAAGATGTATCTCAGGGCTTGACACACAGGCAATCAATAAGTGGTCCTCCAGCTCCTCTCCCCAAAGGCCTGGGTCTGGAATGAATAGGGCAGCAGCTCCTGCTGGGGCGTGGGGAGGTGGGCAAGGACATTAGGCAGCTTTGTGGCTGTCACCTGTTCTTGGGGTGCCCCTTGAGGGCTGCAGAAACCTGCAAGACCCCATCCATCAGGCTGAGCCACGGGCTTACCAAGAAGCTGTGGCTTTCTATTTGCTCTGGACTCTCAGCCTCTCCTGCGTGGTAGTCCGCGAACTTGCTTCTACCTAGATGACTGTATTGTGCCACCAGCACTACCTAGCCCCTCCCATGTGGCCCTTTTCTTATTCCAGGTGATTAGACTACCCACAAGGTGTTACTTCAGAGAAGCCGCATCAGAAGTCTGATGTCCCGGGCAAGAGAATCAATATATTCATCTCCAAGCCTGGTACTGAGGCTCTTCACAAAGATACAGATGCCCTTCAGGAAGGGTCCATGAATACGTGAAGGCAGCCTCGGTGGGGGGCGCCACACAGGGGACCCCACGTGGACTTTCCACTCCCGACACAGTGTTCCTTTTGTTTGGGACCTCATTAGGCAAGCCTGTGAGCCGGCCGGGGGAAGAAGTTAACGGGCATCTCTGGAGGAGTCATCCAGGCTGGAGGGCGACGCAGAGCTGCTCTGATAGGGCCCTCTGAAGGACAGTCACACGGGCCGTGGGCTGACTCACTCGGGCCCATTGAGAAAGCCTTCCATGTGGTTCAAACATCATTCACTCGTGTTCCAGCCTTGCTCTCTCAATTAACAGAGGATGGAAAAACCTCCCTTGGATTACAGCTGGAGAAAGGCTAGGGAGAATCACAGCCACTCACAAGGATGGCTTGAAAGGCAGTGGACAGAACATGGAGCCAAAATCATGCCCAGAGGGGAGCTGGCTGAGGTCAGGGTCTCCACCACACCTGGGAGGTTAATGGTTTGTCTCCAGTGGCCTGCTGGCCTTTGTCTCTTTCCTCTCTCAGCATCTCAAAGCAGAAAATTGGACTGATCATTCACCCAACCCAATCTTGTCATTCTAAATGCCTCTTCTCTCCCAGGATACCACCACTTCCAGTTATGTTTTCATGTCTCTTGGAGTTAAAACTTTGGAATCACGTTGGATTTTTAAATTTATCTTATCCTTCATCTCTGATTGATTCTATCCCTATCCCCCTTCCGCATCTTTGCTGACTCCATGATGGTCTGTACCTGGTTCACCTTGCCACACCTGTGGGTGACTTGCAGTAAATCATCTCCTGAACTTGAGGTCTCCAGGGTGGGGTGCATGAGACAATACACTGGGGTGCAGGAGAAACATACTAGAACTTCCATTAATATGTATTTTAAACTAAAAATAAGAATGTTATAGATCAAATGTCGATGTATGATCTATAACCTCACTTTAAGTGGTCACAGGTCATGTCATAATGATACACAAGGTATTCCCAGGGGCTGCTAATGGCATTCTCTCTCATTAGACCATTTTCAGGATATTTTGATGTATTTTCATGAACAAGAAATGTATTTATGGGTTACATAATCTAGTTTTAACTAAAACTCAAAGGGTAGATAAATGGCTTCAAAGGATTTAAAAGATTCTCAAGAAAATATTTCCCCCAAATCACAGACAAACAAGAGAATGAGAGACCTATTTCTAACTCAGGAGGAACTCTTCATTGGTCTCAATATCAGGTTATTAGATATGATGAGAACAATGAATAATCATCCCAAACAATTTGAAACACAAATTTACATTTCCTATTATTAATGATTAACCTCATTTTTAGTGGATATTGTGCCCTGATATAACAGATGAAAATAGTTTATGAACATAATTTACACATAAATAAATATATAAAATTTGGGGTGTATTTTAAAATATTTGGTGATTGAGTTCATGATAAAAAAAGTCTGGTTTCTAGATCAATAATTCTTAAATTTGGGGGGATTGTGAACTCCTTTGAAAATCTGATAGAGGCTGGATTCCTCTCACCCACCAAAAAAAAAAAAAGACGGAAGAAAGTAAAGGGCACCTAAACAGGAAATTGAGCACAATTTTAAAGGGTGATACTTTGAAATCCATCTGTGGGCCATCAGAGCTCCCATTCTGTGCTGTCCCTGTTTGAGCCTTCCTAACTACCAAAGCCAGAATAACCTTCCGAAGTACACTTCCATCACGTTGCACATTCCAAACTTCAGAATGGCTCCATCGTAGCCTTTGCAGTAATTCTGGAGATTCCCAATAGGTGTCAAATGTGTTACTGGTAATTCATGACTAGTGATAGTTAAAATGCTGAAGTTTGTGAAATTATTGGCGATAAGTGTTATTACCATAATAATTTTACCTCCACTGAGTGCTACCGAGTGGCAGGAATTTTGCACAAATGAGGTGCTTTGGCAGGAGGATGTCACATTCAGGATAATTACATGCCATGCTTGTCTCCAGGGAGAAAAGCTGAGAGTGGCTGTCCTCTTGCACACAGAACCAGCTCCTTAGCCAACACCTTCAGTCAGCTGTCCGTAGCACTCTTGGGATAGCGTTCCTGAGCCCCAAACCCAGGATTGTCTTTTCATCCCCCAAGAGAGCCTTATTCAGGGTCATGGGTCCATGGGTGTTTAGAAAATGTTCGTGGCTTGACTGAATAAAGAGCCCTTTCACATGGTGCTGTATAAAATAGGACATGAAGACCAATTTTCCTTTTATTTGTGCAGGAGAAGTGCTACAAATACTCACTGACTGGCAGTGATACCAATTTTCTCCTTGCATGGGATTTATTAACTATTAATTCAACTGGTTTTAAAAATAAGGACTTTTCACTTCTAGTGATGGAGAGGAAGCTTACCTCAAACTAATCCTCCTGTCAATAATAATTATAAACATCAAACAAAATATAAAAGTACCCACTGAAGAGTAATCAAAGCAGATAGAGACTGGACTGGCTACAACCTTTGAATTAAGGGAAGTAAAAGGTGACATCCGCTTCCCCAGAGGATATTCTCCAGTCCTCAAGGTGCACTGGGAATAGAATTCAAGAGTTATTGGATTGGGAATAGATGTTATGGTCTGAGACTACAAGTACAGCTGGCAATTTAGTGAGGAAATCCCAGAAAAAGGGATGCAGAGAGGGTTAAGCCTCAAGATCTGCATACTAACTTATGTAGAAGCCATGGCTGAGTCCTGAACAATGCGTGTGTGGAGTGAAACTCCAGGAAATTCACATGAAAGCTGGAAGCCTGGAAGAACTGAGCAGAGATTTCAGCAGCTGTCCCATGCTAGGAAGACAAAGTTAGGAATTCAAGTCCTATCAAGTTAGGGGGCTTGGCAAACACCTTGAGCCTTTCATGGAAACCACAGAGGGACCATGCCTTACTAGTAAGATGACATTAGAGGACTAAGGGCTATGATAGGAAAATCAAAATACACATGCTGTAGCAAAGCCTAGAACCAAGTCTCTACAAGATCAAGGTGCTATGAAGGGTTGAGGTAACTTCCCTCCCTGATAGAACCAAATTCAGCACTCTTCAAAAGAAGGCAATAGAATCCAGAGTCTCTGAAATGTAATGTCCTCTATGTCCAGTATACAATAAAGAATTACTAGACACAAGAAGAATCAAGAAAATGAGGCTCACAGTCAAGAAAAAAATAATCAGTTGGAAAAGATTCACAGATGACCTCGATGTGGAAATTAGCAGAGGACTACTATAAAATAACTATGAGAAAGATGGATATAATGGAAGAAGACATAGGGAATTTAAGGAAAGATTTGGGGACTCTAAAAATGAACCAAATGGAAATTGTAGAACTGAAAAATACAATGCTTTCCAATTTAAAAAATCTTTGAAGAGTATTAGCAATAGATTGGATAATGTAGAAGAAAGGATCAGTGAACCTGAGGAATGGTCAGTAAAATTACCCAAACTGAACGACAGAGAGAAAAAGACATTAAAAAAAACAGGTTACAAGGATTCAGGCTACCACAGTGGTCACTTGATTTTAACAAGGCACCAAGAAAATTCAGCGAAGAAAGGAAAATCTTTTTTTGGTAAGTGGAGCCAAAACCGCTGGATATCTATAGAGAAAATAAAGTTTGACCCTTAACTAACACCTTACACAATAATTAAATCATGAAATATTTTCGACCTAAACTTAAAAGCTAAAGCTGTAAAATTTCTAGAAGAAAATCTAGGAAAATGTTTTTGAAAACTTGGGGTAGGCAAAGATTTCCTGGACAGTTTTTAAACAGCACTAATCATCAAATCCAAAATTGATAAATTGGATTTTGTCACAATTAAAAATTTCTGCTTATATAAAAACTTCAGTAAGAAAATGAAAACACAAGCCACAGACTGGGGGAAAATATCCTCAGTATGTAAATGTGACAAAGCACTTCTATCCAGAATGTAGAAAGACTTCCTACAAATCAATAGGAAAAAGATAAATAAGTCATTTAAATAACAGGCAAGAGATTTGAATACTTAAACAGACACTTTATATAAGAAGATATACAGAGAGTGTGGAGAAAAGGGAACCCTCTTACACTGTTCGTGGGAATGTAAATTCGTGCAGCCACTGTGGAGAGCAGTATGGAGGTTCCTTTAAAAAATTAAAAATAGAGTTACCATATGATCCATCAATCCCACTCCTGGGCATATATTCCAGAAAAGATGAAAACTCTAATTTGAAAAGATACATGCACCCCTGTGTTCATAGCAGCACTATTTACAATAGCCAAGACATGGAAGCAACCTAAATGTCTATCGACAGATGAATGGATAAAGAAGATGTGGTATACATATACCATGGAATATTACTCAGCCATAAAAATGAATGAAATAATACCATTTGCAGCAACTTGGATGGATCTAGAGATTATTATACTAAGTGAAGTAAGTCAGAGAAATACAAATACCATATGATACCACTTATATGTGGAATCTTAAAAAATGATACAAATGAACTTATTTATGACACAGAAACAGACTCACAAACATAGAAAACAAATTTATGGTTACTGAAAGGGAAAGGGAAGTAGAGGGATAAATTAGGAGTTTGGGATTAATAGATACACACTACTATATATAAAATAAATAAACAACAAGGACCTACTGTATGGTACAGGGAACTATATTCAATATCTTGTAATAACCTATAATGGAAAAGAATTGGAAAAAGAATATATATATGCATATGTATAACTGAATTACTTTGCTGTACACCTGAAACTAACACAACACTGTAAATTAACTACACTTCAATAAAAAATTGTTTGTTTAAAAAAAAAAAGAGAAGATATACAAATGACCAAAAAGTATAGGAAAAGTGTTGAACATGCTTATCATGCAAAATGAAACCACAGTGAGATACCACTTCACATCCGCTGGAATGTCTACCATTGGAAAGACTGACAAGACCACATGTGGGTGAGAATGTCAAGCAACTGGGACTCTCACTCGTTGCCGGTGGGAGTATGAAATTGTATCGCTGCTCTGGAATGCTGTTTGGAAGTTTCTTAGAAACATAACTTACCCTGTAACCCGGTCATTCAAGTCATTGGTATTTACCCAAGAGACATGAAAACATGTCCACAAAAAGACATGCACAAGAATGCTCATAATAGCCCAAAGCTGAAAACAACCCAATGTCCATCAACAGGTGAACAGATAAGCAAATTATAGTTATAGATGTACTACTACTCAGCAATATAAACTAACAAACTCCTAATACAGGCAACAATGTGGATGAAGTTCCAAAACATGATGTTGAGTGAAAGAAGCGAGACACAAAAAAGTATATATTGAATGGTTCTCTTTATATGAAATTCTGGAACAGGCAACACTGAGCTATGGTGATAGAAATTAGAATAGCGGTTGCCTTTGCAGGGTGAGTGGATTGACTACAAAAGGGCACAAGGAAACTTTTTGGGGTGATGGAAATATTCTATATCTTCAGTGAGGTGTTTGCTGCATAGAGAGACGAACTGTCCAGTTTTATCTGGAGATAAGGGGCTTCCTGAGACGTGGGACTTTCAGATTTCAAACAGGGATAGTCCCAGGAAAACTGGAACCGGTTGGTCACCTTACATAGGTGCATGTAAGCATTTGTCACAACTCGTAGAATTTTTGCATGCATGTCCAAGAGCATGCACACTTAAAATTTGTGCATCTTATTATGTGTTGATTATACAATTAAAAGAAAAGAGTATTTAAAGAAATGATGATGGGAAAACAACCAAACCAATGAAAACATAAGCAGGCAACAGAAGAGAGCGTTTGTCCTTTAGGCATCGTATTAAACTCATGGTTTTAATGTAATGACTTTTGGAAAGACCATAATCTAACACATCGCTGACTACCCGTCACTGACTACACATCACTTCCTCCAGGATGTGGAGATGCTGGATAAAAAGAGATGCTGTGAAGGGATATTTGGTGTCAGCCTATTTGACACCTGTCTCCTGGGAGGGTTTAGGAGGTTGGGGTGGTTCTGTCTATTTCGCCCCTATTACTTGTTGTGGGATCTCAGATACCCACTGGCGTGCTGCTTTCCTGCAGAAGGACCACAGGTAACATCAGGACACGGAAACAAAAAGGTGATTTTCTCACAGGCCAGTTCGGCTCACTGTGGCAGCTGTGAAAGGAATCGTGAAGCTCACTCCTTTTTTTCCTCTCCTGCCCATTCATCCCATTTCCCGTGGTCCTTTCTCCCTGTGAGCTTTTCTGTTCTCGTGGTCACTGAGCGTCTATAACCTGGAGGGCAGAGCCATGGAATCCCAGGCTGTGTTTGATCTGCCCTGTTTTCTGTTTGGTACCGCACAGGTGATCATACTCGTGGGCTGGTACCTGTGCAGTGTTTGACAGCTTGTATACATCTGTACATCTGGTGAGGCCTTTGTTTTCTTCTGCTTTGCAGCCAAGCCTAATTTTTTTTTTTTTTTTTTTTAATGGCTGTGTTGGGTCTTCGTTTCTGTGCGAGGGCTTTCTCTAGTTGTGGCAAGCGGGGGCCACTCTTCATCGCAGTGCGCGGGCCTCTCACTCTCGCGGCCTCTGTTATTGAGGAGCACAGGCTCCAGACGCGCAGGCTCAGTAATTGTGGCTCACGGGCCCAGATGCTCCGCGGCATCTGGGATCTTCCCAGACCAGGGCTCGAACCCGTGTCCCCTGCACTGGCAGGCAGATTCTCAACCACTGCGCCACCAGGGAAGCCCCCTAATTATTTTTTAACTGAAGTATAGTTGATTTACAATATTATATTAGTTTCAGGTGTACAACATAGTGATTCAATATTTTTATAGATTATACTCCATTTAAAGTTATTATAATGTATTGGCTACATACTCCATGCTGTACAATATATCCTTGTAGCTTATTTATTGGTGAGGCATCTTGAGTAGGAAGTCACCGAGTTTCTCCACTACGTACATGGACCCGTTAGTGACTGTAGCTTTTCTCCTTGAGGAATCGCTGTATTTACGAGCAAAACAGCATCCTTTATCAACTACTCAACTCCAGTCCTCCAAAGCAGAAATTGAGCACAGATGTTTTAGATCTTTTTCATTATTATAGGAAGATGTTCGCCATATTTTTGGCAGTAGCTTTTAAGAGTACACTGTATGCTGGCTTTGCCAATTTTTAAATAGGACAAACATTTCACCAAGTTTTGGTTATACTGAATAGTGCTCTGAAGACTTTATTGTGAGGAATTCACTGGAAATTCCTCTATATGAAGATAACGCCGAACAATTGAAAACACTCTGGAGGGTCCCGAGCTTTACCTCGTTTTACTCTCCGCCATAACAGCGCTCAAGGGTTCTGGGCCAAGATGAAGTTCTCTGTGCCGGCACCCGGGCTATTTTAGGAACATAAGAGAAAAATAGTTTACCACTTACTCATTTGCAGTCTGTGCTCAAGTTAAGTTCTTTATATCTTTCTAACCCAGACAGAGAACAGTTCATAAAATTTGCTACAAGCAGTTTGTAAAATTTAGCTTTGCCTCAAGCAGAGCAAAGTTTATATGGTTTTCTTCTTAGGAAATTTTTTTCTTTTTTTCTCACAGTAAAATCTAATCACAATGCAAGTTAGCCTCTCTGGGATGATTAAATGAAATCACAACCCTGCAAAGTGCCTGGCAGGGTCCAGCAGGCTGGAAATGTACATCAGGGCACCTACTGTGTGCAGTAGAGAGAGGCCGGAGAAAGAGGGGGATGAGCAAGACCCCCATTCCTGTCTCCAGTGGGTCTCAAGGAGGCAAAAGGAGGGATAAAGTCGCTTTGCTCCAACGGAGCACCTCGCTGGGAAAATCAGGAAGGAGCACTCGCTTTGTGGATGGATAGGATTTATTCCCACAGGAAGAAGCTGTATCCAGGGAAAGCCCAGGCAGGAAGGCTGTGAGCTGCATCCTTGCTTTTACACGGGCCTCGCGGGCCATGGTTTCACTGCCTGAAGGGGAAAATTTTGTGTGAAACCTCGAAGGGTAGCAGGATGCACTATCCCCAAATACGCCTTTTTGGCTTGAGGCTTGTTCTGAGCTGATTATTTTGAGAAACAGCAGACACAGGGAAAGCTCAGCAAACAGAGTAGAAGTTGCCCTTTTGTAAGTGAAATCTACACGCGTAAAGGGTACCTCCACGTACAAGGGGGTCTCCCTCCCTGTACCAGGAATAGAGGGTGACTCTGAATCACAGGAAACTCTCATCCACGGCAAAGGCACTGCTTAGAGCTGCATAACCACCTCACCTGTTTACCTGCTCACCTCCTGTATGAACCTCCCACCTTCCCTCTTTTGTTATTAGCTGAAGATGGTATTTGAGCAGGTGGCTGAGGCCCCCTGAAGAGTTACTCATTTTTTCCCTGGGGATCTCCCACGTATACATGAGGTAAACGTGTTAATAAACTTCTATTTGTTTTTCTCTTGTTACTGTTTTATTTTAGGGATCTCAGCCAAGAACTCAGAAGAGTAAAGGGAAAATTGTTTTTTCTGCCCTGCAACCATCTCTGTCTCTCTCCAGGGACCCCCGTCTTGTTCCTCTGAGAAGGGGACTCGGGATCCTTGCTCAGCACCAGACCTTAGCTGTTGACCAAAGCCGCTGGCTGCCCTGATGGGACAGAGAGGAGGAGCCAGCTCCCCAGAAGGAAGGCCTCTGGCCATGGGGAGGAGGGGCAGGGCCAGAGCAGGCAGGGACAGGGCTGAGGGTTGGGTCGGGGCCAATTGCTGAAGGAGGGAAGGCCTCCAGAACAGGCCCAGATAAGGGGACAAAGACGTGGCCATGTGAAGCCGAGAGAGGACAAAGAAGAGACCAGCAGGGCCACGTGTCCACAGGTCTGCTTGTGTGAGTATGAGTGTGTGTGTGTGTGTGTGTGTGTGTGTGTGTGAGTGTGTAAGGTATATCATCAACTTCCCGCTTCCCAGTCTTGAGCAAGAACTTGCTTTTGTCTTTCTGGGTAGACTTGGGGGAAAACCATCCATTCAAATTATTTCAAATTATCAAAATGTATTCCATATTCAAATTATTTCATTTCCTAAAGGAAATGGGGCATTCATTCATTCATTTATTCATTCATTCACATGGCCCTTTAATTCTGTGCTTGGCCTTGCTTCAGGTGGGAAGCCTGACTTTTGTGTTTTCGTGGTTTTCATTTACCCACCATTCACTCCATCACTCACCAACTGGATAAGTATTTATTCAATGTCCCCTGGGAACAAGGCAAGCGGGAACCCTCCATCCTTTGGTGGAGCCCAGGGTGAGGCAGAGCCTTTTCCGGTGTCCTTGAGAGACCCCCTTTCTCACTCTCGGTCACAGCGTTTCCTGTGGTTATCAGGGTCTCCACAGCTACCATTCCTGGTGGAAAGAACCTTCTGCTGTGGGGTCTCACTGCAGCCTCTGCTCTCCGTCCTGCCTCCTGGGAAGGTGTCGTCCACACTCTGCCATGTTCTGGGGAGACTAACCGTGTCCTCAGGCCGCAGTATTTAGGGAGAAGAATCCTTCACAGCAAACCTGGAGAGGAAGAAAGAGAAACGGAGTCGGATTAGACATCTGCCTTCCCCTGCCTGACTTTCCGTGTTGGCATCTGTTCCAATGTATCTGCTGCACTTTTCTTGGGGGGGTGGGGTGGGGTGGTGGGGGGGTGGGCACTGCGTGCTTTTGATGATTCTGATTACCTTTTATACTCTTGGGGGCCTTACCCGTCTATTCTTTTTTTTTAAATCTTTATTAGAGTATAATTGCTTTACAATGTTGTGTTAATTTCTGCTGTATAACAAAGTGAATCAGCTATATGTGTACATATATCCCCATATCCCCTCCCTCTTGCGTCTCCCTCCCACCCTCCCTATCCCACCCCTCTAGGTGGTCACAAAGCACCGAGCTGATCTCCCTGTGCTATGCGGCTGCTTCCCACTAGCTCTCTGTTTTACATTTGGTAGTGTCTATATGCCCATGCCACTCTCTCACTTCGTCCCAGCTTCCCCTTCCCCCTCCCCGTGTCCTCAAGGACCTAGGGGCAGGACAGGAATACCCGTCTATTCTTATTGCAACGTTTATTATACTGCTGACATGAATAATTTACTTTTGATATTGTTGTTGAGCTTTGTGGAGTTTTCTTTGGCCTCCTCAGTACACAGGAAGCTCCCCGAGGGTATTTCTAGGTGGTCCTGTAGGTTTCTGACACAGTTCTGGGGACTTGGGAAGGTTTTTGATAAGCACTGAACGAAAGATAAGTTTTGAGATCTACTGTGGAAGAGAAGAGATGTGTCCACTCCATGCCGCGTTGGTCGGACTGCTCTCGGGAGTTTGGTCTAGTTCAGGAAGTAAACGTGAGTGGGACACAGGCAAAGCGTCCAGAGGGCAACTGGGAGAACGTAGTGATGGGAGGCAGCTGAGCAGAGTGGACTGTCCGGGGTGAGCGGGCCGAGGAGCAGGCGTGGGTGCAACGCAGTGGAAGGAAGGACCTCTTCAGCATCAGGTCCCAAGCGAGGACAGGGACGCCTTGGCCAGCACGGAGAGCCTCCAAAGGACACCTCTCCCCGCCGAGGAGGGGCTGGTATCAGGCTGGGTGAGTTTTCCCCCACCTGTGTTTCCTGGACCACTAATTCCAGGGCATGGTAATAGGTGCTCCATGAAAAATGTGTTTGGGCTCCAGTAAATGTGGGAAATGCTGGTTTAAACCAAGTTGAACAGATTGCAATACAGGGGCTTCTTCTCGGGGTCTTCTGTGTACAGATGGGCCTTGAGTCTCCGAGAAGGGATTGCAAGGAATAGTCATTCTAAACCCATCTGGCCTCGGGCCCTTGCCCTGGAGACACATCACAGGCCTAGAATTCACAGAGCCCACTTTGGGGATAACAGAGTACACTCTGACAAAACCGAAGCCAAGGGCTCTTCCAGTTGCGAGTTTGCAACAGAGAGGTTCGTCCACTGAGCTGGGTGCCTCACTGGAGCTTTCTGTGGCTGCCTCCATCCATTCGGGCTGTAAGAGAACACCACACACCGGGTGACTTATAAACAACTGCCATTTATTTCTCACTGTCCTGGAGGCTGGGTAGTCCAAGATCATGGTGCTGGCAGGTGTAGTGGCTGGTGGGGTCCGCTTCCTGGTTCAAAGGCCGTCATCTTCTCACTGTGTCCTCACAGGGTGGAGGGGATGGGAGCTCTCTCTGGGGTCTCTTTTATAAGGACACTAATCCTCTACCCTCATGACCTAATCCCTTCCCAAAGGCCCCACCGCCCAATACCATCACCCTGGGGATTAGGTCTCAGCACATGAATTTTTCGCGGGTACAGATACTTAGTCCATAGCAGTGGCTTTCTGAACAGGCTCGGGCATCTTTCCTCTCTGAAATCAGGATGCATTTTAGGTACCCCTGCCCTGAGGAGTTGAAACAGTACGAGACCAGATGCATTGTTGTGCTCTGGAGCTTGTAGGCCATGCGTGGCAGTTTAACGGTAGTTATTAATGTGACAGCCGTCACTCTGCAGGGGACCCGTCCTCCTCGTGAGGTCCCCTTCTGCTCAGAGCTTCCTCCTTCCACCATGTTTGTTCACGGTCCCCCACCCTCACCCACCTCCTCCAGCTTCCTCAACCGTTGATGGGCTCTGGGTGACCATGTGGGACTTTGGGAAGAGGAGGGGGAGGGACTGACGGTCAGGCAGGGCTGGTCCCTTGTCAATTCCAGAACCGCGGGCTGCTGCGAGTACAGAGAAGCAGACAAGAGATGGGGGACACAGAGAGGACCCCCTGGGGGTGACACCTCTTCACTTACTGGTTCCAGGCCTGGCTGCCCTCCGCTTCCATGAACAACCTCAGTAGATATCTAATAAAATCCCTTTTACTCCAGCTAGCTTGGATTGGTTTGGTAACTTGCAACCAAAAAAACTGTTTTCAAAATCTCCTTTTGGGACTTCCCTGGTGGCACAGTGGTTAAGAATCTGCCTGCCAATGCAGGGGACACGGGTTCGAGGCCTGGTCCGGGAAGATCCCACATGCCGTGGAGCAACTAAGCCCGTGAGCCACAACTACTGAGCCTGTGCTCTAGAGCCTGTGAGCCGCAACTACTGAGCCTGCATGCCACAACTACTGAGCCTGCACGCCTAGAGCCCGTGCTCTGCAACAAGAGAAGCCACCGCAATGAGAAGCCCGCGCACCACAACGAAGAGTAGCCCCCGCTCGCCACAACTAGAGAAAGCCTGCACGCAGCAACAAAGACCCAACGCAGCCAAAAATAATAAATAAATAAAATAAAATAAATTTATTAAAAAAAAAAGAAATATAAAAAAATAATCCCATTTTGAGTGCATTTTTTAGGCTCTGTGCTGGGTCTTATCCATACCTGATATTTCAGTACTCACAACTTCCTGTGGCTAAGGCCTAACTTTATTCTTTTTTTTTTTTTAAAGAATAAGCACTTTAATTAATTAATTTATTTATTTATGGTTGCAGCGCACGGCATGTGGGATCTTAGTTCCCCGACCAGGGTTTGAAATCTTGCCCCCTGCATTGGAAGCAAGGTCACACACCAGCAAAGGTCAGGGCAGTCTCCAACCCCAGTCTGTCAGACACCAAGGCCATGCCCTGAGCCTCTCTCTGTGCTTGCCGAGCTGTACTTTTCTCTCCGCAGTGGGGAGGGCCAGGCGGAGACCAGGTGGGCCCTAGACTGGCCTCTACTGGGGGGAGGTTGCAGCTTCAGGGGAGAGATGTGAGAGCCCCACTGCTGCTCTGAGGGTTCCCCTGTCCGCAGAGCGGGTGGAGGGAGCTGGGCGGCCGTGAGGAACCCCGCCCCTGCTGGAGGCTGGGGAGGTGATCTCCAGGTGAGGACTCCTGCCTGGCGCCTGGTGCCCTGTCACCCACGGGGCTTTGCGGCACCAGCTCAGCCTCCACCCCCGCCCGCCACCCCGCGTTCAGCCAGCAGGGCAGGGACTCTGTGTTGCCAATTCTTCAGCTGTTAAGAGTGACAAAGATGTCAGTGGCAGGGAATGCTGGCCACACAGCAGATCTCATGGGAGCAGGACTGAAGTGATTCAGGGCTCTCTGCAGTTCCAGGGACCAAATTATAATCTGCCACCTCTCTGGAGTGCCACGCTGTCACAACTCCACTGCCCTCTTCCTTCTCTCCGCCTGCCTTCTTGGTTTCTGCTGTTGTGGCCAAATGCTTAACCAGAGACTAAACTGTCTTAGTCACTTGGAGCTAACAAGTGACATAGTGAGCGTGCATTCGTGTTACCAGCATTACCTCTGCTGGGTAAACTTTGCGCACAGCCTCTGTCACCTGGGGCCCAGGTGGGGGTGTAACAGGGGGCTAGCATCACGGAGTGTGACCTGTGCAGACACGCAGGGCTGTGCTCCGGAAGACTCCAGGATTGGCCTGATGTTCTGTGTCGGGCTATTAACCTCCCAATGGGCACGGGTTGGGCTAAGCTCTGTACTGGTGTCCTGGGGTTGATGTAACAAACCTCCACAGACTGGAGGGCTTAAAACAACAGAAATTTGTGGTCTCACAGTCCTGGAGGCTTGGAAGTCAAGGTGTGGGTAGGGTTGGTTCCTTCTGGAAGCTCTGAGGACAATCTGTTCCATGCCACTCTCCTGGCTTCCGGTGGTTACTGGCAATCCTTGATGTTCCTTGGACACGAATTTGGGGGACACTCTGCAACGCAGTGCCGTCGCCTGGAGTCCAAAGGCCTCCTCTTGATTCAGGAACCCCCAAAGGACCAGGCCTGGGGCAAATGCCCAAGTTGCTTTTCACAGAGACAGACCTACACAGAAGCACGTTGGTTGACCTTCTCATGAGTATTTATGACATCCAAGGTGTTATGAGTTGAATTGTGTCCCTCGAGAATTGATATGTTGAAGTCCTAAGCCCCAGCGCCTCAAAAGGTGACCTTATTTGGAGAGAGGGTCTTTACAGAGGTCATCAGGTTGCAGTGAGTTCGTTAGGGTGGGCCATGGGCCCATATGACAGGTTTCCTTATCAAAGGAGAAGCTTGGACACAGACACACAATCACGGGGAGAAGGTCTCCTGAGGATGGAGCCAGAGATGGAGGTGATGCTTCTATAACACAAGCCAAAGAATGGCGAAGGTTGCAGCATGCCCCCCGAGGCAGGGGAGAGGCCTGAAACAGCTTGCTTCTCTCAGCCTCAGAGGGAACCGACCGGCCGGCACAATGGTTGGGTGGACCAAGTGCTATTTCTCCACCGTTTATGGGAGATGCGTTTTCCCGATGTCTGGATCTTCCTTTACTCCTGCCTGGCTGCCTCTGGACATGACCAAGAGCATCCTGGCTGAGTCCCCCTCGCCTCGCCCGCTCGCTTGCCCCGGCTGAGAACGTGGGCACAGCAGCCTGTGGCCTCTGCTGTTGGTCTCGCCACCCAAGGCTCCTCAGGAGTGGAACGTGGCCCCTCCAATGAGCCTCTGAGCTTGGGAGGGTCAGGGGTGGGTGGGTGCTGGAGAAGGTCTGTTCCTGAGCCTCTTCCTCAGGGAGGTCAGCCAGGGAATCTCAGTGAGAGCCGAGGAACCACCGGAAAAGGAAAGGAAACCCAACAGCCTGGGGCTCAGACAGCCCTTAGATATACGGAGCTCACGTCTCAGACGTGTATCTAAATCAGGCTGAATCCCTGCCCCTCCTCCACCTTCCTACACTGTCAGCTTTGCGTTTTCCCAAGGCTGCCTCGTGTGCATAACAGCCGGCTGGGCAGGAGCGTGAGTAATTTTACTGTCAGCAGGAAGTGTAGCTAAAATCAGGCGATGAGCTAAAGAACTGAATCATTTCCTCGATTCTGCCCTCCGGGTCCTAGGTGCTTTCTGCGTGTGGGGAAGCAGCTGAGTCAAAGGCTTTATTATTGTCCAGCCCATAGGTACATATTCCCAGTTTACCCTCCAGAAAAACGTACATTCTCAGCGGCAGTTTCTGGAAGTGTCTCGACTCTCCTTCAGTGAAGGAGTCTGTGTATGGAGCCAGTCCCCCAACTGATAAATAGGTGTTTAACCTACGTAAGTCCCAGCACCCCAATCACAGCTTGGTTTCCCCCTTAAACAAATACAATCCAACAACTAAAGGTAATTAAAAAAGTGATTCCAGGGGGAATTCCAGTTCTAGTAACCGTGCAGGAGCTTGTACTGGACTAATCTCCCCACAGAGAACAATGATAAACTCTGGATAAAATGTAAAACACTGTTTCAGGACACTGGAGAGTGATGTGAGAAGCAAAAACTGGAGGGGACTTGACCCTTGAAAGAAGGGAACTGATCTGGATGAGATCCATGTGCATGGGATGTTCCTCAGAGGGGGGAGGGCCCTTCCTGGTCTGCTCAGGGAGGGGCAGCTAGAACTTACAGGTCTGAGAAGTTGGAGGATGGAGTTTGGCTGCCTGAGTGGCTGGAAAATGAGAGGTGAAATCTTGGTTTACTGAGAGTTTTTGTCCTGAATGGGAGTTGGATTTTGTAAATGCTTTTTCTGCATCTACTGATATGATCATGTGATTTTTCTTTTTTAGCGTCTTGATGTGATGGATTGCATTAACTGATTCTTGAATGTTGGACCAGCCTTGCACACCTGGGATAAATCCCACTTGGTCGTGGTGTATAATTCTTTTTATCATTGTTGGATTTGATTTGAGAATATTTTGTTGAGGATTTTTGCATCTATGTTCAGAAGAGATATTGGTCTGTAGTTTTCTTGTAATATCTTTGGTTTTGGTATTAGGATAATGCTGGCCTCATAGGATGAATTAGGAAGTACTTCCTCTGATTCTATCCTCTGAAAGAGATTGTAGAGAATTGGTATAATTTCTTCCTTAAATGCTTGGTAGAATTTACAAGTGAACGCATCTGGGCCTGGAGCTTTCTGTTTTGCAAGATTATTAATTATTGATTCAACTTCTTTATAATAACTATAGGCCTATTTAGATTGTTTATTTCTTCTTGTGTGAGTTTTGGCACACTGGGTCTTTCAAGGACTTGGTCCATTTCATCTAGGTTACCAAATTTGTGGGCATAGAGTTGTTCATAGCACTCTTTTATTATCCTTAAATATCCATGGGATCTGAGTGATGTCCCCTCTTTCATTTCCAATATTAGTGACTTATTTATTCTTCCCATTTTTCTCAGCCTGGCTAGAGGCTTTTGGTTTCTTTGACTTTTTTCTATTGATTTCTTATTTTCAATTTCATTGATTTCTGCTCTCATTATTTCTTCTGCTAACTTTGTGTTCAATTTGCTCTTCTTTTTCTAGTCTCTAAGGTGGAAACTTAGGTTATCGATTTTCGATCTTGTTTTCTAATATATGCATTCAATGCTATAAATTTCCCTCTAAGCACTGCTTTCGCTGCACCCCACAATTTTGATAAGCTGTGTTTTCATTTTCATCTTGTTAAATATCTTTTGAAATTTCTCTTGTGATTTCTTCTTTGACTCATGTGTTATTTAGCAGTGTGTTGTTTAATCTCTATGAATTTGGAGATTTTCCAGTTATTGATTTCTATTTTAATTCCACTGTGGTCTGAGAGCAGACATTGTATGAATTCTATTATTTTAAATTTGTTAAGGTGTGTTTTATGACCCAGAATGTGGTCTATCTCAGTGAACGTTCCTTGTGAGCTTGAGAAACATGTGTATTCTGCTGTTGTTGGATGCAGAGGTGAAATCTTAAAAAGAAGGGAGGTCCCAGATATTGCATATTAATGCTCCTCAAATCCTTAACTGACCCCTCAAGAGCTCATACACAGGTGAGGCTTCAAGAAACTCAGAGGAAAGCAATGCCTGTAAGGTTTAAAGAGCTGAGCAGAGATTTCAGCTGCTGCCCCCTTGCTGCAGAGGAGAGTGAGTTTGGAGTTTAAGTTCTACAGAGTAGAGGGGCCTGGTGGACCCCTCAGACTTTCCACCGAAACCCCAGAAGGGCCTCAGCTTAGGAACAAAGACTATGTGCCAGGAATAAGATTCACCCTAGGATTAAAGGCAAACCAAGCTCCCCAACAAGGTGTAAAGCAAAGTTTCCACAAGTTCAAGATGATCCACAGTAATTTAACTGGCTTCTAGAATCAGCTCAACACTTTTCAAAGGAAAAGAATCCAGAATCTCAGCAACACATCATTCACAATATCTGATACACTATAACAATTCCCAGACATATGGAGAATCAGGAAAATGTGACCCACGGTCAAGAAAAACACAAAACAACCAATCAGTAGGAAAAGACCCACAAACTAACCAGATGTTGGAATTAGTAGATAAGGAGTCTAAAATACTATGGTGAACACTGTAAAGAATCTGTAGGGAAGGATGCATATAGCGAGCGAAGAAGTGGCGAATTTCAGGAGAGATTTAGAGATTCTAGAAAAGAACCAAATGGAAACCATACAACTGAAAAATACAATCTAATGTACTTAAAAAACCAGTAAAGAAGATAGAATAGAATACTAAAAGTACTTGATTAAATCAAAAGGAGAAGGACAGAGGAACAAAGAACAGAGGGAACAAACAGAAAACAAACAGCAAGATGGCAGACTTAAGCAGAACCCTGTCAATAATTATATTAAAGGTAGACAGACCAGACGCTAAATTGGAAGGCAGACAGGATCAAAAAGTTAATACTCAACTCTGTATACTGTTTATAAGAGATGTCCATTAAGCATGAAGACAGGCTGAAAATCAAAGTATGGAAAAGATATATTGGCTCACTTTGCCCTGCAGGGCGGGGGGGGGGTGTCCCTACCCCTTTCCTTCCTCGCCAGTCCCATGCCTCACTATCCACTTTCCCAAGTCAGCCCCGTAAGGCCTGGAGTCAGGCTGGCCTGGAAATATGCTCCATGGAAGGCAGGGTGATGGGAGGAAGCAGAGAAGACAAAGACAGAATTCCCTCTAAGGGAGGGGTCCCCAACCCCCAGGCCACGGACCAGTACTGGTCCATGGCCTTGGAAACCAGCCGCACAGCAGGAGGTGAGCGGCGGGCGAGCGAGCAAAGCTTCATCTGTATTTACAGCTGCTCCCCATCCCTCCGCACTGCTCCCCACTGCTCCGCAGCGCTCCCCACTGCTCCCCAGCGCTCCCCATTGCTCCCCATTGCTCCCTACCACTCCCCAGCGCTCCCCACTGCTCCCCATTGCTCCCCATCGCTCCCCATTGCTCCCCATTGCTCCCCAGCGCTCCCCACTGCTCCCTACCACTCCCCAGTGCTCTCCATTGCTCCCCATCGCTCGCATTACCGCCTGAACCATTCCCCCCACACCCCCCCGCCATCCATGGAAAAATTGTCTTCCCTGAAACGAGTCCCTGGTGCCAAAAAGTTTGGGGACCGCTGCTCTAAGGTATACAGTGGGAAAGATGGGATGGGAAATGTGTTCACACTAATAAATGTTCCCCCCATTGGCGGCTGCACTCAAAACATTTATTTACAAGTGGTGTACTTGGAAGTTAAAACATAGTGTCCCCCTGAGACAAGAAATGTGGCCTAGGTTCTTAAGCCCCAGGCTATGGCGTACAGGTAGATTGTTACATGTTTTATCAAGCATATTCAGGAAATGGTAACTCATTGAACTGAATGAGGTGGGGTTAGGGGCAGTGTCAGCTTCAGGATGTCAATCTCTGATCTGGGAGCAGACTGAGTTCTTCATGTATCAAGTCTTTCTGCGTCTCCAACCACTCTGCCCACCGGCTGCTGCCTCCTGGCCTGGGTGCACACACTGGTGGCGTGGTTTGCTTTGGGGGGGCAGACCCAGCCCCGAGGCCTGCAGGGAAGTGGGCTTAGGTCTACTAGGGAATTCTGCCATCTCAGAATCTAGAAGTCAGGGGCACGGGTTTTAAGTAGTCATGTCCCTTGGTTCCATGAACTCCTCTCCCATGAGGGAGGCACGGCTGGAAGAAGGCCAGCAGAGGGCCCTCTGGGGAGTGGCCCACAGGCTGGGGTTGCTGTGAGGATGAGGGTGAAATCAGAGGCTCCGAGTTAAGGACTTAGCACAGCGCTTGGTGCATAGTCTGTGCTCAGTGAAGAGTACCTACGTTGGTTTGCTATGTTTCTAGTCTTTATGGAATCGGACAAGGCCTCTCCACCCTCACCCCGGCTACCCACCCCAGAATGCACTCGCTGGCCGTCTCCCCTAGCGCCCCCTAGTGCGCGGTTCCAGGGCTCACGCTGTGCTCACTCTACCTCTGGGGCTGGGAAAGCCCTTCCTTCTCTGGGCCAGTGCATAAGCTTCTCATCCGTCTGTCCATCTGTGTGTCAGTATTTCCCCCTGGAAATACCCATCTCTCTTCCCTCCGGCCAAGCGAGGTGTCTCCTCTGCCTGCGCCCTCCGCCCTTTTTGGACCGTGTCAGAACCAGGGCAGCCCCCTTGCTCGGTGTGGTCCTTGTCCCATCCCTGCAGCCCTGGGCACCCCGGGGCAGGACTTTGCTTCGTTTGCTCTCCTCCCCTCTGCTCTGCCCAGCCTGGCTGGCAGCCATGCACCGAACTGATTGTTGAGCTGAGGAATTTCACTTGGTGTTCAGAAACCCCTGCTGGAATTTTCCATTGAGATAAGCGAGGGTGAAGGTTTCGGGGCAAGGCTGGAGGTCATTCCTGCTTATCTCAAAGGCCTTAGGAGATAAGAACATTCTGGAAGATCTGCACCTCAGATATCTATGCACTATGAGATTGATCCTTAACTACAGCCCAGCAAGGAAGTCTCAAGGAGGAAGGGGAGGCTCCTCTTCCCCCCAAATCCCTAGAGTGGGTCACTGGGCACATCTACTGGAAAGCTGTGTTGATCATCTGAGCCATGCGGGGGTCCTATCACAAGGAGGTCTGGGCGGGCAGCTGGCAGTGTTGGTTACAAGCCCTGATAACAGCTTCAGAAATCTCAGAAATGTTTATGCAGCAGTGGGTCAGGCGTTCACCAAGTGACCCCAGGAGGACAAAGGGGTGGGAAGTTACAAAAGGCTGATGTTTGAACCGTCTCAGGTTTTCAAATCCTAGAATCTAGAATCCACCGTGGATATTTGAGCAGGGCCTGGGACATGAGTCAGCAGGGCTATTGCTGGGCTCTTCAGCCACTGGGTGCTCAGGCCAGATAGTCCCCAGGGGCCCCTTCAGCTCCAAAATTCTGTAATTTTGCATTTCTTTTGAAGGGGGAATATGCCCATGAGTGTACGTGTCTGAATCTGTGGCCTGATTCATTGGTGCGGTGGAAATTCTTCCTGTTAATGTCAATACAGGAAAGTTGACAAATGCCAAGAGAGAAGGTTAAAAGTTGGTACGGCCATATAAAAATAATATTAATTATGGTCACGTAAGCAAATTGCTTATGTACTGTCTTTGATTAGTTTCCACCAAAGCAGTGGTGATTCTGGGGTGCAGGTCTCAATGGGGTTAGAAGGTCTGTGTTCTAAGTCTCCATCCTCCCCACCAGGGACTTTATTTGTCCCCGAGCCTGACTCACACAACCTCACGGGAAAGCCTCCTCTGATTTAAGCATGAGTGCCCCTGGCTTTGCTCTCTGTGCCGTGAGACCAAATCACAGAGGCCAGAGGTGAAGGGAACCCCCTCACCTTAGAGGTGAGGAAACAGGTGTCGAGAGGGGAGTGACTTGCCAAGGTCTCTGCAGGAGGAACCCACAGATTTCAGGGAAAAGACCCACCCAAATGACAGCTGTGCAGGGTGACCCTTAGACCACAGAAGCAATCAGCCCCCAGGCCCTCCTGAGTATCTGAGTCCTGGCCTCTCATGGTGCCCCTGGGCCTTTCGAGGTGAGAAGAGGTCAGCTGTTTGGGACTGGCCTGAGTCCAGGCCCCGGGGGTGGTTCTCGCCACCTGCCAGTGGTGTGCTTTCCCTCTGTGTGACCTGGTGGGGGGAGGGGTGCCCTCCCTCTGTGTGCTCTGGCTCGGGTCCCGAGGCAGGCAGGATTCTAGATGGCCCCCGAGATTCCCACCCCAGGTATCCACACGCTGGATAATCCCCTCCCTCTGAGGGTGCCCAGGGCCTGGATACAAAGATGCCAGTCTTGAGATTAGGTCATAGTACATGCCAAAGGGGAAGAAGTCTTTGCAAATGTAACTAAGGTCCCTCATCAGCTGACTCTGAGTTAAGGAAAGGGAGATTGTGCCCAGTGGGCCTGACCTAATCAGGTGAGGCCTGTGATGGTGGGTCTGGAAGTCAGAAGGAGATCCTGATGGCCTCGAGGAAGCAAGCTGCCGTGTGGGAGAGGGCCTGGGGGCTTGTCGCTTTTATGGGGGCCTGTAAGAGCTGAGAGTGCCCTCTGACTGGCAGCCAGTAGCAAAACGGGACTTCAGTCCTACAACAGCAAAGGACTGGGTTCCACCAAGATGACATGCACTTGCAGTGGACCTCGGGCTCCAGAAAGGACGCAGCCCTGCCGACACCTTGACCGCAGCCTGTGAGACCCTGAGCACAGGACTCATTAGGCTGTGCCCAGATTCCTGACCCACAGGAACTGTGAGATAATAAGCGTGTGTTGTAGGCGACCGTGTTGGTGGTTGCTTGTTACAGGCTGACAGACAAGCACACGGGCCCTGAGCCCCTATCCACCCAGAGGCAGTCGGAGGGCTGTGTTGGCTCTGCTCCAGGCTGTGGTGGGAGCATCATGAACTTGGGGCTCTTTCCTCTGCGCCCGGGAGTGGCACGCCCTCCCCTGGGGCAGTCACTGAGGGTTCTGGGGCCACAGGTCACAGAATTCTTAATGCAGTTTTATTTCATAGCGATTAACCAGAACTTCTCTGCGAGGCCTCTTCCGCTGGAAAATTGAGGGAGGGGTTCTCACCTTGAGTCCAGGCCAGGGATGTTGGTCTCCCGCGGTCACAGGAAGGATTTGGGTGAAATGCCCGTTCTCTCAGGTGCCTTCTTTCTACTCCTGCTCCTCTGCGAGATGGACGCTGGGGACCTAGGTGGGCAGCGTCGGGAGGGGGAGGGGACAGAGAAGACTGGCACGAGTGACTCTTCTGGGGGTTTCCAGCTGGCCCCCTGGCGTATCTGGGCTCCCCAGACCTCTCCAGGATCTTTGCAAGCCCCTGCCCTCGAGGGTGGGCAGGAAAGGCGTGTGCGCAGCTGTGAGCAGGGGGCCTCTGCGTCCCTGTTCCTCCCCCATCTCCTCCTCTGCCCGCCAGTTGGGACCCTCCCTAACATGATCCATGGCGGCTGGAGAGTCACATGGGAGCTTTTTAAAGGACCCCAAAAATCTCTCCTTTGGACAGGGTCTGGCTTTCAAACCTACTGTCTGACTGTGGGCGCAAAGCTCCCATTTGGGGTGTTAGACGCTGGTTATTAACTATTTTGTCTCTTGCATTCCTGCCACAAAACTGATCTTTACAAGTCCCTCCCATTTTGTGCCCCTATCAACCTGCAGGAAGGTGGATGCTTCACGATAACTGGGGAGACGCCCATCCCCGTTAGAGAAAAGCACCTTCACCTGCATCAGAGCTGGACCCTCTGTCACACGGGTTCTCTGGGCAGAGCAGCGGGTCAGCACCCAGACCTTTGGTTCCCGGTCTGCGGGTCGGGGATGAGGACATCATTCAAAAGGGGAGAGAGGTTCTGAGTCTCCAAAATGACAGGACAATTATGCAGTGGCACCCGGGGAGGTGGTTGCACCCTGACAAAATGACTGTGTGGGGGAAGAACCCTGTCCCCAGGGTGGTGTGGGTGCAGCCCAGAGAGGCTGGCACTGGAGGGATGGTGGGAGGGTGTCCCCACTGGAACCGACACAGGTGTCCCCTCCAACAGAAGACCCCAGGACCCCGCAGGACGCGGGGGAACCACGGAGCTGACAGAGCGTGTCTCACTGAAATTAAGGTGAGTTATGAGAACATAAAGAAAGTCAGGTTTCTGCACACTGTGTCTGCAGACAGATTCGTAGCCGGCAAATTTCTACCTTTCTCAGCATCTGGCTCCCCCTACCCCAGTGCTTGGAGACTCTGAAAATCTTATCTCAAAAAGGCTACTCCATCATTGCTGAGGCGGGAAATTCCGCAACTGAGTCGTGTGAAGAATTTGGGAGGACCAGGAAAAAGTCCCCTGCCCAGACCCTCCCACCTTCTGGGAGATGCAGTCAGGTTGCTGGGAGAAGGCATCAGGGAAATATAGCCCTCCAGAGGCATCCAGGCAGGATGGGGTCGTCTGACCCCGGGAACCAGCACACCCTGCCTTGCCCTTGGTTCCAGGCTCAGGGCCCCCCCAGAGCTGGCGCCCAGCTGTTTGTGGCAGGAATGAATTCATTTGACCCAAATACTTCCTTCTCTTCTGGGCTACTAGTTTCAAGCGCAACAAAGAGCCCCACAGCTCGAGGGAGGAGCAGAGGGAAATAAATCAGCATTGAAATGCGACTGGTAACAAAACTGAGAAACTCAGGCGGAGCTGGGTGAGCGGATGGGAGCGCGACTTCCGGCACGTGCCCAGGTGCACCCGCAGCAGCGCCTGCATTAATGTCCAGCCTCCCGCCGCCCCAGGTGACCACCTGACCAGGGCGGACCTTGCCCTGAGAGCCTCTCCGGAGGGGAGGGGGCTGGGCATCGCCTTGGCCCGAGGCTGCTGCCTCTCACCTGTTTTCTGTGAGCCTCTGCCTGGCCCCGGGGCCACGGCCACGCCCCAGCCCGCCTGTTGAGGGAACAAAACTTTCCCCTGGCCAGAAGTGGGGAGAAAGGGGACACACGTAGGGGCCCTGTGGGACCCGGTGATGACAGGGTGTCAGGCTCACTGGAAGTGACCAGGCCTGGGGAAGAGGTGAGTCGTTGTTTAAACTTCTGCGTGCTTTGTCGAGTGTGTGTGTGTGTGTGTGTGTGTGTATCTGTGTGCGAATATCGATGTGTGTCTGTTTGTATCTGTGTGTCTGTGTGTATTTGTGTCTGTGTGCATGTATGTGGGTGGGAGTGTATCCGTGGGTGTCATGCGTGCATGCACCTTTGTGTCTGAGGTGTGTCTGTGCACGAGCCCCCGTGCACAGAAGGGCGAAGTGAGCCAGGCATGAGCTCTCCTGAGTGCCAGCGGTGTCCCTGCTCATCCCCGAGGGCTTGCTAGGTCAGGGTCCTGGAAGGAGATTCCTATTTAAAGGGTGGCTTCTGGGAAAATCCAGTTAAAGGCTTGAAAGTAATGAATAGGAGCCCTTACAGGAATCCATTTCAAACGGATCACTATGCCCAAGTGCTACCGGCTGACCTCAGAGTAAACAACTGCTCCGTAATCCCTGCGTTCCTTACACGCCTGGGCGGGGAGAGCTGGAGGAGGACGTGCTTGCTGGCGACAGACTCTCGGCAGATCAGACGCTTCCCTGGAGCGACCCTCCCCCAGGAAGGCTGGTTTGGACTTGCAATCTCTCCTTTTTCCCTTGGTGCAAGGAGATGAGCTTGTCAGAAATGAAAAGCCCGAAACGGAAACGCTCCGGAGGGCGTCCCTGTTGGCCCCGATCACGAACGTGGCATTCTTGAGAACGTCTCTGCGTTTAGAGACACTTCAGTATCCCTATCTTCCTGAAATTCCAGGGGCAGTCAGGAGTCACATTTTTCAATTGGAGCCCTCTCTGAACAGAGGGCTTCAACCTCTAATCAACGTGTAATCACACGAAAACTCATACATGAAAATGCTTACTGCAGTCTTACTTATTACAGAGAAAAAACAATTAAAGCCAAGTAAAAATCCAGTAACAGAGAAATAGTTCAGGAAACTGGAATCATTGTAGGGGTATTATGTGGTCATTAAACACACATAGGTCGAATGCATCTACAACATACGCAGTAATGTGGAAAACCGCCCTTGATATGTCTTACTTTTTTTTTTTTTAAATGTAGGATGCATAATTTTATGTTAAAATGATGATTTGTTTGTTTTTAAGATTCTTATTAAAAAAACTAGAAGAAAGTAGGCAAAATACCATCCCTCGTTGTATTAAGGGTGTGGGATTACGGGTAATTTCATTTTTTTTCATTGACAATTATGTGTTTATATTTATTGAAAAGTAATGTTTTTAGATAAAGAGATGTGTCACCTGTATGTGGTATCATAGTAATGGCATGTTTACTCATACTCCACCGATTTTGGTTAATTCAGACATGTTTGGGGCTAAAGATTTTCTTGACTTAAGGAGAGTTTTATTAATTAGTGCACATAAATAGCAAGGAAAACTTGAAGGGGTATCTTTAAATACTTGAGAATTGCTGTTAGGTGTGTTAGAACTTTCTCTTTATGTAAAATTACAGCACAAATCAGTGGAATATCTGCTTCTAAGCAGGTGCTTTAAGTACTTTAGCAAGAAACAAGGTATTAGCCTGGGGTGGCACAGAAACCTGGTGAATTCCATTCTTAAAAGCGTTCCTTTTTTCCAGCTTTATTGAGACAATTGACATATATATAATATTGGATAAATTTAAGGTATGTTACGTGTTGACTGGGTACATTTACATATTGCAAAAACACCTCCACCCCATCACATAATTACCATTTCTTTTTGTGGTGAGAACACTTAAGGTCTACTCTCTTAACACTTTTCGAGTGTATAATACCGCATTAGCTCTAATCATCACGCTGTACATGAGATCCCAGAACTTGTGAGTCTTACAACTGAAGTTTGCACCCTTTTACCAATATCACCCCATTTCCCACACACACCCCAGCCTCTGGTCACTACCACTCTACTCTCTGTTTCTCCACATTAGGCCAAAAAAAAAAAAAAAAGTGGTTTGTAAGTGAGGGCTTGCTACTGAGCTGACCGTCTTTTGGACAATGAGGTCAGGCCAGCGGCTCCCCGGCAGACTCATTGCACCAGCGGTTCTTGATGTGGATGGAGCGCAGGTCCTGCTGCCTCTGTAAGTGACTGAAATGATGCTTGTGCCTGGTGAATCCAGTGTGGACGTGAAGGCAGCATGTCCTGGCTTCAAAAAAAAAATTTTTTTAATTTGTTTTATTTAAGTATAGTTGATTTACAATGTTGTGTGAATTTCTGCTGCACAGCAAAGTGATTCAATTATACATATATATACATTCTTTTTCATACTCTTTTCCATGATGGTTTATCCCGGGATAGTGAATTTAATTCCCTGTGCTATACAGTAGGACCCTGTTGTTTATCCATCCGATATACAATAGTTTGCATCTGCTAATCCCAAACTCCCAATCCATCTCTCCCCCGCCCCCCTTCCTCCTCCTTGAGCCTGCTCTGGCTTGGACTCCTGCATCTTTCTCTTAGAAAAGCTGCTGGGCCTCTCTGTAAGGTGGGGTAACGCCAGGACCCCCGGAGGCTTCTTGCTCAGCTTCAGGAGAAACCTGTGTGCAGCCGAGCCGGGCAGGGGCCCTGAGCACAGTCACCTGCGCCTCAGTGGAGATGGCGGGTCCATTAGCCTTGGTCCCCTCCTCCCCCGCAGTGTTGTAGGGCAAGGGCTCCCTGCCCAACAAGCACAGAAGCCAACACTATGGCACTGGCTTTTGAGAAAAGACAGAGCTTTAATTCGAGGTCGACCGGCAAGGCTCTCAAACGTGTCTCTGCAATCCAGGTTTGGGGCAAAATTTAAGGGCTTCGGGGAATTTTAAACTTGGAAGCCAACTGGCTAGTCTTGAGTCAGTCCCTATAAGCTACGCGCACTCCTGGAAGCCAGATTTTCCTTATTAAAGGACCTGTCTTTCGTAAAGGGGTCTGGTGGCAACATTTCTATTCTTTGAGTTCCCTAGTCTGGAGCTTCTTGGTTCAGGGGTCATCCTGACGACGTGGGTGCCCCCCTTGCGCATGCGCAGTGCTGTCTCTTTTACAGTAACTCCGGCTTTGATTAGTCAACCCACCTCTTTAAGGAGGCAAAACCACTTTAAGTTGGTCAAGGTTTTACGTGCTGTTACAGCAGCCTCATCTGAATACCTTGCCTGAATCTGAATGCGGGGTTGCCTTTAAACCTGTAACTTTCTGCTTTTCTTGGTCACTCGGGCTGAGCTGCCTGGAGGAAGCTGGTCTCAGCACCTGCTGGATGCCCCTCCTCTGGTCTCTCTTTCTGCAGAAATCCCAGCCCACCTTTTGACAAGCTCTCTGGGGTTGGACTGGCCGTGCAAACTATGCGGTGGAAACAGCATGTCTGTCTATGACTTGCTAAGCCATCCCCACGGATATGCACAAGACATTTATTGAGCACCTACTGTAATCTCAGTGAATACTATCTTTGCTTTCGTGAGCAGTTATGGCCCGGCGAGAGAGAGAACCAAGAAAGAAATAATTCTACGAATTAAGGTAGAGTTGGAAACAGATCATTTCCATCAAGGAGAGGAACAGGGAGCTGTAGGCCCCACGATGGCAGAGACTTTTCCCTCTTTTATGAACTGCTATTTATGGGGACTGGACACATGATCGGGGATGAGGGGGTGGGGTAAGGGTGGCAGCTGTGAGACCAGACAGGAGGCTGTGGCGGGAGAGGGATTTGCATCAAGGTGAACAGAGAGAAGAGAGCAGATGTAGCCGTAAGGCAAATTCCCCAGATGATTAGGCAGTGGGGTTGACAGATAAGCAGCTCTAGCAACCTCTGAACTTTGAGCCAACATCTTTCTGTTATCTTTCCTGGGGCTTCAATCCTCATTCCGGACTCTGATTTGCCCTTTGGCCTGTAGAGCTGAATCATAGGCTGTCATTTTATCCCTGGAGGGCCAGCCACTTTGGGGGGCGCCCCCATTTGTTCCTGGTGTTTATTTTATTTTGCCTTTGAGTTTAATTTCTACCAGTGGATCAGAAATCTGTAGAAGGACTGCTTTGAATCCTTGCATGGGTGGTGGGTTCTGGAGAGAGGACTGGCCCCTGCAGAACTCCATTCCCCAACCCCCGGGGGCAGCTGTGGGTCTGCGGGATGCAGAGGAAGTTGCAGGGTGCCCTGGCGGGATGTCATCCGTTGACACAATTAAGCACCATCCCCGATGGTGAAACTTGAGAGCATCCCATTGAAGATGGGGTTCCAGACATGCTTTCCAATAACCATTCAGCTCTGCTGTGTCCCTTTCCCCAGGGAGTGGATGGGCCTGTGAACCCTTCTCTGCCAGACCCTGTAACTCCAGTCACTTTCTGTTTAGAAAGTCTTGTTGGTATTTAGGACTCAGTCCTGTTTGTTTTGAAACTTTGATCCCAAACTCGATTCTTCTCCTTTTGTCCCCACAGGGCAGACCAGACCAGTCTGTGGCTGTGGCTGCCTGTTGGGGACAGCGAGGGAACAGGGTCTGCTTCCTACTGCTCTCTCTTTCCTCCCTCCCTCTTCAAAACTCCTTCCCTTCCTCCATTCCCACCCACTGCAATGAGGTGGGAGAGGCTCTGTTCACTGGACGGGCTGGCTCTGAGGTGGGTTTGGGTATTTTTCAGGGGAAGCTTTTCTCCAGATGCAATCCAGATACTAGACGAAGACGAAATGATAACAGTAGAATGCCACCAGTTTGCAGCCCCCTAATGAAACAGTGGACATAGGGACAGTTTTCAATGGCTGCTAGCATCACAAAGAGACCACCGGGCATTATTTGCCTCCTGAGGAAATGCACACCACACTCACGACAGTATTCGTGCCGAAAGATAGCCTATATCCAATCAGGTTTCTGCTCTGAGCCACCAAGCTACAGAAAATCAGGGTTCAAGGGAACACATTCAGTGACAACAAAGGGATGCAATCAGCAAAATCCAGACTGGAAACTACAGGGCAATCTGATTTCTTCAACAAATAAATTACAGAGAAAAAGCGGATGCATGTACATATACTGAGATCTGCAGGAGAATTAATAGGATGTCTAGGAATTCCCTCAAACTAATCTTCGGAGGGAGGGGGGTTTGGAGATGTGGGTGAACCAAGATTGGCTACAGCTGATTCTTGTGGAGGTGGATGATGGAGGCCTGAGGTCCACCAGAATGACCTCCATCCTCTCTGTTCTGGTACATGCCTGAAATTTTCTACAATGAAAACACATGCAGGGTTTGCCCAAATTAATTTTGATCACAGAGCTGTTTTTCTCCAGGGCGTATCACTGTGGGTTCTGAGGTTTCAGTACAGTGGGAAGGACTAAAATGTTTTGAGATCCTTGAAACACCAAATGTTTTCATAAATAGATTTTCTTGAAACACCAATTTTAATCCATGAACCACAACTGAGAGAGTGCTGTACATTTTAGGTATTTCAGAACCTTTTTTGAATAGTCATAGGTTTTCAAAAGTGAGAGGTGATGGAAGGAGGACGATGAGCCAGTATGATGACTAGCACACAATCACTACTTCACAGGGTACAAAGCCGTTCATATGCATTGGCCCCTGCCGGGCACCGCGGACACGCTTTCCGAGCACCTCACAACACTTTCACCCTGTCTGGGGGTGAAAACCCCTACTTCCCACCTAAACTAGGGAAACCCAGTGTGTGCTTTGTGCCAGTCCTCTCGGGAGGCAGCCGTCATGGTGGAAGAGACACCTCACCGGGAACGAAAGCTTCGGTATGAAATTTGGACTCCGCTATGGATAAGCCTTCCGTTTCTCTGTGTCCACTCATTCATTCGTTCAGTCACTCATCCATTCATTCACTCACTCCTCCATTCACTCACTCACAGCAGGCGTATATTATAGCTATTGTTCACCCCACTTTCCAGAAGGGGAGATGGGGTGCAGAGTGGCAAGCCAGGTGCCTCTGACTCGGAGCTCTGTTCCATTCGAGGCTGTCTGTATTCAGCCAGGGTAGCAGCGTCCCGGGGGTGCACTTGATGAGATTATTTGGCATCCGACATTCAGCCTCCTCCCGTCATTGTCTCTCCGCAGGGCATGGCGCAGGTGGATGGGGCCCCCCGGCCCGGGGCTGCCCTGGGCCAGCCCTGCATCTTCAAGCTGGTTCTCCTGGGCAGTGGTTCTGTGGGCAAGTCCAGCTTGGCTCTCCAGTATGTGAAGAATGACTTCAAGAGCATCCTGCCGACCGTGGGATGTAAGTGACGGGACAGGGCACCCTTCCTTCGTCTCCTGGTGGGGAAGCCAGGGCTGCTGACCCACATGTGGGGCAGCTGGGGACGAGGCCGCCTGGGAATTTCCCAGGCTCTCCTGGAGCCTCAGGCAGTGCCTGGCACGTGCAGGGAGGGCATGAGGTCCACCCCAGGCAGGCATGCACACGGAATCCAGAACTCAGACAGGTTTCAGCTCAGCTGGAGTCTGCGGGGGCCGGGGAGGGGGCGGGTAGTGTATCAGGGACAGAGTTTCTGGCCCCAAAGGGTTGGGTGTGTGAGGGCTTCTGCTGGTGGAGGGGGGAGCCCAGAAGAAGAACCTGCCCCCAGGCTCTGCCACTCAGCCCCCTAGAGAAGCCGGCCTCTCACCCTGGCTGGTTGCCCTCCTGCTAACGCGGCTCCCTTTCTGCCTGGACTCGGCTTACCCACCTGGCCTGGCCTGGCGGATGGGGTGGGTGCTGTGGGAAGGGGTGGCAGGGAGGGAGGCCCCTCTCACGGCACTGCTTAAAGAGGATAGCAAGTCATGGCTTTCAGAGGGGAGGGACTTTGGCGCATCTGTGGACAACTGGTCTCCTTCACATCCTGTCTGGGGGTGAAAAGCCTCACTTCCCACCTAAAATAGGGAAACCCAGTGTGTGCTTTGTTCCAGTCCTCTTGGGAGGCAGGCATTCATTCATTCATTCACTCATCCATTCATTCACTCATCCATTCATTCACTCATCCATTCATTCACTCACTCAGCAAGTATCTGTTGGGTGTGGCCTCTGTCCCAGGCCCACATTAGGTGTGGAGGATTCTCTAAGATGCCAAGCAGACACACCAACATAGAAACAGAGCACAAAATTCAGCAAATGGTATTAACTACTTGGGGGCCCTCAATCTTCTCAGGAGGGTGGTTCCTGAGTCCCTGAAGAATATGGGGCCCGAAGGGATCTGCCAGGGCCAGGCCCCCAGAAATAGTGGTGAGAAGGGCAGAAGCAGAGTGAAGGGCTGGCCCCAGGACGGGAACACGGGGAGAGCTGGTAAAGACCGTGGATTCAGGCCAGCTGAGGGGCACGCAGGGCCATCTCTTCTCCATCAGCAGGAAAGTTGACAGCGCTCACCCGTGATATCAGACTGGGCTTTAAAAATATATAACAAAGTGCCAAGTCTGGCTTCAAGGTCGGTTTCGTTGAGAGCAGAGACCACAGAAAGGGGCCAGGCCGAGCTGGGATATCGAGGGCTGTGTGCCTGGGTGTGAACCTGGATTCCAGTTCGGGGGAGGGAGACAGCAGGGGCCAGACCGGGCGGCTTGTCGGGTTGGATCTCACTCTAAGACTGAGGTCTGAGGCCACGGCTCACAGGGCACTGCTTGTTTTTGCAAATAAGGTTCTATGGGGACACAGCCCCGCTCGTGCCTGCGTATCCTCTGTGGTTGCTTTCCCTCTGGAAGGGCGGCTTTGAGTTGATTGCTGGCGATGGTGACAGTACATCCCTCGAAGCCTAAAATGTTTATTACAGGGAACTTGCCCGCAAAAGTTTAGGACCCCTGCTCGAGAGCCAGTATCCCGAGAGGCAGTGGGCGGCCAGGGGGTGGGCTCCAGCGGGCATGGAGTGGCCCTGGGGGCTCACTGTGAGCCGAGAACCTAGCTCAGTGGGCCCAGGGAGGCCTGCAACTCTGACCTACCTTGCGGGGCAGAAGAGGCCCCGTAAACACAGAGCCAGGCCGAGCCTGCGGGCGGTGCTGGCGTTCTGTATTTCCAGGGAGGAAAAGGGGAGCGCAGACAAGTTCGCTAACTCTCCCAAGTGAGAAACCCGCAGATCCAGCACGCTGCAGCTCGTGGACGGTGGGTGGCGTGCCCTGTCTCCCCGATTCCAGCCACCTCCACCACTTCCTTTAGTTCCAGCAAGTCGGGGACCAAGCTGTCACCCTCCCCAGGCTGTCCAAGTCACCCCACTCTCTTCAGGGGTCCTACAAGGGTCAGGAGGGTGCACAGAGCCTGGGCTCGGGTCAGGGTGGGGGGCCTTTGCTTGGGTGGCAGGCCGGGGTGCGCCCTCTCCACTCCTGGTCCTCTGCCTGGCCCTGGCCGTCCTCCTCCTGCCCGTGCCCCTCCCCCAGGCCCAGGCTCATCCCCCCAGGACCCCGCCTCATCCCCCCAGGACCCTGCCTCACCCCCCCAGGACCCCGCCTCTGCCCTGGGGCTGGTGCCCTGAGCCTTGGCTTCCACTCCGGCTTCCTGGGCTACGGGTGGGAGGGTGTGGCTCAGTGTTGTGGCCCGCAGCCCTCTAGGTGAGTTTAGCGGTCCTTTATTCAATCAGCCACCAGCCTATTTATGGAGCACCTACTAGGTGCCAGCCACTGAGCTGGGTGTAAGGGACGTAGAGATGAGTACGCCCTCCTTTGCTTTGAGGAGCTAAATCCCCTGTGGGAATGATGGTCTCCGCCACGTACATCTCTGGGCCTACTTCACATGCCTTGTACACCTTGTGACGTTCTTACGACCTTTGCAGGTGGATATTATAAGGATTATTACGTTATTATAAAAATAAATAAATAATATTATTTATTATAATATGATATTTAGTCACGTATTATATTCTATGTGATTTTATTAATTATTATGCTATGATAATTATTATCTTATTATAAAAGCAGACATCCCCCCTTTTTTTGTTTTTTTTTTGTTTTGGCCATGCCACGCAGCATGTGGGTTCTTAGTTCCCTGACCAGGGATCGAACCTGCGCCCCCTGCTTTGGAAGTGCAGCGTCTTAACCACTGGACTGCCAGGGAAATTCCCTCAATTTTCAGAGGAGGCAATGGACCGCGAATATCCCTTTAATCAAAGGGAGACAGTCTGTGTTGTACGGAAACCCTTTGAAGGCAGACATGCCCATTGCTTTCTTGCTACGGCTTGGCTTTATGGGGGATAAGAAGAGGAGCAGAGCCATAGGGAGAGGATGTGGGCCCTCACCTCCTCCCCGGGGGCAGCTGGGGGAACAAGGTGGTGGTGCCTTGCCCAGGGCTTGGCCTGCAGGAAGCCTTTGGTAAATATGAGCTGAACTTACAAACAAGGGGACAGGGGACGGCCGAGGGCAAGGACTTAGGCTCTCAGCGCCATGCTTTCATTTGTAAAATGGGATGTACAGTCCTCTCTATGGGGGGGAGGGCTTCGTGAAAGGTCGACCAAGGATGTCAAGTCACGGATCACCACGTTATGACTTAGGGTTGGGATGCTGAAAACTCGGCCTCTGTGCACCGGTGCTGAATTGTATCTCAGAGACAGAGTTTTGGGTGAAGCAGAAAAGAATAGCTTTATTGCTTTGCCAGGCAGAGGGGGAGACAGCAGGCTCCTGCCCTCGAAAACTGCGGGTCCCAGCCTGGGAGGATTTAGTGAGGAGTTTTATAACAATGGTTCAAGGCCAGGGTTGCTGGTAAGGATCAGGGTGTGTGCAGGGCCTGCACTCCTCTAATCTGGCCTCAGGTGGTCTCTTGATGAGGTTATCGAACCGTGATCTTCTCTGGAATGAAGTATGCTGACATCTATTTGTTGGGGGTTTTAGTTCTGTAGGGAGCTCAAAGATATTGTTATGTGTATCCCTTTTTAAAAAAAATTAATTAATTTATTTTATTTTATTTATTTTTGGCTGCATTGGACCTTCGTTGCCACACACGGGCTTTCTCTAGTTGCGGCGAGCGGGGCCTACTCTTTGTTGTGGTGTGTGTGCTTCTCATTGCGGTGGCTTCTCTTGTTGCGGAGCACGGCCTCTAGGCCCACGGGCTCAGTAGTTGTGGCTCGCGGGCTCTAGAGCACAGGCTCAGTAGCTGTGGCGCACGGGCTTAGTTGCTCCGCGGCATGTGGGATCTTCCCGGACCAGGGCTCGAACCCGTGTCCCCTGCATTGGCAGGTGGAGTCTTAACCACTGTGCCACCAGGGAAATCCCTATGTGTATCCCTTGAGGCGGAACCAGGACCCTGCCCCAAGGCTACACTATTGTTTCTAGGCTGCTCCTGCCTTGTCTCTGCATGCCCTCCCTTCCTTGATTAGCAACGGTTCCAATCTGCCCTCTGGAACTCAGGGAAGGTCATGGAGGCTGGAGTCTTGTCCCTACAAACAAGAAGCGGGGGGCATGGAAAGGCGTCCGTGCCCAGGAGCCCCACAGGGTCCTGCTCGGTTTCAGTTGTCACCCTTTCCTGCTGCCCCTTTCCTCAGACGCCCACCCTCACGCTCCCGAGGGCAGGGGTGGGACCAGGGCCTGGCACGTCTTTGGTGGTGCTGCCTTCAGGGCAGGCCAGCTGCAAGATACTCCAGCCCTGGGGAAGAGCGGGGGTCCCTGGGCCCCTCCAGAGGGTCTGGATCTGTCGGGGTGTGTGTGGGGGGTGGCCCCGCAGTGGAGGGTTACACAAGCACTGGACACAGCTCTGCAGAACAGCGCCTGGGCCGAGACAGGGTTCCAGCCGCCCTGCGGCAAGACCTGTCCATCCAGAGGAAGCCGGAGCCGTAACTGTGACAGGCGGTGACAGACTCTT
This sequence comes from Eschrichtius robustus, assembly GCF_028021215.1. Lineage (NCBI taxonomy): Eukaryota > Metazoa > Chordata > Mammalia > Artiodactyla > Eschrichtiidae > Eschrichtius > Eschrichtius robustus. The sequence goes on from NC_090828.1 coordinate 3,410,469, forward strand.
GTACCCAAAGCAGAGCCAGAGTAGAATTGAGCATAGCCTCCCAAGGGCGTGGCCTGCTGGGAAGAGACCAGAACCCCCTGAACTCCTGGCCGCCCCAGCACCACAAAGCCCGCCAGGCCCACCTGAGAGAGGGGCTGGCAGGGGAGGTGGGCAGCTCCCAAAGGCGTTTATGGTGGCTGGGGGCTTGGAGCACCAAGAGGTTCCGAAGATCCCACTGAGCTCCTGCAGACCCCTCATCCTGGAATCCTGAAGGGCAGCAGCAGGGGAAATTCTGCCCCATTTCCCGGCGCTGCACGTTTTAGTGACATCTTTGGAGGGGTGGTGACATCTAGTGCTTGTGTTCGGATTTGCTGGCAGAAGCCAGTTTGGACCAGCTGGGCCTTGCCTCGGGCAGGGAAGGTGCGAAAGGTACTGGATTTCGCCCCACCTCCCTTCCCTGCGGAATGGAACATTGCTGGAGCCCAGGTGACCCTGAGAAGTCACCCGTGTCGTGTTCCCTTCCACCGGGAAGCAGCTCGTGACTTTTACAGAAAAGAGAACGCTGCAGAGAGGGCTTCAGTGAGCAGGGTCGGCTGTTTATTTAAACTAAAAGGTCAAAAAGCAAAACCTTTCCTTGTGTTAACATTTAGTTGAGACACCTTTTAATTGGGGGCAACAAAATGCAAGTTGAAGAGCAACCCCCAGTGAATTCTCTTGTCATTCGTTGCCCACTGGGGGTCCATTCAGCTCAGCAAGTGGAAGGCACGCCTGCTTCCAGAGGCTGGGGAGGGGGCCGGAAGCATCCCCAAGTGTCCCCACCGCTGGGGCTCCTGTGTTGAGGTCTGTGCTGGGGCCAGAGGAGGCTGGAGCCCTGCTTTGTGTCACCATATAAAGCAGTGCCAAGTGGCCCCGGTTCAGAGTAACGTCTGGTAAAAATGTGTCGGTGTGTCATCCCCACCAGCATATTCTAGAAACGTGGACAATTCCGGGTCTGGGCCCGATCCTGCCCCCCATGCCCCAGCTTGTTGCCAACATCATTTCAGGAAAAATCTCCCAGTCTGTTTGAATATCTCAGAAGTTAATTTTTTAATCACTTTTTGGATTTAGCTGTGAACAGGTAGAAAATATGGTCAGTGGGTTTCTGAACAAGGAAGGTAATACATGTGAGCTCTTTTGTGGGTTGGAGCCAGGAGTTCACGGGGCAGGGGGTGGAAGTTTGCTTCGGATACCAGCCCAGGGGCCCACCTGGGGGGTCTGTGTCTCTCTCCAGGGGAGACGAGGTGCTGCGGTCTGTGAATATCCAACAGCCACTCATGCCACGTCATTGCTCGGTGTGAAAACCCTGCGCTCCTTGGAAATCGGTTGGGATTTTACATTGATTTAAACTCAACCACCAGCCATCGTTTTCAGAGTAGAAAAGGAAAATATCAGAAGCTAAGATTGTTAAGCAAAGGAGGCAAACCTGAATTTTATGCCCACCTGTGACCTGGCAGCGATGACTTTTAGGATGAAACCAAAATCGCACGCAGAAGTGTGACTTGACCTGATAGCAAACAGACCAAGGGTGTGGATAAAAGGCTGCTGTTCCCAGACAATGAGCCGGGAGAGCGGAGAGGGAGGGGAGGAAGGGGCGTCAGGTACCACACCCTGCACCTCCTCTCTTTTCTCCTGGGTTTGACAACCGCCCGGGGAAGAGGGCACTGTTGACTCTTGGTAAAGGAGGAAGCTGGGATCTCTAAGGTTGAAGCAAGTCGACAGAGTTTGTTGCAGCTGATAGACTTCCCTCCAAGGCCCAGGCATGGCCCTCACCCTCATGACCCCATCAGTCTTAATGGAGCTTCTGTCCTGCTCAGTCCTGACAGTAGCCCTGTGTGAGCTGGGAGCTGTCAGTCCTACTGATGAGCTTTGTTTGACCTGGTGTCGTGTTCTGCGGGGCTGTCATAATAAACACCACAGACTGGGTGCCTTAAATAACAGAGGTTTATTCTTATAGTTCTGGGGGCTGGATGTCCAAAAGCGAGGTGTTGGCAGAGTAGGTTTCATCCTGAGCCCTCTTTTCTTGGCTTATGGGTAGCTGCCATCTAGGTAACTGGCTGTGTGCTTACATGACCTCTTCTTTGTGTTTGCATGGAAAGGAGGGGAGAGAGAGAGAGAGCAGACAGACGACAGAGACAGAGAGACAGAGAGAGGAGACAGAGGGAAGAAGACAGAGGGAGAGACAGCCAGAGAGAGGGAGTGCATTCTTACAGAGGCACTAATCCCATCCTGAGGGCCCCACCCTCACGACCTCATGTAACCCTAATCGCCTCCCAAAGGCTCCATCTCCAAATACTATCATGCTGAGGGTTAGGGCTTCTATATGTGAATTTTGGGAGGATACAGTCATTCAGTCCATAACACCTAGGAAGTGTATCTGACTTCAAGTTTGCGGACGAGCAGAAAAATGCAGGATGTGCAGGCAGAGGGTGGATCGGCGGTTTCCATTTAGGAGTCGCCCCAAACTAGATTCTCATGAGAGAGAATCATGATCTTACCCTTTCTATGCTAAATGTCTCAGCCCAGACTTGTCTCTTATTCTCTGTCTGTAGCAGATTGAATTGTGTCCCCCAAAAGATTCGTCCTCCTCCTAATCCCCAGTGCCTGTGAATGTGGCTTTATTTGGAAAAAGGGTGTTGGCAGATGTAACTAGCTAAGGATATTCCTGGATTTCAGGTGAGCCCTGAATCCCATGACCAGTGTCTCTGTAACAGGAGAACACAAAGATGCAGAGGGGGTGGCCAGGTGAAGACAGAGGCAGAGATGGAAGAGATGCATCTACAAGCCAGGGACCACGGACGGTTGCTGGTCCCCACCAGGAGCCGGGAGGGGGCGTGAAACAGATTCCCTCTCAGAACTTCTGGAAGGAACCAACACTGGAGACACCTTGATTTTGGACCTCTGGCCCCCAGAACTGAAAGAATAAATGTCTGCTGTTTTTAGCCACCCATTTTGTGGTTATTTGTTATGACAACCCCAGGACACTAACACACTGGCCTTGGAGTGAAAAATTTAACTTCAAGCATGTGGCTACATTTACCAGAATCTCCCAACAAGCTTCCAACCCAGCCCGGGTCTGGGCAGGGCAGAAGCTTTGCCTGGAGTCCCACCCCTGGCCCCTCCCAGTCCCTGGTCTAGTTCTGTATATGACATACCCCATACGCTATGGGGGCAGAACATCTTTTTTTTTTTTTAATTTATTTTATTAAAGTATAGTTGATTTCTGCTGTACAGCAAATGACTCAGGTATACATATGTATATTCTTTTTCATTCTTTTCCATTATGGTTTATCATAGGATACTGAATATAGTTCTCTGTGCTATACAGTAGGACCTTGTTATTTATCCATCCTATATATACTAGCTTGCATCCATCCCTCCCTCACCTCCTCTCCCCCTTGGCAACCACAAGTCTGTTCTCTATGTCTGTGAGTCTGTTTCTGTTGTGTAAATAGTTCATTTGTGTCATGTTTTAGATTCCACATGTAAGTGATATCATATGGTATTTGTCTCTCTCTGTCTGACTTACTTCATTTAGTATGATCATCTGTAGGTCCATCCATGTTGCTGCAAATGACATTATTTCATTCTTTTTATGACTGAGTAATATTCCATTGTATATATGTACCACCTCTTTATCCATTCATCTGTCGATGAACATTAGGTTGTTTCCATGTCTTGGCTATTGTGAATAGTGCTGCTGTGAACATTGGGGTGCATGTATCTTTTTGAATTATAGTTTTGTTCGGATATATGCCTAGGAGTGGGATTGCTGGATCATATGGCAACTCTTATTAGTTCTTTGAGGAACCTTCATACTGTTTTCCATAGAGGCTGCACCAATTTACATTCTGGGGACAGAACATCCTGGTGTTACTAAATAACCATCTTAAAGTCACAACACTTTGGAAAGCTATGCTAAGGGGAAAACAGTCTTCAGATGAAAGGTGGATTGCCCAATATGTCGAGTGAACGGTTTGGGGATAGATCTTTCGCTGTGTGTACTTATCAAGCAGGGATAAGAAGGCATGAACATCCTTGCCCTCCAGGGGCTCACTGTCCTCAGGGGTGACAGGTGAGAACACAGAAGTCTACCTGTGCAGTGGGTGAGTGATGAGCACCGGGGGCTCCTATAGACCACTCCCGGGGAAGGGGGCCCCAGCACTGCCCCAAGCGCTCACACTCGAAGACCCGCTGGACATGTAGGGAGGTGGGGAAGAGGAAGGATTCCAAGCAGAGAGGTCCGTGGAGAAGGGAGGTCAGCAGGGAGAGGTGTGCATCAGGCCGGGAGGTTAGCAGGAGGCCAGGAAGGATACGGGGGAGGAGCTGGTGTGACGTCAGCACGCCAGTTGCCTCGCTGGACACCCATGGGGCCATATGGGACCCCTGGTGGTCAGAGACCCTTCCATGCCGCACATAGCCCAGAGGATTTGAATAGGACCCTGAGAGTCCATCTTCCCACCCAAAGCCGCTGTGGAATCTGCAAAGGTCTGCAGCAAATTCCTTGCAACTCTTTGCTTTTTCTGGAAACTGCCATCTTCTAGAAGAGGTGTTTGCTGAGCCTTCCCCACTGAGGGTGACAGGAAGCACAGGGTTGGCTGTCTCTGGCTGGTTTGCTGAGCCCAGGGCTCACGCTGGTCCAGGCTGAGCCGTGGATAAAGACCTCGTCCTCCATGTAAAGCTCCTTCTGGGCTTCTGTTTCAGGTGCGTTCTTCACAAAGGTGGTGGATTTGGGGGCTGCGTCTCTGAAGTTTGAGATCTGGGACACAGCTGGCCAGGAGAAGTACCACAGCGTCTGCCACCTCTACTTCAGGGGTGCCAACGCTGCGCTTTTGGTGTATGACGTCACCAGGAAGGTGAGGCTCACCTGGGTGTGTCCCCGCCCTCCCAGGCACATGGACGCAACCTTCTGGAGGCATTATGTGACTGACCTGTGCTGGTGCTTTATGTTAAAAGCGTGAGCACCAGTGGAGAATCCTTCAGTGAAAGTCAGTCACCTCCTCCAGGAAGCCCTCCCTGACAACCCTTCTTCCTGCTGCACAGTTAGGTTTGCACCCCTCCGTGGTCCTCTTGGAGTACCCAGAACAGAGCACCCCCATCCATCACTCACGATTCCTTGGGTGCCCACTGAGCTGGTGAGGGGGGTGTTATGAAAACAGGATACAGCCCCTGGATGCATATCCACTCTACAGAATATCATCGGGCCAAACAGAAGTGAGCAGATGCTTAGTGCACGAGCAGGGAAGGGTGGGGTTCTGTGGGAGTTGACAGGAGGGGCACCATACTTCCTGCAGGAAGGCTCTAGCTGAGACGTTGGGAGAAGCAGGATTAGCCCTGTTGGGCAGGGCCGGGCAGGGAGGTGGCGGTGGGCATGTGAGCGGCGGGGGGGGAAGGGAGTTCTGGTCAGAGGGCAGCGCTGGTGGAATTAAGGAGGTTGAGTGCCGTGCCTGGAGTCCCGGCAGTGCTGAGAGCAGGCCTACTGGGTCAGCATGGCTGCTGGGGAGAGGGGCTGCGTGGGACCCAGGGCAGAGGCCCCGTTCCCGGGTCTGTGGGGCGCTGCAGTTAGGATCAGGGTTTGGGGTGACAGCCACTTCCCCACAAAGTGGTCCTTGAGGGCATCCTGGAGCGGAGGCCTCTAGAGCTCCAGGTCTGACTTGGAACCTCCTGCAGCCCCCAGCCTCCTGCTGGCCGGGTGGGGACAGAGCTGCCTTCGGCCCAGACCACCCGAGGCGAAAGAAAGACCAGCCACCCCTGCTCAAGGGGCACAACAGCCCTTGGGGCCCGACATAAGGCCAGTTGGATCATGTGCCATTTTATGTTAAAATCGTGACAACCAGTAGATTCCTTCAGTGAAAGTTGGTCACCTCCTCCAGGAAGCCCTCCCTGACAGCCCCTCTTCCTGCTGCACAGTTGGGTTTGTGCCCCTCCATGGTCCTCCCTGAGTACCCAGAACAGAGCACCCCCATCCATCACTCATGATTCCTTGGGTGGGTCACTTGGATCCTGTGTTTTACGCAGGGTAGCCACCGACACTTGCCTTGTCTTTCCTGGGACAGCTGAGGAAGACCACCGGGTTTGCCTGACAGTCCTGTTTTCCTTTCTCAGGATTCCTTCTGCAAGGCGCAGCAGTGGCTGAAGGACCTGGAGGAGGAGTTCCACCCGGGAGAAGTCGTGGTGGTGTTGGTTGGCAACAAGACAGACCTCCACCAGGAGCGGCAGGTGACCTTTGAGGTGGGCCTGGAGACTGTCATTATGTCCCTGGTGGGGGAGTGGGGAGGGACCCCAAACACACACACTCACCTACCCACACACTCATACACACACACACCCCACACGCGCACACACACACATACCACTTTAGTTTCCCTCCTGGACAAAGGTTTCTGGTCTCTTCTGGGAAGGTCAGACCCAGAGACAGTTTCTCCTGGCAGCGGGGAGAGCTGTCAGCACCACCGCAGCCTCCCGAGGGCTGGCAGGGGCGGGCGCAGTGCAGGCAACGGTTTCCGTGAGGAAACCACGACCTTTCCCACCCTCTCTCCTTCTGTGAGTGATGCGGGTTTCAGATCTTCCTCTTTGTGTTCAATAAACTGTTCAAGAAGGGGCAAATCCAAATGTTTTGCTAGGAAATGAGCAAGGGACAGAGAACCCGAAAGCTGCAGTTCTTCCGTAAAATGACCAACAGCAGAATAAATGCTCTAGGCAGATGCTTGTAAAGGGATGAGAGCCTGGAGCAAGGGGTTCGTGTGTGTGTGTGTGTGTGTGTGTGTGTGTACAGGACGTGTGTGTACAGTGGTGTCTCTGTGTGTGTATGTGTGTATGTGGGGGTGGGTTTTAGGAGAGGCTCTGGGAGGAGGGGCAGGTGAGGGGAGAGCAGGAGGGGAGGGCGCTGGGCTACAGCACAGGGGAGGAAGGGGAGGGAGTCTGGGGGCAGGGGGCGGCCAGAGGAAGCTGTGCTGAGCAGGCGCTGGGGCTCAGAGGCAGAGACCCCAGCGCTGGTGTTGGGACTGGGGGCTTTATTCCGGGGCAGCCTTGAGTCCCTGGGGTGGGGACCTGATGGGTGATTTAGGAAAAGCGTGTGGAGCCCAGGTCAGGCCGAGTTGGGAGACGGGGCCTGGGTGGGGAGACCCACTGGAGGCCGGGGGCCCCGCTCAGGGGCGGGAGGGGCCTCCTCTCCGCTCTCCCAGGACCCCTGCCTGCGGGAGGGGGACCCCGTGGCTTAGACTGCACAGAAGCGGCCACCCTGGGGTCTGGGCTGTAGACCCTGGGCCCCCAGACCCCACCCTGGCTTCTTGCTCCCTCTGAGCTCCCACTGAGCTGGGCCTTGGGGGCGGGTGGGGGGGCAGGGGGCAGACCCTGGAGCCGCAGGTGCCTCGGCTGGGGCAGAGGCCAAGCTGACCTGTGGCCAGTGCAGCTTTTACATTGATTTTGGGGCTTTTCATCTTAAAATAATTTCAGAATTACAAAAATTGTTGCAAAAATAGTGCAAAAAGTTCCTGTCTGCCCTTCTCCCAGCTTTCCCGAATGTTAACATCTTATATAAGCACAGAACAACGAGCAAATCAGGAAACGAACGTTCAAACTACTTTACAGATCTTGTTCAGATTTTATCATTTTTCCCACTAATGCCCTTCTCTTGGTACGGGGAAATCCGCTCCTGGATTTGGCCGTCGAGAGCCCTCCCCTCCGCTGGCCCTGTCGCCCCGCCCTGTTATTCTCTGAGCTCTTCCTTCCTTTCTGGCTCACCAAGTTGTTCCAGGTTCATCTTGCCCTTTCTCGGCCCCAGCCCTGGAATCAATCATTTCCCCAAACAGCCCTGGTTCCTAGTGTCGGGGAATGAATTTAAGAGTCAAGATCTGTGCACTGGATGTGCTCATTCCACGGGGGGTGAGGTAACCATGGCTCCCATCCTGGGGGAACTCCAGGACAAACTGGCAGACGGAGGGCTGGGGACCTGCAATTTAGGGGCCAGAGGCTCACTGGACCCGAGGACAAACCCCTAAAATGACCCCATCTGGAACCCCCAAGCTAGTGGGGCAAAGGGGGATATTTGAGTTTCATTCATGTGACCCAGATATGAGCTACTTGAAGTCACCGAGTCTTCAGCTGTACCAGGTCACCTTGTCCTTTAAAATACAAGTAATAATGTCCCCATCTCTCTGTGTCTGGGAAAGGGCTGAGAAGCTCGTTGGGGGTGGGGGGAGTAGACACCGCTGGGTGCCATGCTGTGGGCACGGCCGGCCCAGCCCCCAGGGGCCGGCTCAGCGTCAGGCACTGAGCACTGCACCTCCTGGGAGGGTCCGGAGGCGAGGGGCCTGCACGGGGAGGCCCCCAGGTCCTCCTTTACCACGGCCTTCCCATGAACGCTTCTCCGCTTCTCGGCCACACGAGCAGCCCTGGTGTTTCCCAGACACCCTTGCTCCATACACCCTTCACTCCACGTAGGCCGGACCCCTGTGGGACGGTGGTGGGGGACCCAGAGAAGGGCCGGGCTCCCACCAGGCTGTCCCCACTCCCCTTCCACGTTTCCTCTGTTCTCACTTGGTTTCAGAGCCCACCGGTGCCAGAGAGCCGTGGTAGGGGCGGGGACCTCTCCAAGGAAAGCATCCTTGGACCCCGCTGGGGGTGCTGGGCTCCCCTGCCAACTATCACCCTCCCTCCCTGCCCTGCCCTGCTCCCTGGTCTGGGCCCCCTTCTCTAGGAGCCCCAGAAACAGAACTTGAGGAATGACGTTCTCTGCTGGTGCAACTGTTTCTCGCTGTTTCTTGGGTCTTCCTGTTAGAAGGCATCTAAGTGTTCTCAGGAAACTTCTGATGATTAATGTGGGCTTTCCGTGGCCATTTCCGTCAGGAAGGGAGGGAGTTTGCAGAGAGCAAGGGGTTGCTGTTCATGGAAACCTCGGCCAAACTGAACCACCAGGTGACTGAAGTCTTCAGTGCTGTCGGTGAGTGACCAGCCTCCGACCCCAGAGCAGGGGGTGGGGGGACCATCACTGGGTCTTCAACAGGTCTTCTTCTCTGGCATCCTGGGGCCCAGCAGAACGTCCCCAGGGCCTGGAAAGCGGGCAGGAGTCAAGGGCCCGTGTTTCCTGGTTCCTGGAAAACATCAGGGAGGGTGGGACCCTGGGGGATGCCACGTGTGCAAGGCGAGTGCCGGGCTGCGGGACTTTCCTCCCAACCAGGCCACGTCCTTCTCCTTCTGTCGTCCACAGCCCGAGAGCTTCTGCAGAGAGAAGAGAAGGAGGAGGGCCAGAGGCAGCAGGGAGATGCACGGCTGGCTCTGAATGAGACGCCCCCGGGGCGGGGCAGATGCTGCGCCCGCTAGAAGGGGCCACTCCAGGAAAGGCCGTGGGGAGGATGCCCCCAGCCCACAACCCACTGGTCCCCAGGGTGAGCCGCCGCCAGCTCCATGTCGATTGTGGTACTGATCCTGATTCACTGTCGATGCTGGCTTGCTCCTGGGTCCTAGAGGCTCTGGAAGAGGGCATCCCTTAGAATAACCACCTCCCAAGCTGGTGCGAATCATTCAGGGGAGGGTCCCGTGTCCAAGGCTCCCAGAGGGTGTCAGCTCCACCTCCCAGACACCAGATACTGACTGAATCCCAGATGTCCTGGGGGTGGGTGCACGTGACCCTGCCCTTAGCTGCCTGGCCACCAGACACTGGAGAATTAAATGGTCAGAGGGGAAATAAAGATCGGAAAATCACCCAGCACGCACCTTGTGTTGGGCAGGGGGCTGCCCGGGGGCTTGGGGCCACCCTGCTCCTGGGAGGTGGGAGAGGAGACAGCAGGCCCAGCTGGAGGGGGCAGTGCCAGGGAGAGATGGCGTGACCATCATGGGGCTGGGTCCATCGTCACTGGATCTCTGTGAGGTTCCCCCGAAGGACGGTGCCTGACAGAGGGCAGCTGGGGATGGGGGTGGGGGAGTCAGGCCCCCTACTCTCTGCTCCTCGCTGTGACTACGAAGTGGTGCTTGTACAACGCGCGCGAGGACTCAGACTTCAAGCCCAGGTGCAACTTGTACCGCGTATGAGTTTTTCTCCGAAAAGTAAACCGATTTCTATCATGTGGTCTTTTTTATTTTTCCAAATGTTTTTAAATTGTGGTAAAAGTCACATAATATAAAACATACTATTTTAACCACACTTAGCTGTACAGTTCGGTGGCACTAAGTACGTTCACATTGTTGTGCAGTTCTCACCAACATCCATCTCCTGAAGTTTTCACTTTCTTAAACGGAAACTCTGTCCCCATTAAACCCTGACTCCCCACTCCCCTCCCCACCTCCCCACCCCCGACCCTGGAATCTATCAATGTACTTTCTGACTCTATGAATTTGGCTCTTCTAGGTACCTCGTGTAAGTGGAATCAAACAGTATTTGTCTGCACCTACTGTATATTGGAATGCATTTTTAGGGTTAACTTTATATCACGTGGTCCTCGGTGAGATTGTAAGCTGGGGTCTGTTCCCGCACATCCCCCAGGAGGGCTCACAGTGAGTAAATACTGAGGGGCCCCAGGCGGCGGGCTGTGGCTGAGGCGGGCCCAGGACATCTTTCTGGTGCTGACACATCATGAGCTCACCTCGCTCCTGCCTTTAGAGAGGCCCGATGGCCCTTCTGTATGAAATTTTAAATAAGACGACATTGTCATCCCCCTGAGAAAGGTGGCTTCACTATATCAGCTGTAAGGATCAACAGAGGGACGAATGTAAAGCATCCTTCCCCGTTGATGCTGAGCTCCTGGACGTCCCAAAAGCACTCACACGGTTTCTTTCCTAGACAATCTCCAGGTGAAACCTGACAACTTGGTGCTATGTGCCCTGCAGTTTCTGACTGCAGTGAAGTTTCGTATGCGACTCTTCCCTCGTAGGTGACGTACGTGAGGTGTGAGCCCCTCTGTGTAAGGCTGTGTCCCCGTGCTCTCTGTTCCCCCACTCTGGGGTAGCAGGGCTGGGATCCCTTCTGCAAAGGGTGGGACCCACTTTGGAGGTGGCGGGAGGCTGAGGTGGCCCTTGGCCACTAGATGGCGCGCCAGCATCGCCGAAGGCAAACCCCACCGCCCCTGGTTTTCGCGTCCTGAGGGCTGCTTTGCTGACGGCTTTCAGAGGAGTATCTGACCCATCCATGATGAAATAGGAAGTGGGGAAATAATGATATTTGTAGGATGCCCACATTTCTGATTGTTTTTCTCCCGTCTTGCCAGACTAGTAACACTGTGCTAGAATTTATTATCAAAAGGTATTCTTTGACTTATTGCCACCTGGCATCCTTTCACGCTTCCCCCCGCCCCCGCTTCCCCCAAGATGGGATGGGGTGCGTTGTGATCCTGGAGCTGGGCTCCCCATTGCCGGATGTGATAGCCCCTTTTCCTCCCCTTCTCCCCCACGGGGCAGGTGGGGCTCAGCCCTGCGAGGGAATCACCTGGGAGCCTTTGCAGGCCGCATCCCTGTGCCCACCGGAAGCTCTGGTTAAATCCGTCTGCAGTGCGGCTTGAGCCCTGGGAGTTTTGAGCCCTCCTGGTGACCTAATATTCAGATAAGGGGGAGCTCTGCCATGAGGGCAGGGGTTCTGTCTGTCCTTCCTCTCGTGGGGCTCCCGGTGCCTGGTACGATGTCTGGTATATGCCAGGCACTCAACAAATATGTGTCCAAGAGAGGATAGGAGCCGATATTCCCAGTGATGTAAACAAAAGGCGGGTTCTTCTACAAACAACCTCCACCCCAGCCACCGCAGACGTTTATGGAAGCCTCTCTCTGTGTCAGGGCTTCTCCCACCTGATCTCAGCCCGTCCTGGACCGTGAGGTGGTGGTAGGGGGCGTGGGCGTAGAGCCTGGAGGGCGATGAGCCCGAGGGGTTGCAGGTGCTCAGGGGAGGCTGGTGGGTGAGCTCACCGTCCTGCCCGCATCCAGGGAAGCTGCTTCAGCCCTTCTCATGAGCCGGGGTGTGTGTGCATGCGTGCGTGCGTGTGCGTGCGCACGTGTGTGTGTGTGTGTGCGTGCTCGTGATGGAGGCAGGAAGCACAGAGAGGACGAGAGGCAGCATTGGGCGGAGCCCTGCTGTCTTGCCTGTAGCGGTGACCCTTCCCATCCCCCTCTGCTTCTAACACCTCCTCCAACTTCCCTGGAAGAGCCCCCTGTGCCCAGAGGGCTGACTCAGGAATCCATTCTTTTTCTTTTTCTTTTTTTTTTTGGTATCTTTTTTGAAAAATTAATTATTTTTGTTTTTATTTTTGCCTGCGTTGGGTCTTCGTTGCTGCGCGCGGGCTTTCTCGAGTTGCGGCGAGCGGGGGCTACTCTTTGTTGCGGTGCGCGGGCTTATTGCGGTGGCTTCTCTTGTTGCGGAGCACAGGTTTTAGGTGTGTGGACTTCAGTAGTTGTGGCACGCGGGCTCTAGAGCGCAGGCTCAGTGGTTGTGGCGCACGGGCTTAGTTGCTCCGCGGCATGTGGGATCTTCCCGGACCAGGGCTCGAACCCATGTCCCCTGCATCGGCAGGCGGATTCTTAACCGCTGTGCCACCAGGGAAGCCCCATTCTCTTTCTTTTAAAATGTATTCCCTTTTTGAAGGTCTCACTGGCCAAACTTAGGACAATTTGAGCATGAAGAATGATTTGTAAGTTGCTGAACAAAAAGAAAAAAAAAAGGGAGGAAAGGAGAAAAAAGGAGAAATATCTCCTTTAGAAGAATCCCGCTCATACATGTGGAAGGAATTAGAGAATCACCGTTGTACAACCCATGATGTAACAGTTGATCCCAGCGAAGGTATTCCGTGAGGTGTACATCACTGGCTGTGGCTCTTTGGGAAACAGGCTAGTGCCGTGGGTCCCCAGGACCTCTGCGGATCGCATAGTGAGCAGACGGGGAACCCGAGAAATTTTTACAGTTGAGAGATCCTCTCCGTAAAGGGCCAGACTTGGCACCTGTCAGAGCGGGGCCCAGAGCCCACCATCAGGTACGATGCCGTAGGACAGACACAGAGCATTCATGCCCTCAGTGGTAACTGAGTCCAGTTCTGCCCCTAGACCCGCTGCTCAGGTTACAGGAAATACAGTGGGGGGGGGGCAGGGGGGGACAGAAGAACAGGGTAACAGCACTGGGGGGGGGAGGAGTCGACAGGTCACACGTGTGGCTCTGTTCTACAAGGTAACACATCAGGACCCTTGTGAAAGTCAATGTCGTGACAAAATGAGATGATCTGGGAGTGACGAAAAATAACTAAGGGTGACCTTGAAATTAGACTGGAGCCTGGCTTCCAAAAAAAAAAAGAAAAGACAACTAAGATTTTCTTGCCTTATTTGGGGATTTTTGAGTATGGACTAAAAACTCGATGATGTTAGGGAATTATTACAAAATGTTTTAGGCCTGGTGATAATTTTGTGGTTATGTAGGAGATTGTCCTTAGTTTGAGGAGAAAGATGCTGAGATATCTGGGGGAAATATGATGTCTACCGCTTACTTCCAAGCGGTAGAGAGAGAGAAGGGGAGGCGGCGGGGAGAGAAAGTAATTACAGTGATAATTGCAGAATTGAAGTGCGAGGTATTAGATGTCATCATAATATTTTTGCGATTTCTTGTAAGTTTGAAAACTTTCATAATAAGAATTTGTAGAAAACGTAACATCTTCCATCTCTGTACTTCTCTGGGCTCAGAAGATGTATTCGTTTCCTGGGGCTGCCCTGACAGGGTATCACATGCTGGGTGGCTGGAATCCGGAGCCCTTCATCACACTGATGTTTCCATGTCTGCGTCATGTGGGGCTGTGAACTCTTTTATTTAAAGTGTACGATTGAGTGGCGTTTAGCACATTCACCACCTCGGCCCAGTTCCCAGACACTTTCATTCCCCACAAGGAAACCCTGTAACCCATGGAGCAGACCCCAGCTCCTGGCAACCACCAAACTACTTCCGTCTCTATGGATTTGCCTCTTCTGGACATTTCATATGAATGGAATCATCCACTGTGGGACCTTTTGTGTCTGGCTTCTTTCACTTTGCGTCATGCCTTCAAGGTTCATCCATGTGGTAGCATTTGAAAGAACTCCTTCCTTTTCATGGCCGAATAATAATCCATTGTGTGGATGGACCACGTTCTGTTTTCCATTCGTCTATCGATGGGTATTGGGTTGTTTCTACCTTTTTGGCTGTTGTGAATTGTGCTGCTATGAACATTCCGGTACAAGTATTTATTTGAACACCGGTTCTCAGCTCTCTGGGGTATGTACCCATGGGTGGGAGGGGCCGTGTGCTAACTCCAGGTTTAACTTTTGAAGAACCGCCAAACTGCTTTCCTGGGCTCTCCACGCTGCCAGGCCTGGCCCAGCACCTGCCTGCCCTGGCCCAGCACCTGCCTGCCCTGGAAGCAGACCTGGCCGCTCTCCTGATCTCCCCGTGCGCATCCACCCTGGGGAGGTGCTGATGCGGCAGGAACTCTCCCCTGGGAGGCGACTGGCCTCTGCCCTCCCTCTGGCCTCCCTGTGGCTGGGAAGGGGGGGCAGCCCTGGTGCAGCTCCGTTTGGGTGGTCTGGGCCAGCTCAGCCTCCTCCAGCTGGCCAGTGAGTGTGACCCGCCTTCCTTGATTTGGAGCAGGGATGGCTGGTGTCTGGGGTCCTGCAGGCTTGCTGTGAGTCCCGAGCCCTCCTGAGTGTGGATGGACAGAAGGAGTCCCGCGGTCTGGGCAGGCTCCTGAGACCCTGCAGGCAGAGGCCTGACGGGCCCTGAGCTCTGGGTTCGGAAGCAACTGGTTAAACCTGCCCTGCCCCCCACCCCAGCGCTGGACTAGGGGGTGCGCCTTGGAGAAGGGCGTTTACGCTCACAGAGCATCCACACTTGCTGCTGCACCAACCTGAGCTCAGGAGTGAGGGGGGGTTACTAGCCCCAGGTTCAGGCGTGTGGGAACCGGGGCTCCGAGAAGTTAGTGGCTGCGCTCAGTCACCCGGTTAGTGGCTGTGTGTTTCCCGATGCCAAAGCGAGTTCGCTCTGAGACAGGACACAGGGACGTCCCCGTGCGATTTGAAAGGGACGCAAGGTGGGGTTGAAATACTTGAACCTAGAGTACTGGATACAAGCCACCCGTGCTGCTTTTTCTCCCCCCGAGTACCAACAGGGAGGCGAGAAGACCTGGGGCAGAGAGAGGGCAGGGCAGGCCGGGGGCGGGGCTGCCCTCCTCTGGGGCCTCCTGCGAGGTGGCCTCGTGCAGTGCACAGCCTGAGCAGCCATTCAGGGCGGCTTGGGGGAGGGTGGTAGGAGCTGCAGCGACCAAGGACATCCCAGCCTCCCTACTCCATGCTGGGCGCCCTTGGGCAAGTCCTAGAGCCTCTGGGCTCTAAGGGTCCTCTAGGCTAACGTCCCACGAGGGAAAGCACCTCCCACTTTGTCCCCACACAGACACTTGTAAACAAGGCCAGCTGCTTTTATTGGGACTGAAGGGGAAGTAGCCTGTGGAGGAGGGGGCGGGGGGCTGGGGGCAGGCTCCTGGGGTTGTTCCTGGAGGAGCTGAGCTGTCAGCCACCCTGGGAGGGCTCAGCGCCTCCTGCCAGGGGGAAGCAGGCGGGCGGGCGCTGGAGGCCAGGCTTTGGTCCATCCCCCAGGGCTGCTCTCCTCCGGCCAAAGCGGCCCACAGGCCGGATTCCACGGCCCGTGTACCAGGCAGGATTGATGTCGGGGGCTGGAAAGAGAGAGAACAGTGTGTGAATGCACGTGCCCTGGTGTTTGCAACCGCGGAGGCAGGGCCCAGTGCACGCGCTCAGCTCAGTGCTGCCCAGTCGCCAGGCCATGCTGGGACCAGCCCTCGCAGGAGGGGCGCCCAGAGGGCCTGGCCAGGCCGTTTCTGGGGCCGCGGTGGCTTCGGGAAATGGGAACTCAAACTCACACCAGGACGAGCTCCCCCTTCCCTTCCTGCCCCCACAAGCCCGTTCTCATGGGCAAAGTGGCCTCAGCCCCAGGCCGCCCTGGTGGTGAGGAGTGAACCCCTCCCCCGAACGTCGGGCAGGGGCCCTTGGGAGCAGGTGTCAGGGACACTGTGGGGAGAGGTCTGCTGAGCAGGAGGCCGAGCCCCCAGCCCCGGGGCACTTAGCAAGGACGGTGCCCCAGCTCAGGAGGCGGCCAGGCCCCAACCGTGACCCTGGGGCGGAGGGGTGGGAGGGCAGGCCAGGGGGCCGGGCACTCACTGCGGAGCTCCATGGAGCGCTGGTGGGCCAGGCCCAGCAGCAGGAGGCACAGGAGCCAGGCCCCCGGTGCCTTCATCCCTCTGGCTCCTTGAGAGGCCGCTCGAGCTGGGATGCCACACGGGAGGGCGCAGCCTGGGGCAGGGGTAAAGGTGAGAGCGCGTGAGGGCGCGTGCGCACAAAGCTGGGACCCTCAGATAACGCGAGCGCCGTGCGTGTCAGAGTGGACGTGCCCGTGTGCGTGAGCGTGTGTGTCTGTGAGTGCACGCGTGCATGGGTGTGCACCTGTGCCCGACAGGGTGTGCGTGTGTTTTCACGCCCCTGTGTGCGTGAGGGGGTGTGCGTGGGGTTACACGCGTGTGCAGGCAGCTGTGCTCTGCTCTGCGTTTCTCTGCTCTGCTGGGATGGCGGTGAGCATAGAGGTAGCAGGCGACCTGGCTCTCTGCACAGTCCCTTGCTCCCCTGGGGACCCCACCCTCTCCTCCGTACAGTGAGCACTAAATGAGGTGACCACGTGTGTGGTGGCCTCTGCCGTGCTCAGTCACGTTTGCAAGGACCCTCTGTCATCAGAAGGAGGCCGGGAGGAACATGATCTGTGGATGTAGATAGCAGGGCTCTCCTGGAGCTGCCTCCATCTGTCTGTCTGTCTGTGTCAGGGAACCAGGAGTGCGGGAGGGCTCCACACCACTGTGGGTGTGCACACCTGGCCTCGGCAGGGAGGGCAGAGGTGAGCGGGTTGGTGGGGAGCTGCCCGGAGGAGCCAGCGTTGCTGCAGAGGTGGACGGGGTGCGGCCCAACCTCAGACATGCCCAGGGAGGGGAGCCGGGGGGATGCTGAGCCCGGACCACGCTCAGGGGCCGGGACCCTGGTGCAGGGCTCTTTCCCTCCCTCGGCCCGGTTCCATCCTGCCCCACGCCGGCTGGAGAACGTCAGCCGCCAGCCGGGCACTGTAGAAGTGCCATCATCTTCCATCCTTCCCGAGAGCACTCACCGCCCCCCCCCCACGACCCCAGGTCCCAGCTGCTGAGTCTCCAAGATCAACCTGCAGCCGGTGGGACCTGTCCTCATGCAGCAGGACACCCCCAGTACCGGTGCTGGGGGAGAGGGTGCTGTGGGCAACAGAGACACCCAGAAAACTCACTTCTCACCCTGCCGGGGCTGAGGCCCTGAACAGCATCCTTCCCGCAGACCTGGCAACTCCTTCCGCAGGTGCCCCCAGCTCATAGGGCTGGCTCCTCCCACCCCAGCCCCGCTTGGCACTTCAGGAACCCGCAGAAGACGCCAGAGAGGCTGCCTGTTTCAGGGAGGACCCCTCTGCCGACCTCGGCTTTCCAGCCCCTGGAAAGTGCTCTCCATCCAAGAGATTTAAGATGCCCACCCCTTTCCTTTCCAGGGACGTGTTGGGGTGTCTCACACTCAGTGGCAGGGGGGACTCCAACTTGGAGGAAATGAAGGTGCCATCATCAAAACAGAGTAATAAAGGGCGCTCCCTGGCGGTCCAATGGTTGGACTCGGCGCTTTCACTGCTGGGGCCCGGGTTCAATCCCTGGTTGGGGAACTAAGATCCCCGCAGCCAAAAAAAAAAAAAAGCAGAGTAATAAAGAGATGCACCCAGAGACACTGGGGTGTTTGCTCCTCCCCCCGGGCTGGGACCCTCGCTGGGTGGAGGGCGTCTTAAGAGAACCCTGACAGCACCTGATACCAGGGGAAGGACCTGCCTCCTGCGAGTTGGAGGTTGGCTGTTGCCGGGCCGGCGGGATTCCTGGTCTGCTTTCCCAGCAGAGTTGCCTGGACGGCTTCACCTTCTGTCCCCGCCACGACAGCCTTGTGCACCGGGGCCCCGGCGGGCTGGCGTGGCCCTCAGATGCACAAGCGGTGCTGTGGCTGCCACGTCTGTCCCCGCCGCTGCTGGTCCTGGCTGCCAGGACTGACCCCTGCCCGGATGCGGAGGGAAGGCTGACAGAGGAGGGTGGAGTGTCAGGGACCCCCACCCTCTCCAGCCCCCTGGGAGCTACTCACCGAGGTGCCCACGGGGCTGGCAAGTGCTGTGACCGGGAACAGTGACCCAGGTGGCAGCCAGCCTCACCCCTTTTATAGCCCCGGGAGGAAGCAGTCGACCCGACACCCACCCGCCCCTCCCCGCCCGCCTCCCTCACTGGGAGGCATCAGGAGAGAGTTGTTTTCTTTTTTCTTTTCTTTCTTCTATTTTTTTTTTTTTTTTTAACTCTCATCAGCGATGTGATGTGTCCCTTCCTGGGTTATATAATTTCATTTGGGCTGAGTGGTTTTAAAACACATTAGCCTTCCTCCTTCATGCTTTGGGCAATTGCAGTCAGGTGCCCCGAGCCTGGGTGCCCGCAGCCGCGTGATGGCTGACACAGAGGGGACCCTGCGGCTGTCTCCCTCCTCCTTTAAGTCCCAGTTTCCAATGCAAAGGTGAAGGGACAAGTCACCCGAGGCCATCACAACTGAATGATATCCTCGTAATCCTTCCCAGGCACCTACGTGGCTTTTCACAGCTGCGTTCATTACATGCAAACCACTTTCGTCCTGTTCCGATCACTGAAAAATTATTTTTTCTAGGCTTTTCCAGAATTGTCATCATTACTGTTTAAAATAAACAAGTTTATTATTATTATAAAACAAATACATGTATTTCCATTGTAAAATAAATAATAAAAAGTTTATTTTTATTATAAAAGCTATTTATATACATTTGGAAAGAATTTAGCACATACATAAAGCTAGAAAAAAAAAAACCATCCATCCTATCACAGAATCCAGCCATTTATCACATGCGATATGTTTCCTTCTCGTGGGCTTTTCACATACTTTCTGGGTGGATTCATCAGACTCGTGCATTTTGAATCTCATTCTTTTCATTTAACAAGCATGTCCTCAAGTGGTTAGAAAAACTGAATACTTACGCTATTCTAAGTAACTGAACACCGTTCTGCATTTCACTTGGCCCTCAGAACTGAACTCATTCATGTACTGAATAATCATAGATGACAGCAAAGGTCATTTAAGCGCCGTTGAGCATCATCTCAAGGAGCCTGTCCTGGGGAGGGCACCTCCCGGGTAGCTCTCCTTGGACGTGCGCAGGGGCCACGCGGCCCTCCCTGAGCCTCCGTCAGACTTCGAGGAAAGTTCCAGGGCAGTACCTGGACCCCAGAGGGTCAGTCACGGGCGCTTCTCCTTCCTGCCATGGCTGCCCGTTCCTGGTGATGGAGGTTATATGGGTGGTGGGTTCCCAGAAAGTCTGGAGTCGGGGGGCGCTGGTGAGGGGGAGTGTATAAGGAGCGTGGCGGGTGGCTTCTGCCCCGGGCTGCAGGCTGAGGCCACTGGGATGGATTCTGTCAGAATGCCCAGGGGAGCTCAGGGTCCGCGGTGGTCAGAGTGGCTCTTGTGAAGAGTGGTGATGGTGGAGAAGCGCTGACATGAGGTGTGGTCCTGTCTCGAGGTGGGTCCTCTCCCTGCAGATGTGTACACAGCACCTGGGCCTCAGGGGCAGCGGACACTGTGAGACGGCAGCAGCTGGAGGCAGCTTCCTGGGCACCGTCGTGGGAGCCTGCGTGTGTGTGTGTGTGTGTGTGTGCGCGCGCGCGTGTGAGTGTGTCTGTGAGTATGTGTGTGCGCGGGTGTGCACGTGTCTGTATGTGCGTGTGCAAGTGTGCACGCGCGAGCGTGTGTGCACGTGCGTGTGTGTGCACGAGTGTGCACACACGTGTGTGTGAGTGTGCGTGCATGTGCGTATGAGCGTGTATGCGTGTGGGAGTGTGCACACGTGTGAGAGTGTGCGCACGCGAGTGTGTGCATGTGTGTGCGCGTGTGTGGTGTGTGTGTGCGTGTGTGGTGTGTGAGTGTGTATGTGTGCATGAGTGTGTGTGTGTGGGGTAGTGAATCCTTCTCTTTCAGCCAAGCAGCTTTGTCTCAGTGCGGGTTGGTGCTGATAAAAGAAATATGTTCACATATTGAGGTCTGGGGGAGTCGTTCTGGCTTATACGTGCGTTAACTTGAATTGTACGTGAACTAGAACATCCTGTATGTTAACTAGAACATCCTGTCTGTGGCCCATCAAGCGTACATTGTACGTCTGCTTTAATCATGAAAGAAAAGGGCGCACTGGCCAGAAGTAAAGAATGTCCACATTAAAAATAAAGATGAAATGCCTCCCTTCCTGGGACGCGGATGCCGGTGCTGCTTTGATGCTAAGCCTCCCTTCCCAGGGCCAAGGCCGTGCTGGCTAGCTGTGTACCTGCTGGTCTGCTCTTTTTAAAACTTTGAAAGAATGTATCCCTGACTTGTTTAATGTGAACGTTTCTTGTTCCGACGAGATACACAGCTGTGCTCCTCGGAGTTACCTGGGAGGCTGGCTTCCGGGCTGCAGCCCTCAGCTTGGCTCAGATAAAGCCCTTTCCTGTTCCTAGTATGGACTGCCGATTGATTACTTTGGTCGACAGCGTGGCATTGCTCCAGCCCCTGCCCCCACTGCTCTCTGCTCCGCCCTGCTGACAGAGGGGAAGGATGTGCCCCGTGTGTCTCTGGTGGCAGCCATAAGAGGACCCAGAACTACTGAGGGGGCACTTTGAGAACTGGAGGTGCTGGGACGGCAGCAGGGGGAGCAAATGCCAGTGAGATCCTCTGCTGCTCTCGCCAGGAGCCCCCGAGCCCCGGGGGGCACCTGCAAGACGTTATTCAGCAGAACACCAGGAGCCACCGTCTGCTGCTCCCTGGTCTGCATCTCTAGCTAGAAATCATTTATAACAGGTGTGGGTGAACAGTTCTCCACACAGGGAGACCTCAGATCTTTGGGGAGAGATGACAGTCTGGCTCCTGGGACCCCACGTGGGGTGGCTGTGAGGCGTACACGGATGGATCCAGTGACCCGCTCCCCGCTGGCCCAGCGGAGGGCTTCTCAGCAGGCTCGGTCCATCCCTGACTGGCCAGCACCCGGGACACACATCACCCTGCTCACTCTCGTGTCTGGAACCGTGAGCTGTGGCCGCTGCTGGGCTGCAGTCAGAATCTGGGCTGGAGAGGCAGGGGCGGGGGTGGAGGGTCACCTCCTGAAATGTGCGATGAACGGCTCATGGTCAAGAGGGACGCTCCGAGAGGGCGCGAGGGCATGGCTGTCCCGAGCCACCCTGGCCCCTGCCCTTCCCTCCATCCTGAGAGAATGCTCCAGGTGCGCCAGGCTGCTGCGAGCGGATGACACGCCTGCAGCGGAAAAGCCGCGTGGAGGAGACCCCCGTGTCCTCAGCATAGTCAGGAGAACCCCGGTCTTTGGGGTGGAAGTCACAGTTTTGAGATCTTTGAGCTTACACACTCACATGGTAGACTACCGGGTACACAGCGGGCACGCAGTCAGTAGCGTGAGGATGGATGGTTTTTGTTTTGGCTTTTGGACCTAATGGTGCTCCGCAGGGGGTTGAATAGTGTCCTCCCAAATTCACGTCCACCCGGAACCTCAGATGCGACATTATTTGGAAATAGGGTCTTTGCAGATGTAGTTTGTTAAGACGAGATCATTCTGGTGTAAAGCGGGCCCTAAATCCAATCACTGGTGTCGTGATGAGAAGAGGACAGACAAGCAGAGACACACAAGGGAAGAGGCGATGTGGATTCTGAGGCAGAGACGGGAGGGATGCCGCCACAAGCCCAGGCGCAACGTCAAGGGCTGCCAGAAGCACCTGAAGCTGGGGGAGAAGCATGGGGCCGTTTCCCCTGGCAGCCTCCAGAAGCCTGCCGACACCTTGATTTTGGACTTGCTCTCTTGACCCGTGAGACAATGAACTTTTGTTGTTTTAAGCCACCTTGCTTGTGGTCCTTTGTTATGGCAGCCATGGGAGAATATGCAGTGCTTCATAAATGTGTCTGAGTGACTGATGACATGTTTCTTTCTGGCCCTTGTTCCTAGAAGAAACTAGAGTCTTTGTGGCCTTGGCCTGTGTGTTTCTGAAACACGGGATTCCTCTGGACCCCTGGAAAGACACTGTCCTATCTGAGGTCTAGCTGCAGAAGAGCCCTGGTGAGTGGAGTATTCAGTTATTGGCAAAGCTGTTTCTGATGTAGATGGCTGCTGAAAATCCAAATTCTTGAGAAAATGTTAAAGCACTCATCTATAAATGAGAAAGCTGTTTTTGAAGTCTGAGTCATGTGGAAAGTGAGGTCCCTGAGGCCTGAGTGAGACGAAGTTATATTGAGAGGTGGGTGGGCAGCAGTGGGGGGTCCCTTCCTTCTCCAAGAGGCAGTGGCTCCGGGAACCTGACCCTGCATTTGGGATCTGCAGCAGTGCCTTGCTCATGGCTCCCAGTCAACTGGTTTCCAAGCTTCAAATGCGATGATGATGTGAGAAACATTACGTATGTAGGAGCTGTGTATTAATCAGGGTTCTGCAGAGAAACAGAACCAATAAGGGGTGTGTGTGTGTGTGTGTGTGTGTGCGCGTGTGTGTGTTTTCAAGGAGAAAGAGAAAGGGAGAGAGGGATTTTATGCAATAGCCTCATGTGACTTTGGGCCTGGCAAGCCTGAAATCCTCCGGGCAGCCGGCAGCCTGGAGACTAGGGAAGAGTTGATTTTGCCACTCGAGTCCCAACGTACTCTGCAGAATTCCCTCTTCCTTGGGAACCTCAATCTTTTTCCTCTTAAGGGCTTCAACTGATTAGACGAGGCCCACCCACATTATGGCGGGTCCTCTGTTAATCTCGCCTGAAAATCACCTTCACAGCAACATCTAGACTGGTGTTTGACTAAACATCTGGACTCCACAGCCAGGCCAAGATGACGCATAAAATTAACCATCAGAGACTGCTGTGTTTGTGGTGATGTAGCAAAGTACTGCTTTCTCCAGTGTGACTATTTCCTTGGGATTCTGAGCCCAGGTGCCACTGAGCTGCAAGTGTGGAAGGCCTTGAGGGGTTGGCTTGTTTATTTATCCAAAAGGCTGCCTCTGGGCAGACTTTGCTGTAGATGTTTTCAGGGGAATCTGGCAGCATAAGATTCCTCAGGCTGGCCCTTTCCCGAGAAGCCATAGCTGTCAGGTAACTTCTGGAATGGACTTCACCTACTTACCCGTAAATTAACTTGCAGGAGTCTTAGCTAAAAGTTAACATGCGAATGGATGTCTGGAGGAATGAACAAGGTTGCTGGTTGAGAGAGGATTCTGACTTTTTCTTTTCTTACCTTATTTTTTTTAGCTTATCTATCTTTGCTGTTTTCTTCCCAATAAAGCATAAAGACATCTCATAGGTAATAAAAATCCTCTATAAAAATAACTCTGGAGATACGGGCATTGTGAGTATGCTGAAGATTACTTGGCTCCAGCCAGCAAGCTGAACGCAGAATGCCTGGGTGCCGGAGGCCAAGCACTAAGATCCCTAGTGCTCCTTCACCGATGGGTTATTAGGCCCCCAGCAAAGCAGCTTCTGCCTCATGGTGCTGCTGACAAGTGAAAAGTCCTTGGAGCTTTCTGAAATGGAGGTTTGGTATAAAACTGTGGAATTGCAGCTCTTTAACTCATGGTTGGCTTGAAGTTGATGAGACCAGGGAGGTGACCTGTGAAATCACACTCTTCCCTAACGACTTGCAGGAGACCGGGCGTCCTTTGGCGACCTGGGTGCTGGATGCTAGGTTATCTGAGCGGAACGATTTGTGCTGCCCACTCACAGCCCGCTTTTTTTGTTTTGTTTTGTTTATTTTATTTATTTATGACTGTGTTGGGTCTTCGTTTCCGTGCGAGGGCTTTCTCTAGTTGCGGCGAGCGGGGGCCACTCTTCACTGCAGTGGGCGGGCGTCTCACTATCGCGGCCTCTCTTGTTGCGGAGCACAGGCTCCAGACGCGCAGGCTCAGTAGTTGTGGCTCACGGGCCCAGTTGCTCCGCGGCATGTGGGATCTTCCCAGACCAGGGCTCGAACCCGTGTCCCCTGCATTGGCAGGCAGACTCTCAACCACTGCGTCACCAGGGAAGCCCACAGCCCGCCTTTAACTGTGAAAGGTCTTTGGTAGATTCCTGCATTCAACTCCTTGTGATGCTTTTTCTCTTTTCCACGTTAAGGAGACTGCCAGAGAAAAAGACTCTGGAGAAGTATTTTCAGTACTGTTTAAACAGTGTCTCTCATGTCCACCCGGGGCCACAGTGAAGCCACTGGCTTCTCTCGCTCCCTGGCTGGAAGCAGGGGTATGGCTCTCTGTGCACCAGGGCCACTGGTCCCTGACCTGTGTTCCGCTTCCAGGAGAGATGTCTCTGGAATGGCCATCCGGTAGAAAAAGGAACTCTGGAGAATTCTCTCAAACAGTGGAATTTATAAAGACTACTGGGAATTAGATGAAAAATCCCCTCTTATTAGATGCCCTGGGAGCGAGAAACACAGCTCCCAGTGTGGCTTCTGTGTCTCCTGGAAATACAGGGGAGCCTGACACCCAGCAAAGCACTTTGGAGTTGAACCTTGTTTTTCTTTTTAATTGCAGTATAACTGATTTACAATATTGTGTTAGTTTTAGGGGTAAAGTGATTCAGATATATATATATATATATATATATATATATATACACACACACGCACACACATGTATCTTTTCCATCATAGGTTATTACAAAATATTGAATATAGTTCCCTGTGCTATGCAGTAGGTCCTTGTTGTTTATCTATTTTATATATAGTAGTGTGTATCTGTTAATCACATACTCCTAATTTATCCCTCGCTCCCTTTCCCCTTTGGTAACCAGAACTTTGTTTTCTATGTCTGTGAGTTTGTTTCTGTTTTGTAAATAAGTTCATTTGTATCATTTTTTCTAGATTCCATATTTGTCTTTCTCTGTCTGGCTTATTTCACTTAGTATGATAATCTCTAGGTCCACCCATGTTGCTGAGAATGACATTATTTCATTCTTTTTATGACTAGTATTCCACTGTGTGTATATATATATATATATATATATATATATATATATATATATATATATATATCTTGGCTATTGTAAATAGTGCTGCTGTGAACATAGGGGTGCATGTATCTTTTCGAATTAGAGTTTTCATCTTGTCTGGATATATGCCCAAGAGTGGGATTGCTGGATCATATGGTAACTCTGTTTTCAGTTTTTTAAGAAACCTCCCGACTGTTCCCCATAGTGGCTGTACCAGTTTACGTTCCCATCAGCAGTGCAGGAGGGTTCCCTTTTCTCCACACCCTCTCCAGCATTTGCTATTTGTAGACTTTTTAAATGATGGCCATTCTGACCGGTGTCAGGTGGTACCTCATTGCAGTTTTGATTTGCATTTCTCTAATAATTAGTGACGTTGAGCATCTTTTCACGTGCCTGTTGGCCACCTGTATGTCTTCTTTGGAGAAACGTCTATTTAAGTCTTCTGCCGATTTTTGGATTGGGCTGTGAGCCTTGGCTTTGACTGAGAGATTGGATAGCACGTCAGGAAGCGTCCTACTCAGAGAGGGCAGGAGACTCCTCGCCATGTCAGCTCCTGGGGACACGGGCTTGGCTCTGTCCCTGTGCCTGTCTGACTCCAAAGGAAGCCCCCTCCCTCATCTCGGGGATGAGCCCTGGGGCTCTGTCCGGACCGAGCCCACAGCGTCACCCACGGCAAAGCCAGCAGAAAGTGGGCAGCTTGGGAGCCCTTTGGAACGACAGCCTCCCTCGCTGTGCCTGGTGAACTCCGGTCCTGCTCCGCCTCAGACTGCCCACGTGCCGTCACTGTGTCACCGTCACTGTCCTCATGTCTGCCATCTCTTAGAAGACAGGGGTGGAGCCAGGCCCACCGCCTATCCTCAGGTCTGCATCCGTGCTGCACAGCAGGAGCTCTAGGGACCCCCATTCACGTGGGCCCTGGCCAGAGACCCCCTCGGTCCCCAGAGAAGCTGGCACCAGCAGGGCTCCAAGGTGCGCCCAGAACCTTCCACCTGACCTTTCCCCTGCACCTTTCAATCCTTGGTCCTTTGCATATGAATGTTTACATACGTCATTTAAATTCTTTTTATGTTATCTTAGTTTTTCATTTATTTTTTCAATAGCATCCATGAACAAACACCACCCCTGGTCTGCTCTCACCCCAAACCCTGTAGCTTTTACACAGGGGCCAAAAAGACACAACCACCAACCCCGAGAGAGCCTGGATTGGGGATGAAGAGCTGGGGTGGTAAGTGTCCTCTCAAGAGTCTGCCGGGGCTGGGGGGGTGACGCTGTTGTGAGGAGGGTCCCCGAGGACTGAGGGAGAGCACGCCAGTCACGTGATGATGTCCTGGGGAAGGCACGGGGGGGTGGGGGGGAATCTGCAATTTATTGGACACCCTCATATGGCAGAAAAAGCATCCCCATTGGTGTTCTTGAAGTCCTGAGTCTGAATCTGCCTTTGCGCTACTAGCTTGGGCAAGTCTTACAACCTTTGTGGAATTTCTATTTTTTCATTCAGAAGACAAGCTGATGACACCCACCTTGCAGGGCTGTTGTGTGGATTAGAGATCGTGACCCTTTTAGCGGCTTGGGGTCTGAATATGTCACGTCTCTACTTTTTCTGATTAGTCTTTTATGTGCTCACCAGTCCTGGTCATCAGGATCCCTCCCACATCCCGGAAAAAAACAAGAGCCCTAGGGCTCCCTCAGCCTCAAAAGGTCAGCCCTGCTTCCGAAGGCCAGGTGGGAGGGGTGCCCGGCTGTGGCTGCTGCCACCAATGTCCCCGCTGGAAACCTGCAGTCTGGTGGCAGCGTGTCCCTTGCTGGGGTGGTGCCCGGGCCGCTGTGGATGCCACAGGTGCAGGACTGCCTTGACCTTGGGCTCGCATTACTGCTCAGTGAGGTCACGGGCCTGGCTCTTGATCCTGAAGCATTTCCACTGCGTCTGGGTGCTGGGACCCGGGTGTCCGGTCATGGCCACTCACTGCCCGGGCACAGACCGCCTCCCCGCCTCCTTCCCTAAACTGGCACTACTGGAGGCTGCCCTGCACTGACTGGGTCCTCTGGCCTTGAGTGGGGTGGTGAGCAGCCCTCCCGCCACTGGGAGAGGGAAGGAAAGAACTCGAGGGAAATTTCCACGAAGATGGGGCTGGGGGACAAGGTGAGGCAGGCAATGCCACCGGGACAGAACAGGGGAGAGCGGGTGTCCGTGCCCCCCAGCTCTCAGGGGTGAGGCGTGAGTGTGGCCAGGCCGCGGGCAGAGTTCCACGGTCTCTGAGGAGGCTGAGCCCCGAGGGGCAGGGGACCCATCCTGTTTGCTCCATACTCTCTTTTTGGGGCTCTGGAAGGGGGTTCCACTGACTGGTTTCTGTAAACAAAAGATTTCCTAATGTGACAACAGTGGGTTGAATGGTGGCTCCCGAAACTTACATCACCATCCCAACTCCCGGAACCTGAGAACGTGACCTTATTTGGAACAGGGGCTTTGCTCAGGTAACTGGGGTAAAGATCTCGAGAGGCGGGGATTGTCCTGGAGAATCCAGCTGGGCCCTAAATCCAATGACCATTGTCCTTGTGAGAGAAAGGCAGAGGGAGGAGACGACACAGAGAAGAAGAACGTGTGGAGGTGGAGGTGGAGGTTGGAGGGATGCGGCCACAAGCCTCGGACCCCTGGAGCCCCCAGAACCTGGAAGAGGCAAAGGACAGTTTCTCCTAGAGCTTCTGGAAGGAGTGCACACACCTTGATTTTGGACTTCTGGCCTCTGTGAGAGAACACATTTCTGCTGTTTTAAGCAGCCCAGGTTGTAGTAATCTGTTCAAGCAGCCACAGGGCCCATCGAGGTCAGGCCGTGGGCGGTGCCTGATTCCAAGACACAGCGTACTCGGTTTTTGCCAAGATGGTGAGTTAATGTGAGGTGCTGGCTCCTTTCACCAAACAAAATCTGCAAAAACTATTGAGTAAGAGAACAAACAATCCCAGGCTTTGAGAAGGGCCCTCAGGGAGGCCGAGAGTCGCTTGGGATGGAAGGTTTGGGGCAGTGGTGGCAGCAGCCGGGGTGGAGGGAGATTGGGGTGAAGATGAACGAGACAAACATCGTCTGGTCCTTCCATGCTGCTCGGCACCGCCTGGGGACGATCCTTGCCAACCCTGCGAGGCCAAGGTCAAGGCGGTCCTGCACCTGTGGGGTCCGCAGCCTGGACCAGGGGTCACCACAGATTTTCCATAAAGAGCCAGACAGGAAATATTTGGGTTTGTAGCACAAAAGCAACCACAGACACAAGGAAACATACGGACCTGGCCAGATTTGCTGACCTGGCCTGGGCCACTGGAGTGGGCAGCCCTGGGAGGGAGCAAGGGCAGAGGAGCTTTGGAGAAAAGAGAAGTGCTGCCCTGTCTGGACATTGTCGCCCCAAACCCACAGGACTGTGGACCCCAGGCTGGGGAGCTGTCTCCTCTCAAGGTTCCCAGGGGCTCAAAGGAGAAGGCAAAGGGGGCCGGCAGTGGGGTTCATGGTGACCATCCTGATGCCCTGGGCTGCCCAGGCATGGCTGACAGAGCAGCCAGTACTCCCAGGGGACACGAGTCTTCAAGGCACAACGATGGTCTCAAGAGAGCAGTAACAGACTGGACCACTCGTAACACTGGAAACAAAAGCACAGCATCCAACACCACAGGGTTATAAGATAAGCACGACGAGGGTACTGAGGTGACAGGGTATGAGGCATGTGAGGCCAGATCTGACATCCTGGAAATAACCGAGTGGACACCTTTGGCATAAAAATATACCCCAAATAAGGGACACAGCCGCTGATGGAACGGAAGGGTTGGGGCATACGCAGAAGTCAGAGTGGCCAGCTTTTCCCGACAGAATGTGAGGTTAAAGAGAGGGTAAAGCCTTGGCCGGAGCCCCTGGGAGGACGGAGTTGACCTGAGTGGATGCAGCAGGGTTTGGGGGTAAGATCGGAGTTCTGTAGGATGGGCTGACTTTGAGATGCCAGAGGAAGAGGCAGCTGGTCTGTGGTGGGGACCTCGGGGCGTCTGGGCTGCAATCCAGCCACAGGTGCCTAAAGCCGTGGGACCTGATGGGGATGGAGAGGAGATTCGACATCAAGGGGCCGAGAGGGGCTGAGGAACCAGCACAGGAGCTGGGAGAATTCACATCCCCGGCACCCCGGCCGCTGCCCGCAAGATGAGTGCAGGTCCCTGGGCCATGCACACCGTCCTGGGCCTCTGCAGTGCTGCCGAGAGAATGAAAGAGTGACTGTAGCCCTGACCCTAATCGGAGACCCCAGCGAGAGGCCTTCTGAAGGAGGGACCAATGTGCTTCCAGGTTGGAAGCTCTCTGAACTCAAGTCAGCAACGGAGCTAAGTGGCCACTAAGGTTCCGGGGCACAAGGCCTCACGTGCCTGTTACATCACACGCAGGGCAGTGCTGCAGGCCAGCGAGGACTGCTGCTTCCTTGACGCTAGGAACTCACACTGACTTCAGTTGACTCTGTGAATAAGGAGGGGTGTACGGAAACAAGGATTGATCCTCTTTTGCTTACTGGAATCTTTTAATCATTTTCAGCTTTGAATTAGGAGCGATTTCAAGCAGCTTTCATTCTGAGGAGTTTCAGAGCCATCTTTTCTGCAAATCCCAGAACAACCCTCGTCATTCAGATCAACTCAGGTGCTGATTCTGAAAAGCGCACTGGAGCTGCCATGGGCCAGCCCGGCGACGACATGGTCTCTGCGGTGACTGTGATGCCACAGGCTCAGTGCCAACGCGAAGGGAGCTCGTGATGCAGAACCTGTAAAGCACGGGTGGGGCTGTGTCCACAGTCAGGTGGGAAGACAGTCTTAGTATCAAAGGCTCTTTCAGTTACCACTGAACACAAACACCAAGCCCCTCGAGAGAGCAAAGTTAAAGCTGACCCCAAGTCACTGTGGAAAGTACCGGAGGATCACAGGGGAGGCTGCCTCACACTCGGGGCTCTGTTCCCTCCTCTGCAAAATGCGCTGTTCTGAGGATTCAATAAACCGGTCCCTCTGAAGCACACAGCCGTGCTCAGGGAGGGGAGACAGGGTTACTGTGCTCAAGGCAGCTGTGGAGGGGGTCCCAGTGGGCTCCCCTTCAAGCTGGATGAGCCACACAGACACCCAGACGTGTCCCTGACTGCCAGACTGTCCGAGGTGCAGCAGGACTTGGAGCCCCTCTGCGGACCGATGGCAAGTGGCCTCCTGGATTCCACCGCAGTGAGTGGCAGTGCCAGGCTGGGCCCCGCCCGTCCAGACTCCACCAGTGCCTCCCAGCAGGTGGTCTGCACCTGCAGCCGGGCTTTGAGCAAATGCTCACTTGCTCCCGCTTGCATGATCTGTCCTCGACCACAGTGTCCTTCCTCCCAGCCTGTGAAGCACAGGCTGGGAAATTGCAGACTAGGTGTGTTTGTGTGAGGAGATGCAGGGGTCTATCCCTCCCTCTTATTCAGATGGACATGAGCTCAGCGACTTGTCCTGACGTCCAGTAGCACCCACACACCTGCCCTGGCTCCGAAAGACACAGTCAGGAGTATGCAGATGGCTGGTGCTGTCACTGAGTCACCCCTTTTCCATTCTGGTCATGAAAGCAGCATAGGAAAGCCAGCAGTGAAAGGGGTAAAAGATCACTGAACAAGAGCTTCTTTTTTTTAAAATTTTAATTAATTAATTAATTAATTTATCCATTTTTGGCTGTGTTGGGTCTTCGTTTCTGTGCTAGGGCTTTCTCTAGTTGTGGCAAGCGGGGGCCACTCTTCATCACGGTGCGCGGGCCTCTCACTATCGCGGCCTCTCTTGTTGCGGAGCACAGGCTCCAGACGCGCAGGCTCAGTAGTTGTGGCTCACGGGCCTAGTTGCTCCGCGGCATGTGGGATCTTCCCAGACCAGGGCTCGAACCCGTGTCCCCTGCATTGGCAGGCAGATTCTCAACCACTGCGCCACCAGGGAAGCCCCCAAGAGCTTCTTTGTGTCCTTCAAAAAGCTTAAGCCACATTGCCCTAAAGGAAAGACGTATCAGCTTAGATGTTTCTCACAGATCAGAGCAGGTGGGCAGGGGCGGCCTTGGAGGTCATCAAAGAACGTGGGTGAAGAGCTGACGGTCTGAGAACCGCTGTCAGCTCACGGACGGGGTTTCTTCTCGTTCCTCCACTGGACTGCGTGCGTTGGAAAACGCGGGGCAGGTGGAGGGACACGAAGGCCGAGGTGGAGGGAAGGAAGGCCCGGCACCACTCTGCTGCTCTGTCCCGTTCAGACGAACCTCTCCTTTAAGGGCTGGTGGGTCATCACGGGTTTCTGTGCACACACACGGACACGTCGGCATGCACACAGATACACGGGCGAGAGCACGTGCACACTCATGCAGGCATGGGCACAGAAAAACACGGGCGAGCGCAGAGGAACACATAAACACACAGGTGTGCACACAGGTAGACATGCACTTAGTTGTATGACTGTGTGTACATAAAAACACACACGGGCACGTACACAGGCACAGACACATGGGAGAGCACAAAGATGCACACAGCTGCACACATGGGCTTGCTGGTCAGAAGGCATCCGTCAACCCCCTGCCGGGTTTTTTTACTCAATCTCTCTCTGCCTCTGTTTCCCCAGCTATGGGTCAATGACACCGGCCCTCATCAAATGGGCTGTAAAGACAGAAAGTATGTGACAATCTAAAGCTCTGAAACACGGAAGGTGCGTTCTAATTTGAAAGCATGTAGACTTTCAAGCCCCCGCTGGCGATTTCTTATCGCCCGCCATCAGCCCCTGGGGATGGCCACGCTCTGGCCACGGTCCAGGCGGCCTCTTCCGGGCTCAGGTGGGGCCTGGCAGGGAGCCTCTGCCCTCTGTCCTTCCCTGTCTTCTGGGGCGGCCTAACCCTGGCTGTATCGGACACGTGTGCCCCATCTCCCCGTCTGCCAACACACGGCTCGCACACAATCATCAGCAATGAGTACTGTGAGATACTCTGAAATCCCGTTTAAAGATGGGAGTTTGTGGAAAGAACAGAGCGGCCGCTCCGTCCTCCTGGACAGCGAAGCCGTCGACGCAGACTCTCGTGACCGCTGTGAAGTCAGAACGACTGCTGGGTGGTCGCAGCCAGCGGGTGAGATGTGAGTGCGGACAGCTGTGGGGATGGGGGCGTCTGGACCCTGATGTTGGCCACTGAGACCTCATGCCCACCCCTGGGACGTGGGCATGACTCTGGGGTCCCTAGAGGTCAGCTGTCTCTCGCCGTTGCAGCACTGTGTTTGCGAAGTGCCGTGGGCGCTCCAGGAAGTTGACACCCCCATCAGCAAAGCTGGTGCTTTCACCAGGCTCTCGTGCGGCTGGAAACACCAAGGACCGTGGTGCCAGAGAAGGGTCTGCAAGGTGCGCTTCTGTAGGCATCAAGGCCATGACCCCGCTGGTCCAGCCTGATGTTCCCTGGGCTCTGGGAGGAACCTCAAGCTCTTTCTGCAGAGAGCCCTCTCCCACGGAAGTCGGGGGACGGCCTTGACCCCGGCACCTGCACAGGTGGCTCAGCTGAATGACCTTTACAGCGCTGGGCGGGCAGGTGGGGCTGCGCGGGGAGTCCTCACTGCCTCATGCGCTGTCCCCGTCCCCAAACCCAGAGCCCCCCAGGGCCAGGCGACCCCATCTCTGGTACACTGTGTACCTTTAAGAAATGTTTTCAATTTTCCTTTAGATCTTTCGCTGATTTTACTATTCCTGTTAGTGTACCCCAATTCTTTACTTTGAAAACTTAAGATCAACATGTTAATCTGACAGAATTTTAAAGCCGCCTCAGGGAAAAGAGAAAACTTACCGCAAAGCTGTGGTTGGCAGTTCCCTTCCTGCCGTTGGGGTTTCTCTGTGTCAGGGATCCGCGGGACACAGATTTCCGATCGAAGGAGTCATCATCTTTGTCTTTGAGGAAAACAGGAGCGGGGTTGCTTATTAATCACAAACTTACCCCAAACAAGTGTCTTTGCTTCCTAAGAAATTTTAAAAGGAGCATAAAAACAAATGTGCCGTCCAGGACGAAGCTGATGTCCTCGTCACCACCAAGACATCAAGGCAGGCTAATTACGTCCTGTGCTCTGTGTAAGAAGGTGGGGTGCTGTGCACCATTATCAGGACGATTTACATCGCAGGACAAGGAAACCACCGCTGCCACCACCATCAACACCCTTAGGTGCTTCAGGCAGCAAATTCCAGGTATCCAGACACCACGTCACTGCAACGGTCCCTGAGGGTGGTCAGAGGGCACTGGAGTGTCTTTCGGGCATCAGTGGCATGACGTGCCGGGTCCCACGGGTTACGTAGAAATATGGGGCCCCACTTGGCCATTTCCACGCCCCTGAGCTCACCTCCCAGGCCTGGGGGACGAGGGAAGCAGGTGACTCTTACCTTGACTTTTGGGGTAATTACCGAGCTTTCCCCTCACAAGATAGGGTGCAGCCACAACCTGGAAGAAAGAAGCCGTCTCTGGGCGTCAGTACCTTGTTCTAATTGTTAGGAACACTGGGAGCTAGGTTTGGATTTCTCATCATTCCTGCAGATTCAGATTAATCAGGGCAACTGTCATCTGTTCCCGGGCAATATCTGAACTTTTAACAATATTAAAATGCACGCCATCAATAAATTAAGCAACAAATGCTGGGATATAAAAGAGCTGCTTAGCTTTCGGAGAACTGCAACTTTGGGTGGGTACAGTGGAAAAAGCACAAATTTCAGCCCCACAGACGAGTTCCAATCCTGTCGCTACCCTTACCACCGTTGACAGGGACGACGTACATATTCTCTCTGAACTATCTCCTCATCTGGAAAATGGGCCAGCAGCCCCTTTATAGGATGTTGGAAGATTAACTGTACCTAATACATTCTCAGCCCCCACGGCTGCCGGGCCCCCCACCTTTCTTTGCCTCTCCCTTTCCTGTTGCTCACCTCTCTACTCTGGGCTAATTCATTCGCTGTTTTGCCTCTTCAGGGGGGGAAGCGAGAGCAAAACGGCCTGACTCCCTGGAAGTCCTGCCAATGCCTGGCCCCCTGGGATTCAGCCTGGCTGGTTTTGTGGGCTGTACCAGGAGGCTGGCTGCAGACGCCTTCAGGCTGGGCTTCCCGGGACAGGTCAGGGAGGACCACAGCCCCGAGAAGAGGGTCGGGGTAGGGCTGGGAGGCCTGCCTGAGACCGTCTGTCGCTGGTCTGTGTGGTCTCAATCCAGTAAGTCTACCTCCCCGACCCTCAGGCTCCTCATCGGTGCAACAGGGGCGATATCCACACCTGCTTACCAGGTTTTTTGAACATCAAATGGAAGGATGGAAAAAAAATACCGTTTTTAACTATGAAGAGCTACCCACGGCTGTTGTCATGAGAAGCACAAATGACTAGATGCTCGTTATAGCTCACAAGGGGCGCATCAGGCAGCAGGGAGGACCTGGAGCAGACACCCCGCTCTGTGGGCCCCTGGGACGGGCACTGCCACCTGCACCCCAGTCACACCCCGAAACCCAGGAGCTCCTGCTCCCTCCCAGGCCGCCCCTCCCCCCGGCCCTGCAGCCCTTAACGGCGTCACCGTCTTCCTGATCAGCAGGCTGTGGGGTGTCCCACCCATACCCCACATCCACCCTTGTGCCGTTTCATGCACACCGGCTCCCGTGCTTCGCTCCCACGGCCAGGACCCGCGGCTCCCAGGGGAGGCCTGTCCCCAGGCCCTGGAGCCTGCTGTGCCTGTGAACGTTCGTCACCCAGGACAGGGGGGCGTGGGGGGCAGTACATGCCCAGCACCTGGCCCCTGTGATGCGCACTGTCTCCAGGGCTCTGTGTTACTCTCAGCCCGTGACCCTGCCTGGGGTCTGCCCGCCTCCTTCCCCTCTGCCCTCTGTCCCACCCTCCCACTCCCTTGCTGGGCTGTCCTGGATTTTCCCCGACAAACACCCTATGGGGAGGCCAGCCTGTGAGACTTGCCGGGCTCTTAAAGTCCCAACGTTTCAGCTCCACCACCCCCCGGACTTGTCACGTTTCTGGAAAAGTCGGGCCAACCGTTTACCCGCTTCCAGCCTCTCGGGCTTGGATGGAGTAACACATACCTTGACCTCATCCGAAGGGTCTGCATTTGGATCCTTAGGACTCTGGCCAAACTTCCCAACAAGCCGGGGAAGAAATACCTGGAGAACAAGGAAGGAGCCTGTGCCTTATGACTGCTCATTTGACCTCCTGCCATAGGGCGGGCGAGCAGGACCCAGGGATGGTGTTCTCTTTAGTACTCGGTCTGCAAGGCCGGGATGGCACGTCAGCACCCACAGAGCACACACCGCTCCAGGGCTCTGCGCCCAGGGCTGCTGGGTTGTGCAAATTAAAGTACAGAACGCCCAGTTGGCTTTGAACTTCAGATAAACAATGATTAAATTTTTTTAGTATAAGTATGTCCCAGATACTGCATGGGGTATACTTATACTAGAAGATGACTTGTTGTGAATCTGAAATTCAGATTTGACGGGGCACCCGGCAGCCGCACCTGGGGCTCCCCTAAGAGCACTTATCATCCTTGTGCCACATTTTCTCACACTGTGATTCGTCTGGAGATTCCCGACTTGAATCGGGGAGAAGGATGTTGGTCTCAGGTCTCTGTCGTGGGCAGGTCCCCATCCTGCTACTCTGTCACACCCGCCTTGAAACAGCGCTTTTATTAAGCCCGCCAACACGAGGTGTTGTTCAGCTTGCTTC
The DNA here is from genome assembly GCF_028021215.1 of Eschrichtius robustus. Lineage (NCBI taxonomy): Eukaryota > Metazoa > Chordata > Mammalia > Artiodactyla > Eschrichtiidae > Eschrichtius > Eschrichtius robustus. Next base: position 3,446,281 of record NC_090828.1, read on the forward strand.
CTTTGGACTTTAAAGTGTGTGTGTGTGTGTGTGTGTGTGTGTGTGTGGACCACGTGGCTGTGTTTCCAATTCTCATGCAGGAGCTGAGGGTCCCCCCATATAGCACTCTTTTCCGTTAGACACTAGCAAATGAAAAGGAATCCCAGCACAGCCCAGGTCACTGATATCAGGAACGGGAGGCTGGCAGATTAAGGAGGAGGGCGGCGGCTGCCCCGGGGGACTCTCGCTGCCAGGCCCCGGGCTGCCCCGTGCTCCTGGCCAGGGCTCCAGGCACGACCCCCAGGGCCCTGCGGCCCCTCCACTCACCGGGAGGTTGGATTTCCTCCGGGGCTTTGCCGAGGTCCTCACAGTGAGCCCTGCAGCCTGCAAGGCTGCAATCCTGGACTCGATATCTGAAACCTGGGGGAACCACAGACAGACAGATGTCACTTGGATGTCCTTTCTCAACGTCACAGGACAGGAGGAGCAGCTGCCCCCGATTCACCGATTTCATCATGCTTCCCCTAAGATGGGTGACCTGCCCAGGGCCACTTCCTGGGCACCCCATTTTCATCCGTCTTCCATGGCTGTCGGGAGGGTCACCCCCAGGCAAGGGAGGGGCTCCATACATTTTCTGGGGGCTCATCCATGAGGGATGGAGGGAGGGGTAGTGACCGGGGGAGAGCTGAAGGCAGAAGCTTCTGGGAACAGGAACCGGGCCCCCTTCAGGTCCGTCCAGATCCCTCCGACGGCCCCAAACCCTTCTCATGGTCCTCGGGGCTCTCTGGAATCCGCCCTCCTCTCAGACACGCCCCTTCTCGCTCCCTCGGCTCCAGCACAGGGCTCCACTGCTGATGCCTGAACACGCCAAGTGTGACACCGCCTCGGGGCCTTCGCCTGGGTTGCCTTCTTGTATTTGTATTACCCCTTCCTGACCACCCCTCGGGGCCGCCCCATCTGAATGCTCCCTGGGGCTACCCTCTCCTCAGTCTCGTTGACTTGTTCTCTGTCCCCTCCCACTAAAAACATAAGCTCCACGAACGCAGGGGCTTGGTCTGAGGTGCTCATAGCTGCATCTTTTGTGTCTACACAGTGCCTGCCATACTTGGGATCCCGACTGAGAACTGTTTGCTCCACAAGAAGGAATAAATGAATGCAACGTTCTCAGGCTCACTTGCGCCCCCTAAGGTGCACGGCCTGGGGACGCGCCCCTTCTTCCTCGGGGACGGAAGGGCACTTGCTGAAGAGAACAGAAGCTGGAATGAATGGACACTGGGTGCTGGGTACCCCGCACTCGGACGGGCAGACCTCTTCTCCTCTGGGGTCACCAGGGGGAGGGCAGAGCAGAGCCCAATCACCTTGACTGTCTCTGGGAGACCCTGGCTCTGTCCTTTGACCTTTGCACACCACTAACACAGCTCCTACCCTAACTCAAGCCCGGGACCCAAGTTTACAGGACGACCCTCGGTCAGAGTCTGGTCCTGAGCCCCGGGGCTGTCCTAACATCTAAGCATGGTTCTGGAGAAGCCCTCCTCACGGGGCAGGGAGGGGTAAGTGTCAGCATCTTCCTTCCGTGGCTGAAAGCGCCGCCTGTCTCTTGCCAACCTAAAAGGGGAAAGGGCAGGGGTGGGGCGCAGGGGGTGGCGTGGAGGGGGATTCCCACGGCAAGCCCCAGGAGCCTGTCCCGGAGCCGACAACGTGGGCTCCTGCGTGTGAGCCCTGCGGGGGGCTGGCCGCCCTCGCCAGGCCTCCGGGGCCCCCACTCCCTATCTGGGGGAGACACCTGCTCCCGGGGCCGCCGGGGCTACCTCGCTCTCTGTCCGCTGCACCTCAGAGGCCGTGGCGGCCACTCTGTCCTCCAGCTGCGACAGCTCCTTGTCTGTGGTCCTGCTGGGCTGCACGGGGTCCTGGGGGGCCCAGGGCCCCTTCTCCCGGCTGGGCGTTTGGCCTGCAGCCGTGCACACCTAGGAGACGGAAGCGCCGCACGTGACCACCAGCAGGGGAGGCCGCAGGGCTCTCACCGACGCACGCCCCACCCTGAAGGTGCTCCTTTCGCTACGCCAGGAGCTGCTGGGCCAGCCGGACAGCCTGCGGTGGGGCGCCGTGTGCAGCTGGGGCCCGGCCGCTGGCTTAGGCACAAACTGCTGACCCCTGGCCCCGCCTCCGAGTGTGCTGTGCCGAGGTGGCTCAGGCAGCCTCACCTCCTGGGCGGCCCCGGGGAGGTGCTCGATGGGGGTGCTGCCGCCCGGCTCCGCCCCGTCACCCTCGCCCTCCTCCTCGGATGAGGCCCGCTGGTCACTGACGTGGCTGATCAAGTCCTCCAGTCTCCTCCTTAGGGCCACCTCTTCCACGTCGGCGTCTGTGGGCTTGCTGCCAGCGGGACACTGAAATGGACGAGCGGCTGCATCTCAGTGGGTCGGTCACCTGGAAGCACTGAGAGGAGAAGCAGGGCTCCAGAGAGCACCCCGCCCCCAGCACCGCCGGGGGCTTGGCTGGAGCTGCGGTCTCACCTACTCCCCGCACGAGCTCGGCCGAGGGGCCTGTGCTGCCCGTCTGCCAGAACCAGGCTCCGAAGGGTGGGATGTCCCTGGCGATCCTAGCAGCGCACAGGCCGTCTGAGACGCACCATGTCTGAACTTCTCTCTGTTCCCAAACTGGGTCCCCAAGCCATTTCCTAGGGTTTAAGCATCCTTACGGCGCCAAACCAAGACCTCAACCCGGACTGTCTGCATCTGCCAGTTGAGGCTACGGGGTGCTGACAAGTCTGTTCTCTGGGTTTTTCTCGGTTCCCCCGTGATAAGACCGAAGTACACGACGGCCGTGTGGCCTCAGCGTCACCCGAGGGCTCGGGGGTGGGTCCTGAACTTGCATAAGCGCAACGGCATTCATGCCCACTGTCCCTGTATGTCTGTGTACCAGGCTCTGTGTCCACGGTCTCTCCCACGAGCCTCCTGTCGGCTTTGCAAAGGGATCACACTCCCAGACACTGGTCCGGAGCCGACTGAGAAGTGTCCACAGTGTATCTGTGACTCTTGGAAAACTGCAAAGTTGTGTGACCCTCACAGTGATGTCTTCTACGACACGGTGAGCAGCACCCTTTACCACTCATCGCTTCCTGAATCTAGAGCCAGGGAAGTCTGTCACCCAGCGTGAACTTGGATGAGATTCATACAACCCGGAATATCTATTCATCGGCCTTGGCTGGTGAGAAACTCAGAGCTAAACGGTGCTCATTTCTGGAAATCTCTCCTCCAGAGTCTAGCTAGGCCTCTGTTTCTGGAAACTATTTTTCAGGGTTGTATTTTTTGGTCATAATTTTCTAAGTCTCTACGAGGGGGTGGGAGTCCCTCATTGATTCCAGCTCTTACGCTAACTCCACAGGTGGGGAAAGGATGCTCAGAGCCCCTCCTTTGCCCGGCCTCACTCAGTAAGCATCAGATCAGGGCCTGGACTGCAGTAAGCTCCGGCCGCCACCCCTTCCTGCACTCCGGCCAGCGGTTCACTGAGCAGCTATTTGTTTCGTCTGCCTGTGGACACGAGCTTTATGTGAAGGGATTTAGTGTGTTGGTTTCAAGAAGTGACCAGAGTCATGTGAAAAAACCAGAAAAATGGCCAAATTATCCCAACTGCTCTTTACAGCCCAGATAACTTGAGAGTGGGTAATGAGATTTAAAAGTTAAGGGCAGGGACTTCCCTGGTAGCAAAGTGGTTAAGAATCCACCTGCCAATGCAGGGGACATGGGTTCGATCCCTGGTCCGGGAAGATCCCACATACCGTGGAGCCACTAAGCCCGTGCGCCACAACTACTGAGCCTGCACTCTGGAGCCCACGAGCCACAACTACTGAGCCCGTGCGCCACAGCTACTGAAGCCCGCACACCTAGAGCCCGTGCTCCGCAACAAGAGAAGCCACCGCAATGAAAAGCCCACACACCGCAACGAAGAGGAGCCCCCACTCGCCGCAACTAGAGAAAACCTGTGCGCAGCAACGAAGACCCAACGCAGCCAAAAAAAAAAAATAGTTCAGGGCAGCTCCATCCTGTAGTGCTTGCTCAGGCCAGAGACCCTGGTGTCACCTGACCCCTCTCTTTCTCTTGTCCTGAATCCATCCCCGCTGGCTCTGCCTTCAACAGGTACCCAGGGTCCACCTCCCATCACCTCTGCTGCCCTGCCTGGTTCACCCGCCACCTTGTCCTGCCTGGACAATCCACCAGCCTCTTAACTGGCCTCCCGTTTCCACAGCCTGTTCTCAGTTTGTCAGGCAGAGAGCTCCCTGGGGGTCGGGGTGGGGGACATGAGCAGGGAGGCCGGTCGCTCATTCACTCACTGGCTGCCTCTCCTTCGGCCCACAAAGCAGACGTCAGAGTGTGAGGTGAGGGTCCCCCCAGGACCGCCTTCCGGGACTCTTAGACCCCCCTCCCTGTCCCTTCCTTCGGGGAGCGAGTCACCCGCTGACGCTGCTGATGGGAGGGGGGCTTCCGCACCACGATGTTACACCCACAGTGCCCGCTGGGCCGGCTTCCGGCCCCCTCGGCCCCGGGTGCTCCTGGCAAGCAGAGGGTAGTGCTGGCCATCACTTAATTTTCTCTGTGAATGGAACCAAGCAGCCTCGCAGACGAGTGCCGAGGGCTGGAGTGAGCCGACAGGGAAGCGGCATGTTTACTGGGATGCTTTTCTACAGGGTCCCAATTTCCTGAAGACGCTCAAAAATCAAATCTCCTCAGAGGCCACAATGGGTGAAGAGAACCCCTGTGATGATCGGAGGGTAGATTCTGTTGGGTCTGATGGGAATAAATCTTTCTCTCAGAGTAAATGGGGTTGAGAAACTTCAGAATCCCCTTGAGAAATGGGAACCTGACGCCACCCCAGGCAGGAGCTGATGAGGGTGTGGGGTGGAGATTTATGAACTGTTGTTAGAAGGTGGTGGTGTTTCTACTTGGTAAATAAAAAACCCACATATACAGACACACACACACACGCATGCGTGTCCAACACACATGTATGCATACAAACACATATACACGTGATGGCAGCTGGCCAGCACGACAGGTTACAGCTGGGGTGACCAAGGCATCTAAGTTTGAACCCCGAAAGTCCTATGTCCTGGGAACCCTTCGGTCCCTGGCGAAGAGGGGCGCTGGTTGCCCTGGTGATGCTGGTGGGGGAGAAGGAGGCCCAGAGGGGGATCTGGGTCAGCCTCCAGGACGGGGTGGGGGGGGAGGCAGCCCAGGGGCTGGGCGGCTGGGGGTGAGCCCTGGGGTCCTGCAGGCCACCGGGCCTGCGTGGGGGACACCTGCCACAGACTCAGGTGAGAGGGCCTGTCCTGAAAGCATCCTGAGGGGCAGAGGGCTTCTCCCAGACTGCGCAGGGGCGCTTCAGAGTGTGTTCCCAGCCGGCCACGGGCTCTGGAGTTCCTCTCCTGAGAGCCTGGGCCTGTTTCCTCAGCTAAAACCCGGGGACTGAAACTCTGTCTCTGGGTCAGCCTGGCCCTGCCGGCCCACAGAGGGTGTCAGACGAGGGCACCTCCTGTGGGCGAAGGTGGCTGTGGCTCTGGGGGTGCGTGGCTCCCACTGCCCACCCCAGCTGCCGGCGGAGCTGATCTCCAGGGCCCTCGGGCGCTGCAGGGAGGGGGCCGGGTGCTGGACCGGGGCCGTGGCTCAGGCAGACTCGGGGCAGGGCCTGGGCCTGAGCAGCGCCGCCCCTACGCCCGCAGCTACCCGGCTGTCTGTCTGTCTCTCAGACGCACATGCACTCGCATTAGACCAAGGGTTCTGTTCCATTCACTCCCCAGAAGGTGGCCCCAGTGCGCTGGGGGGTACGCCCTCACACACAGGGTGGGGAGGAGACCCCTGCCCGCTCTGACGGCCTGGACCCCCGGATACTGCAGGACCAAGCGAGGTCCCCGGGTCTTCGCTGCTCTGGCTTCCTAGCCCCTCTCTCGTCACATCCGCACCAAAGGCTGCACACCTGCGCCCCTCTGAGTTCTCCTGCACCTTTGGCTGGGTCCACAGATGCCCAGGCTGCAAGCATGGCAGACGGCAGGGGCCTGGACGGGGCAGACGCCCGCCCCCACCCTCAGCTGTACGGTGGAAACCCGCTCAGCTCTCTGAGCCCCAGGCATGAGCTCCCAATCGAGACTCTTCCTTGCAAAGCCCGTGTTGGTGCCTCAACCTCCCTTAACAAAGGGGCTTCAGCGGGTCAGCAGGCGGTCCCCGGCTGACATGTACTTGTTCCGCTCAGAGATCTGCAGCAGAGGGAGGGATTCAGTGGCCGGAGGGCAGAGCCACTCCGGCCAGCAGGACGCTGGCACCTACCACCTCGGGAGCACCAAATTCCCAAGCAGTGGAAGGAAAGGTCAGGCCACCATTCGTGATGTGCCCTGGGAAGGTAACTGTGAGGCCCATTTTCTGGCAACCAGGGTCCTGGAACGCCAAGCAAAAGCTGGGAGCGGTACCAGAAGCGGGGGCAGGGGGCGTTGGGGGGATGAATAAAGCAGGACAGGTGACACGTTCAGCGTCACGGCCGTGGCGCAGCCATCGTCACTGCTGAGCCTGAGCCGCACAGGAAGGTGTGAGTTGATTATGCCAGGCTGCTCAAAGTCAAGAGCGCCGGGTCACTGTGGGCCAGGAGGCCTGCCAGGTAACGACCTAAAAGTACGACTGGCTCATCCCTTGAGTCACCAGCTCTTGAGTCACCGGAGTCTATTAACTCCCAGGCCGGAAAATGAGAAAATCAATTCTACTGTTTTCTTCCAAGCCCAGCAGATGCATCTTGCCTGCCATTATCTCATCTGTGGTCCACCTTGTTTTAAAAGAGGGAGATGGCTCCAGCAGGCGGGCAGGATGCTTCTGCATTGTTCTGCAGGTAATTAGTTTCATCTTCACAGCACCGAGGGCTTTGAGTGGGCAAATCTGCCCGGAGAAGAACACAAGCTGAGAAACTTCAACACGAGGGTTTTGGCGGGAGTGGCCCCAGCCCTCGCCTTGAGTGGCTGCTGGTAATCGAGACCAGCTGTGGGCACACTCATGGCATCTGAGAGGCAGCGATCAATACCTGGGGGGGGGGGGGGAATGCTCCGCAGGTAGCCGTGTGTCCCTGGGGAGCGTGGTGGGCATGAACCCGTGGCCGGAGAATAAGAGCCGACCCAACCAGGGTCCGGCACCGGCACAGTGAAATATCACCTCCAGAGCGAAAGAGAAAGAAAAGCATCCCACGATGAGAACTCGGAAAGTTCTCGTCCTGATGGAGGAGGGGCAGGAGCTGGGGGCAGCACGGAGCCATGGAGAGACCACAGCCCTCGGAACGCGAGGGGAGCTGCAGGCGGGTGGTTTTCTCTGAGCAAGATCCTGTCCGCATGCCGCCAGGACAGCCTGGACACATCCTGGTTTTCCATCTGGGATCAAGAGCCGCTGGCCCCCTGCAGACACCCCCAGGGAACACCTGTCTCTCAGGTGCTCAGGAGCCCAAAGCTGCTCGTGCCCCTCCCTTCTGCCGAAAGCGGGAGCCGCTCTGTCCCGTGTGAGCTCCGTCCAGGTAAATTACACGCTATCTGGACACACGGACGGCAACTTGGAATGAACTTCTGGTGTTTTCAACTCGTTTGCAGCAAAACACAGATTTACAATTTAGGAATGCAGTACAGACAGAGGAGGAAAATGAGCTACTGTAATTTGGCACTGGTGAGGCTTTCGTGGGGAAACCGAGTCAGTGTCTTTAGCCTGAGCTCTTGGGGCACCGGGGGCTCACTACCCACCACTCGGGGCAGGGTGCGTGCCAGGGCTCCGTTTCCTGCATCTCCTTGATCTCAGCCCCTTGGAAGCATCCGTCCTTGGTACCACATGCTGTGCTATCTTTGGCCTCTCTCAGCATGAGTGATTATTTATAGAAAGTCTTTGTTGAATACCCCTCACCCAGAAAGTCCTGACCATGAGTACGGGTGCAAAGACAGGCAACAGGTCAGGGGAGGACCATTCAGACTGACCCCAACAGAACATTACTCTCGAGAACTCTCGAATCCCCACGGCATGTCTGCGAGTCCTGTAAGCGGCTGCCCTGGGTCTTCCCCGAGGCACAGGGACGCTACTGCCCTCTGGAGGCCACTCTTTACACTGCCTGATTCCCTTTTCATAAAGAACACAGGCGAAGTCAGTCGAAGTAAATAAAGTCAAGAGAAAGAAACGAAGAAGAAGAATTCCAGAGACAAGATACAAGCATGAAACAGAGAATAATTTTCAAGGAGGCATAAAGCATGGCTGGTGTCAGTGGGACTAAATACCGGGATATGTGTTTTACTGAACGTCACTAAAGCTGCTAAATTAAAAACTTGCTGAAAATAGACAATTTAATTCTAGTCTTTATCCCATTGTCTTCTGTCCTGGACACTGGGAACTTCTCTGCCAGTTGTGGTTCTGCCACCCAGGGCGGTCTCTGCCCTGGGGAGGTCTCTGTCCTGGCCGCACTGGCCCTCCACCATCGTCCCCCAGCCTTCCCAGGGGCCAAGCCAGTCACTCCCTGGTCTGAATCAGAGGACACTTCCTTGCATCAGCATCTCCCCTGCTGTTCCATAAAAGAAGAGTGAGCCCCCTGGGTCGAATGGCAGAGAGAGGGCTCCTCACTGCAGGCCTCCTTAGGGCCTTTCAGGCCCTGCTGTGCTCAGGGTAAAGGGTCAGTGGCTTCTCTCAGAGATGGAGGTCAGAGCAGGAGGAACGTCCAGCCCCGGGGTCGGGGGATGCTTCTAGGTGATATTAGAGGAAAGAGAGCCAGCTGGGCCTGAGGGCACTGACTCTGCAGAGGGAGATGCTTCCAGGTGATATTAGAGGAAAGAGAGCCAGCTGGGCCTGAGGGCACTGACTCCGCAGACAGAGATGCAGAGTTTAAAAACTCCATGTTTCTGCCCCGTTGACATTTTAGATCAATTTTAGAACAACAAACCCCCCCCCCCCACCAAAACAAATAACAAAACACCTGACACTGATTCACCAGAAAGCCATGCAAAGAAAGGCACCTTCTACAAGTCAGGTGCTCCTCTTTGCAGATCATTTCCGGAGCACAGCTGTGAAGGGACTGAGGCTGGAAGGGCCCCTAACCTGTTCGAGGTCAGCTTAGACTGAGGAGAGGCCCCCCACCGTCCAAGCCCGGGAAGGGTGAGCCCCGGGCAGATCAGAGGCGGAATGCGGTGCGGACGGAAGCAGAGGGCTCAGCAGAGGCCCAGCCCGCTGGCAGCCCTACTTGTTATCCCCAAGGCCCTGGAGAGCAGTCTGTAGCCTGTGGCTGCAGAGCTGGACCACACCCCTCGTCCCACGTCTTCTGACATTGCATATCTCTGTTGAGCAGCCTTGTGCAATTTTACAGTTTTGAAGTACTTTTAATTTCTCAGAAATGAATTGATGTTAAGGTAAAAAGGCTCCACCCAAAGAAGCAACTAGAATGCGTTCTTTCCGGCCACCTTACCTGGTTCTCAGACAAGGTCTGGCCTCTCCGTCTGGGATGGTGAGATGCCACCCTCTGAGCCCAGATGCTTTCTTCATCCGAGGTGTCCACGTCGGCCAGATAGTGGGATGGGAGCTGCTCATTCCCGAGGACCTTTGTTCCTTTGGAGGAAGAGTGGGTTTGGATTATTTGGAGTGAAAAGCTGAAAGCCAATGGGCATTTTCTCCAAGGAAGAGAAATGAGACATCGAAGAAAACGGAGACATGATTCTATTCCACTGATATTATGGGGCTGAGATCCCTAAACCAAAATAAGAATGGAACAGAGTCCATGGTCCCACGCAAGGAATTTCAGGAGCAGAAGCCCCTGCCCCGGCCAGCACACACCGGGGGGCTCCAAGGTATGAAAGCCAGGTGGGCAAAGCAAATGTAATATAATTACATCACATGGAGTTCCATGCACCTGGGGTGTGGCAGACATGAGTCCCGGGAAGTTTCCACGAGTGGAGGTGACTTTGGGAAGTCTTTCCACATTGGTCACTGGGGACTGCTTTTCCTGCCAGACTAGTGATTCGCAGACTCACGGGCACGGGTCACCTATGGTGTGGCCTGAGATGCTTATTCCTGGGCTGTGTTGGTGGAAGAGCCCCATGTTCTCACCAGAAAGTACCCCCAGAGCTCCAGGGTGGCCTGGAGGGCACCACATCCAGCCGTGCCGGGACGGGGAGGGCTTGACCCTCCTGTGGGGCGACCCACAGGAGCCAGCGTCGCAGGAATCAGCTGCACAAGCTTGATGTGCAGCCGGCCACATGGCTCTGCCAGCACCCTGAACGACCTGGGGGCAAGGCCCTGAGCTCCAGGTGAGACTCTGGCCCTGTGCACACTGTGGTTTCAGCCTGGGAGACGTGTGCTAACGACCTGGTGATGCCGTGTTGGATGCCTGGCCCCCGTGAGCTCATAAATGTGCGTTGTCTTAAGCTGGTAGGTTTGTGATAAGTCGTTATGTGGCAAGGGCTAACAGATAACAACCATCCCATTTAGAGCCCACAACAGTGCGCTGAGTTAGGCACTAACCCTATTTTACAACGAGGAAACCGAGGCACGGCGGTTCAGAGGTCTGATCAAGTACACACAACACTCCTTTAAATTGCAGACCTTGTAGCTTGTCTGATGCACTATTAAGAGACAATACCGCCAATCAATCTCCAACGCACTCTTTTCTACCACACTCGCTGTAAGACGCTCCCAATTTGAGATGAGGTGACAAATGTGTCTTAGAATCAATGAAATCGGGTGGTGAGTTGGTCAAAAGAGCTGGGCTTGAAACTCAGAGCTGCCTGTCTCCCAGGCACATTTCCCAGCTCGATACTGTCTGTCTCAGCTTCTCCCTCTCCCCGCTGCGACCCCATCCACGTGCTGGGGTTGATTAGGGATCCTGGGAGGAAATGCGCGTGTCCAAGTCTTCATCCTATGACTTGGTCGATGTAGATTCATTTATTCATTGTTTATGGGGAAGTAAAACTGCCCTCCCACTGCCCCCAGACGCCTCCAGGATCTTAATGGGCGTGTGAATCATGAGATTACAGTCCCTATAATATAATGAAAAGGGAAAATGGAAAGCAGGCCCATTTCCTGGCAGATGGCATCTTAACCACCTTTCCCGGCAGCTGGCCCCATGCTGCAGCCACGTGGGAGCACGTCGGTGGGGAGCAGCCCGTGCTGCTTCTGTGGTCTCATTTGCTCCTTCATCACTAGGGTACCTGAACCCCCGGACCCCAGTGCACACTCCCCCAGGGCACAGGAACAGACAGTGATTCGGGATTTCATCATGAAGCCGACTGTCTGACAACAATATTAAACTGAGGATTTAAACTAGGGTCTAAGCACTTACGGACCTCCCGAGTCACAGCTGGGAGGGAGGTGGCCGAGAGGGAACCCACATCACACGTCCCAGGTTTGGAGCTGCCGTGCCCTGTGGTTAAGGTGGCCGGTCCGGGTGACCAGCGATCCGATCCTTTCAGGGACACCTGCCCATCCCTACCCCACTCCTGCTCGATGTCCCCCCGTCAGAGGTGGCGATGAGCTGTGTGGCCAGGGCAGGCGTCAATGCTGGTACTTCTGGGTGTTACCAGGGAAGCACCCAGCCCAGGGGAGCAGGGGTTGACGGCGTGTGCCAGGACTGCACATGCTGGACAATCACAGTGAAGGAAGGGCTACGCACTGAAAATCAGTCAGGGGGCTGGCACAGATCGGGGTGGTGGGGCAGGCTGCCAGCGACCCTCTCCTCCATGCAGAGCCCACGTGCAAGACGGTGGCCAAGGGCACCTACCAGGTGTCGCAGTGGTCCCCGGGGCCATCGTGCAAGACTCTCCCGGCAGGCAGAGCTCAGCGAGGGCGTCTGGTCCGGCAGGCGAGAGGCTGGCCATCTGCCCTTCTGGACAGGGGTGGCACCCAGAGGCCCTGGCATCAGCCTCGTCCAGGACCACGGGCTCCTGGGAAGTGGTCTCCTCTGTGCAGGTCTCATCTGTGAACGTCTGAGCACACGGGGCCTGTTGGCAGGTTTTACTAGGAAAGGGCAGCTCCGTGGAATGTGGGTCTTTCCAGTCCAAGTCTTGGGGGTTTCCAGGCATCACGTGACCGACCGAACACCGGACACCCATCCTCTCTGCCCCTTGCAACTCAATTCCCTTTCATTTCAAAGGGCTCCGGACTTGCCGCTAGAGCAGGACCCGTGGCCCAAAGACCTTTTGGGTGCTGGCTCCCAGCTCCCCGCCCTGTTGTGTCCCCGCCCGCAGGCGTCTGCAGATCAGCCCCGGAAGACCGAGCCTGGCCCCAGCTCTGGGCTGGCGCCATTTGAGCCCAGGCACTGAGATGTCAGGGCTCCAGCTGAGGGGGTCCTCGCTCTGGGGCTCGTGCCCCGGCTGCCTGTGCTGCGTGTGACGGTCCTGTGCGTGCCGGGCTCAGTCTCTAGTCCCTTTGGGAATGGATCCTGTGAGGCTGAGAGGACCACCCCTCGTCCAGGTGAGGCGAGGGGACGGAGCCTCACGCAGGTTCCCCAGACCAAGGGCACACAGCTAAGGAGCAGAGTGACTACACGGCCGGTTCTCCTGGGCGGCCCCCGTGGATGCCGCGTGTCCTGGTGTGATTATTAACGGCAGCCTATCCCGCCTACAAGACTACCCTAGTCTGGGCAATGACGTAGAGGACCCCGCTAATCAGACGCAGTGGGTGCGGGCACACGTCGGGCCCTGGCTGATCCTCTGCCCTCGCTCTTGAGTCTCGGGGGTGCTGCCTTCATTCGGGGACAAGCACCCACCCCGAACGCCCCAGGGCCCTGACTCATTTGCCCCGCACCGCACTTCTCCGAGCAGCCGATCCCGCCTCTCCAGGGACCGGAGGGTGTGACGTTTCTATGCCCCCCACCCCAGCTGTCCCCCTGCCTGTCATGCCCCCATGGCCATCAGACTGTTTCCCAGAATGCTGTCCCCCCACCTGGGGCCTGAAAACCTATCGCCCAGGTTATCCTGGGATGGCTGCGGGCAGAAAAGAGAGCCCACTGACCTGCAGGTTGTCCGCGGCCCCTGAGACCAAGGACAGGCTTGGGGGGGGCCCGCAGGACGGAGTGGAGTCGTCAGAGTCTGCCTCGAAGTCCAAGCCGTGAACGGGGAGGACGCGCTTCTTCCGAGCAGGAAGGGATGCGGGAAAGAGGAGGAGAGGGAGGGTCAGCCTGACTGAGGGCCACACGCCCTCACCTCGGGCAGCGGGGAGGGCATCTCCAAGGGCACAGCCACCTCCTGAGGCGGCACCGGGGGGCTGCCCAGAGCCGCCCCGCCCGTCACAGGCTCTGCATCCCCAGCGCCTCTTAGAAGAGCGGAAGGAATCACCCGCTCAGCCCCCGACGGGCACACGGCTGCTCAAAGGTGCTGAGGACCTCTGAGGACCAGGAGTGCCGCCCTGGGGGGCAGGCAGGCTTCTCTGGGCTGACGGGTGCTTCTCACCCCTCACCCCTTAGCGAATGAGGGGTGCCCAGCGCCGGGAAGCAGAGGGGGGAGGGAGCTCCAGAGAGCTCCATCATCTTTAGATGCATGCAAGAGCAGAGTTTATTCCAAATCCTTCCCTCATAATGGTTTCCATCCTTTAAACATATTGTGTAGGGAATAATCAACACTGGATAGTATTCACTGAGCTTAGTAAACGGGACATATAAAATTGTCTCATAAACAGATGCCTACGGTCCCCAGGGAGCAGCCGCGCAGACCAGCCGGCGAGGTTCTCAGAGACCCTGTCACTCTCCAAGGGTCTCCATCCAACATCACCGCCCGCACCGCCCCGCCCCACCCCTCCCCTCCCTCCTGCTCCCCTTCTGTTGACCTGCCCAGAAACCCCGGGGATTACCTTGCTTGTCTTTATCACCAAAAATAAGTTAAAAAGTAAGTGAAAGCAGAAGCAGACACCAATAAAAAACAAGGCTCATGGCTGGCTATAAACAAAAGCAAGGAAGTTCACAGAGGAAAGCCGGAAGGGGTCTGCTTCCCTGAAAGGTGCAAAGGCTGCTTCCGGGGGACACCAGTGCCCTCACGACCACGTGCCCTGAGGACGCTGGCCGGACGTCCAGGCGGGCCTCTCTGCAGGCCCCGCTCCCCTGCAGCTTGCGCTGGGGTTTGCTATGGTGAGACCTGTGCCGAGAGTGCACTGCTGCTTGGTGCAAAGTGATCTCAGGGGCTGCGGGGCGTGGTGAAGGCAGGCGGGTCTTGGCGCTCCTGCCCCGCGGAGTGATGGAGAGCCTGAGACTTTCAGGAAGTCAGAACCCGAGCCTCCAGCATCAGGGAGGGCGGGGCTGGGGGAAGACTTACTTTGCTTCCAGCGGGCTGGGCCTGGGCCACTGTGTCCTGTTCTCTGTCTTCATCCATCTTCTCACTGTCTCCACTTCTCCCCCCGGGGCCTGGCTCAGGCCCACCTGCAACGGACGCCTGCATGACTCCACCAGGAGAAGACCATCCGTCCATCCATCCACTCACCCCTCCACCCACCCACCCCTCCATCTGCTGTGAAGCAACCAGGCAAGGCCCTCTACAGGCCTCCCAAAGACCTATCTGAGCATCAGTTAGAGCTGGTCTGAATCAGCAGAAAACGAATACTCTGCATCAGTTTCACCAATGGTCACCTTCACTGACTGCTTCCTAAGCAGTCTGAAGACACCGCAGTGTGTGGGTGAAGTAGGCCTGGAGCTAAGTCACCTTTCCCCAAACTAACCTCTTCACTTTCAGTCTCATTTCACCTGCTTCTCAGCCCCGGGCCTCCCTCCCCTCCCTTCTCTGCCCCCCAGGACGCCTTCTCCACCTGAGCCCCCGGGCCTGTCCCCCGACCCCCAGCACAGCCTCACTCTTCCCTCTTTTCCCCCAGTCACGCTGGCCTGGCCGGTGTCTGTTCCCTCAGGTCACGACGAAAGAGTGATGAAGTGCGTTCTGGGGTTTTAGTCTCGAGGCCCCATGGATCACCCACCTTCCTCAGGGGCCAGGGGCACCCCGGCATCCTTGTGAGCACAAAGGACTTACTGTTGACGTCAGGTGAGCTCTGCACTCGGTCAGGTAAACCTATAACCGAAGAAAAGCTCTCAGCAAAGACCCCGACGGCCCCCATCAGCTACACCCCTGCGTTAGGCCCTGCCTGGACCAGCTTTCAAAACACTAACTTGAATCATTTCTCCTTCTTTTTTACGTTTGACTACTTCTTTTTAAAGGTACAACTTTCCCGATTTTGTGCTCTTTCCGTGTGCCCTTTCTTGGTGTGCTGTCTTCACAGGTGCCAGCAGGGAGAATGCAGCCCCTGGACCATCACCCCACCTGAGACCCGCCTCACCGGGTTCGGAGCAGCGGCTGGAATCAGATTTTTTGTTGCCCCCCCCCCCCCCCAGTGCCACCTCCTGGCCCTCGGTGGTGACAGTTCTGAAACTGGCCGCTTCTGGGTGGCCCTGGCTCCCAGCTCTGGACCCTGGCCGGGCGTCAGAATCCCCGTGACCTTTTACCTAACGCAGATTCCTGAGCCCACCCCAGTCCCTAGAAATCAGAACCTCCCGGGGCCAGGACCAGGTCCTCAGGGCTGTAACGTGGCCTGTGGTTTCCCACCGTGAACGGGGCCTTCGGCGTTGAGATTCTGACGCTTCGCGGTGTGGCTTTTCCCGGGCTACCTGTGGTTCCCACACCTGAGCCCTGCGGCGACGGTGAAACCACACTCCTGCTGCAGGAAGATCCCTCAGCTGGCTCCGGGCCGGCCGAGCAGGCATGGGGCCGTGGGTGCATGCGGCTGTGGGATTTACTGATGGGCTCCAACCGAGACAGAAATATCGGCCACGAAGCAGCAGCCCGGCGAGGAGGTGGGGGAAACTCCCGAAGAACAGGGTGACGGTGCCCCCCGCCCCAGCGTGTCACCAGGACACTCCTAGTGACGCCAGGTGTCGCAGCACGGTTATCAGGAGAGCCACTTTTACTCTTAACAATGTCCTGGTTTCGATGATTTACCATATGCCCCCTGCACCCCCGGCCCAAGGAAGCCCCCTCCCCCTGTGGTCTGTTGCTCCAGGTGCCAAAAGCCATCACAGGTGAGGATGCCTTTCGGTGGTCTGTCCTAAATTGAACAGTGTGCTAAGGTCGCTCAGAAACACCTGTGCCAGGCCCAGTGAGTGTGCAAATGCCCTGAGGGTGGCCATGCCTACCTCCTGCATCTGCCTGTCAACGTGGGGCTTTAAGGGGCACAAGACACAAGTAAGGCGCCTCTCCAGAAGGCCTGGGGGAGACGCCCAGGCTGGGGCACGGTGAGGACACCCCTAATCCCAGAAGCACCGCCTCTGCTTGGGACGTGCAGGAGCTCCAGACCCCAGGGCATTCTCCTCGGTGCCCCAGATGGAGACGGTCAAGACACCGAGCCCCCAGATACCGGCCTGACAGGCCGTCACAGCCCGAAGGCCTGGCCAGGTGTTGGCAGAGCCTGGGACTCAGGTGACAGGGGCAAGGCAAGAGCTTCCCGAAAACACCGCTCAGTTCTCTCCATTCAAGTTCAGGAGGCACTTCTAAGCTCAGGCAGTCTCACATCCTTCCCCTGATATATCCCGCTCCCCAAATGGCTTCAAGGTGGGCAACACGGGTGAGCGCACGTTTAGCGTAAGAACACAGTCTGGACCTCAAGTTCTTCATGGAATAAATACTTGGATTCAAAATACTAAAAGAAACGATTGAGCTACAACCCATCTCTTTCAGTCTCGATGATCATCAGACTCAACGGGGAACGTTTGCTGAAAAGACAGAGTCTAGGCCCCATACTGGATGCCCAGGGAGAAGGCTCACTCCTTACCTGCTCCCTGCAGCCGCCCGCAGAGGGACCGGACTACCTGGGCACCCCCGAAGCACTTGAAGCGGGCTCTCACATGCCCGTAGTACCACTCCAGGGAGCCCCTCTTCACCTGCCTGCAGAGACACAGAGCTCAGGCCCGGGCGGCACACACCCCCGCGTCCCCGGAAGGGGCAGGCCGGGCCCCCCGCCAGCAGGGCCACTTGATCTCCAGGTCCCGGCTCACCTGGCTAGGTGGCAGGGGTCGCAGAGCCAGCCCTGCTCCTCCGGGGTGTGGCCGCAGCCTTTGCAGGTGAAGAGGCCGCAGTCCAGGCATTGCCTCTTGGGCGTCTCGAGGAGCCGGTAGGGCTGCAGGCAGCGGGCACAGTGGGTGTTGCTCAGGTGGGCCGTGTCCGGAAGCAGCTCCCTCTTGGAGTTTTCCTGCTTAATCTTGCCTTTCAAACCCCTGAATCGGAAACAAGAAAATATTGGATGCCTTGTTTTCGCAACAGGCTTTAAATTCAAGGGCACGCACACACACACACACACACACACACACACACACACGACTCTCAGATGCAGAAAACAGTGACCCGAAGTCAGGTAGCACCATGACTTTCTTTCATTGCCAAAGGGCTGCGAACCACACAGGTTCAGAATCACAGGAGGGAACAGGCCCACCACTGCCCGCACCACCTCACGTAACTCCGTATAGTGGGAAGAGGATGCACAGAGGTCCTGGACCCCAGGTTGGTTCCCCAGCTCTGACCCTGAACCCGGAGCTTTTCTGATGCAGAGCCCAGAGCTTGGAGACTGTATAGCTGGATGAGTGTGGACCTGTGGCCATCAGCACCCAGTGTCCAAGCTCCGTCAGACCAGATGGGGTTGGCGGCTCTGGGAAACCAGCGGGGATGGGGGCCCGGTGAGGTCCTGGGGGTGCAGCTTGGTTGGGCCAGACAGTTATCTAGAGCCAATCTGTGGCCCAGTTTAACTGTTTAGCAGGAGGTTAGAGAAGAGAGAAAAATCCAGGAGGTTCCTGGGCCGGTCAGAGCAGCAGCAGGAAGAGTCCCAGAGGCTGGAGCAGGACGTCTCATGTAGATGGCGGGCCAGGCCGACGCTCTCCTCCGTGAGGCCCAGGCCAGCCACGCCTGCTCGGCCACCCTGGCCTGAGTTAATGGTCCTGAGCTGAGGATGACACCAGGTAAGCGGAGGTCAGGTCGGCGCCCGACAGTAAGAGCTGAGAAGCTGAACCCACACAGGTTAAGAGAGCCATAAAGGTTCAGGATCACAGCGGTCCCACTGCTGCCCGAACAGGCCCCCCTAAAAAGGCCACGCAGGGCCCTGAGGGCAAAGTCAGATCGTACTTCCTCCTCGGGCAGGTTTGGGTCTCTTCCAGCAGGGGTGCAGGTGGAGCTGACTCCCCAGGTTGTCCCTACAGAGCGAAAGGCTGAAATGGCTTGGCCTGGAGAGTGTCCAGAGCAGGAGTGATCCAGCACCCAAGTCCCAGGAAACCAGCTCCCACCCTCAGGTCTTCAGTAGCAGCTTCCGGGTGAACTCGCCAAATGGAAGATGTGCCCCCGGATAATAAACACAACGCTTTTGTTCTGGTCTGCAGAGAACGTCTGCCACACGTAATATTTTTAGTTTCAGATGAGATCAAATTAATCCATTCTTAGTGACAAAAACGAGCCAGACACTAGGTGCCATTGTCTCCCGAGAACTCTGTAGAGAGCGTGGTTTCTGACGGGGATGCCCCAGAGCCGGGTGCAGGCTGAAGACAGGGCAGCGACTCTAAGGAGCTTTGGGTGCCTCCTTCTGATTCCATGAGGCACGGACTACACTGCACCGATTTCCCCTACCAAATATGCCCTAAAATACTCATGAAGACAGAGACAAAAATAAGACTCTTGTCTCAGCTTCAAAAGCCAAGAAAAAAAAGCCCAGTGGTGGCAGGAACCTAGGAAGAATACTGTCATCCACTGACTACAGGCTAGATAAAGCTGCATTGACAAGGTAGAGCAAGTGTCTTCCTTAAACAGCAGAGCACCTGGGGCCAGGTGGGAAGGGCCTAGTGTCCTCCACGTCCACTCTTGATGTATCTGCTTCAGCCAGAAAACCTAAAGGCCACCCCTTGGCTGGGCAGGGCCTTGTCCAGCTTCTCTCCCGGCATGGGTCCCCCATTCTCCATCCAGGTAGAGCCGGACCCCAGGGAAGAAAGACGAGGACGTGTAGAGGTACACTGCATCCCAGGATGTGAAGTCCTCTTAAATAAGAGCCCGTGAGAGTCCTGGGGTGGTGGCTGGAAACTTTCAGGTGTTGAATTTGGGGGAACAGATAATGATCCTCTGCTTCAGATTCCTTTTTTGTGAATATATTTATTTGTAATATATATTATTTTTCAAAAATTTTAATTTTAAATTTAATTTTAATTTTTAAAAATTAAAACAATTTTATTGGAGTATTGTTGATGTACAATGTTGTGTTAGTTTCTGCTGTACAGCACAGTGAATCTGTTATACATATACATATATCCACTCTTTGTTAGATTCTTTTACCATATAGGTCATTATAGAGTACTGAGTAGAGTTCCCTGTACTATACAGTAGGTCCTTATTAGTTATCGATTTTATATGTAGTAGTGTGTATATGTCAATCACAATCTCCCAATTTATCCCCCCTACCTCCCCCCGGTAACCATAAGTTTGTTTTCTACATCTGTGACTCTGCTTCAGATTCTTTAAAACATGACTTCTCTTCTTCACAGCTGGAAAACAGGACGGAGGGAAGAGGGGACCCCGCATTGGTCCAGCAGAGTAACACCAGATGCCTGCCAACCAGAGGGCACATCAACGGACCTGAAGGATCGTGAGGGGCCAGAGCCATCCATATACCCTGCTTATCGCAATCACAGGGTCGACCAGATGTCCCTGCACTACAGGCAGGGACAAGCCCAACATGCAGCTACAAGTTAAGGTCACCTTCAGGAATAAAAGATGCCTTGAATGTGATTTACTACACAGTAGTAGTAAACAGAGGAAGACTTGAAACTAGTCTGCTTGGTGTGCTGAGTCGGCACAAGAGAGAGGAGCAGGAGGTAAGAAGAAGCCAGGCTGAGCTGGAAAGACCACAGGCTATGTTCACCGAGGTGGGGAAGACTGGGCTAAAGTGAAGATGCAAAGGAACTGAGGTTGCCAATGGGGAGGGAAACGGGCAGAACATCAAGTCCAGGGATTCAGAACAGTGGTTCTCAAGGTGCGGTCCAGGGACCTACAGGGGTACCTGAGACCCTTTGACAGGGTCCACAAGGTCAAAACTCTTCTCATAATAACACTAAGGTGATATTTGTCTGTTTTGCTCTTTGACCCCTGCACCGATGGTGCAAAAGCTATGGTGGGTGAAAGTTCTGGGGCCCTAGCACAGATCAAGCCAGAGGTACAGAGTGTACCGGCAGTCAATCTGCTCTCTGCCAGAAAAGAAAAGAAAGGAAAGCATGTCTTGATGAAGTGCATCTTTGGCTAAAAGTGTGTCAAGTGACAGTATTTGTTGCCACTGACAAAACTCAAGCTTTCAAGCTCAAAGACTTTTGGAAAACTTTTACGTCTCTGCTGACTTGAGCCTCTCAGTGAGTTTTCATCACTGAGAGGTTTCTGATAAGATCAGCAGTGATGGTAATGAATGTGATTTTTTGGGTTCTGTATAATGAAACGTGTCGACGTTTGGAAAGTCTGCATAGGTGTCACAAAATCACGCGTGGATAGAAGATTGACCCCAAGTGCAAGATGGACCAATGGATTTTAATGTAACAGGAAAGGTAAAGTTCATTGACATGGTTTCAGATTCCACACTGTAACTTCCTTTAAGAAACTACTGTAACTTCCTTTAAGAAACTACCAGTCATTGGGTTTTCGTGTATTATCAAAACAATGTCCATAATTATGTGAAAAAGCTACTAAAACACTCCTGCTTTTTCCTACTACATATCTGTGTGAGGCTAGATTTTCTTCCAACACCTCAGACAAAACAACATATTACAACACATTGAACGCAGAAGAAATACCAGAATTCAGCTATCTCCGATTATGCCAGACATTAAAGGGATTTTCAAAAAATACAGAACAATGCCATTGTCCTCACTCATGTTTTTATTTTGGAGAAAAAGTTATTTTTCATAAAAATTTTATTATGTTGTAAGGGGTTTATTGTTGTTTTAAATAAATGAATGACTATTTTTAAAACGCCCAGTTTTAATTTTTGATGGGATAAATATTGACAGCTATAACCCAGCTAAACAAAAGCTCCTTGGGGTTCTCAGTAATTTAAGAATATAAAGGGTCCCTCAGACCAAAATATTTGAGAACTGCTGATTTGGAAGTCACACATTTACTCTCCTAGAATGCAAAGAAAAGGGCTGAGGAGACAGAAATGTGGAGAGAAGATGACGGCCAAGGCAGAGAAGGGCAAACACCTGACGGGTAATAAGGCACACCTTGGAGATACTGTGGGTTCAGTTCCAGACCACCGCAACAAAATGAATATTGCAATAAAGGAAGTCGCAGGAATTTCTTGGTTTCCCAGGGCAAATAAAAGTTATGTTTACACTATACTGAAGTCTATCAGATGTGCAATAAGCATTATGTTTGAAAAAATAATGCACATACCTTAATTAAAATATTTTCTTGTTAAAAATTGCTAACCTTCTTCTGAGTCATATTCTTTTTGCGGGTGGAGGGTCTTGCCTGTGTGTCGGTGGCTGCTGACTGATCAGGGTGGTGGGTGCTGAATGCTAGGGCGGCTGCGGCGATTTCCTAAAATAAGACAACAATGAAGTTCGCTGCATGGACTCTTCGTTTCATGAATAATTTCTCTGTAGCATGCAACGCTATTTGATAGCAATTTACCCATAGCAGAACTTCTTTCAAAATTGGAGTCAATTCTCTCAAATCCTGTTGCTGGTGTTACCAACTCGGTTTATGGAATATTCTAAATCCTTTGTCATCATTTCAACAATCTTCACACCATCTTCACCAGGAGTAGATCCATCTCAAGAAACCACTTTCTTTGCTCATCCATGAGAAGCAACTCCTCATCTGTTCAAGTTGTATCATGAGATTGCAGCAATTCAGTCACATCTGGAGCCCCACTTCTAATTCTAGTTTTCTCACTGTGTCCACCCCATCTGCAGTTACTTCTTCCACTGGAGTCTTGAACCCCTCAAAGTCATCCGTGAGAGTTGGAATCAACTTCTTACAAACTCCTGTGAATGTTGATACTTGGACCTCTTCCCATGAATCATGGATGTTCTTCATGGCATCTAGAATGACAAATCCTTTCCAAGATGTTTTCAATTTACTTTTCCCGGATTCATCAGAGGAATCACTGTCTCTGGCAGCTGTGGCCTCATGAAAGGCATTTCTTAAAGAATAAGACTTAGAAGTCAAAATTACTCCTCAATCCATGGGCTGCAGAATGGATGTGTCTTAGCAGGCACGAAAACAATATTAATCTCATTGTCCATCTCCATCAGAGCTCTTGGGTGACCAGGTACGTTGTCAATGAGCAGTATTATTTTGAAAGCAATCTTTTTCTGAGCAGTAGGTCTCATCAGTGAGCTTAAAATATTCAGTAAACCGTATTGTAAACAGATGTGCTGTCATCCAGGCTTTGTTGTTCCATTTATAGAGCACGGGAAGAGGAGATTTAGCATAGTTCTTCAGGGCCCTGGGGTTTTCAAAATGGTAAATGAGCCCTGGCTTCAACTTAAAGTCACCAGCTGCATTAGCCCCTAACAAGAGAGTCAGCCTGACTTTTGAAGCTTTGAAGCCAGGTATTGACTTCTCCTCTCAAGCTATGGAAGTCCTAGATGGCACCTAAAATCAAGGTGTTGGTGGGCCTGGGGATTCTTCCTGGAGGCTCAGGGGGAAGGTCTGTGCCCTTGCTTTCCCAGCTTCTAGAGGGCAACTGTATTCACTGGCTCACGACCCCTTCCTCCGTCTCAGAGCCAGCAATGGCGGGTTGAGTCCTTCTCACCATGAATCACTCTTACGTTGCCCTGTGTCCCCCCTCCTTCCATCTGTCAGGCCCCTTGTGGCCCACCTGGATAACCCAGGATTGTCTCCCTGCGTCCAGGCCCTGACTGGCATCCTTCCATCTATCAGGCCCCTTGTGGCCACACTGGCCCACCTGGATTACCCAGGATTGTCTCCCCGTGCTGAGGCCCTGATTGGCACCCTTAATTGCATCTGCAATCTTAATTCCCCTTTGCCAGGTAGCCCGGTATACTCACAGATTCCGGGGATTAGGACATGGGCATCTTTGGGGGCTCATTATTCTGCCATGGTTCTGAGGGGAAAATGTGTGAGCAGAGATCTCACTCCCAGCTGAGAGATTCCCAAATATAAAATCCACCCCACCCTCCCTGCCATGCCATTCCGGAGAAAACAATGTGAAGATGTGCTCCAGAGCACTGAACATCGAATCTCAAGTATGACCCTTAAGAATGAGGGTGAAAGGACCAATGAGTCACAGAATTGAGACAAAAGTATTAAAAGTACATCAACCAAACTAAAGTGTCAGAGAGAATTGCTGAAAGAGGACAAACATAATGTAATAAGAACTGAAGAGCAATTACATGATGTAAGGTCTTGATTATATGAGTTAAGTATCAGGAATTATAATGAGGGAAACAGACACTTGCTAAAGTTCTTTGAGGTCTTCTGAAGAGAATGAGCAAATGATGATAAAAGGGATAAAGAAGAAATACGTGGTGATGTGTGAACGACAGCCCGCTGAAAGGGAGGCTCACAGGAATCTCATCAAGTGATCTCAGACCAAAGTTAATCTCCAGGCTGCGCTGGCAGCTGACTTCCTGCTTCAGCCCCTGTGTTTTCCACCCTGGAGTTGCCTGTCTGTGGTGCCAGGTGGCCCAACAAAGGGTGACCTCAAATTCCTTATTATTATTTATTTTTAAAGCAAGTCATGGTTTGCAAGCCATGTGTCACACCAGGAGCTCTTTCGTGAGTAATCTCGGCCATTCAGGTCTGTTTGCAAAGATTGCAAATCCACACCACCACCTGTTTGCCTTTCTGGGGAAGGTCTGCAGCCCTGATATTTGACTTGTGGGCTGTGCCCTTGAAAACAGGGTGTTCTATTTAGGTAAACTTGGGTCCTCACCCAGCGACATGAGTCACCCATGCATTCTCACTTACCCCTTTCCTATGTAAACTTTCGGAGTTTTGTGTTTTTCTAATTTGGAAAACTTCTTTATCCGTCTGATTTTAAGACACTCTTTAGAGATCAAAGATATGAACCACTGCCATTTCTGTTAAAACTGTTTCTTCTAATTTTTCAAAAATTAAACATGTTCCTTTTAAATTCAGATGTACGTATTTCGTCAATACTTGGCAGTATTTTGTGTTGTGAGGTCTACCTGTGTTGTCATATGCAGGCTTTTCCACTCCAAGATTATGTACATATTTACTTATATTCTCTTCCAATAATTTTCAGTTTCCTGTTCTACATTTTTAATGTACCAGTTATAGAGCTAACTGAGGTCAAACTCCCTCCCCCAGCCCTGCGCTCACGGTCAACTATTCCAACACTTAGCTTTAACTAATTCTTCCCTTTCTTACTGATAGGAAATGTTACCATTGTACTAGAGATTGTTATACGTACTTGGTTGCATTTTTAGGGACTTTCATGTCGTTTCGTTGATTATCTACATCTGTGAAAGGGGTAGCTGCCAGAACAGACCAGTGCAACATGAGGCAGATGTAAGGATGTGCAGCCCTTGAGTGTGGGCTGTCTTTTCAATTAAAGGGAGGCAGGACGTGCCAGAGTTTAGCAGGGTGTCGGGGACAAAGGAAAGGCTTTCTGTGTTTATTTGTTTGTTTGTTCTTGCTTCTGTTTTTCTGTGGGCATGAACACAGGTGAGGATGGGGGGAGGATGGGGGGACGTTACACCTGGTAGCCTTGAGCTTTCTGTGAGGAACTGGGTGAGCTCACTGCGACAGTGACCGGGGTCTGGAGGGGAGTGAAGCCTTGAGGAACTGCCTAAGAATTTTTGTGCATCTTTGGGTTTTGGATTCTCCAGGGTGTAGCACTGTGTTGATGGGAAGCCAGGAATAACATCACACCATGTACAGTAAACACGCCACTCCCGAGTCCCTGGTCACACATGCCGACTTCAGGGAGAGACTGATATCTGCCTGGGGCTAAATCAAAGGCCAGACGGCCTCCCCCTTCCTTCTCCTCGAATTCCCGAAATAGCCTGTGAGAAAAGCCGTTTGGAAGCTCCACAAGGCACCTGCCACTCAGCAGCTAGACCCCCAGGGACATCCTCCTGGTCAGTTCAGAGGGTAGCTGTCCCCACGGTCTGCCCACAGCCCCAGTCCCTGGAACAAGCGTGTTCTGTTTGAAATGTCCCGTTAGGAGGCTCATGGGGAAGATGCACCAAGATGCCCCAGCCTTTGCCCTTCACCACCGGATGGCCTCCATCTTCCCCATGGGGCTGTGAGAAGTCCTCTGCACAGGGCAGGAGGTCAGGCCTGGCCGAGGGCTCAGAGGCTTTCGTGTCATGGAGATGGTCTACTGGGCATGCGGGCATTAGTGCTGGGGACCTGGGCCAGCTCACTGGTCACACACTTTGACAGCAGAAGCCAAAGAGGTGCTGGTCCTACCCCACAGGAGAAGGTGCCGGAGCCCTCACCCAGGCCCCATCCCAGCATCCTTTACAGGGTGATTCTCCCACATGGGGAGAAAAACTGAGCAGCCATCCATCAAACATACATTTCTGTTAACTTTGTAAACACTAAAGGAAACGTATTCCTTTTCTTGTTTGACTGTTTCCTAATTGGTAAATTTGGTGAATTGGCTGTTTAGCAAATCGCCTCTCCGGTAAATGTGCTGCTGGTGAACTGACCTTGAGCCCACACACTATGTCCACTTGACGTGTATTCAGGACAGGAAAGTTCTTTCCAAGTAATGCATGTGTCTGTTTCTTGGTTTCACGGTTTCCCCCCTATTAAGTTTGTTCTGTCAACGACCTCGGTAGGTGTTTTGAGCTGGGCCATCCATTTGGCATCTTTCAGAGTGTGTCAAAGACATCAAAAACTCATCTGATTTCTATACATCTGAAACTAACACAACCTTGTAAATCAACTATACCTCAATAAAAATTAAAAAACAAACAAAAAAACTCATCTGAACAACCCCTGAGCAGCTCAGTTTGTTAAGGTCGCCCACTTAGTGGTCACCTGAGGGCCAGTTTCTCCATTCAGCCCATTGCTGATTCATAGATTAGAGAATCAGGAACTGGGAGAAAATATGAGGACCCCAAGGAATCGTGGAGAAACCCAGACGTGCGACAGAGAATGGGATATTGTGGTTTCAGGAAATGGACGATTAATGTTGAAACTGGTGAAATGCACAGATTAACACTGAGAGGAGATTGGGAAGAAGGAGGTTTATTATTTTTAAACTGTCTTCAGTTTCATTCTAGACTGCTGGTATTTTAGCCGACTTGCTCTGCAGAACCAATCTCAGTGTCCAGAACCCAACTGTCTTTATTCGGAGCTTGGTTCCGCCACGCCCTTCCTAAGTCTCAGCACCCACCCGAGCAGAACTTGAACCCACACCCCGCGTGTCCTGGCCTCAGAACCACACGCCTGGGCCCTGCTCCCAGGGGTCACGGGGACCCTGGGGATAAGGCTTGTCACAGGCAGAGGCGGCTTCACCTCTCGTTGCACAGTTAACCAATACCACAGTGAGCAAGAGAGAAAAACATCAAAAAATAAACCCCACAAAGTACCCTTCACTAAGCCCCCGCTGTTTCCACGACTCTTCCCCAGTGTGTCACCAGGGGCCTGTGTCTGCACAAGAAGCACCAATCATGGGAAGGCGACTGGGGCTCCAGCATCCTTGCCTTGACTCTGATGTGGATTCTCTGAACCACCACCTCTCCGTGCTAGAGCATTTCCAGGGACCACGTCCTGCGCTATTGTATTTAGTAAGCTCACCATCTAATCGCACACGGACGGCCAAGAAGACACAGCAGAGCGGCCGATCTGAAGGCCGCGTGAGCAAAAGGCCTCAGGCACTTCCGAACAAGGACATGACCCTGACCATAACCAACTGGCCGGGGACCTGACCTGACCCACAGGCCCCCCAGAAGTGGAGGCAACACACCTCGGATCCTTAGGAGACTTCCTTTCCCAGCAGTAAGTGGAGCTCACCTGGGCGTGTCTCCCTGTTACAGTGTGAAATGACTAGAGGAACATGGAAAATAAAGAGGAAGGGTGTCAGGAGGGCTTCCCCCATAGACAAGAAAGATAGGAATTTCAGCACAACCACCTGGGCTCTGCCTGGACGGAGGGAGGGGCTGAGCCACTCAAGGGTCTCCCTGGAGGGCTGGGTTCCCCTCCGCTCTGATTGATCTGCGATTCTATACATGTATCGAATGGGAGGGTCTAAGCTGTCATTGAAAATAAAAGTACACCAACTATACTTCAATAAAATAAATAAATAAAATAAAATAAAAAAATAAAAGTGACAACAGCTGGGCTGCCTGGAGAGGCTGTGATCCCCAGAGCAAAGGCCAGGCGGGCTCTGTCGCTGAGAGCGTGTGGCCCTGGGCCCCGGGTGCAGTCTCCAGGCCACGGCTGAAGCAGAGGGAGGGGACGAGGGGCAGGGCGGGCCCGATCAGCGCGTGGACGCTGGCCAAGGTCAGCTCTGGGCCCCGGTCCCGGGGTCGCGGGGGGCTGAGTCAGGGCCCTAGACACCAGTGGGGAGAAAGCGCCTTCATAATGAAAACCCGGGGTGGGGGGGGGACCTGCAGCCCACGGCAGAGCGGAGGGTGGAGGGCTCCACAGAGAGGCAGCAGGAAGCCTCGCGGCGCTGATCCAGACGCCTCCCCGCCATCGAGGGGCGCTGGGCTCCGCTGAACTTGCTTCTCTTAACAGTCTGTCGGTTTGTGTGGCTCTGCTCTGTGTCGGGACCCAGAGGCTCCCACCGCTGCTCCTTCTGTCTCCGCTGGGGTCCGTCCTTCTCTCTGTGTCCCCCCTCCAGGGTGGTCTCCTCCAGGCCCATGGCTTTAAATACTGGGGCAGCTAAGTAATGATCCCTCTACCCCAAAAACGTTATGTGTCCTGGTTCTCAGAACCTGGGACTGTGTCACCTTACAGGGCAAGAGGGACTCTGCAAGTGTGATTAAGTTAAGGGCTGTGAGTTGGTGATGGGATTAGCTGGGCGGGCCCAGCATGATCGCGAGATCCTTCTAAGCAAAAAAGGAGGGCAGAAGAGTCAGAGAGATGTGACGACAGAAGCAGAGGTCAGAAAGACAGAGACTGGAAGACGTCAGGCTGACGGCCTCGAAGAGGCAGGGGGGGCAGGAGCCAAGGGGCGTGGGTGCCTCGAGACGCTGGAAGAGGCAAGGGAAGCTCCAGAAGGCAGGCAGCCGCGCCCACACCTCGGCTTCTGGACTCCAGAGTCACGAGGGATTTGCGTGCTTTAAGCCACTAAGTCTGGAGTGACTGTAGCAGCCACAGCACCTGTAGGTCGATGCGCCCTCAGTCCTGCCTCTGCTGGGTTCCAGCCCCGGGTGTGGGGGGCTCCCCTGTCCACTTCGTGTCTAACAGGCAACCCAGTGTCAACGGGTCTGACCCGTGTCCTGGTCTCCTCCACACCTGCTCCACCCTCGCCTTCCCCAGGTGAGGTGACCACACCTCCATGCCCCAGTTCCTCAGGCCATGGCTCTGGAGTGACCCTGACCTTGACGCCTCCCATACTCCACACCCCACATGCAACCCGTGGGCAAACGTGCAGGTGCCCCCTTCAGAGCTCATCTGACCGCTTCTCCGTAGCCCACCGCCTGCAGAGCGGAAGCCGGGTCTTGTTACTCCCCTGCCCGAAGGCCTGCAGCCACGCGGGGAAAGGCCCAAGTCCTGCCCGGGTCCTCAGCCCCCCGACGGCCTGCTTCCCATCACGGCTCTGACCTCCTCTCAGTGTTCCGCCACCAGGAGCCTTGCAGGCATTTCCTTGGCTACCTCCCCCCCTTGAGTCTTTATACAATGTCTCCTTCGCAATAGGCCTACCAACCCACAAACGTCACCA
Source organism: Eschrichtius robustus (assembly GCF_028021215.1). Classification (NCBI taxonomy): domain Eukaryota; kingdom Metazoa; phylum Chordata; class Mammalia; order Artiodactyla; family Eschrichtiidae; genus Eschrichtius; species Eschrichtius robustus. The sequence continues at coordinate 3,475,116 of NC_090828.1, forward strand.
AGACAACAGGGAGCCCAGGGGACAGCTAAGCCTTGGAGGTCTGGTGGAGGAATATGCAAAGGCAGAGGGGGAGTAAGCAACGCCGGGTGGGTTTTAGCTCAGCCCACAGGGAGAGACATGCAAAACGGCGCTGGGGCCTCCATGCTGAGGATGAGGTGCCCCCAACACTGCTGGAAAGAGGCAGAAGGCAGCCTTTGTCCTAAATGCCCTTGCTCCCAGCTTCTGGGTGTTTCAGGCCAGCATCAAGACTTTCCCTATTCATCACCTTTAGCTCTTTTGTTCGTGCAATGCCGTGCCCTAAGCATCAACCCGCTTAGGAGAGAATGTCACCCTGGGGTTGGATCAAGTTGAAATAAAACTATTCAGGGAATATCTGACTCTCAGGAGGAAAGTCACATCTCCTTCTTTTAATTAGGAAGAAACTTAATTAAAGTTTCTTAAGGCCAGAAAGCAGAATGTTTCCCAGCGCCCGGCTTCCGGCCAGTGTCCTGTACCGGAGCTCCTGCTGTCTGGCCACTCAGAGGGCCGCGAGGTGACAGTCCCTCCGGAGGCCGCCAGGGCTGCGCTGCAGGGGCCCAGCCACACACACTCACTCTAGTCTCTCCTCTTCTTTCCTTCGCAGGTCAAAGTCCCGTTGAACCACTTCCCAGACGTGCTTGGCCTCTTCATCCGTGAGCGTGGAAAGATCCAGTTTTTTCCCCATCTCTGCTTCTCGTCAGGGTCACACCTGGAATAACACAGGACCACAGTGTTCAGCCCAGGAAGCCCACGTGCAGATGCCGGCCAATTCACAAAGAAGAGGCAACACAGAAAGTGCTGATTGATTTCCCAGCAGCTGGAACCTGGGTTAGATGGTTTTAGAAAACAGGCAAATGGGTGTCTGGAAATGTGTGCAGTCGAAATAAATGAACTCGTGTGTACAATCCCCATACCCCAGGAGTCAGACTTCAGATGACGTTATGCCCTTTTCGAGGACACGGAAGACCCCAATCAATGCCAAGAGGACAAAGGAAGGAGAATCCAAATGTCAAAAACCAAGAGGAGGAGAGCTTTACCACCTTGCTCGCTATGCAGTGTGCTCTGCGGACCAGCAGCACCTCCCAGAGCCCGTGAGACACGCAGACTCCCAGGCCCTGCCCCAGCCCTGCCGACTCAGAATCTGCATCCTAACAAGATCTTCTGGTGACACCTCCACCTGTCTCTCCCTCCCCCTTCACGCCTGTCCCTTGAGTATTTCTTCACACCTCCTAACAGCTGGTGACATCACATATCGCGATGACGGCGACTTCTCCCTGGCACATGGGGGTGCTTTTCTGTGCTCCCACCTCTCTGATCTTCGTCAGGCCATACAGGGGCCCCTTGGCCAGAGACTGTGGCCACTACACCCCATCCAGCTCTGCTCTGGGGGAAGATTCTGTTTGGGTGACAGGTTCCCTGTGGGCAACCGAGAGTTCAAGAACCTCTGTGTGGCTTCAGCGAGTCTTCACTGAAGACCGAAATCTGCTTTTTAGGAACATCAGAGAAGGGATCCAATCTGTCTGCTCTCACTGGGAAACCTTAACACCCATCGAAAGACCCAATTTTGCTTCTGAATGCTGGGGAACATCTCCCTTTCACCAGTGCTGACCAGCCGAAAGTACTCTCTGCAGAAACGTGAACACAACTTGCTCCGTGTTAGAAAACTGCTTTGCTCTACAAGAGGTTAATTATGAAAAGTGACATTTTCTGAGCAACACTCCATACCAGCTAAAATGGAAATGTCCACAGAGATCCCACGGCTGTCAACTAAACCGCTTCCTGGCTTGTGCCTTAAAATCGGTGACAAATAATTTCTTAAATTTTTTGCACCGACCCCTCAGTACTTCCATCCTCAAGCACCGCACTGACTCTGAACGATGCATTAAGAGGATGCCCTGATGTGCCAGAATCATTCAAACTATTTTCATTACAGTTGACTTTAGATTTTGGACATGAAAACATTAAACCAAGACTGATGCCTGATGCTCCTCTAGAGCACACAGTTTCTGTTTTTAAAAAAACTGGAACAAAAAGTCATTTGATGGATGACTGGGGTTTACTCATTTTTGTTTTTCACCATTGTTGAAAAAAATTCTATCATAAGAAGCCCATTCATTGACATTCTCTTTCCAGAGCAGATGAAAGCCGTGACCATCAGCTGAGTTAGCTGGCATTCTCTCTCCTCTCCTCAAGGAAAAGTCACAATTCCAGGCCTTATTTCAAGAAACTAAAATTGTGAGGTGTGAGGGAGAAGAGCAGAACAAAAGGAAACGAGTATATCTTTCTTGTCACGCAAGCTTAACCGTCTTAGAGCATGTCAGTGACCGATAAGGGATGGATGGAAAGGTCACTAGGAGTCAGAACTGCCACCTGGAGGCTTCGCACCCACAGGATCCCCCCCCACCCCAGCCCCCGCTCAAGCCTGTTTCTTTTGTTTGATGCGTCTTTCTAACAAGGATGGCACTTGGTTTCCCAGCTCAGATAGCAAAGGCCATCGAGGTCTAGGAACGGGCGCGCACTGGACCAGGGAGGGTCCGGGCACCTCTGGCGAGGCGGGTGCCTGCCGGGGTCGGGTGGGGAAGAGGCCCAGCCTGGCTGCCTGCTGCCTGGAGTGATGCCGGGCAGCAACCTACTGAGATGTGAACAGGGGAGACCAGCATGCAGAGGGAAGCAGACAGCCTCCCACGCTTCAAGGGGACCAAGGCACCATGGCTTAGCGCCATTTCGGAGGTTCCAGGGATGACCCTGAGTTGTTGAGGAAAGTGATATGTGTTCATGATGCTCTGTTTCATGAAGCCAGGAACGATGCAATACAGACTTCGAAAAACAAGCATCCCACATAGCTAAACCAAGAGCAGACTGCCGGTACTTCATGGATTAGACATTATCTGAAAAATTGTACTCTGGTGCCTATTTTTATTTATTTATTTAACATCTTTATTGGAGTATAATTGCTTTACAATGGTGTGTTAGTTTCTGCTGTATAACAAAGTGAATCAGCTATACTTATACACATATCCCCATATCTCCTCCCTCTTGCGTCTCCCTCCCACCCACCCTATCCCACCCCTCTAGGTGGTCACAAAGCACCGAGCTGATCTCCCCGTGCTATGCGGCTGCTTCCCACTAGCTATCTATTTTACATTTGGTAGTGTATATATGTCCATGCCACTCTCTCGCTTCGTCCCAGCTTACCCTTCCCCCTCCCCGTGTCCTCAAGTCCATTCTCTACATCTGCGTCTTTATTCCTGTCCTGCCCCTGGGTTCTTCAGAACCTTTCTTTTTTTTTTTTAGACTCCATATATATGTGTTAGCATATGGTATTTGTTTTTCTCTTTCTGACTCACTTCACTCTGTATGACAGACTCTAGGTCCATCCACCTCACTACAAATAACTCAATTTCGTTTCTTTTCATGGCTGAGTAATATTCCATTGTATATATGTGCCACATCTTCTTTGTCCATTCATCTGTCGATGGACACTTAGGTTGCTTCCATGTCCTGGCTATTGTAAATAGAGCTGCAATGAACATTGTGGTACATGACTCTTTTTGAATTATGGTTTTCTCAGGGTATATGTGGTGCCTATTTTTAGCTGTGGTCCAACATCTGGGTGAGCAGGAGGTGCAGGGAGAGGAGGGGAGGGAGAGTGATTCCAAATTGCAGACGCATCCCATATGTAGGATGCTGTGCCACGCAGTAGGGATGCGATGCTTCCGAGGGAAGCATGTTCTCAGGACAGCCAGGGGTCAGGAGCCTGGCTCCCGACATGGGTCCACGACACGGGTGGTCCATGACATGGATCTTTATCTACTGTGACCAAATCTTCCCATGTAGTGAATTAATGATGTGCAGAAGCTTAAAGCTATTTAGTTATTTATTTAAAGATTTTTGGATGTGGACCATTTTCAAAGTCTTATTGAATTTGTTACAACATTGCTTCTGTTTTATGTTTTGTGTTTTTGGCCCCGAGGCATGTGAGATCTTAGCTCCCCAACCAGGGATTGAACCTGCACCCCCTGCATTGGAAGGTGAAGTCTTAACCACTGGACTGCCAGGGAAGTCCCAGCATTTTATTATTTTTATTAACTTATTTTTTTCATTGTTGTCGTTGGTGGTGGTGGTGATGATGGGTGGTGGGGTGATGGTTTAAAGCTTTTAAAAAACTATCTTCAGGAAATAATCTGAAGTCGAATGGAGAATATGTTTGATTTCAGTATTCAAAATACATAAACCAAAAGTCACTGGCAATCGAGGCGTGTGCTGCTAGCACCCCTTCTGGCTTGCGTCAGGCTGATGGGGGAACTTGGGGTATGGTGGAAGGGCAGCCCCTCTGCCAGGTACGGCCACGCTGAGGGATCCACGTGGATTCACGGAGGGGACAGCCTTTCAGCCACAGTCATCTCTCTCCTCACTCCCCACTTTGCTTGCTCACCAAGACCCTGATCTCCACCCGGTATCCCTCCAACCGTAACACTCAAGGGGGAACATGGCAGCAGAGGACATGCTGGACCCACGGAGGGTGCCGGGCTCTGACCTGCCCTAGCCTGGGGGAGCCCCCCAGGGCGTGCGTGCTGGGGAGGGCAGCCCCCACCAGGCTCCACCTGCTCCTGGTTCCGCTTCGGTGTAGATAACGCCTAGTCATGAGCTTCCTGAACAAAACACTTTCAATGTGCGCCTGGTCCACAGCTCAGACTTAACCACATTTGTAATCTTTGAGACTGTTAGCCCTCCCCCATCGCTAAAACGCTATAACGGAGAAAAGAGAGCGTGACACGGAGGTTAATGAGTTGGAAAGAGACGGTAGAACAGGTTTTACCAAGTGGATATCCTGAACCCAGACCACCGCCTTTCAATGGTGGGTCATCTTTATCTGTTAAAGATTTGAGTTCATATTTTGGCCACATTAAAGGGAGATCTGGGCAGGGATCCCTCCTACACAAAACTTGGGCTGGCGGCCCCCTGAGCCTGGGAACGATGGCAATTATGAGTAGTCACCAACGCCTGAGCAGATAAACTTTGCAACAAGTCCAAGTTCCTCTTTAATGCCCAACAAACAATGGCAGGAATGCTCTCTGACTCAGAATCAGGTGGGCAACTCTTGCTGATAAAGATGCAGGCACATTCCTGAGGGGAAGGCCCAGGTGCCAGCTGTGGGGCCTCTGTGTTAACCCTTTGCGGCTGCTTCCCAAAGCTGGCCTGTGTGGTCACTTCTGCAGGCAGGGCCTGCTGCCCACTGGCAGCAACCAAACCCCCAACCCTCGTCAGCTGCAAAATGAGCACCTTCCCCCCACCCCTGCAGGTGCTCTGAAATCACTCCAGCAGCAATGGCCCTGCAGCTTGCCTCCCGCCTGCCCGTTCTCTCCGTTCTCCCAGCTCCCTGGGAAGCTGCTGGAAACCTTGTTTACGCACGGACATAGTTCTGCACTTGCAGCTAAAGCCTCAGCTCTAGTCTCCACAGCAAGGACAGGTCCCAAGGTGACGCTGAGGGACGAGGTTGCGGCTGAGCTTCAGGAGTTGGGTTCCTATCCCAGTTCAGGCACCAACCAGCCCTGCGACTTGGGACAAGTCCCCTTCCTCTCTGGGTCTCAGTTTTTCCATCTGTACCATGACCTCTATGTCTCTCTCCAGCCCTGGGTGATGCCAGGATGTCAGGATTAAAGGGAGAGGTGACAGGGTGGGTAGAGAGGAGTGGGCTCTTCCTCCAGAGATTGCTTCTGAAAAGGACGAGACAGCCCTAGAAGGCTGACCCAATGGCATGAACTGGGGGCAGCCATGAGAAGTCACCACACTGTCATCCGAGGGCACCAAAGTCTCCCTTCTGTGTAGCTTACAGGGCTCTGGATCCTTTTCACCACCCCCAAGCCTTCCACTCAGCTGGCTTTAAATTTTCAATCACTAATGCCTTAATCAATAAGACCCACTGACTGCTAGTCTATGTGCCTGGAATTGTCTTCAGCGAATCCTGCGGGGCACCTACCACTGCACCCAGATTTTGGATGTGGTGGAGCACAGGGACCTATGATTGGTGCTTGGATCTAAGGCGTGAGGCCCTGGCACGGGGCTCTTGCCCAAGAGAGCTGTGTCTTACTGAGGTCAGCAGAGTGGCTGACAATCCAGTGGAGGGCTGGACGTCGGAGGACAGAGGTGAACGGGCTGAACCCAGGTGCCAATGTCACTGCTCCGCTGCCATGGTCTGCAAGCCCTGGCCTTCTCCTTGGGGCTTCATGGCCAAGCGCAGTCCCACCTTTGCACCTGGTGGGCTAGTGGGGGCCTCACCTCCCCCCTTTATCATTCCAACCTCTCAGAAAGAAATGTGTAACTAAAATTTTAAAAAACAAACATAAAAATGCAAAGACCCCAACCCAACGGAAAATGAAATGGGGTTTTCAACATTTGGTTAAGGTGAGTAGGACACAGCCTGGGAAACTGCAGGGGATTTGTAAAGAGGTCTGGCTCAGGCAGGGACCTGGGGCCAGTGCCCACTGTGTGACTCTCTTCGCCTACAGACCCTTCCCCCATCCCGATCACAAGGTGGTGGGCCGTCGAGGGGCGTGCCGGCAAACAAAACATAATTCCAATAAAAGTGGGGCTTTCAGAGGCCCCAAAGTCCAGGACGCCTCCTCCCATGCCACGACACCACCCGGGCTCTCTCTCTACGAGCAGGAGGGGGGTCTCTCCCCAAACAGCCTCAGGCCCCTGGGCGACCAGCCGGAGTGAGTCTCCTCCGAGGCCGGCCGTCTCCTTCGAGCCTCAGCCCCGTCTGCATGTAGATCCGCAACAGGGCTTTTTTGCTCCCTGAGGATCCAGACCAGTCTGACCAAACTATCTGGGTGAAGCCTGGGTTTGGGGTTCGGTGGGTTGGACACGTCCTCCTCATCAGCCGGGACCGAGGCCTGGGGGCCGCTGGGGGCGTTTTCACACCGGCGGGGCTGCACCCAGCACCGCGGACCCGCCCTGAACCTGGGGCCTCCGGGATATCCCGGGCGCCCCCGGACCCCGCCGTTCCCCCTTCTCCCCGAACTCACCGACTCCTTTCCGGGGGCGTGTCGGCCTGGCCCGGACCCCGGGGTTGCTCTCTGCGGTCCTGCTAGGGAGAGCGAGGCGACGGGCCGGGCGTCGGGTCGCGGCGCGTTGAGGCCAGGAGGGCAGACACGGGCCAGGCAGGGCGCAGGGCGCGCAGCGGAGGGAGGGGCGAGGTCCCGGAGGCGCCCGCCGGGTCACGAGGACCGCGCCCCGCCCCGCCCCGCCCCGCCCCGCCCAGCTCCGGGAGGTCCGGGCACCTCGGGGTGCCGGCGGAGCGCGGGGCGGACACCCGGGGCGGACACCCGGGGCGCCCGCGCGGGAGGCGCCAGTGCCGGGCAGAGCCCACCGCTCCTCGCCCCCAGCCTACTTCGGGGAGGAAGGCAGGGAGGGGCGGGCTGAGCCCACACCTGGCGAGTCGGGAGACTGCGCGGTGATGCGGCCGCCGCCGTCCTGCCCTCGGCGCGAAGGGAGCCGCTGGCCTTTCTCGCCCTCGGAGCGCGCGGTACCTCGTTTAATTCCCATCCCAACTCTGCGCGATTGACTCCGGTTTTACAGATGGGGAAACTGAGGCCCGGGAAAGCGCCTTCCCCAAAGCCACAGACTAACTCGTGGGAACGCCTTACTGGTAAGTGGGACTCTGGACCCCGTGTTTCCTGAGGCAGACGCGCGCCCCTCCACGTTTTCCCCCCCGCCCTGGCTGGACCCGGAAGCTCAAACGCCAGTAGCCCCGCCACGGGGAGGGCACCGAGACCTTGCGCGCCAAAAAAGTCCCGCAAGTCACAGCCGCGGCTCGCGGCGGGGTCAGCATCCGCGCACAGACGGGGCGGGTGCGCGTGCGAGGATGCCCTGCGTAACGCCCTCCGAGCTCCCGCGCCGCCGTCTCACTTTCCGCGCCCGGACTCGCGCTCAGGGACGCCTCAAACCCGCCACCAGCTCCAGCCACCGTGCGGTGCCCGCTTGTCCTTCCCAAACCCCCTGGACATTAAACGGCGTCACCATCTTCCCTTTCCCTTCCGGAGTTGGGCGCATCAAAGCACTCCCCCCTCCTCCCTCTCACTTACTATTGATAAAAGAAGATCAAACAAAACTACATTCTTTCCTCCAGGAACTACTTTCGAAACTTTCCATATCTGCGAAATGGGGATAGGAATATAAATAAATAAATGATCAGTGCTGTTAGGTGAACAAATACTGGTATCTCCGTTTTACAGAGGAGGAAACTAAACCTTATAGGATCATTGTAATGTCATATTGGATAATTTATAAAGCACTTTCAAAAAAGCCACACAATTCAGCTCGGGTTAGAGCTCTGGTTGCCTGCTGTGCCCGCGGAAGCGCTGTTAAGTGCATGTGGGTATTTCTGTCCTCTGGGCTACATAGGCGCTCTGGCCAAGCACCATCAACTGTGTGTGCGAACCCGGGAAGTAAGGTGACACTTACACTTAACCCAGAGTTTCCAGAAACCCTGTGAGCCGGTTCTTATGTTTTTCATTTCCTTACCATATACTTTACTGTTGCTTATAAAATTAACAGATCCCTTAAAAGTCGGTATCAGGACCGTTTTTTTTTTTAATGTGTGTTTTATCTTTCATTTTTTAAAAAAATTGAAGTATAGTTGATTTACAATGTTGTGTTAGTTTCAGGTGTACAGTAAAGTGATTCAGGTATGCATATACATATATCTAGTCTTTTTCAGATTCTTTTCCATTATGGATTATTACAAGATATTGAATATAGTTCCCTGTGCTATACAGTAAGTCCTTGTTGTTTATCTATTTTATATACAGTAGTGTGTATCTGTTAATCCCAAAGTCCTAATTTATCCCCCCCCCCCCTTTCCCCTTTGGTAACCATAGTTTGTTTTCTAAGTCTGTGAGTCTATTTTTGTTTTGTAAATAAGTTCATTTGTACTATTTTTTAGATCCCACATATAAGTGATATCATGTGATATTTGTCTTTCTCTGACTGACTTCGCTTAGTATGATAATTTCTAGGTCCATCTATGTTGCTGCAAATGGCACTATTTCATTCTTTTTTATGGCTGAGAAGTATTCCACTGTATATTTGCACCACATCTTCTGTCAGTGGACGTTTAGGTTGCTTCCATGTCTTCCTGGCTATTGTAAATAGTGCTGCCATGAACATTGGGGTGCCTGTATCTTTTCAAATGAGAGTTTTCATCTCTTTTGGATATATGCCCAGGAGTGGGATTGCTGGATCATCTGGTAACTCTATTTTTACTTTTTAGAGTAACTTCCATACTCTTGTCCATAGTTTTAAAATGTTTTTTATACTTTCATGCTTATGTATTTAAATTAGTGGGTTTTAAGTAATGTGTAAAACTGATACATGGTGGTGTGTGATTAAGATATATGGTAAAGAATATGAACAGTATGAAATGAAAAGTCAAACTCAATCTTATTCCTTCACCCAAGCCCACTTCCCAAAAACCATCATTAGCAGTGGTGCCTTGTGTATTCTGCCTGAATTATTGTGTGTGGTTAAGCATGTGGACTCTGGAACCAGCTGCAGGAGTTGGACCCCAGCTGAGCGCATCCTCATTGGGCTGTTACTTATCCTCCCCCAGGCTCAATTCTCTCTTCTACACGGTGGGGATAGCAACAGGATCTACACAGTAGGGTCGTTCTGAATCAGAATACACAAAGCACTCGGATGAGACCTGCCATGAGGTGAGTGCTAGGTAGATATTAACCCCTGTTAGTATAGACCTGGTTCATTCTTTTTAATGGTTGCAGAGTAGCCACTGCATGAGTTTACCATCCTTATTTTACTGCTCTCCTATTGATGGACAGTTAACTTTGGATTTTTTGCTATTTAAAAATATTTCTGCCGTAAACATCTTGCGTATAATGTGTAATATCACTGGCATATACATATTTATGATGGTACATGAATGTAACTGTACCTACATACGTATCATTGTACATACACGCGAATACAAATATATCTATACAATAAAATCCTAACATTAAATTGCCGAGTCAAAGGATGTATGCAATTTTTAAGAGAAAATTCTAGAATTGAAAAAGTTTAAATTATTGAAACAATCTCAAAAATGACATAAATTTGGAAGTATGATGCAAAGAAGTCCTCCTTCCAATTTGTAAGTTGCTGACGTGATGTTTAGGTATGTATTTTACAAACAAGGACAAACTTCTACAAAACTTCAATCCAACCATCAAAATCGGTAAATGATATGCTGTTATGTATAATCATGAGAACCCTTTCCAGTTTTGCCAGTTGTCTCAATAATTATCCTTTATTGTGAAGGATCCAGTTCAGAATATCTTGATTTCTTAATTTAGCTATTTACGGGGAGAAGGGAGGGGACAGAGAACAGAGGAGGGGAAAGGTAAGCAGTGGGGCTTGGTGGCTGCTGGCCAGGATCTTGGGCTCGGTTGTTTCTCCTCCTCCTGGTATTCTTGGCTTGCCTGGGCCTTACCTTTGGAGCCCTGGCCCCTTGCTAGCTTCTCAGGGCTCCCAGTGTGCCCCTTGGTGCTACCCTCTGGCTCCCTTTTTTGCCTCTGCCCCTGTATCTGCCCTTCCTCGTTCACTTCCTTCAGGCTGGCTTTCTTTTTTAAGACTGTGTGGTCCAATCCTGTCTCTTACAGATGAGAAAACTGATGCTCAGAGAGGGGGTGGCATACACCCAAGGCCACACAGTGAGTTAGAGATGGCTCACCTCTCCAGCAGCAAGCCTCTCCAGAAGCCATCACGGACCCTCAAGAAGTCGGCTTGGTGGGTGGACACCAGAGGGCAGTAGAGGGCCCCTCCCCACTTCTTGTCTTAAAAGTGGCTGTCAGGAGACCCTGCCTTCTCTGAGATATAGGGGTGGACACAGCAAGGAAGGCAGGATGGCTGTCTCGGCCATGCCATCAGGAAGCTCACCACGGAAGATGGGCCTCAGGGGAGCGCCCTTTAATTTCACTGTTTGGCAGTCCCCCGTCTTCAGGGATAGCTGGACAGGCAAGTCCTGTTCAGGGCTGGGCTGGGACTTCCCTCATCTCTGCTGGTAGAGAGGAGACCCCAAGGGGGAGGAGGCCCCTGGCCCACCAGGGAGCATCCTGCAGCGTCTGGAAGTGCCAGCTTCCCCCGAGGATCAGTGCTGAAAGGCCTGCGGTCCCCTATCCACCGCCCCTCTTGGGTCCTTGATAGAGCTCACCAGCAGGCAGCAGTTAAATCCCTCCTGCCTTCTCCCCTGTCTAAATCCTCTGGGCTGGTTTGCCATTGGGCTAAGCAGGGCGTCTGGATTTTTGAGATGAACGCCCAGGAAGTTGAACACACGTAAAGTACCACCCCCAATCCCAGCCATGTTCAGTAAACTATATTTTACAAGAAAACACATTTAAATGGTACAAATGAACTTATTTACAAAACAGAAATGGAGTCACAGATGTAGAAAGCAAACTTATGGTTACCAGGGGGGAAAAAGGGGTGGGGGAGGGATAAATTGGGAGATTGGGATTGACATATACACACTACGATATATGAAATAGATAACTAATAAGGACCTACCGCATAGCACAGGGAACTCTAGTCAATACTCTGTAATGACTTATATGGGAAAAGAATCTAAAAAAGAGTGGATCTGTGTATACGTAGAACTGATTCACTTTGCTGTACAGCAGAAACTAACACAACGTTGTACATCAACTAGACTCCAGTAAAAATTTTAAAAAAAAGAAAATGCATTTACATCAAATACTGAATGATTTTCTTTCTTTTATACATCTGAAAAACTGAGAAAAATCCCATTTTGGGACGTGTTCTCCTGGCTTTGTGGCTGTTCTCCTGGGCGGGGAATCCTAGGGCCTTTGAGGAGGTGTCACCTGACCCTGCTGCCCGCCCGCTCTTCAGCGCACAGGGCCCCGTGACTGCAGTGGAGCACATACAGTGACCCCTGAGCTGTGTGTCTCGGGGGGTGGGGGGGTTCGGGGGTCAGAACCACGCCCAGGAAAGCGCCTGTCTGCTTGTCTCCCAGCCTCCGCCTGCCTTCCCTCTCGTTTTCCGAGAGCTCCAGCCCTTTTCAGAATGATGTCCCTGCCCCACTCACTTGCACAAGTCCTACTCCTGTCGGGTGTCAGCTCAACTGTCCTCCCCTCAGAAAAGCATTTCCTGCCTGTCCAGCCCTCCCCACTATCAGACTCCCCATTATTCCCGTCACGTTCTTACACAACCATTCTCATGGTTTACCCACCACCTGTGTGAGGTGCTCTGGTAACGTCTTTGCTCCCCTGCTCTAAGGTCCGGCAGCCCCAGGACTGGCATGTTCACTTTGACGTCCCTGCTGCCACACTTGGCCCATGGTTGGTCTCTGATGACTACTTGTTGAATAAATATTGTTCAGTAATCATAGTTAAGTATTCTGATGATGCCCTTGATTTTAACTTTGACTGATGGGCATCTTCCAAACAGAGCTCTGTTCCCACCACCCAGGTGAACTAAGCTCAGGGCACCTTCCGGGGAGAAGTGCCGGTTGAGAAGAGGGCTGGTGGAAAGGTGGGATGCAGGGCTGGGAGAGGGAAGCCTGCTTTCTTCTGGGGCCGTCGTTCCCCTCTTCCTCTCACCCTTCATCAGCCCTTACTGTGTTTTGAGACAGCAGCCCCCAGCTCATCTCAGCCTCTTCCCCTATCTTGGGTTGGTCTGAGCTCATCCTTGCTTTTTCTCCCCAGGAAGGATGTGTCAGAGGGCAAGGAACAGTCCCCTTCTACTCAGAGCTGAACAGAATTCATTTGCCTGTTTCTATCCCATGTTCAGTAGATCAGAAATGTAGGGTTTGAAAACTCATTTTGGCAAGTTGCTTTCCCCCCATCTGAACACATGAGGAATTAGATTTTGATGAGTGCTTAGAAGGAGCCCTAATTAGGCAGAGAGGCCAGCCAAGAAGAGGGAAAAATCTGAAGAATGAAGCCCTTGACTCTAAAGCCATCAGACCACTCAGGCTTTCAGGGTTTTGGAAGCTTCAGATGATGTGAGACATGAGCCAATGAGCACTTGTCTTTCCCTAAAGTAGCTTAATTAGGAGCTTTCATTATGAAGGGTTCAGGAATTGAGCAGAAATGGTTCATACTGAAGGGAAAGAACTTAGGCAATAAAGTTTTATGCTCTATTCTCAGAAGACCCTCTTCTGGAAATCTCAGTTGTGTTTATGAAGGGAAGGAGCATGAAGGGAACTGGTCCTCACTGAAGACCTACTGGGTGCCTGTGAGCATTGTCTGGTTGCCTGACTTATATAATATCAATTGTATTGTGTGCCTGAGCTGTACAGTATTAGTTGAGTTGGGTGCCTGACCTGTACAGTATCAATTGTGTTGGGTGCCTGAGCTGTACAGTATTAGCTGAGTTGGGTGCCTGACGTGTACAGTATCAATTGTGTTGGGTGCTTGACCTCTACAGTATCAATTGTGTTGGGTGCCTGAGCTGTACAGTATCATTTGAGTTAGGTGCCTGACCTATGCAGTAGCAGTTGAACTGGGTGCCTGACATATACAGTATCAATTGGGTTGTGCAGGTCAGGAAGCTAAGACACTAGCCCAGGGTCACTCAGTTAGAGAGGTGAGATCAGATTCAAATCCCGGTCTGAGAGTCTCAAAGCCTAGACTTTCACCTTGCCCTGTGGCTCTCACCACAGCAAGAGTGACCAGCTCAGTTGATGTTGGCATAACCAGAGGTAGAAAAGCTGTGAAGAGCAGACCTAGAAACTGAAACCCAGAGCCCTTCTGGTGGTTACTTGCTGGGACACATGAGGGGAAGTGGCTAGGTTAGCCCCTGAGAGCATCCTGCCCTCCATCATGGGGTGGTCACCTCCACCTCTGGGTCCCCAAATCATGGTTGCTAAATCAGGCATTACAGTGACAATTCTTTCCACCCCTCCTTCACTTCCGTAATTCACAGAATGACCTGATTTCAGTTTTAACAGTGTACGTTGCACTTCACATTAAACTCTCATACAAAAGTTCTGGAACATTTGCAGTGTTGCTGATGACCTTCCCCATCGTGAAATCTGTCACAAGATCTCTCACTTGAGCTGCTGCCACCCTCACCCTCTCTGTCTGATGTCAGTACAGGCTCGGGAGTCAGTGCCAACTGGAAACCAGCCCAGAACCAGGAGTGGGATTCCAACAGTACCTCACCCACTGCTTCCCCACCCCGTGGCCAGGTCCCAAAGCTCATGGCCAACCAAGAAATGTATGCCACCCCATCCTTAGCCCACAGATCCTCCCCTCACCCTTCCCGTAACCCCATATTCACCCCCATTTTCGCGTTAACGGTCCTGTTTCCCACACCCTCGCCACCACCTGAACCCCACACCCAGTTGCAGTTTCCAGCTTCCTGACCCCAGGAATCCAAACGGGCTTGCTTGTTTCCTGGAGCACAAGCTATGCCTTCAATTCAGGGTGGAAACTTTATGTCAAACTGTGCTTTCGTGCCTTCACTTTTTCTCCTCCACCCGCCCACAGTTCACCTTCCAAACTGGCTGAAGTTCTACCAGCTCAGGAGGCCGAGCTAGGTCGCTGGTTTTGCAATTAGCTTTGTAAGTGTGTAAGGTTCTGGAGATACCAGATTAGAATTTTCATTTTTAAAGACCAGGTGAGGGAGGGGTGTCCCAGGGTGTGTGATCAGCTAGTTCACAATTCTCTGATCAGTTGATGGTGAGGTAACAGGGTGGTGTCACAGGGCTTAACATTATCAATCCTTAGGTGCCAGTAGGTCTGGAGGCTACATGCTCATGGTCATCTAGTAGTTAATTTCTTCCATTTGGTGGGGGTTTTAGCATCTGTAAAACAACTCCGGAAAAGTGCATCAGATACTATTACCTATGTACCTCAGAGAGACGCTACAGCAGAGGGTATGGGGGTGGGGGGTGGTCTGTCCTGGGAAGACAACATAGGGTCCTGCTCGGTTATAAAGCCATGTGTCTCCTTGCCCTCCACCCAGTGGCATAAGGAGACCTAGGCCAGTCGTTCCAGGTTCACCCAGTGAGGGCAGGTGGCCCAGGGCAGTGCCTTCTGGCCCCAGAGATGACACGAGCAGGGACTGAGAAGAGCCCCAGCAGCACGGGAAGAGTGAAGCAGCCCTGCGTGACATGGCGAGGGCTCAGGACACAAAACTATTGGCAGACAGTCAATCTCTGAACTCCTTGTTATGGGGAAATGAAGCCATGAATGTAGACCAGAACCTACACCTCAGCTAAACAGGTGACTGTTGCTAAAATAGAAGATTTTATTAGGATTGAGTTTCCTACCATAATAGCCAAAATGTCTAGGGTGTAATACAAAATCACTGTTGCTACCAAGAACCAGGAAAACCACTGGATGAGAAAAGACAGTGAACCGAGGCCAGTACTTAGATGAATCAGATGTCGGACTTACCTGACAGGGATTTTACTTCATTTTTTTAAAGATTTATTTTTATTTATTTATTTATTTGGCTGTGCCGTGCGGCATGTGGGATCTTAGTTCCCCGACCAGGGGTTGAACCTGCAGTGGAAGTGTGGAGTCTTAACCACTGGACCGCAAGGGAAGTCCCCCTGACAAGGATTTTAAAGCAGCTGTCATATATCAATGTCAATGCTTCAAACTCAATGTCGGAAAGGCCTCAATTGGGCTTCCCTGGTGGTGCAGTGGTTGAGAATCTGCCTGCCAATGCAGGGGACACGGGTTCGAGCCCTGGTCTGGGAGGATCCCACGTGCCGCGGAGCAACTGGGCCCGTGAGCCACAACTACTGAGCCTGCGCGTCTGGAGCCTGTGCTCCGCAACAAGAGAGGCCGCGATAGTGAGAGGCCCGCGCACCGCGATGAAGAGTGGCCCCCGCTTGCCCCGACTAGAGAAAGCCCTCGCACAGAAACGAAGACCCAACACAGCCAAAAATAAATAAATAAATAAATTAAAAAAAAAAAAAGGCCTCAATAATCAATTAGAAGTCGTGGATTTATAAAACATTATTACTTAGAATTAGGAGACCAGGATGTCACCCACTCGCCGTGTGATCTTGGGGAAGATTTTCAACCTTACTGAGCCTTGATTTCTCTGTCTACAAGGTGGAAGTAATATGTTTGACCTGGCAGGTGAGATGAATCTTACAACAGCATGCTGGCAACACTGTTGGTGCCCACTCGACAGCCACGTTCCTTCTGTGCTCGCAGCACCCTGCTCCCATGGGGAGAAGAGATGCCCCTAGCTGACAGTGCACAGCTCTCCAGCCTCCCTTGCAGCTGGGATGGACCACAGGACACACTTCTGGACGATGGAGGTATGGGGGTAGAGGTTCCTGGAGAGAGCGTGCCTTCCAGAACAAAGCAGGAAAGCCTCACTCAGGGAAAGCCCTGTGTGTCTTATCCTTTCACTTTCTTTCTGCCTGGAACTTGGATGTGAGGTCTGGAGCTGCAGCAGGTATCTGGCAACCAGGAGGAGACAGGCAAGGGTAGAAAGCCTACCTGCTAAGGCTCCTGGGGTGGAAAGACGCGCCTGGAGTCCTGAGCTGAGCTGTGCTCCTGGCAGGCAGTCAATCTCTGAACTCCTTGTTATGGGGAAAAACGAACACCTACGTATCGAGGCCACTGCCATTTGGGTTTTCTGAGCTTATGGCAGAAAGCACTCCTGATTTAATGAAGAAGGTGAGGAAGAGAGTGTTAGTGGCAGTTTATTCAGTGCCAGGTACTGTTCTGAAGGATGACAGTCACCTTTAACCCTCACAGCTACCCGGGGAGGTTGGGGCCAGTCCTGTCCGCATTTCAGGGAGGGCTGAGTAGGGGTGTGGGTGCCTGTCCAAGATGCAGGGTAAGGAGGAGGAGGGGCAGGAACGCATATACCCCACCTTCCTTGTGCTGGCTCAATAAACATTAGTGGTTAATATTTTCTTTGTCGTCGTTAAGGTTACATTAGAGGATTATTCGTGTGTTTGTGTGAGAACCCTTAGGAGGGTCAATGCTTATCGCCCTGAAACTTCCTCTCGCCCTTCCTCTCTTTCTGCCCCTCTTCCTGCATCCTGACCTTCTGCCATGTGGGTAGCACGTGGTGCACAACCTCCTGTCCTAAAGGAGCTGGCAGGGCCAAGGTCAGCCTGCTAAGGCTACTGAGGCTGGCCTGGGCTCCTGCCCCGCGAGGCCTGTTTTCCCACCGTTAACACGGGGACGCCTTGCTGCGCTCAGACAGCACAAGAAGCCTTTGAGCGTAGTGCTGGGCGGCGGGCGGGAGGGGGGGTCCCCGTGCAGCAGGATTTCTGCGGTGTGAATGAGGTCACATCTCACCCTCACCAGCGGGACTCCCTCCCCATCCCACGCCACCCTCCCCCCTTAGTCCACCCACCGCCTCCATCTGGGCCTGGCTGGGGCCTCAAAGGCTTTCCATCTGTGGCCAAAGAGCTTAACTCAAACGCATAATTAAAGACAGGGACGCGGTTTCGGCTGGAGGGTGAGCGCCACACAAGCATGCCGGCGCCCTGCCCGCCCTCGCATGTCTGTCCCCTGGGGTGGCGCCCGTGGGAGTCCGTCCGCCCGCACCCAGGAGGAGCCAGTTGACAGCAGGGAAGCCCAAAGCTCTCCAGTGCCTCCGGCAACCCTCAGGGACACCCTCTCCGGTGGACTTACTTCCCCTGGGGACGAGGGGTCCGCACCTCCCACCCTTTGACTAGGGGAACCTCAGCAAAACCTTGCAGTTGTGGCGCATCAGCGGCGACTAGGACCTCCAAGCCCAGAACACGGGATGTACTACTCCCTCCCCACAGTGTGATGCAAAACAAACCCGGACAGGCCAGAGCGAAGTTCTGGCGATCCAGCACTGGCCACCACCCCCCATCTGCCGCCAAGAGTTTTTATCCACAGTAGTTACTTGAATATTTTTTTCAGTTTGGTTTTGTTTTTAATATCGAATTTAAGAAAAATCTCATCTCTTGGGGCACCTGCCTGGATTGTTGGTGGCCCAGGCCCCCGTGTGCCGGGATCCTGGGGAAATCACCTCCCAGTGGGCTGTCATTCGGGACCTGCAGGGACCTGCACCGGCGGCATATCACATCACTTCCCCCTCTGCTCCGGGTCCAGCTAGGAGAGTCCTGGGCCCTCCCGGGGTGGGGATGGCGCCAGTGCCGGGATTCCCCTCCATCCCACATACGGGGTCAGGAACCCTGGCCTGGTGCCCATCACAGCCCCTGGACCTCGAGGCCGTCAGAGGCCTCCAGGGACCCACCCATGGCTGCCCGGGCCTCTCCAGGGCTGCCCCCTCTCTCTCCAGCCCCAACTAGCAGTTCCTGCTAGGAAGTTGCTCCCAGCAACTCCCCTTCTGGCTGGAACCACCAGAGGAGGCCGGGCCCCCGCCTCCCCACAGGGCAGACCCGAGGGGGGCATCACTTCAGGCCACAGCTGTGGGGCAGGGGGCAGCAGGTGGGTGGGCCGGGCGGGCTGGGTGGGAGAAGGGGCCAGGAATTACTTCTAACTCTCAGGAGGCAGACGGGTGGGACCTGGGTCGACCATTTCCCAGGAACCAGTGGGAAACCGTCTGCCTCTGTTGGTGGCTCAGTCGTGTCACGGGTTCTGTGGTTTCTGGCGCGGGGCCGGCCGCTCTGGCTGTGGGAACGTGCGTCCCGGCTTCCAGGCGACTGAGTCAGGGCTCTGTGGAGACACTGGGAAGGCTTCTTCTCATTGTTCACGCCCAGCATCCACTGCCGACGGGGGCTTCCCTGGAGGGTGGGTGCCCTCCGTGGTTGTCACTCTGTGGAATTCTCCGCGATGTTCCGAGGCCTGGGCAGCTCCGGGACCTCTGCACCACCCCCCGCCCCCCACCCGACCTGGGCTTCGCTCCAACTGCCCTGTCTCGTGCCCATTCTCTTAGCCTGGTCTTGTGGGGGCTCCAGGCCGTGCACCCCACAGGCCTCCCCGAGTGCCTTCTCCCTGCAGGGTCTGGAAAGGAGACGGCCAGAAGAGTTGCTGCCCAGGGACCCCTGGCAGAGGTGTGGGCAGAGTTAAGGGAACCAGCACAGGAGACTGACTTGGCCCTGGAGCTGGTCACAGCGGAGGCCACAGTGGAGGCCGTTGCCACCTTAGGTCTTAAGGGGCAGGTGAGGGCGTGGCTTCTGGAACGTGGAGTGTGGAGCTGTGAAGGGCCGTGTCACCAGCGCTGCGGGATACGGCACAGCCAGGGCCACTGCAGGCAGGGAGGGGAGAAGGACCATGCTCTCCAGGCCTGGCTGGCGCCCCTCGTTGGCTGAGCCCACTGGGAAGCCAGGAGCAGGGGTAGAGTTGATGCAGGCCGTAGAGGTCAGTGTCCGGGACCCAGAGCAGGGTGGGGAGGGGGAGGAGGGGAGGGGGAGTCCGAGGGGCACAGAGGCCCCATGTAGGATGACCGCACATGTCCCTGGGCTTCCAAGTTCCCAGCAGCCCTTTCTGCCCCAGGCTCCCTGGGGTCCCTAAGAAGCAGCAGCTGGTGAGGTGAGAGGCTGCTGACCCCCTCCCAGGCCTCCTGACCCTCTGGCCCCAGGAGCCCCCGCGGCAGGCAACATGGGAGGAGCCTCCGGGGAGGACAAAGCCTTCCCGTCCCTCTGCCTCTCAAGCCCTGGCCTGATTTCGTCCCCAGCGGTAGGCCACGTGCCCACAGTGGTGTCTGCAGAGAGCTGGCACTCGGCAAGTATTTGTGGATTGAAAGCATAAGTGGGTCCTGGGCCCCTCCCTGCTGCTCATTCTCAAAGAAAGGCCACCCCTGCAGGAGTGGGGCAGGCAACCCCGGGCTCCCTGGGGGCCGGGGTACAGCGCCTAGGGTGGTCCCCAGGGCCCTGTGAGTGGGGCACTGCCCTGGGCCTCTGTGCCCGGGGCCCAGCTGACAGTCACCTGCTCCCGCTGCACGTAAAGTGACAACCACGTGACGCTAATCGTGGCTCCCAGATACTGAGCCCTTAGGCCATGCGCAGCCCTGCGCTAAGTGTCACTCATACGACCTCACTCCGTCCCTACGGCACTCCTGTGGGGTAAACACTGCTGAAAACATTCCTATTTTATGGATCAGGAGACTGAGATTCAGGGTGGTTGAACGTCAGTTGAGCGACTTTCCGAAGGTCCTGGATGGTGCGGGTTTGGCCGGGGTTCCTTCTCAGGTCTGTGCCTTTTTGCCAGGAGGCTTCCCCCAGAAGGCCACCTGGGCCACTGGCGCCCCTGTGCTGGTCCCCGGGGAAACTGACAGTGGAGGCCAAACTCTGCTGACCCCCAGTCTGGTGACTGTTGGCCCAGCCTTTGGGCGGGGGTCAGGCACTAGCACACACCCCTTCCACGTCTCCATCACCTTTCCCTTCCAGACCCTCCTCTGACCCCTCACCATAGACCTGGCCCAGGCCCCTGGCATCCCGGCCTGGGATGTTCCCCCTAGAGATCCCCAGTGCTGTTCTTATCTCCAGCCAAATGCCCCACCTCTCTGCAGAGGGAGCTTCTAGCATGCACACCCCTCCCCGCTTGGCTTCCGTGGTCTCCTCAGGCCCTTTGTCCCCAGCTGCATGACCTGGCACCCTCGGGCTCCGGGAGCTGAGCCCACACCTCCTTCTCGCCCCCTGCCCACCCGTGAGGTCTCCCCTGGCATCTCTCCCATGGCTCCCTTGGCCTTGGAGTGTAACAGGCTGCCCGCCCTCCAGGAGCTCAGGACTGAGGGCAGTGGCCACAGGTCTGTACCTTCTGGAAGCTCCCCCGGGAGCCAAGGAAAGAACCCCTCAGGCCAGCTGGGCCTAGACTCCCTGGTCCACTGCTGGTTCCCGCTGCCCTCTGATGCCCTCTACTGTCCAGAGTAGGTAACTACAGCCGACCCTGCCGGCCCAGGAGACACAAGATCCCCAGGCCTTAGTCCCAGCCCCACAGCAGACCTCTGTCTGCTAAGCATGTCCATCTGCCCTGACCTGGAGCCCATGGCGAGACCCCGCAGCCCTCCCTACCCCCACCGCAAGCAGCTTGGGGGGGCTGTAAGGCGGCCCCATCTCATCTCCATTAGCGTCTGAGGGACCTATAATCACAGACTCCTGAGCAGACCTAGTGGCGTGCTTCAGTGCTTTAACGCTCGCATTCTTCTGCTAAATGGCTTGCCACGTCTTGAGGTGTCTGGTTTCAACTTGATGGTCTTTGGCATCTTAGAACGTCTATGCCTGATTTCACAGGCCGAATGACGTCAGCCATCTGGATGGTAAAGTCTGCAACGGTCCTGCCAAAACGTCTGTTGTGTAAAATCCGGAATGGATGTCCGCAGGCCGGGAAGCCCTCCTGCCGCGGGAGCTTCCCAAGTCTGGTGGCCGTAGCCCACCGGGTACGTCTGTGTGTCCCTGCGCACGAGGAGTTCGGAGCCCGATAGGGCAGCCGGCAGCTCTGTCCCCAGCGGGTGCACCCCACCCCCACCCACTCTCAGACAAGGGTGCTTGGAAGCTGAGCAGGAGCTGGTTGGTTGAGAGGAGCTCAGCCTCTCCTCATGGTTCTTTTCCTTGCATCTTGTGAGTGTTGATCAAAGCTAAGGGCTCCCTGCTTCTGGCCCTTCTAAAGGGTTCCATCACTGTCTCAGCTGTGTTG
The DNA here is from genome assembly GCF_028021215.1 of Eschrichtius robustus. Taxonomy (NCBI): domain Eukaryota; kingdom Metazoa; phylum Chordata; class Mammalia; order Artiodactyla; family Eschrichtiidae; genus Eschrichtius; species Eschrichtius robustus. The sequence continues at coordinate 3,496,706 of NC_090828.1, forward strand.
AGTTAAAGAGGCATCCCTAGTATGAACAGTTTCTTCCTCCTTCCCTCCCTCCCCCCCCTCCCCCTCCTTCCTTTCTTCCTTCTTTCCTTTCTATTTACTACTTGTATTAGTCTTCTTGGGCTGCTATAACAAAACACCACAGACTGGGTGGCTTAAACAATACAAATGAATTTTCTCCCAGTTTTGGAGGATAGAAGTCCAGGATCAAGCTTCCCACCAATTTGGTTTCTAGGGAGAACTTTCTTCCTGGCTTGCAGATGGCTGCCTTCCCACTATGCTATGTCCTTATGTGGTCTTTCCTCTGTGTGGTTGTGTAGAGAGAGAGAGAGAGAGAGAGAGAGAGAGAGAGATCTGTGCTCGCTCTTCCTGTTCTTATAAAGACACCAATCCTGTCGGATCTGGACCCCACCCTTACGACTTCATTAAACTTTCTATACCTCCTTATAAGCCCTGTCTCCAAATACAGTCGCATGGGGCTTAGGGCTCAACAGATGAATTTTGAAGGGATGCAAACATTCAGTCTACAACACTATTCATTTTTATGAGAATAAAACACAGCATTCAAATAATTGCCCCCCTCTGGAAGCCTCTAGATAAAAATGCCAAAGCTGCAGTTACTGTTGGCTGAGACGGACAGCTTCGTCATGTGAGAGTCTGAATGTTAGGGAGTGGTTGGTCTACAAGAATGGAGACCCACAGTGAAGACAGTGTGGTGCCAATGCAAATACAGGCCAAGGGCAACCAGCTCAAAGCAACCCTGGGCCCCGCTCTCAGTTTGTGTCCCCCAGAAGCAGACCCTGAGCACATCTGATGCAAATAATTTATTTTTGGAGGTCATTCCAGGCAAGAGGGGAATTAAGGCAGGGAATTGAGGTCAAAGAGTGTATTATCAAGTCAGTTACACCACGGGCGACTGGAGCCGTGCCTGCTGGGAGACGGGGTGTGAGGGGAGCATATGCCTCAGAAGTATCACATCCTGGGTTGAGGATTCTGAGATTTCATCCACCAACTCCCTGCCCATCACTGATGGAGACTCTTACCCTCGGGAAAGATGCTTTAGGCACAGAGCTTTGCGGTTACCGGTAAATCGCTTCCGGTCACAGCACCGGGTACAGATATGTGTGGCACTGAAAACACCCCTCTGCTATAATTTCTCCATGTGCCCTGTGACCCCAGAGTTTGTCCAGCCCCGCAGTGGGGCCTCCACTGAAACTTCCTGCCCTGTGCCCAGATCTCCGGTGCCCTGTGGCTACAGCCCTACCCTCAACCCCACCCACCTGTGCAGGGTGGGAACCCTGCTGAGCCTTTTCTATCCCTTCCCCCTGCCCAAGGGTTAAGCCCCACCCCTTTTTCTCTAGTGGTGGCCGGGCTCAGGGCTACATATGCTACTTTCCCGACCCTCACTGTGCCCTAACTCTGGCAGGATCTTCAAAGGATGTGAGGAAAGTTAAATATAAATTTAGTTCAAATTACTTTGTTTTCTTGAAGAAAGAATGAATTATGATGTTAGTGTCACTATAGAGCTATAGCAATTAAGACTGTATGCTATTGGCAAAGGGATAGACACATAGATCAATGGCTCAAAATGGAGAACCGGAAATAGATCCACACAAATATGTTCAACTGATATATTTTTCCCCTTTTATTTTCTTTTCTTTTTAAAATTTTATTGGACTATAGTTGATTTACAATGTTGTGTTAGTTTCAGGTGTACAGCATAGTGATGCATTTATACATATACATGTATCTATTCTTTTTCATATTTTTTTCCCATAACAGGTTATTACAGAATATTGAGTAGAGTTCCCTGTGCTGTACAGTAGGTCCTTGTTGGTTATCTGTTTTATATATAGTGGCGTGTGTATGTTAAGCCCAAGCTCCTAGTTTATCCCTCCCCGCCGAATTTCCCCTTTGTCACCATAAGTTTGTTTTCGAAATCTGTGAGTCGGTTTATGTTTTGTAAATAAGTTCATTTATACCACTGTTTAAGAAATTAGATTCCACATATGAGTGATATCAAGATAGGATATTTGTCTTTCTCTGTCTGACTTACTTCACTCAGTATGACCATCTCCAGGCCCATCCACGTTGCTGCACATGGCATTATTTCCTTCTTTTTTATGGCTGAGTTATACTCCTTTGTATACAGGTACCACATCTTCTTTGTCCATTCCTCTGTCAATGGACATTTGGGTTGCTTCTATGTCTTCAACTGGTATTTGACAAAGATGCAAGAGCACCCATCCAGGAGGGACAGCCTTTTCAACAAAGGGTGTGAGAGCAAGTGGACATCCAAGGGCAAAGAAATGAGCCTCAGCCCAAATCTCACACATTTTACAAAAATCAGCTCCACGTGGATCACAGACTTAAATGTAAAGTATAAAACCAATAAACTTTTAGGGGGAAAAAAAAGAAAATACTTTAGATCAAGGGCTAGGTGAAGAGTTAGTTGTTTGACTTCACACCAAAAACACTGTCCATAACAGGAAAAAAAAATGGAGAAACTGGAGTGTGTCAAAACTAAAGACTCTTGCTCTGTGAAAAATTCTGTTAAGAGGATGAAAAGAAACGTTATACACTGGGAGAACATATTTGCAAACCATACGTTCAACAAAGGATTAGTACCTAGGGTATACAAAGAACTCTTAAAACTCAACAGTAAAAAATCCCCCAAACAATCCAATTAGAAAATGGGCAAAAGAAATGAACAGACATTTCACCAAAGAGGATTCACAGATGGCAAATAAGCGCATGAAAAGATATTCACCCTCAACTGTCATTAGGCAAATGCGAACAAAAACCACAATGAGGTATGACTACCCATCTATAAGAGTGGCTAAAGCAAAAAATAGTGATAACACCAAACGCTGGAGAGAATGAAGGGAAACTGGATCATTTATACTTGCTGGTAGAAATGTAAGATGGTACAGCCCCTCTAGAAAAGAGTATGGCAGTTTCCTACAAAACTGAACATGCCCTTACCCTATGGTCCTGCAATTGCACGATTGGGCATCAATTCCAGAAATTTGAGAACGTATGCTCATGCAAAAACCTGTATACAAATGTTCTTAGAAGCTTTACCTGTGTTAGCCCTAAACTGGGAACAACTCAGTGTCCTGCAATGTGTGAAAGGTTAAACAACTTTAAACTGTGGTGCATCTATAGCTTGAAATACTTCTCAGCAATAAACGGAACAGACTATTGGTACATGCCACCACTTGGATTGTGATTTATGGGAATTATGGTGCATGAAAAAAGTCAATCTCCAAGGGTCACAAATTGCGTGGTAACATTTAAGTAGCCTTCTTGACATGACAAATTTATAGAGGAGGAGAAAAGTTGAGTCATTGCCAGGGGCTAGAGAGGGGGGAGAGAGGGAGGTGGCCATGGGAGTGGAAGGCATCCTTGTGATGGAGCTGGTCTGTATCTTCACTGTGGTGCTGGCTACGAGGATCTGCAAGTGTGATGAGATTGCACAGAACTAAACACACGCACCCACGCACGCACACACACCAGTGCACATAAAACCGATAAAATCTGAATAAGGTCAATGAATTGTATGAAGGTCAACTTCTTGGTTGTGATACTGTGCTACCGTTATGCAAAATGTTGTCATGGATGGAAACTAGGTAAAGGGCATTTTGGGTCTCTCTGTGTTACTTCTTACAACTACATGTGAATCTACAGTGATCTCAAAGTAAAAAGTTAGAAAGTGTGAATGAGTTAAAAGAGATACGAAAACTTGTACACAATGTCCAGAGCATAATTGCCCACAACGGGGAAGAATGCAAATATCTGTTAACAGGTGAACGGGTAAGCCAGGTGGGGTCCTTTGTGCAGCGGAATGCTAACGACTCCTCAATAAAAAGTGACAAACTGATGATAACACAGCAGCTTGAGTGGCTGTCATAGACACGCTGAGCGCGAGAAGCCAGACACAAGAGGACGTGGAATATGGGCCCATTTACACGAAGCTCTGCAGGAGACGAATCTAATTTCGTTCAGGTAAGAAGTTGTCTGGAGCTGAGGGTGGGGGCTGACTAAGAAGGGGCACAAGGGGTCCTTTTGGGGTGATGGAAATGTTCTCTGCCCTCATTAAGGTAGTGGCTACGTGGTTGCATGCATTTGTTGAAACTCATCAAAATATGTACTTAACGTACCTAGGTGTGCACATTCATCAGAAATCATCCCTTCATCTGTCAATGGATATTTAGGTGGCTTCCGCGTCCTGGGTATTGTAAATAGTGCTGCTATGAACATTGGGGTGCATGTGTCTTTTCGGATTATAGTTTTCTCCAGATGTATGCCCAGGAGTGGGATTGATGGATCAGACGGTAGCTCTATTTTCAGTTTTTTAAGGAACCTCCATACTGTTCTCCACAGTGGGCACCAGTTAACATTCCCACCAACAGTGTAGGAGGGTTCCCTTTTCTCCACACCCTCTCCAGCATTCACCTGTAAAGGAAAAGAATGGAAAAATTGTATATATATATATGTATGTATAACTGAATCACTATGCTGTACACCTGAAACTAACATGACATTGTAAATCAACTAAACTTCAATAAAAAATAAATACATAGTCACAGAACTTCAGTTTTTGTTCCCCTTTCATGTAAAATATATAATTGAAAACGAGGATTTTCTTCTATTTCTGGGTAACTTCACTAGAAATGTTTCTCTCACACTATCTAATTACATATTAATAGAAAGAAAAAAAATCATTGAAATATCCATTTGAAATGAGTGCATTTGGGTGTAAATTATATCTGCTTGAAAAGGCTAGGCTTCCCTAAATCTGAGCAGGAGCTTTTTAGCTCAGCAGTAGAGCTGGTTACAAACGTCAGTTTTAGAGCATAGTTTCCCATGTTCCAATTGACAGCTGGATGAGATTTCTCTCTTAAAATATTTCTCTGCATTCTGTAGATAATTTAACTCATTCCAGCTGGGCCCTAACCCTCCCGTTCCCTGTGGCTCATGTGATTAATCGTCTGTTTAAAAGTGTCTGTGGAGAAGAGATTTTTGGCTCTGGGGCTACACCACATCAGTTTCTTGGGGTGGGGCCCCCATTCTTTCTCATATGGGGTTCCCTCAGGGTGAAATCAAGATGTAATTGAGACAAGTTTTTACAAAAGAGTAGCTTGCTGTTGCCAATATGGAGGTGAGCCACTAAGATTTCCCTTTAAGAAAGAACTTGCTGGAAAGCTGGAGAGAGTTTGCTGGCAGCCTGGGTTTTCAGCACCTTGAGGATCCATTCTGGTGCGTGAGCCTAGGCTGCTCCTCGTGGGCAGCTCTGGACAAGCTCCGGGCACAGTGAGGGGTCAGAGCCTGGCCATTTCTACCCAGCGCAGGACGCTCGCAGGGCTGGCTGGTGCGTCCCAGCAGAGCACTGCAGTACGAGCTCTCCCAGCCCTGTCCCCCTTCTCCCTCCCCGCTGGTGTCCCAGGACCACCTGCATCACCTGCTCCCTCGCCTCTTCCTTTCCCAGGCATCGTCCACCACAGGTGTCTTGCACTCTACCTCTGCCATGGCCAGTGCCTCCCGAAGACTGGAAGTCACGTACTTGCCAACCTCTTGTTTCAGCCAGAATCCAACCAAGACCACAGAATCCACGCCGGTTATTTCAGAGAGAGGACACAGTGCAGGGAAGTGTTTCCACAGGTGGCAGAAAGAGGTAAGGAGCAGAATACAGAATAATAAGACAATCAAGACATTAGCAAGAGGAGGAAGTCACCCACCCCTCTCGGTCCAGAGGGATAATGGGAGGAGGAGGAAGTGTTGCTGGAGCCCAGGATCCGGGGCCACCCGGTGGACACTGGCTTCATTTCAGGCATGGCATGTAGGAGCTGGGGTCCCAGAGGGATGGGCTGGAGGATCCTTTGTAGTCAGGTTGGGGGGCACCTAGAATGGAAAGGGAAAGAGAGACAGTGAGAGAGAAAGTAAGAGAAAGAGAAGTAGAAATACCCTGACTCGCCCCCTACCTGTCCTCTTCCACCAGTGTCTGCCCCTGTCTAAACCCACCCAAAAGCTGGAAGACAATAGGGAGTCCTATCAGGATATGAATCTGAAAGAAAACAGGCAAATGACCAGGACATCTTTCCAAACCTCATCCATGCTAATTTACTGGAAGCCGCATCATGAATTTACGTAGGTGGGTAGGTGGAGGGCTGGATGTATGGATTGCTGTGTGATAAAGCAAATATCGTGATATGTTGACAGCAGAATCTGAGTGGAGGAGATCTGGATATTCACTATAAGGGGCTTTCAACTTTGCTGTATGATTGAATATTTTCGTAATAAAATATTATAGAAGAAATTCCCTCTCTAAGTGAAATTTCCACCTTTCAGTGGGGAGAGGCAGGTTCGTTTCTGGTATAACCACGTCTCCCTGGAGGACAGTTACACAGCCCTTTCTTTCGCTTTGCTGAGAAAACAGTGAGGGACAGTGTAACCCGCCCCCCAGTCGGCAGCATTCGGGTTTCTCTTCCATCTCGGTGGGGCTCAAAGTGTGGGCCCACGAGCACGCTTCAGTCTATGATACGTTCTGTGTGGCTCACCCATTGTTTTACAACTTTTGAGTTAGCTACTCACATTGAAAAATCTGAAAAATTACCATAAAAATCTAGCAGGTCCAACTTTTCTTTGCAAACAGAAGATCTGACCACACTGGGCCTGCGTTTCTCCATAGCAACCGTTGAATGGAGTCGAGCCAGTTGGATGGTGCCCCCTCCGGTTTGCCCCTGTCGTCTCGCACCTGGCCCACTTTACTCACTTAGATTTCCTGTCTTGTCCCCGAAAACAGTTGCATTTAGGACCCTGGGTTCATTAAGACGTGTCTATTTATAATGTGCATGCTACGACCATCCCTCTAAGGCCACATTCCTTCGGCTGCATGAATCCACAAAGCCCCTTTGTGACTTGCCGTATCCACGTGCCACCTCTGTTTGCTCACGACTTTGAAATGGATTCTTTTAAAGTCAAGTCCTAGTTTTCACATTTGCTAAGTAGTAATCCTGTAAAACCAAGAGTTTGGTGTACTCTGCAGTTTTATTTCTAACACAAGATAAAGCATGCTTGTACCTGAAACCTTGGAGGTCATCTCTCACACTCCAGTGGCACACGCTTCTTACTCCAAGAACGCTCATTTGTTGATGCTAAGGCAGATTGCCCGAAGGACCCACCCCACCTCATTAACTTGGTCGTCTCTCTCCCCAGCAGCGCCTTTCACGCTGGGTTACACGTTAACCATCCTAGGCTGTCCTGCGAGCCCGGGCTGCCTTTCACGTGCATCTGAAACTCCAAGTACATAGAATAGTCTCTCAAGTCCTCCTCTCTCCGAGAGCTGCCTGGCTCTTGCCCTTCCTGAGTCCTGCTTCTTCGGTGCGTCTTGGGATTTCAGGACAGTCCCCGTTGGCTTAAGTTCACTCAAGGTCATCCAGGAGATCCATAACCAGTTCAAACTGTAAGTTCTTCATCAGGGATGGGGTGTGGTGAGAGATGGGATCACGCTAGAGGGAGAGACGGGTTTGCAATGCCACACTGAGGCTCTGTCCTATCCTGTGACTATGAATGATTTCCCCTCTCCGTTAACCCGGTAACTTGTAGAAATTGTTCTGTTAATCCCGACATAGTTGGAAATAGGCATAACAACATTGTTGACTGAAAAAAACGCGCAACCTAAGAAAGTTTAGAATTATGTTCTATTCGGCAGACTTGCTGAGGGCTTCAGCCCAGAAGGCAGCCTCTCCGATGCCCTGAGGGACGGCTCTGAAGAGGCAAGGGAGGAACCAGGATACACAGGAGTTTTTGCAACCAAGACCAGGTAGCCGGAACATCAGAAGATTACCGTTAAAGAAAAACCAAGCATCTCAAGTTCATGGATTTAGTGCTTTTCTAGATGTGGGAAGATGCAGGAGTCTGGGCTCATCGAAATCATTCCTTTGATTTGCACCTCAGCTCTCTAGGGCCAGTATCCTGCTTTATCCATCCTGAATCCACTCAGGGTGCACAGTTGGGGGTGGCTCCAGTGGCCGCTGGCTTCATGGCCTCAGCATCCTTTGTTTACTGATAACGGAAGTCGGCATTTTTTGTCCACAGCATGCACAGCGAGAGCACCGCCCACATTTACTGAGTGCTTACCACGAGCCGGCACACGCACCGTCTAATTCAACGGTCACACGAGCGCTGCAAGGGAGCTACCATGACTTTGGCCACTTTACAGGTGAGGAAAGTGACATTCAGAGAGGTTAAGTGTGTGACTAAGGCCCCACAGCTGGTAAGCGATGGAGTCAGCCCTCGAATCCAGGTTCGTTCAACGCCAGGTCCACACTCTGGACGACTTGCTGTTCGCGGGCATTTGTTGCTGGTTCATTTCCTGTTCTTCTGGTGAGTTAACCCCAGTCCCTTCCACCTTCACTTTATAGGTCAAGTGGTTTTGTTGCTCTTGGATTTCTCTCCGGTTTCCCCACCTTTGCGCTCACACGGTGCCCTGAATTGGGTGCAGTGTTGTGAAAAGGCCACACAAATCAACTCGCCCCATGAGGCCAATTTTCCTCCCGCAGTGGTGCTGTGTGTTCTCCTCCTGAACTAGGTGGGAACCAGCAGCGTCATCCAGAAAGCGTCCGCCCCCGAGAGGGATGAATTCCCCTCTATCCCAGCCAGCACCACAGAATGCTCTGGAAAGAAGACCAGAGGTTGGTGTCCTAATATTACTCAGCCCTTGTTGTCTGTGGCTGAGTAATGCCCACCCAGTCTTAGAGCCAGTGGCAGGGGTGGTCTGTGCCTGGCGTGGTCTCCACACCCAGCCAGGAGCGAGCAAGAGGCTGCGGGTGAGGAGGGGCCCACGCTATCCTCCAGCAGAGGCCGTCGCTGTACTAGGGAGCGGGGGTCTCGGCATAGGCCCACCAACGCGGGGAACCATCCTTTAAAGGGGATGGATGATGGGGCAGAGATGGAATAGTCATCCGCTCCTGCACATTTCTACATCTCCCTCGTGGTCAAGTTGGGAGTCATAGGATTAGTTCTGGCCAATGGAAAGTGCCGTGTCACTTCTGAGCAGAGGCATTTAAAAGTCACTGTACTTCCTTCAGGGCTCTCTCTCTCTTTTCTCCTGCCATGATGCCTTTGGAGACCACACATTGCAAATGATGTTAGTGACAAGATGGGAATGAGCCACCCACCTGCTGAGGGCTGTGGCTTGAGTGAGTGTGGTACTCAGTCTTCAGAGACGGCCCCGATGAACCACACTTCCTAGTCTTCACACCTGCTTTAGTCTTTTCGAGCTGCTATAATACCATAGATTGGGTGGCTGATAAACCACAGATATTTCTTACAGTTCTGGAGGCTGGGAAATCCAAGATCAAGGTGCTGACAGATTTGGTATCTGGTTAGAGCTTCCTGGTTCATAGATGGCTGTCTTTTTACTGTGTCCTCACATGTGGAGGGGGCAGGGGAGCTCTCTGGGTCTCTTTTATAAGGTCACTAATCCCATTCTTGAGGGCTCTGCCCTCATGACCCAATCACCTCTCAAATATCAAATCTCACGTCTCCTAATATCATCACCCTGGGGATTTTCAGTGCACAGCACATCCTTGTGTAAAACTCTCCCATGCTGAAATCTGGGCTGGCCCTCTGACTCTCTTGAGCCAATGGAACGTTGCAGAAGTGGTCCTGGGTCAGTTATGGATCCAAGTTCTAGGAAGGCCTGGCAGTGGATGCTTTCCCACTTGGGGAGCCCTAAGATGTCACATAAGAAGTCCGGGTACCCTGCTGAACTTACCAAGTACAGAGGGAGATGCCTTGGGGCTATTCAGAGGGAGAAAGATGCTCAGCTCTCTCAGTGTCCCAGCCGAGTCCGGTGTTCTGGCCATCCCTCCTGAGGGGCCAAGCCTGTGAGTGAGCCATGCTGGACGTTCCTTCCCAGTCAGGTACCCAAGACGACCGCATCCCCAGGCAACACCGTGTGGAGCAGGAGAACCACCCAGCTGAACCTGTGCACCTGCAGAATCAGGAGTGAAAAGAGAGTGGTTGTTTTGAGCCACTGAATCTCGGCATGGTTCGCACACAGCAATAGATACCTAACGAGCTGAGAGAGGAGACGCAATGGCGCTGTGACTTGGGGGTTTGTCTGTTGCAGCAGCTGGTGTTTATTTCCCTGATGTAACAGATGATAGCCCGATAGACCAGCCAGGAGGTAGCAGGGCCTGCACGCTGGCGAAGGTGCCAAGACTGGGAGGCTATGCAGAAACAGTCCTCATGACCTGATTGACTAGATGAGGAGAATAAGGGAAGTGCAGAGGCTCTGAGAGTCCAAGCCTGTGACTGCACGGGTGGGAAAGTCCTCAGAGGGGGCTGGAGACCCGGGAGGAGGAGAGACCTGCTTGGGGAAGGAAGCAAGAGAAAGAAGGCATTCTGGTTTTGGATTTAGGGTGCTGATGGGATCTCAGTAGGAAAATAACCACCAGGCATAGTGAACTTGATTTGCTGCTCAGGTAAGACATTAAGCCTGGAAATGAGTCGGGGAAAGAGAGCTGACTCCATGGGAGAATGATGCCCATGGAGAGGGTAGAGAGAAAGGGAGGATGGGGCTGAGGGAGAGCCATGGAAAATACCTCCATGGACATGGCATCCGAGGGACCAGCAGTCAGGGAAAAAGGCTAAGGAAGAGCTGGTGCAAAGAGGTGATTCCTCAGAGCCTGGGGTAGGAGAGTGTCAGTGACTGGGTGGGGTCAGTGGCATCAAAGCCTGTGGCAGTGCTAAGGGGCAGGGGGGCTTGAGAAGAGGGCCCTGGACTCAAGCCAGAGGCAGCGGTGAATGAAAGGAAGGCAGAATATATTTGATCTTCATACATGTATTCATCCATCTGTTCATCCCTCTATCTGTCCATATATTTATTTATCCATCCATCCACCCATCCATCCATCCATATATCCATCCATTTATCTATTCACCTACCTACCCATCCACCCACCCACCCATTCATCCACCTACTCATCCATCCACCCACCCACCCATCCATCCACCCATCCACCCATCCATCCACCCTTCCACCCATCCATCCATCCATCCATGCATCCATCCATCCATCCACCCATCCATCCATCCATCCATCCACCCATCCACCCACCCATCCATCCATCCATCCATCCATCCACCCACCCACCCATCCATCCACCCAACCATCCATCCATCCATCCACCCATCCACCCACCCATCCACCCACACATCCATCCATCCATCCATCCATCCATCCATCCATCCATCCATCCATCCATCCATCCATCCATATATCCATCCATTTATCTATTCACCTACCTACCCATCCACCCACCCACCCGTTCATCCACCTACTCATCCATCCACCCATCCATATTCATCCATCCATCCATTCGTTCCTCTATCCAATCCTCGTTAGAGCTTACCATGGGCCATGCAGGGGAATTATATTAGAGTAAAACAGATGTGGTCCTGCCCTTTGTTGGGAACACTCAGTGAACCCCCTTAAACGCTGAGATGCTCAGATTTGACGATCAAGCTCTCTTCTGCGCACAAAAGGTCACACAAAAGGCTGTAAAGATAACAGCCACCATTTGTCAAGCTCTTGTTTGGGGCCAAGCCCAGTAACTTGTGATTTATGTGCTTTCTGCCACTTAATCCTCCCAAGAATGCCTACATAAAGTGGGAACTGTTCGGAGATGACTTGACCGAGGCTGAAAGGGGTTACAGATCTTGCCAAAGCTTGAAGGGGGTGCTGGGATTCAGGCACAAGGCTGATGGCCACCTACCAAGTCTCCCTGCCCCCACCCATGCCCCTGGGAGCTCTGTCACCCATCACCCAGCCCTCCCCACCTCTGCCCCCGCCAGGAGAGAGGGCCTCCCTTGATCTGCTCTGGACATCAGGATTTATCTTCTCACAGAAGCAATGCCAGAGTTGATGTTGAGGGGAACCGGAAAAGTGAAAATGGTAACGTACTTTTCGTACATTATTGGAGGAAGAGACGGCTATGGGTTAACCTGATGACCCATGAACACAGTTTCTATGGGAAAATACATCTCAAGCTCCGAAGGACTGACTTGGAAACAGAGCCCTGGAACTTAGCCTGTGTATAAATCAGGGACTGTCTGTAGCTATAAAATTTGTTTAATTTAAATGTGGACCTGACTGGACTTTGCTTTTCTCACTCTGGTTCCTTCTCTGACTTTTTTCTTGTCCTTACGCTGTGCAAAGACCCTGGGCTTCCTGTTCAAGCTAATTGGCAGGAATCATACTGTCCCTTAGGAGACAGAGCATGCATTTTGGTAAATACCCCCTAGAGATGTATTTCATCGCTGTGGAAAATGTAATTCTGTTTTCCTAGGTGACGGCCCTGTCTGTGCAGGGACTCTGAGTGGGCTCAAGGCCTGGCCAGATGCTGTCGGATGTACTCCGTGCAACGTGGGGAGCTGAGCCCTCAGGTGCTTCCCGGGCCACGTGACTCTTGGCGAGAGCCGGGTCTAGGCGGCTGTGCGGCTGTGTGATCTGCCCACGCCGGGCTGTCCATACAGGGCACCCAGTTCTGCTCCGTGGACGCCTAAGGTGGTGTGGAGGCAGAGGAGGGCTTGCTGGAACTGCGATTTGGCCCTTCCAGCCAAGTGTGAGTCAGGCCTGTTTTTAGCGGTGCCCCTCATCCAGCTGGGCCAGGTTTGACGCTAGGGGCTTTCTGCGTTCGGCAGAAAATACCTCCATGGACATGGCATCAGAGGGACCAGCAGTCAGGGAAAAAGGCTAAGGAAGAGCTAGTGCAAAGAAGTGATTCCTCAGAGCCAGTGCAAAGAGCTGGTGCAAAGAGCTGGTGCAAAGAGGTGATTCCTCAGATTCCTCTATTTCCTTGGTCCAACGGCTAGATGATCTGGGGACTCGGCATTTTCCAGCTGATATTTCTGCACACGTGACTCTTAGCAAGGCTGGCGGTGGAGGGAAGGAACACTAGCCGTTGCAGGAGCTGGTGACATTATGACAGTGATGTTTGTTGAATGACTCTGTGGGTTCTGCCAGCCCGTGGGCAGGGGCAGGCATGGCAGATGGCGAGGCACTTGCTCTACCCCCCACCTGCTCTACCAGTGCCAGACATGACTAGGTGGTCAGGATACTCTCTCCCCCTGCGCTCGGACACATCAGAAAGGGGGCAGTGATCAATTAGCAGTGGCTGCCATTGACGGTGTGGAAGTGTGGGGACCAAGTCCAGCTCTGTGCCTTCTGGGGTGGAGGGTATTTGTTGAAAGTTTAGCTACTGTATGGAATCACTTAATATCTGCTCTATTGACGATAGTTTGTTTTAGTGTGTTCAGAGCACTTTAATTTGGGATTCTGCAGAAGCAGACCCCCAGACCAGAGTTTGAGTGCAGGTTGTTTATTTGGGAGGTGGCCCGGAGGAACGGGAGGCCAGGGGGCCAGTGAGGCCGCGGGTGTGGACGCATAGCTTCCCACTGTGGGCCACGGGGGCCTCTCGGAACTGTGTAGACTATTTCCAGAGTCGTCCCCCTCAAGGGGCGAGCAGTGGAGTATTTATTCTGCATCCCCGGCCTGTCATTGGAGGAGGGCTGCTCATGGGTCCCTAGCACCTCAGCACTTTCATCCTGCCCTTGAGTGTGAGACGTTCAGGTCTTGTTTCCACAGAGAGCCCTCAGGCCGAGAGCCTCCGGGCTGTGGTGGGAAGAAATGGGGGCTGTGCCCGGGGTGTGGGCGGGCACCGTGTCTGCCCCAGAAGAGCAGCTTTGACAGTGTCGTGACCAGAGAGAGCACTGCCCTGGATCCGGATGGTCTGGGGTCAGGCCCCTGCCGCTCCGGGTAGCACTGGGTAGCACCCAGGCTCTCTGGCAGGTATCATTCCTGCCCTGTCACCCGGAGGGGTTTGCTATGGGGGTCAAATGAGGCAATGCCTGTGAAGATGCTTTGTTGAAAGTCTGCATCAAGGTCATTTCTGGCTGCCTGCCTCCCTCCCCTGGGGTCCTCTCCTCCCTGGCACTCTGGGGAATGGCTAATTATGACGCCCCTCATCCCGGCCAGCCAAGCTGGGCCAGTGGAGGGTCCCCTCCTCTTGGCCACAGTGCACGACCCAAGGAGAGCCAATTCGAGCCTTGCTTGGGATTGAGATGTGGGCCCTGGGAGACAGGAGACCTCTGCTCCTTATCGCAGGGCGCTGTAGCCTGGGGCTGCTGACCGTCACCGTCCCAAGCAGAGCTGAATGGCAGAGCGAGAGAGAGGGACAGACAGACAGACAGACAGATGGGGAGAGAGGCCTGATGACCTTGTTTGAGTCAGGATCCAGTTGTCACCAAAACTCATGCCTTTCTTGAAGCTTCCTGTTAGGTGAGTCTTTTTGTTCATTGGAACGGGGACTTCTGTGATTGGCAGCGGGAACCCTTCTAACTCAGGATAGAGACACAGGTGCTGGGTTATGTTTGCTGCAACTGGAGGATCTCAGAGCAGCCACTGCCGGACCCTCATCAGGCGTCAGGATGGGGTGGGCCCCAGGTCAGGCGGATTCAGATTCACCAGGTACAGTGGGGGAGCCTTTGCAGCTGTCTGCGGGTCCCCCCCTCCCACCCCAGTGCCCCTCGGGGCCAGTGTCTGCGAGCCCCACCCTCGGGCTCCCCCGCCCCCACCCCCCTCCCCCGTGGCTCCTGCCCCACAGTCTCAGGGCCACTGGTCTCTGTGATTCATGCTCAGCCCTCGAGGAATGAGGAATGAATTCCTGCTGCTGACCTCACAGGCAGCCTCACCCAGGGGGCACGTTCACAGCTTCTTGGTAAAGTCTGGAATTCTCACACTTTTCCCCAAGTAGCTCCGTTGGGGAGGACATCAGGGGTCTGGGCCGGGCGGGCTAGGTGAGACCTCTGATGCCTTGTCATCACTCAACCTTAGAGCGCATGTAACATTTGCTATTACATAATCCATCGCCATAAAATAACGCTCGCAGTGACTTTAGTCTGCACTCCCTACCCCCATCTTTGAGTTCAGCGACTCTCCGGGGCGATGGTGGAGGGTTAGCCCGTGATGCCTCACCTCACCTTGTCCCCCTGGGGGACGAGGACCCAAGTGCCACAAGCAGGGCCCGTGTCAAAGGGGGAAGTTGGGGGTGGAGGCTGGACTCCTCGAATCCCACAGACGAGGCTGCCTCCGCCACTCCCGGGCCCTGAACCTTCCCTTCCTCCTCCCGAAGCCTGATGGTCCTCCTTCCTTCTCTCAGAGACCACACTCCCCCCGGGGCAGCCTCGAGCCCAGCCCCTCCCCAGGGCCTCCTGGTCTTCCAGCAACACGACTGTCCTCCTTCCCCAGGTCCCCGCAGCCCTGGGGTTCTGGCCGCTCCAGACTCTTACCCAGTCCCCCCACCCCTGGCACGCTGTGAGAGGCCTGGCCACCTTTAGGGGAGGGAGGGTGCACGATGTTGCCTCATCTCTGTCCCTGCGGCACAGGGCAGCCTGCCTGGCACATAGTAGGCGCTCACTAAGCAGGGCCTGAGCCGAGTGCCCGCAGGGCTGCCTCCCTATGTCTCATGTGGGGCTGGTTGTCCTTTCTGACCATAAGGTGAGGCGGTTTGAAAAGGCTCAGCAGTGCCGCAAGGGGCCGGAGGGGAGTGGGTCTTCCTGGGTGACACCAGTGGGGCGCCGGGGCTGATCAGGGGAAGATGGAAGCTGCCCGCTGGCTGATGAACGGGGAGGGGTTGGGGGTGGCGCAGAGATGCTTCCCAGCATTGTTCATTTGCCGGAAGGGGTGGGGAGGAACGGGGCTCAGCTGCGGCGGCAGGGGGCCCCTGTTAACAGGGTGGGAGAGGCTGCCGCTTCAGGGCCAGATGCTGGGAGGGGCTCTTTGGGGACCTAATGGTGTGGGGTCCGGAGGGGGGGTCAGGAAGGAGCCCCCTGGCTGGTTGACCTTGGACATCACAACGGGGAGCCCACTCCTGATCCCCCAGTACGTGGGTGTCAAGGACGTTCCCTCCCCTCCTCCCCACACACCTCTGCCATCAGACTAGCAGTGGGCCCTGCGTGGTGAAGGGGTGGTGACGCCAGGCCACGCTTGTCTGGGCAGAGTTTTGGCCGAGCCCCCCTGGGGTTATCAAGGGGTTGTGTGCGTCCCAACAGTGGCCACAGGGCTGGACGGCGGGAGAAGAAATGGCTTTCAGGCTAAGGGCTACCCTGGGCCTACGGGGACCTGGCCTTTCCCGTCCAATCACACTGACCAAGGTGCGCCCATCCCACTGGCCAGCACGGAGCTGAGCTTCCACGTTACACATTTAATACTTTGAGCAGCTCCGTCAGCTAATTACAAACATGAACACAAATACCCCAGCTGAGTTTTGACAAAGGTGCAAAAGCAGTTTAGCAGGGGAAGGACTCTCTTTCCAACAGGTGGCCTGGAGCAGCTGGATATCATAGATGGAAAATGAACCTGGACCCGTCCTCACACCTTCTACAAAATTCAGCTCAAAGGGGGTTACGATCTGAAATGTAAAACATGAAACCACGACACTCTTAGAAAAACCAGAGGAGGAAATCTTGGGGACCTCAGACCCCGAGTGACAAGTTGGGTGACAAGTTGTTAGATTTGGCATTAGAAAGTATGATCCGTAAGAAAAAAATTGATA
The DNA here is from genome assembly GCF_028021215.1 of Eschrichtius robustus. Classification (NCBI taxonomy): domain Eukaryota; kingdom Metazoa; phylum Chordata; class Mammalia; order Artiodactyla; family Eschrichtiidae; genus Eschrichtius; species Eschrichtius robustus. The sequence goes on from NC_090828.1 coordinate 3,513,328, forward strand.
AATTGGACCTCATCAAAATTAAAAACTTCTGCTTTGTGCACGACCCTGGTAAGATGAAAAGACAAGTTACAGAGAGGGAGAAAACATATGCAGAGGTCTGACCTGACAAAGGACTAGTGTTAGGACACGGGAAGAACTCTCAACGGAGAACATCAGCAGAGGGAAGACCCCGGAGACGGGTCTCCTGGGCCCTGCTCTGTCCAGTAGAACTTCCTTTTGTCCAGTATGGGAGCCACGGCCACATGGGCCTCCCTGCCCGCTGGGATGGGTCTGAGGGTGGACACCTGGCCCAGCGTCTTGGCTTGAGACCCGACCCAGCCACCAGTGCTTGCCAGCCACGTCCAGTGGCCCTCAAACTGATCTGAGAGAGGTGCTCTGTCCCACTTCCCAGTGACGCTAGGACAGTGCGAGCTGGACCCTGGGGGACCCTGGCTGCGGCGGGGGCAGCGGGTCCAGGAGGGAGCCTGAGCCTGACACTCGGGGAGGGACGGGGGCTCAGCCTCACCCGCTTCAGGGCAGCCATGTGAGCGTGTGGGAGCAGAGGCTGCCTGGCTGGGTGGCGACCTGCTCCTCTGGTTGGTCCTGCTGCTGCCATTGCCGTGCAGTTGGAGTGGACGAAGGCCTAGCTTAGGAAAGGGGGGGCGTTGCTGGGCGTCGGGCAGGCTCCTAGTGCCCCTTGGCTGCAGCTCACCTCTCTCTGACGTCGGCCTCATCACCCCCCGCCCCAGAGATGAGGAACGGGGCTTGCTGGCCAGTCAGCCCCTGACCGTCCTGATGCCGGACCCTGCACCTCCTCGGGCCTGTTCAGTGGTCAAGCTTATGCTTTTCCCAACACTGCGAGGCCAGCGTTAAGGAATGTTTTTCGCAGAAAAGTATCGTCTATTCATGTGGTATGAAAATGGCCTGAGTTTGTTTCACTCTGGGATTTAAAAAGTTACGACTTTATGGTACCCTGGAGCCCAGGACTCAGATGGCCACCATCCCTCCTGGTGGGCCTGCTCTGGGAAGGTCCTGTCCCCTGACTCTGGCCTGGCCCTGGCTGGCTCCCCACCAGGCAGCCAGCGTGATCCCCCCAGAGCGGAGCTGGACCCCATGTCTTCTCTGCCGGGAGTCTTGAGGCCTCTCCCCTCACTCAGAGTCATGGCTGGGCCTCTGCGCGCCTCTGGGGCTGCGTTCCTTCCCGCCCCCACCTTCTGGGACTTTCCATGTCATTACTCCAGCCAGGCCCCAGCCCCCTCACAGGCCTCCCGTCAGTTGGGCTCCCCTCTGGATGGAGGCTGGGGTCCGGGCCTGTCCCCGTCCCCCAGGGCGTTACAGAGCAGCACGTGACATGGAGAAGGTCCTCGATACAGGGACACGTGTGTGAGGAACAGAGGGCCAAACTGAGGGCCGAGCACGTGACACCACATGCCGCGTTTGTCACAAGGAGAGTCAACTTGATGGCATCAGAAGAGGCGGGCGGGCGTGCCCCGGGCAGGAGCTCGGAGGACTGTCTGCTGCGTTAACGAGTGATTTTCCAGGCTGGCCGTGTGTGTTTGGTGTCATTTATGGAGGAAGCAGCAGCGGCCAAGGAACTGATGGAAGTTCAGCCTCACCAATAAACTGGAAGCCACGGCGCCGCTCCTCCTTCCGAGCCAACTTCCAGGACCACGAGCGTCCCCAGCCGGGTCCCTGTGGGACGTTTCAGCGCGGCCGGGGCCAAACAGGAAACACTCGGGTTTCCTGGAAAAGCTTTGTAAAACTTTGACAAAAGTGCTAATCTGGAGGATCTTCACGTGGGTGTTGGGAAACTGGGGTGAGATGTGGAGGATTCCGCGGGGGCCGCCAGCACACACGGTGTTTCTCCAGGATCACGTATGTCACGTATGACATGTTCCTTAGCTGAGATCTAAGGCAGAGAGAGAGAGAGAGAGAGAGGGGCAAAGGGAGGGAGGGGGTGTGGGGAGAGGAGGAGAGACAGAGGGTTCGAGAGCCTCTGCTGAGGAAGGTCAAGGCCTCGACACCACCCTGCTCTCCAGCCCAGAAGCCCAACTCCGAGGGTCCCATGGATCAGACTGGCTCTCACCGTGTCATGGGAGGGAGATTACAAGGAACAGTTGAATAAATACAACTTTCCACTCGAAAATGGGCCTCAGACATATCATGTTATTCCAATTTTTTTTTTTAAGTACAAAGATAATTCTCCCCATCTTGGCATTCTGAAGGGGAATTGTATTTTCCTTCTCTTCTGGGTGTTCTTTTCCAGCCTGGTAGATGTCTGCTTAGATTAGGGATAAGAAGGACCACATGAGCGAGGAAACTTCCAGACTTGGGTGTGGGGCCTGGCGGCCCCTTCCCGCCCCCCCCCCCCCCCCCCCGCCTCATCTGGGCCGGGCCTGACCCAGACTCGCGGCCTCCCTGTTGCTGTCTTGGCCTGGGTCGGCCCCAGGGATGATGCTGAACAGTCCCCATCCGTCCAAGCCACCCGGCTGTGCCCGCCCTTTGGCTTACGATGGGGTATAATCAATACAACCCTGCGTCAGGGTCTCCACTTGTAACTCCAATGTCCTGGGGAAACTGGGTGTCGCTGGTAGCCTGTGCCTTGAGCATGATGCACCTCGCCCTGAACCCCAGTTTTCTCAAGCAGCCGCTCCCAAGGGCAGGCCTAAAATAAAATACTGTAATGAAATGGCCCCCCTCGCCAGCCCAGAGGACCCCCTGCCCACACCCTGTCTTGGGAGGGTGGTGAGGGTCCTGAGTTCCTTGTCTAGCCCCTCCCTGGGGAGAGGACACTCTGAAGGTCACAGCCGTGTGGTCCCTGCCCCCTGAGGTACTGGGACAAGTGCCCGGCCAGGAGCAGCTGGGAACCCTCCCTCCTGCCTGGTCATCCAGGGGGCCGGGGTCTCTGCACTCAGTTTGTCACCTGCTTGGGCAGATGGCAAGGGGACGGTGAAGCTCACGCATGCAGGGAGAGCTGGACACTGGTGACCCCGTGCTGGGGGAGAGTCGCCTCTTGAGAAGCTGGGGTGCAGGGGAGGACCGCTGCCGGGCTCCCGGCTGGGATGCCGTCGTGGCGGGTGGGTAGGCGGCAGGGATCTTCCCCGTTTGGTTCTCCTGTGCGTCCTCAGGGATGAGAACAGTTCAAACCTCGTCGGATCGACTCGAAAACAATGTCCCAGCACCTCCCGTTCCAAAGCAAGTCTAGACTAAAAGAAAGGAGTGTGGATTAAAGAAAAATCCCTTGGGAGCTGGAGTTCAGCCTCCCTCCAGCCACTGATTCCAGGCGTCCCGCTTGACCTTCGGGCCTCAGTTTCCCTGTTGGGAAACGGTGGGAACAGCAGTCGGCGGCATCACTGTGGATGGAGGGCGTCGGGGGAGGGATTCCGGGGGTCGGGGTGGGGAAGCAGCTACGGGCCAAGTAAACACGGTTATCTGTTGTTCACCAGGGAAGCGGTAGCGGGGCTGGGTCTCACATCACTGTCATCAGTCACCGAGGGCTGCTGACGTTTCTTGGTGGAAAAGATGGTGAACACGCGGAGCCGAGGGAGCTGGGACACAGTCTCCCAGGAAACCTCCGGGAGGTGTCGGCAGAGCCCACCTGAAGCCAGAGTGGGCGGTGGTGAGGGGGGGGTGCCTGGAGGGGGCAGGTCGTCAGGGAATCAGGCCCCCTCTGCTCTGTCTCCCATTTTGGAATTGACACGCCTACGAGAGGAATAGGGAGGAACAAATCGGACTCCACATGGGATCTGTTTCTTTTACTTTAACCTTTGTATTCTGTTGCTTTTCCTTCCAGTTAAGAATGTTGCCTAGAGCCTGAAATATACAGGACAGCCCATTCTCAAGGCTCTGACCTTTAAGGATGTAACACTTTTCCATTCATATAAAAATAAAAAGTTGCCGATCGGAGAATAACATGTGTCTTGTTGGAGGTTTACAAGGACATCGTGACCTGGCCTACCGCGCCCCTCCCTCACATTGCCTTTAAAAATGCTTTGCTGAAACCTTCGGGGAGTTGGGGGTTTTTTGGGCATGAGTCACCTGTCTCCTTGCATCTCGCTGCATTAACCCTTTCTCTGCTCCAGACTCCAGCATTTCAGTGCTGTTTGGCCTCAATGTGCATCGGGCACATGAACCGGCGTTTGGTGACACACATAAAATCATTTACTTCCAAAGCATAATCTTCCCTCGGCTCAGTAATCTGGATTTTCCCATGTCGTTTGCATTTCGAGGACTATGTCACCTCAGGAATAATTAATATACTGAAGTGTCATTAAAGTCTGTGAACTTTGATAGAATTAGTAACACACACATTCGCATTTTTTTTTCCTTATTTGAAAAAATAAAGCCTCTTGGCAAAACCCATAATACAAGGACTTCCCTGGTGGTCCAGTTGTTAAGACTCCGTGTTCCCAATGCCGGGGGAGCACAGGTTCGATCCTTGGTCAGGGAACTAAGGTCCCGAATGCTGCATGGCACAGCCAAAAAACAAAGAAAGAAAAAACCCCAACAAAACCATAATGTAACATTGTTGGGAAATTAAGCACTTTCAGAGGCTGTTTCTGATTATAATGATTTCAGGTTTTTCTAGTTATTCTGCTCCAAACGTTTATCTTTATACTTTGCTCTGGTGTGAAGAGGCTGTTTATAAAACGATATAAAACGGTTTTATGTGGAGATTGAACAGTCTTTCATAACTGAGGCAATTAATATGCAATGATATTAAGCTTTCAGCTATATGAATTCTACATCATTAGCTAAAAATTAGCCTGCATGGCTTGCCATAAAATTTCTTTTTCCTCCTTCCTGAGGAAGGAATGTTTTTATTTGGAAAGCCTAACAGAGGGATGAAACCAAAACCACATGTAGTTTTGCGTATCACAAACGCTCTGCTGAAAGGAATAAAGTTGAGGGAGTCCCCAGCACTATGGGTTACGAAGGCTACAAGCATCACGAGTGCAGAGAGCATTTTATTTTTTGAACAAACGTATGATTTTTTGTGATATCAATCAAAAAAAATCTGAATATTTATTATTCTAATTTGATGAGTTAATCTTCCACAGTTTCAAAATCCCAGTTTCAATACAATAATTTGTCAAGCCCAGGTCTCCCTCCATGCATTTTTTCCTTCCACAGAGATTTGAGTGCCTACTAAGTGTCTGGCCATGTGTTGGAGGCCAGAGGTTGATAAAACAGATGAAGTCCCTGCCCTGGGTGGGGGGGCTGATATTCTGGTGGAGGAGAAAGAAGAACAAAGAAACAAATGCATTGCAACTGAGTTCAAACTGTTTTGCTCACCACATCTGCTCACCACAGGACAGGCCAATAATTTGGGAGACCAGTTGCTGGGGCAAGGAGTAGTGACTTTATCGGGAAAGCCAGCAGACCGAGAAGACAGCAGACTCGTCTCAAAGAACCATCTTATCCCAGTCAGAATTCAGGCTTCTTTTATACTAAAAAGGGAAGGGGCGTGATTGGTCCTTGCAAACTTCTTGGTGCCGGAATCCTTTGTTCTTGCAGCTGCTCCCCTAGGTCAGGTCATGGTGCTCCTGTAAACCTCCAACAAAACCAATGTTATATTCTGTTCTGCACCTTTTTATCTCCATAGGAATGGAAAAGTGTTACACTCTTAAAGATCAGAGCCTTGAGAATGGGCTCTCCTGCATATTTCAGGCTCTAGGCAACATACTTTTACAAAAGGTGCAGAGCCAGCCTGACTCAGCACAGGCAACAAAGCCCAAAGTTTAAAGTAAAAGAAATAGATCCAACATGGAGTCAGATTTGTTGTTCCCTCTTACAACACAAGAGGATACCTTCTGATAGCGATAAGTGCTCTGAGGTGAGAAGGTGATGTGCTGGCAATTGGGATGGGGGGGGGTGGTCCCTCCTACGGGGCAGGGGGGTCTCACTCCCCAAGGTCACACCATGTGCTGCTCGCAGGCAGTGGCTGAGCACGTGGGGTCCTGACCCAGGCCTGTTCCTGCAGCTGTGGGACCCTCTCCAATGGAGACTTTGGCTCTCAGACTTCCCGGCGGTCAAGTTGAAACTTTCTTGGAACTGAGCTGGAGTTGGAGGCTCCTCCACCCTCTTCTCCTTTCACAGGTGTCAGACCAGCATCCCAGCCTGCAGGGGGCCCCACCTCCTGCTGCCCCCTCCCCTTGTCCTCATCCACAGTGTCCCCCAGTTACTCCTACACATGTAATCTCTTCTTGGCCTCAGCTTCTTGAAAGGACTGGACCAACAGAGCCTGTTAGGATAAAATATGAATATTTAAAAAGTGCGTCATGGCAGGAACATAAAAACGACCACCACCGTTGGTTGGAAACGTCTGACCCCTATCGATTTCCAAGTTCGCTCCAGGCTGCTTGCATGTTTCATCTTATTGTCAAGCTGACACCCTGACAGAGTGTTTTCCCTCCCTCCCTCCCTCTCTCTCGCAGCAGGAAACAGGGTCCTGGCCAAGCTTGCCTCCCTGTGATTTGTATTTTGCTTTCTTGGTAGGGTCACCAGCCTCTACCCATCCCCTGAATACCTTTGCTCCATTTCAGCTGCCTTTGCAACATTGTAACAGCCCAGCCCAAATGAATGTGTGTGGAAATCTTAGTTGGAGAATCCGGACTGGGTGTTGCTCAATGTGTGGAAACAATGCAGTGTGTTTCCTCTCCGAGGAATTCAATCCACACGGGGCTCAGTCCATCAGCTGCGCTGAGGCCTGGGCAAGGGCAGGTGCTGGAGGGCTGGGCCAGGATCTGCCCACCCTGCCCCCTGACCTCTTTCCAGCTGTGGGTCACCCCACACAGACATCACGCTCCCCTGGCGATGACACCAAAGCCCCAAACGGAAGTGCCCCGTCCTGGGTGGCTACTGTGTCCAATGCAGGGCGCCCTGTCTCCTGGGGCTGAGAAGTCCTGTCCCCTGAGGCGGCCTCAGCCACTCCCATGCAACAACACAGACTTCTCTCTGAGAAGAAAGGGAAGCCCCGGCAGCAGGTGCTGGCGTGTGAAAGGTAGGGGCAGTGGGGAGGGTGAAGAAACCGATGGTCCAGAACCAAGCCAGCAGTGGCTTTATGAACCCCTTTCCTCTCGAATGCCTGCATTATGGATCTGATGGCGCTGCTCAAACGTTCACTGAAGTCTCATTTCCTGTGATGGAATGAACTGTATGCTGTATAATTAGGCATATAATTAAATGCAAATTTTGGAGCTTAGGAAAGTATCGGGACGAAACCCCCTTCAGTGCTGGCATGAAAAAGTCTAATGCGTTGAACTTTTAATGTGTGTGAATCTTATCTCTGCCTGGACTGACCATGGGGGAGGGATGTGTAGGATGGGGCAGTGCCAAGTATGGGTGTCCCTGGCCCCTTTGGTCTGTTCTCCCAGGCTCTGCCTCCAAGTGCGTATTGAGGCTTCTCCTGGACACTGTCCCCTCCTCCACTGGCACAACCTTCTCCTCTGGACACTGGTCACTTTTCTCCTCACTGGACGCCTCTGGCTGGAGAGCTGTAGGGGTCAGAATGGTTCTGCCGTGTCCGGTGTCCCCGAGGTGCCCCAGCCAAGCTGCCTTTCAGGGATAAGCGGGAAGATGCTGGCTTCGGGGTCTACGCTTGGTTGGTGGATGGCCAGCTGCTGAGCTGGGAGGGGTGGGAGGAGTGATGACCCCGCCGGAGGCAAGCCCTGAGGTGGTAGTGGTGCAGAGGGAGCCTGCTGGAGGTACTGTGTCCAGGAGACCCTAGGGTGGCCAGGGTCTGTCCCAGGCCAGCCTGAGCCACTGTTGCAGGGAGTTCTGTGGGAGCTGAGCGGTTTGGAGAGACACAGAGGGGACTGTCGCTGCTGCTTCCAGGAACGTCTCGGCGGCTGGGGCCTTTCTTTGGGTGAGACTGTGCGTGGAACTGCGTGCATGAGGCTCCAATCCCGCTTTAGAATCAGAAGGAGGATGGCTGATTGTGAGGATGGGAGCTCAGGGTCAAGAGGGAAGAGGCAGGAAGCAGCGAGAAGAGAGAAAGGTATGAAAGCTTCACCATCGCAGGCGAAGAAACGGAAATAGTATGACTTGTCTATTTCCAGAACAAGATCTGCGATGACCTATGATAACCAAGCTAGTTCAAGGCTTCCAGGTCGAGATGATGGAGGACCACACGCCTTTGTCTTGTCTCCAGCCTACAGCTCCACTAAACGATAGCAAAGGGATGGCTAAAAGTTATACTCACAAAGAAAAGGAGAACGGGAGGGGAGGCTTCAGAGGATGAGAGATTTCAACACACGTGGGGAGGGTGGAGAAGGCGGGAGGTGTCTGGTGGAGGAGCCTCAACACACTTGGGGATGGTGGAGAGGGGGGAGGTGTCTGGGGCAGGGGGCAGAGCCAAGGAGGGGGTGTCAACCCCATGGAGCCTGGAGACGCCCGGGACTCAGGGTGCCCATATGGAGAAGACCACGGCCCTGAAACAGGGGTGTTAAATGGAAGTGCACCCCTAATACCCACTCCTTGGAATACCTGGCATTTGACACTGCTCCCCTCCCAGACCAGCCCACCTCCCCCTGCAAATTTAACCAACCAACCAACCAACCAACCAATCCATCGACCATGGGTTCTGCTCTAAGGAAATTTAATGAGTTGTTTTGGGAGAACTGAAGTTGGCATGGCCTCTGCTGGGTACCCCAGAGCCAAGCCCTGGCAATGTGACATTTACTGATCCCTCCTCTGGACCCCGTTACTGAGGTCCTGAGGGAGCGTTTGCCCCAACTTGATCACCCACTGTGAAGTCTGCCAGCTGCCAGCCCCTTTCCCAAGCAGTGACTATCGCCCTGGTCCAATAAATGAACACACAAGCCAGTAATTTAAGGAGAGCTGGCAACGTGAAGAAGAGGAACAAAGAAAAACACTCATAAAAAAATGCAGAAGAAAAGAGCATTCAGAGACGGACGTGGCAGCCATAGAGGGGTGCCACTCTGATGCCCCCCCCCCCAGAAAGATGGCAGCTCGCCGACAACTCTGGCTGGGAGTCTTCAGGCCCTGCGCCACCTTCAGGCTGATGCTCTGTGCTTCACTGGCACCTGCAGCTGGTGAAGAACAGCGGTGGTACAAAGCTCACCGTTTCCGGCCAGTGTGGGATACCAGACGATGTCTTCCCCCGAGCTCCCTGATGGGCTGGATGAGATGTCCTCAGAGCTGCGTGGTGGTCCTGGGCTTCTCCTACCCTGTCTTCCTCCCTTCCGCTTCTCCTTTCACAAGAGCCAGACCTGCATCACCATCTGAAGGCGCTCCTGCTTCCTCCCGTTCCCTCTCCCTCTTGTTTTTCACAGGTGTGATGCCCAATAAATCTCTTGTCTGCCTTTGCTTCTGCTTTGCAGAGGATCCAAGAATTGAGACTAGATCACTCACAACCTGGCCGGCAAGGGAGACCCCATCCCAAGCTGTATGTGGGCTGTGGATAGTCCCTGGCACAGGTGGTGGCCCAGATGCCAACAATTTCAATGGTGGTGACTTTGGAGAATGTTTCCGTGAGGGGATGCCCTGACTAGTGTGATGAGCCAGTGTGTTGAAAATAGGGAGGCAACTGCACATGAAGACAAAGGAAATGGCTGGTTATGACTGCCTTGCGTTCAATACTACATTCCTCCCCCAACATGTCACTGAGACCCATCTGTTTGGTGGTGGTATAACCAATGTGCTGGGTCCTCGGAGTGTAGAGAAAAGAGAAGACCAAGTAGAAACCTCAGAAGCTACCCCTTCCTCCACTTCAGCCAAGAGTGTGAATCAAAAACAGTGTCGCATTCATGTGAGACCAGCAGAAGAATTGCCCATCTGAGTCCAGCCTAAATTTCTGACCACAGAATTACGAGCAAATAAAATGGTTGTTTTGTTATGTTAAAAAAGAAGACAAAACAAAACAAGAAAAATTTGTATCACATCGTGGAAGGCATGTAGGTTGGCATGATCAGTGCTGCCCTTGAAAATTTTAAGAACACAGGGTCGGTGGTCCCACTCATATCTGTTTATGACCCACCAAGTCATGAAGCTGGGTGTATCGAGGGTGGTCCTTTTTAACATGGAGATGGTACAGCTGGGATGGAGCGTGAGTGGGACCAGAGGGCATGAGTAAGTGGTGTGAGCAGGTGTCCAGAGCACCCACCACATAGACCCGTGCCAAGCCCAGTGGGCATCTCCGGCTATGTGACCTGCTGGAGGAGCAGGGAGAAGCCCCAGCTTCACAGATGGGTGGGTTGGCACCTGGAGGCAAGATGGAAATGCTTCTGCATCCCTTGAGTTCGTCATCACAGGCTTTACTGCCAACAAGTCTCAGTACCTTCTAACTCCATCTTCCTCTGCTTTGCAGATGATCCAATTGACACAATCAAAGAAAAAACACAAAACACAACAGTGAGAACAAAACAAGTAAAAAGAAATAAAACAAAAACTCAAACCCAAACTCAGATTCATTAGTGTTTTCAATGAATTTTTTACAAAACAGATAATGCATCCATGAAACAGGAACACAGGGCTATGAGAATAGAACAGTCACAGCAAGAGAGTGCTGCAAGATTAAAAATATAGGAAAACATTTAATTCAAGTGTTAGAATTAGAAGAAATGTCCTGGAAAATAGTGCAAAAGACAAGAAACAGAGATTATGGGAGAAGATCCACAAAGGATCAGTCTTGTAGCTCCGTCGCCTGACGGGCAGTTTCAGAGACCCCTGGGGGGCAGCACTTTCTGCTCCTGATGGGCCAGTCACTGTGGCCTCCTGCTTCCCAGCGTCCTCCTCTCTTTGCTGTAGTGACTCTCCTGACCAGTAAATTTGGGAGGGTCACTGGGCCGGGCAGCCCATCTTTCTCCCTCTGGGAGGGAACTGCCTGTAGAGTACCATTGTCTCTCTGTCTCATTTTAAAAAGTCTCACTTTAAGAATACGTTATTTCGTCTCATTTCTCAGAGGTTTCAAATATGGTTTCTCTAAAGATGAATTCTTCTCTCTTTATTGTTTCCTTTTTTTCTACATTTGTTGATTTTCCTTGGTCTTTGACTTTCGTGCAGGCACATATTTAAATTTGGGGCCTCGGGATGCTGGTGGAAGGTCCCTGTGTGTGGGTGACCTGGAGGTCAGCAGTGTGTTGGTTACAGACCAGCCCCCCCATCTGTCTCTGCAGCTGACCTTCCCACTCCCCAAACGGGCTCACGCCCTAACTGGACAAGGGGGCCCATGAAACCCCTTCCAAGGGCAGCTCTCTCTATTGGTTTCCTGACGCTGCTGTGACAAATCGTCACACACTTGGTGGTTTTAAAACAACAGAAATTAACTTTCTTGCAGTTCTAGAGGCTAGAAGACTGAAATCCGGGCGTCAGCAGGGATTTCCTTCCAGAGGCTCTAGGGGAGGAGACTTCCTCACTTCCACTGCTTCTGGTGGCACCAGGTGCTCCTTTGTTTGTGGCCACATCACTCTGGTCTCTGCCTCCATTTTTCTCCTCCTTCTCCCTGTGTCTCTCGTCAATCTCTTATAAGGGCACTGATCATCGCATTTAGGGCCCACGCAGGGAATCCAGGACGTTTTCCTCTCAAAATCCTTAGTAACATCTGCAAAGGCCTTTTTCCAAATAAGGTCACATTCTGAGGTCCGGGGGGTCAGGACATGGACATATCTTTTGGGGGAAACACCATTCAACCCAGTATACTCCCTAAACTTCCAACACATCCCCTTTTCCAGCCTAAATCCCTGGAGAGTGAGTTCTCTGCAGAGTCTTACAGAGGAAGGCAAGGGACACAGCCACTTGTTGCATCTCCAGGGGGCCACTCTGCTCTGTGACACTACAAGGAGGCATAATAAACTGTGTGAAAGAGGGGCATCTTTCAACTTTTATTCATTCAGCAGGTATTTACATTCTGTGTGGCACAGAGTGGGTACAGTGGCAGACCAGCTTCTCCTGGATATACTTCTATGGGTCCCTTTGGGTGATGCTGGTGCCTGAATCCTTCTCCAGGCTTGCAGACCTGTGGCTGGACCTTGACATTGGCTTTTCTCCCTCCTGGGCTGGCCATCCTCTGGGGTTGACCAGTTGTCTGGCCATCAAGCAACGCCTTGATATCCCCATGGGTCACTTGTTGAACACCCAGATCCCAGTGAGGAAGCATGGGTTCATTGCCCTTCCAAGGTGGACATTTCAACAGAGCAGAGCCTTCCTCCAGAGAAGGGGCCAGCACGATAAATTTAGGCCATGTAGTCAGTCAAAAAGGGTCCTTTTAGGGAAGTAAGTACTCCTTAAATTATAGCAATAAAAACACATGTGAACACTTAAAAGGAATGGTAGAAATAAAAGAGCAGAAACAGGATAAAGAAAAGGGGTGGGGGAGAGTGGAGCAGAAACACTGCATTATTCCTCAGAAGTGCTGACATTTTCTGTTTGGGGCCTGTTGCTTAGTGAAATTCCACAACTGGGGCGTCATTCCTTCTGGATTCAGGCTTGTCCAGAAACCTCATGAGACCAACGGATTCTACTATTTTAATATATGGGTCAATGGAAAACAGTTGGAAATCTGGTTGTTGGTTAAAATTTCACTGGCCAGGCCCTGTTTGAATAGACACATTTATACTTCAGTTGATGCTGAAATAAATTACACCATGAGGCAGTTATAAAATTTGTCAGAAAAAAATTTTTTTGGGGGGTGGAAGGAGTGGAAGACTCATTAACGTGGAGCTGAAGGGGCACTGGAAGACCACTGCCCCACCCCCGGCCCCACCGCGTTGCTGGTGAGGAGCCGAGAAGGGGGACCCACGCTGAGGACTGCTGACAGAACTGAGACCCAGCCTCAGGTCTCAGGATCCCAGCCGTCCCCCTTCTGCGACAGAGGTCACAACCGGAGGCCTGAAGCACGTGTTTCCTTTCAAGGAAAATGTGCCCCAAGCTTTAAAAATCCAGATGTCACACAGAGTGAGACCTCCAGCTTCTCCTGAAGACCTAGAAGTTCTGGCCGCATGGGGCTGGCACCCATGCAAGGCAGTGGGATGGTCTCCTTTGGTCCCCTGGTTCCCACCTTGCCTTAACCACATGGAACTGTAGAACTGGGCTGTGGGAGAGCATTCTGGAGAGGGGTGGCGCCAGAGAGAGGGAGGCCAGCATTTAGGAACCCCAGACTTGTCCACAAGAGGTTTGTACTGCACGTGGACATTCATACGGATACACAAGCATATATGTGTATTCATGTTTGTCTATGTGTGTGCCTATCTATCTATCTATCTGTCATCTATCTATCTATCCTGCAGGTATAACTGGTATATCTGGAGCCTGCCTGGGAACCTGGGCTCAGGTGTGTGGACCCCCTGGGTGAGAAGAGCTGAGGGTGATCTCCTTAACCCCCCTGGTGTGCCAGATGGAACCTGTGGGGAAGGAAGGACATGGCCAGCCCGCAGTAGCTGGGCCTTGGCCTGAAATCCTTCAGGGCTCCAGAAAGCTATGGATACCTCGACCAGCACTTCCAGAGAGGAAACATCCCAGTAAAGATTGTACAGAACTGGTTTCTGAGAAACTACTTACTATATTTAATTAAACAATAAATCGATTAATATAATAATATATATTTAACACTTATAATTGTATAATATATAGTATAAAGTTATATTGTATATGTATTGTATTATATGTTATTATGTATAATATATAATAATATAATAATTGATCATTTATATCCTGACTTTTTTCCTAAAGCAATTGAGGTTCCTTAGTGTGCACACACATATCCTTTTATAGAAAACATTTAAAATAAGAGAAAAGGCGAGATCAGCAGGAAAAAAGGGTTACAAGATAAAGACCAAGAGAGGTAATTTTTTTTGAAAATTAGTTATAGAAGGAACTAATCACATGGCTTCTGAGACAAAATTCTTGAAGTGTCAGTCTGTAGCAAAGGGTCTTAGTGATGCCTTTTTGCAGCTGGGCCCTGAAGCTGCTGAGGGCATGGTAAAGAAGGCTCTTGGTGGGGTCAGGCTGACGGAGTCCAGGAAGGTGGCTTTCTGTCCCTTGGGGTGAGGTGAAGGTGGGCTTCCAGACTGAAGAGCCACAAGTTCCGTCACCCCTCAGAAGGTGCCTCTGAAATCGTCTGATCTCATCAGGTGGCTTGAAGAATCACAAGAGGGGATAGCTTATCGTGCCACTGTAAATTCCTTTTATCAGGTTGGGATAGTGAAAGTGATTTTTAAAAACCTGTACATTTCATCGCACTTTGCCATAACTCACGGCAGAGTTAATGGAATAACATACGTTAAGGTTTCACCGTCGGCCTCGTTCAGTTTTGGTTCCATACCTCTTTCTGATGCATTTCCTAACAGGATTGTCAGGAGGATGGATCGTTCCATGAAAGAAGAGCTGTGAGCTTTTCTGGAGGAAAGCTCTCTGTACCATGGAGGCTGTGATGAGGAAATCTAATCAGCAGAACCGCTGACGCTGAAAGTGATTCGAAGTTTGAAAGTTCTTTTTTCTGCTGGCACATTCGGCTCCTCTCTGGCCAAAGGCAATGGGCAACCCTGGTCTGGGGGCACAGAAGGGCTCTCCCTCGATAAAGGCTGTTCTTCCTTGCTCTTCCTCCCTCTTTCCTTCCCTCCGTCCCCTACGGGTGCTGTAGTATTTTTATTTAAATAACACCATTACATGCCCATAGCATTCCGTTATGCAGATCAATTCCAATCATTTTGACACTACTAACTTAAAACAGAGATGTATGACAAAAATAACCCAAATTACAGACTCACTTTTTTGGGTCTATTCTTCTGTTTTATTATATTTTAAGTTCTGCCGGGGCTGGGGCCGTGTCATCAGCTCCGAGCCGCCACTGGCAGATAGCAAATGCCTGGTAAATACTTAAGGATTCATGACACATCGTTCTGATGCACCTGCCTGGGCCCCTCCTCTCAAGGATCCCTCCTGCGAATGATCTCAGCAGCTGTGGTGTCTGGAGAAGGTGCCAGCTCTCCGCACTCCTTCTGAGGGACTGGGGAGGGCAGGACATGCCCGCCTTGGGATGTGAGGCCTGCTTTCTTGAGGGAAGCAGCCTCCACCTTTGTCCGGCAGACACAGCCCCTCAGGCTCCTAATGGGATGAGGGAGGGCAGGGAGGGAAGTTTCTAGAAGACACCCGAGGTCTTTGGAGTCACTGTTAGGTTCCAGTGGCCTGATGGAGACGACTCGTGAGGCCTGGTCCCCCTGCAGGGCTTCATTCGTTATCTCCTGGGTGATGTGGGGACAGAAGAAGACACAAGGATGAGGGACAGCTGGCAGGACGGGAGCATCCCCAGGGGCTGTGAGAGCTTCCAAGTGTGGCCGGTACAGAAGCGCGGCCATCCTGGGCGCCATGAGCCACTCATTCCAGGTCCAGCTCATCCCAGGACCTGCCACCGCCCTCACGTCCCTGCCGTGCAGAAATGCTCATAGACCTCTGCACCCACCGTGCAGCTCCAGGGCCCCTGTCTGCTCGCACTGTCCCCTCCGCCTGGGATGCCCTTCTCCACACTGCCTCCCCCTTTAGAAAACTCCTACACATCCTTCCAGACCCGGTTCGGGTATCTTCTCCAGGAAAGCTTTTATGACCCCACCCCCCTGGGGGCTTGTCAAGGATGCAGGTCCCAGAAATGACTGAATTAGGGGTGGCGGGTGGCACTTGAGGGGAGCTAGCCTTTTCAATAAGTTCTCAGGTGATTCCGAGGTACAGCCAGGTTTATAATCACTGCCCTGCTCAAAGTTGCCCGCAAAGGCCATTCGCATTTATATACTTATTTTTTGGGTAGACCTAATCAGTTCTTCAAACTTTCTCCCTGGAAACGAAATTTCAACCTCAGATACTGGATGAGACACCCCCAAATGAAAATTCTGGACATGAAAAATCGGTACCTAGCTGGTTTGACTGTGATGGTCTCTAGGAGGTGAATGGATGGACATTTGGTGTCTGCCACATGGCTCAGAGCAGGCCGCCTGCATGACACAGAGTGGACATCAATGGGCACCACAAGGGCTTTCTTCGGGCAGGGGGTGTCCCAACCTTCGGGTGTGTTAACGCACACACATAATCTGTGCGACACCCATGTGGACAAGTATTCCCCATCCCTACTTTACAGAGGAGGAAACAGACTTGGGGAGGGTCAAGACCTGGCCCCATGTGGCTTGGTGCAGCTGGGATTTGATACAGACATTCGGGCTCCCAGCTGGTTTAGGGCTGGCTTCCTGGAAACAGAGACTGAGATGGATTCTCCTGCAAATGACTGATCAAGGGGAGGCCCAGGGGACACATGTGAGGGTGGGAGGATGGAAGCAGGGGACAGGGGAGGAAGGGAAACCTCGTTAGGTTCGGGGACGTGCAGCCACGCGGGCTTTCACCGTCGAATCTGTCCTGTATCACTTTGCACCCCTGCCTCCGTCGGTCTTTGGCTTTGGACCTCCCCTCAGGAGTGGGGTGGAGGGGCACAACTTCCCGGCACTTCTGGGGAGGTGGCTCCCATTAATCAAGGACAGAGAGAGGTGCAGGTGAGAGAGAACCTTTCTCAGCCACACCTGCAGCCGCTGGGAGACGGGCTTCCGCAACCCGACACAGGGACCCCAGGGGCTGGGCAGGGAGCTCAAGGTGTGGCTGTAAGAGCCCTTATCCCTGAGCACTGCAAAGAAGTGTCACCCATCCCAACAGGTCCAAGCCTGGCCAGCGCAGTTCTTGAGAGGGGAGCGCTTCTGGGGTTTTTCCTGGGCTCCAGCATCTTGACTGTGGCAGCCAACAATAGATCTGATCACCAGGCATCTCTCTACTGCTACCTGGAGGGAATTAGAAGGTGATAAAAGGATGTCCTGAGACTTTTCAAGCCCTTGCTCTGTGCTGAGGACCGCCTTGTCTATGTTTAGTGTCTCTAGCCCTGGCAGGTCCTGGCACAGGCAAGCCCTCAGGAACAGCTTGCTTGTATGAGTGAACGAATGAGTGAATGAAGCAACGCCTCCAGGCTTGTTGCCATCAGGTCTGGCCGTGCTGCTGCTGGGGGGGAAGGTCTTGATTTCTGCCCCTTCTCAGTCTTTCCGGGCAGGACTGCAGCCCACCCACCCCCTCTCTCAGAACTCGGCTGGCAGATCCCATGTACGTCCGTGTATCTTTTCAAGTGTTCCCTGTGTGTTTCCTTAGGAGGCAGGGCTGCTGTGTGGGTGAGGAGTGGCGGGGCAGCTTTTGCATCGTCTCAGCTCACGGCTGGAGGCGTGAGGTGAGGAGAGGGCGAGGTGGAGACCCGCGGGCACGGTCACAGTGACTGTTGACAGTATCTAGGCTGTAGCAGCCAGTGGAAAAAGGATTTCACCTTTGCCTGTAAACCATGAATCAGTGGCCGCTCTGGCCAAAGGCTTCCTCAGTGAGTAGCCCATTCATTCTGCCCCGGAGGGAGGGCTGAGGGGGCACTGAAACGGAGTGCCTGTGCCAGTTCTGGTGAACGGCTGTCTGTCTGTCTGTTCCGCTCCAGATGCTTCATCGACCCCAACCCGGCACTCGGCCCCTCCCGGTCTGTGGCTGCAGTGGGCGGGTGGGAGGTGAGCTGGCTCTCCTTTGCTTGCTTCCACCCTTACTCACTGCCCAGTCACCTTCCGGTGTCCCCACCCACCTGCTGACGGTCTCTTGGTCCTGCGACAGCCTCTGCAGGGGCGGGGAGCCCACCTTCCTCCCGGTGGTCTCCCATCTCTCTCCAGCCTCCCCCTAAAGGGTGCCTGGCACTCCCCGCTCCCAGCGCTGTCTGTCAGCAGGGTGCTGGGTGCAGAGAGAGGAGAGCCCGTGTCCAGGGCACAGAAGTGACAACGCTGGGAGTTGAGCACAGACCCACTGGCAGCCCCCGGTTAGGGGCGGGGTGCTCTGGGGGTGCAAGGATGGCTGCCCAGAGGAAGTGACCATCAAAGGCAGAGAGGACAGTATGAGGGGCTGTGAAATGGAAAAGCTTGTTACCTGTTACATCTGCTACAACGTCCTGGGGCCTTTGAAACTCTTTCATTTACCCCTCTCCACCACCCCCCACGATAACCCTGTGAGACCAGAAAGATGGGACAATTACTCTCATTTTACCAGAGAGAAAACTGGAGCTCAGATGGGTTAACTGGCTCAAAGTCCCATGGTCAGACAGTGAAGAGCTATGTCTACCATCCAAGCCCCCTTGTTCAAGCCAGAGGTGGTGCCACTGCCCTGCGCTCTGCCCCGCATTTACTGATTGCTTGGCTGATGCACAGGATCTGTGTTATTCTGTTCTATTCTATTCTATTCTATTCTATTCTATTCTATTCTATTCTATTCTATTCTATTCTCCTCCCACACCTCCCCCCAGCTCTAAGCAACCACTAATACTCTTGTTTCTATAGATTTGCCTATTTGGACAACGCATATAAATGGAATCATACAATATATGGTCTTTTGTAGGAATGGAATTGTTGGCTCATATGGTAACTCTATGTTTAACCTTTTCTGGAACTGCCAGGCTGTTTTCCAAAGTGTTCAATAAATTGGTGATTTTTACATTCTTATCAGTAGTGTATGAGGGTTCCACTTTCTCCATATTCTAACCAGTACTTATCATCTAAGCTATCCCAGTGGATGTGAAGTGGTATCTCATTGTGGTTTTGACTTGCATTACCCTGAAGGCTGTGATGCTGGGTATCATTTTATATACTTATTGGCTATTTGTATATCTTCCTTGGAGAAATTCCTGTTTAGATACTTTTCCCATTTCAAAATTTAGATGGTCTTTTTGTTATTGAATTTAAGAGTTCATTATATATTCTAGATACAAATTCCTCATCATTCCTTATGATTTGCAAATATTTTCTCCCATTCTGTGGGATGTCTTTTCACTTTCTTGAAGATGTCTTTTGAAGCACAGTAATTAAAAAATTTGGTGAGTCCTATTTATCTGTTGTTTTCTTTTGTTGCTTGTTCTTTTGGTCATATCTAAGGAACCACTACCTAATCCAAGTTTGTGAAGACTTACCCCTAGTCTTTCTCTAAGAGTTTTTATAGTTTTAGCTCTTAGATTAATTTTGAGTTAATTTTTGTGTATGATGTATATGATATGAGATAGGGGTCAAATTTAATTCTTTTGGATGTGGATACCCAGTTGTCCTAATACTGACGATTGAAAAGACTATTCTTTTCCCTTGGAATTGTTTTGGCACCTTTGTTAAAAATCAATTGAACATAAATGTTAAGGGTTTATTTCTGGAACCCATTCTATTCCATTAATCTATATGTCTATCTTTATGCATGTCCCATACCATCTTGATTACTGTTGCTTTGTACTAAGTTTTAAAATCAGAAAGAGTGAGTCATCCAGCTTTTTACTACGTTTTCAAGATGGTTTTGGCTGTTCTGGGTCCCTTGCAAATTTCTATGAATTTTGGAATGAGCTTGTTAATTGCTTCGAAGAAGTCAGCCGGGATTCTGATAGGGATTGCACTAGGTTGGTTTGGAGACTAGCGCCACCTCAATAGTATTGAGTCTTCCAATCCATGAATGTGGGATATCTTTCCATTTATTTAATTCTTCCTTAATTTCTTTCAATAATATTTTGTAGTTTTCAGAGTGTAAATTTTGTACTCCTTTTGTTAAATTTATTTCTAAGTATTTTATTCTTTTTGATGCTATGGTTGATTGCTTGGGATTATCTACTTAGATAATCATGTCATCTGTGAACAAAGACAGTTTTATTTCTTCCAGCTCAATCTGTGTATCTTTTATTTCCTTTTCTTGTCTTATTATATTAACTATGACTTCCAGTGTGATGTTGTTAGGAATGACGAAGGAAGACATCCTTGTGTTGTTCCTGATCATAGGGGCAAAATGTCCAGTTTTTCATCACTGATTATGATAGCAGTAGATTTTCTGTAGTTTCCCTCTATTCCGAATTTGCTGGGAGTTTTTTTTGTTTTTTTTTTTTCATGAATAAGTGTTGGATTTTATTGAATGCTTTTTCTGCATCAATTGGTATGATCATATTATTTTTCTTCTTTAGCCTATGGATTTTCAAATGTTGAACAGACTTGCATTCTTGAAAGAAATCTCACTTGGTTATAGTGTATAACTCTTTTTATATATTGTTGCATTAAACATTTTTTTTTATGCAGAGCCGTTTGTCTTATTTTATTTTATTTATTTATTTTTTTTCACACACATACACTGTATTTTATTTTTACAAGAGATAGACTGACACCAAGCATTGTAAATGGATGACCACAACAAAAGCAACAATGATTGCAATTACCAAACACGAAACACACTCATACTATGTCACAATATTGACATTCAGTACAGTAATCCTCCACTGTAACAGCTCCTTTACTTTGCAGTGAAAATTGATTTGTATATTCTTTGCCTCTGAGTCCTTGTGGGATTTTTTTTTTTTTAATTCAAACAGAAAGTCACAAAAATTATAATCATCCTCATCAGTTCACTCAGTCTGTTGGATTAAATTTGCTAATATTTTGTTGGGGACATTTGCATGTATGTTCATGAGAGACATTGGTCTCTAGTTTTCCCTATAATGTTTTTATCTAGTTTTGGTAATAGGATCCATAGAATTGACTTAATAGAATTAGTTCTGAAGTATTCTCTCTGCTTCTATTTTCTGGAAGAGATTGTGGAGAATTGGAATCATTTCTCCTTAAATGTTTGGTAGAATTCACCAGTAAAAGCATTTGGGACTGGTGCTTTCTTTTTTTGTTAAGTAATTAGCTATTGATTTCATTTCCTTAATAGATATGGGCCTATTCAGATGATCTGTTTCTCCTTGTGTAAGTTTTGGTAGTTTGTGTTTTTCAAGCAATTGGTCCATTTCATCCAGGTCACCAAATTTGCGGACATGAAGTTGTTCAAAGTATTCTTTCATTATTCTTTTAATGTCCGTGGGATCAGTACTGATGATACCGCTTTCATTTCTGATAGTGGTAATTTGTGTAGTCTCTCTTTTTTCCTGGTTTTCAGCTTCTAGCTGGCTAGAAGTTTATCAATTTTATTGATCTTTTCAAAGAACTAGGTTTTGTGTTGATTTTCTCTATTTTTTTCCTGTTTTCAATTTCATCAATTTCTTCTCTAATTTTTGTTATTTCCTTTCTACTTAAGAAGAAAATTAAATTGCTTTTCTTTCTCTATTTTTCCAAGGTGGAAATTTAGATTATTGATTTTGGGTCTTTCATCTTTCTTAATATATGCATTTAGTGCTACAAATCTTCCTCTAAGCACTGCTTTTCACTGCTTTGCACAGCTTTTTATAAATTATACTTTCATTTTTATTTAGTTTAAAATGTTTTTAATTCCTCTTGATACTTCTTTGACTCGTGTTATTTAGAAGTGTGTATAATCTCTAAATATTTGGAGATTTTCTAGCTATTTTTCTGTTACTGATTTATAGTTTAATTTTATACTTTGTATGATTTCTATTCTCTTAAATTTGCTAAGGTGTGTTTTATGGCCCAGAGTCTATCTCTGTGAATATTCCATGTGAGTTTGGGAAAAATGTTTATTCTGCTGTTGTTTGATAGAGCATGTTATAAATGTTAATTAGATCAAGTTTATTGATAGTGACATTCAGGTTACCTGTATCTTCACCTATTTGATTGATTAATTAATTACTGAAAGAGGGGAATTGAAGTCTCCAACTATAGTAGGGGATTTGTCTATTTCTCCCTGCAGTTCTATCAGTTTTTGCTTAGTGTATTTTGATGCACTATTGTTAGGTACATACATGCTAAGGATTGTTATCTCTTCCTGGAGAAATGACTCCTTTATCATTATGTAATGCCTCTCTTTATTCCTAATAATATTTCTTGTTCTAAAGTCTGCTTTGCCTGAAATTAATATAGCTAACCCAACTTTCTTTTGATAAATGTTAGCATGGTATATCTTTCTCTAACCTATTACTGTCAATTTACCTGTTTTTATATTTAAGTTGGGGTTCTTATAGAAAATATATAGTTGGGTCTTTTTTAAAAATACACTCTGACAATCTTTATCTTTACTTGGCACATTTGACTATTCCCATTTATTGATATAGCTGGATTAGTATCTACCATGTTTGTAACTGTTTCCTATTTATTGCACTTGTTCTCTATTTCTCCTCCCCACCCCCATCCCCGGCCATTTTTATGCCTTCTCTGGTTTTAATTAAGAATTTTATATAATTTAATTTACTTTCTTGCTTCAGGATATCAGTTACACATCTTTTTAAAAAGACTTACTGGTTCTTCTAGAGTTCACTGTACACATTTACAAATAATCTGAGTCCACTTTCAAATAACACTATACTGTTTCACAGGCAGTGCAGGTATCTTATAACAGAGTATTTCCATTTCCTCCCACCTGTCCCTTATAACATTGCTGTTATTTATTTCACATCCATATGCTATAACCACCTAATATATTGTTTCAATTATTACTTTGAGCAGTTATCTATTATATCCATTAAGAATAAGAAAAATAAAGTATTTTGTTTTACTTACATTTGTTCTTTCTCTGACACTCTTCCTTCCTTATGAATAAACAAGTTGTTGATATCCTGGCCTTATTAAGCCCAAGGGATAATCTCTGGCTCGTACTGGAAGAACATTAAGAAAGCCAGGTACTATGGAGACAGAGGAATGGGGAGCAAGGGCTAGAGGTGATGGAGCACAGCAGTCTGAGGTTATGGGCTCCAGTGGGGCCATGGGGCCAAGTTTGCTTTGTTGGGTGCTTCCCTCCTGGGATGTGGGTGAATTCAGGGTACTGACAACCCCCAGAGTCCTATGGGGCTGTTCAGCAGCCTTTGCTAAAAGTTCTTGCCAAGTTTGGGACAAACTCACGCTTATTTTGGGGCTAATGGAAGAGAAGAAGTTTGGTCCCAACTCTATACTTATTCTGACTTTAATTTTTGTACATCAGACTTGGGCTACCTACATGTTCATTACCTGGGAGACTTGTGACCCCAAACGATCTTCTTAAAAGCTGCATCAAAACTTCAAATGTCTTACTCTTGGATATGAACCCAGGGCTAGAAAGCTAGCAAGGAAAGGCAAAAAAACTCATTTCTTTTCCCAGGAGCATTGCAGGGATGTGACTCAGAGCCACTTAGGTGTTGCAGATGACATGAGGGAAAAATCAGGGTTGAGTTGTTCTGTGAAAGAAAAATCTCACCACAGTGTATCTTCTGATGAAGATTTAAATAGTGAAAAGCTGTCTACATTTGGAGGCTGAAAATAGGCAGGATAGAGAAAAACTCCATGTTCTTTTCAGGCAGTTTGTGGTTAAGGGTGAGAGAATGTATCAGCCCACAGGGAGAACTGCAGAAAAATGAGAAAGTCATCAAGAGGAACCCTGTGGGGGCTTCCCTGGTGGCGCAGTGGTTGAGAGTCTGCCTGCCAATGCAGGGGACACGGGTTCGAGCCCTGGTCTGGGAGGATCCCGCGTGCCGCGGAGCGGCTGGGCCCGTGAGCCACAACTGCTGAGCCTGCGCGTCTGGAGCCTGTGCTCCGCAACAAGGGAGGCCGCGACGGTGGGAGGCCCGCGCACCGCGATGAAGAGTGGCCCCCGCTTGCCGCAACTGGAGGAAGCCCTCGCACAGAAACGAAGACCCAACACAGCCAAAAATAAATATAAATAAATAAATAAATTTAAGAACAGTTTAAAAAAAAAAAAAAAAGAGGAACCCTGTGACCTGCAGGGCTGGGGAGCCTGGAGCCTGAGTTCCAGAGCTGGCTCTGCAGCCAGATCTTCCTGTGGCCTGACGAGTCTTTTCTGGCCTCGGTTTCCTCACCTGTACAATGAAGAATTTGTGTTAGATGCTCTTTCAGGAGACCTTCAATTCTCAAATCCCCTAATGCTATGGATTGACACGTTTTGACGTGAGGTGAGGTTTTCCTTTTTCTGTTGCACCAGTGGTTTGAACAGACTCATGGGACTAGACTGAAGAGCAAGTTGAGTGTAAGCATTTGTCTCCTTTGCTGACCGACAGCATCCAATTAAATTGCAAGGAGAAGAGGTTTTGTTTGGCAAGGCATTCGTTTGCACACCAGGAATTGAGGAAGCTTGATTTTCTTCCAGCTCTATTCCAGAACTAATCTCAGCAGACATCAGGATATTTTAAGAGGAGGGAGAATGGAGGAGTTTTGAGAAAAAGTTATGAATGGAGGAAGAAAGCACAATGAGGGGCTGGGGCTGTGGGACTCTGTCTGTCTGATTCCCAAGCACCCTTAGGACTAAACTCTGGATCCAGTTGATGTCTTTCTTCATCTCCCCCCTTGGAAGAACGTATAGGGGCCAACTGCTTGGGTACAAATTTGTGCCCTACTATTTATTAGAAGGGTAAACTTGGGCAAATGTCTTAACTGCTCCAAGCCTCAGTTTCTTCATCGGTAGATGCCAGTTATGACAGTGGTATCTTCTGGGGTTGTCATGAGGTCAGAGGAGGCAAAGCATGTGATGCCCTTGGCGTTGGGTCTGTTCAATGCTGGTCGTTATCACCTGAGGGTGCAGACATCCCCACAGATCTCTCAGACCCTATAGCAGATGAGGCTTCCTGACCTCGAGCCCCACTGTTCAGAGACTGGGCCCCCCAACAGCGACCCAGAGAGCTAAGCATATGCTGATGACTCAGGGACACAAAATTGGACGTATTTAAGGAAAAGAGAAAGCACAGACTATCTTCCACCATCTTTGGAGTACATACCTGTTGCAGTCATACTACTATCCTAGTCTAGTAGTCAGCTCTGCTGTGATAACAAACAATCCCTGAATCTTAGGGCTTTCAACATTGAATGTTTATTTTTTTTGTCATGTTGCATAAAAGTGGCTATGGGTTGGCTGTAGCAGCTCTATTCCATGCGTCCTCTAGCTTGGAGAAGCAGCTCCTGTCTTGGACACACTGGTTTTGTAGCCGATGAAAAAAGAGTTAGAGGGCTGCAGAAATCTGTGAGGCATTTCTTTTATATGATGTCCTCACACACTCCACTGGCCCAAGCTAGTCATGTGGTCTAGCTTGACAATGGGATGAGAATTATAATCTGCAGGAAGGTAGATGCTGTAAATCAATGACCATTGGAGGGAACACATACTCTTCTACTGGGGAAGAGGATGAATATTAGGGGGACAATTATATACTCTACCACACCCAGCATGTTTTCCTCTCTTTCTTGTAAACAAGGGAAAAACAGAGAATACTGGGAATTTCAGATAGACTTTAAATGGTGGAGTGGGCTGTTCATTAGATGGAACCCTTACATTTAATGCAGTACCTACTGCTTACTAAGCGTTTGTTGAGTTAAATAATGACACAATACAGATGTACTCGAGAAAATCACTAGTAGCTGTTTTATGTGTGTTGTTTCAAATATTTTGAAACACAGAAGCTGCAGTGAATTTCAATGATAAAACAAGGTACATTTGGGGAGCAGCTCTCAAGATTACATTTTGACCTTTTCTAAGCAAGGAAAATTCCTTGGAACACAGAAATGGCAGTTCATTTAGAATTAATGAAAACCAGATATTTATAGCAATGTTTAGAAGGGTTTGGAAACCTTCCCTGAATAAGCCTTTTGTCTTAGAAGAGTGATTAAAGACACTTTTTGAAGACAAAATGGCATGGCACAGCTAAAACGTCTCAGTCCATGTAAATATCAGATGTGAGTTGTAAACAGCCCTGCTCTCTTTGGCATGCCGCCATGCTCCGTATGCAGTATCCCACGCTACGCCATGAACATTCGCTTCAGATCACCAGGGAGGAGGTTTGCTATTGGTTTGTGATGAGGTTGGACTCTGTTTCACAAAACACAATGTTTTAATCATGACAGAGACTCAGTTGTAGAAGAATAGATGAGAGAAAAGCATTTTAGATGGAGGTTCTCCTTGCTTCAGCCTCCTGTAGGACAAATCCTTCAAGCTGAGACCTCAGACACAGTAAAGCATCCTTTGGTTATGTTCAGGTTATTACTCATAATTACCTGCTAAGGCTGTTTATGAAGGGTGTTGAGTTTTGGATCTTAAGAAAGTGTGTCAACACTTCTTTTTTTAAATGATGGAAATGTGTATATAAATTTATGCCCCGAAGTTTTGAACTTTATGCCAAAAAATCCATTCCTCCAAATCAAAAAGTAGTACTTTGGGACATATAAACTTGATGCTGTTGTTAGGGATCCTGCTCAGAATTTTCAACCCTTTAATCATCTTCAGAAATTTTGGAAACCAAGTATTAAACCTAGAGCTAAGTTATTTGATTTTCTTCCTGATTTTGTTTTTCTCTCTTTTTTAAAAAGGGAAGAGAAAAAAATTTTTTTAACAAACTAAACCCAGCAACCCTTTGTCCTACCCTTCCTGAAACCATTTTAACTCTTTTTTTCTTTCTTCTGATATTTGTCTCCATCTACGTGTAATACTTGTACTGTTCTTCTCAGCTTTTTCAGTCACAGGTGTCTTCTGACTTCCTTCCGTGGAAATGAGTGCTCAGCTTTCTTATGTCCACCATTCCCCTCCCTACTGATAATTTTATCATGTGTTTTGCTTCAACAGTTCTTCCGTGTTTACATTTTTAGGAGAGTTACTAGTGACCTCTTCTTTGTTGTGCTAGTCTCTGTACCTATGCGTATTTCTTCCCCAAACTCCTTTCAATAATCACCCAACATAACACGAATCTATCTGTTTCCTAAGTTCCTGGGGGCCTCCCTTTTGGACCCCACCTATTGTTCTGGTCCTGGCCCGCTAACTTCCAAGCTGGCTGTACAAGCTCTTGTTTTACACCAACTACCTGGAAATGCCCCTTTCCTGCCTTTTCTGTTAGATCCCTCTCTCCCAGAGCCCTTGTTTCCCTCTTCCTGGTTTTCTTTCTCATTTTGGTGGAGCACATCCTTTAGTAGACTCCTGAGAAAAGGTACTGGAAAATAATTTTCTGAAATCTCACCTAATGGTGTCTTTGCTCTTACCTTTGATTAGTTGGGTGTGGCATTTTAGGACGGAAATATTTTTTTCCAGACTTTTTTTTTTAATTTTTAAATTTTAAAATTAATTAATTAATTAATTAATTAATTAATTATGGCTGAGTTGGGTCTTTGTTGCTGCGCGTGGGCTTTCTCTAGTTGCGGCGAGCAGGGGCTACTCTTTGTTGCGGTGCGTGGGCTTCTCACTGCGGTGGCTTCTCTTGTTGCGGAGCATGGGCTCTAGGCGCACGGGCTTCAGTAGTTGTGGCACGTGGGCTCAGTAGTTGTGGCTCGTGGGCTCTAGAGCTCAGGCTCAGTAGTTGTGGCGCATGGGCTTAGTAGCTCTGTGGCATGTGGGATCTTCCCAGACCAGGGCTTGAACCTGTGTTCCCTGCATTGGCAGGCGGAGTCTTAACCACTGTGCCACCAGGGAAGTCCTTTTCCAGACTTTTGAATGCATTTCTCCATTGTGTCCCTGTTTCTGGTATTATTTTTGAGAATGTCTGATAGGTCTTCTGATTCCTAATCCTTTGTGTAAACCCCCAATCTTTTTTCCTTTTTGACTTTCTATAAGTTTTCAGGATCTTCTCTTGATGGTCAGTGTTTTGTGAAATGTGGCAAGGATGTGCCTTGGCAAGGATCTTTCTTCATTCATTGTTTCATTCATTGTCCAGAAACTCAGACCCTCCAATTCTGGGAAGTTTTTTCATATTATTTATTTGATAATTTCCTCCCTGCTGTTTTCTGTTCTTTCATTCTGTACTTCTATTTCTTAGATTTTGGGCCTCCTGGATGGGCCTATAATTTTCTTGTCTTTCCTGTTTTATTTTCTCTCTCTTTGATTTTTGTCATACTAGCTGAGGGATTCCCTCTTGTTAATTGTCCAAACACTTCTATCGAATTTTTTAGTTTTGCTATGATATTATTTTGCATATTACCACAATCAAGCTAATTAACACATCCATCACCTCACATAGTTACCATTTTTTTGTGTATGTACTGAGAACACCTAAGATCTGTTCTCTCAATAAATTTCAAGTGTCCAATACGGTTTTGTTAACTATTATCACCATGCTGTTCTGATCCTCAGAACTTATTCGACTTATAACTGAATTTGTACCAATATCTCTCCAACATCTCCCCATTTCTCCCAACAACCAGTCTCTGGAAATCACCATTCTACTCTCTGCTTCTGTGAGTCAACTTTTTTAGAATCCACATATAAGTGAAATTTGCTATGGTATTTTTAGCTACTAAATGCTTTCTTAGCCAGTAAATATTAAATATTCTCATTTAAAAAGTAGCATCCTTTTCTTGTTTCATGGATGCAATATCTTTTCTTGGATTTCTATGAATGCTCACCATTACTCTGTAGAAAACTTTTCTCTGCTCCCTACATTGTCTTTGTTTCCTATAAGTTTAATTAATTTATCTGTGCTCAGGTAAGGGGCTTGTTGAATAATGGGTTCCACAGTGGGGTGAAGACCTGCCTATCTTCTCAGCTTTTTTTCTTGGTCCAGTGAATTTAGTTATGGAGGAACTTTCCGGTTTTCTGTTGGGAGGGTGTAATGGGTTGAACTGTGTTTCCCAAAAAAGGGATGTCCAAGTCCTAACCCCCACTGCTTCACAATGTCACCTTATTTGGAAACAGGGTTGTTGTAGATGTCATTAGTTAAGATGAGATCACAGTGGAGAAGGGGGACTCATCCAATTTGACTGGTGTCCTTATAAGAAGACAGAAGCACACAGGGAGAAGCTGTGTGATGGCAGAGACAGAAATTGGATGGAGAAATGCCTGGGCACCAGCAGCTGGAGGAAAAAAGGGAGGATCCTCTCCTAGGGGCTTTGGAGGGACCATGGCCCTGCTGACAACTGGATTTTGCACTTCCAGCCTCTAGAACTGAGGGAGAATAAATCTCTATTGTTTTAACTTTACTTACCACGTCCCCTCATGCTAGTTCAGGGTCTCGCCCTTGCCCTATTCTGTGCCCGGTGTCCCTGGACCTGGAGTTCATTGCTCTTGGAATTAAACTTCCGGTTCCTCTTGGGGTGAGGAAGGCGTGAGTCTCAGGGGGCAGGGATCTGGGGCTGTGTCCTCCTCACTCAGACTCCCAAGTAGCCTCAACTCACTCTTGAAAAGTAACTGGAACCTCCTGTTCCTGAAGGACCTGCCTCTGCACACCAATGTCCCGTTCTCAAGTCCCGCAGCCAGAGGTCACAGCTTCTAGGAATCCCTGAACCTTCCCAGACGGAGACGAGGGCGCCCTCTCCTGGCCTCCCCAAGCATTTTCTCTGGGCTCCCTTTAGGTCTCACTTGGACCATAAGATCCTGGAGGGAAGCCTTCCTGTCGGATGCATCCCAGCTCACCTCCGCCTCCCAGCAAAGTGCTTTTCTACACAAAGGCCCCTCAGTACATGTCTGCTGAATGAATGAAGGAATGGAGATGGCCTGAAGCTAAAATGAGGAGACATTTGACTTTATGACTAAGGCTAAGATTGTTAAAGAAAGAACCAATCCACCCATTCTTTATGAATGGAAATTTATATCTCAAAGCTTGAAAAATGAGTCAAAATTGGTGTCGTCTGATAATTATAAGACCAAACATCTCCTTGCTAGAATTTTTGAATTCCAATCAACTGCAAAAACTTTCTTGGCCACTCTCACAGTTGGGTTTGCCATCCTTAAAATGAATCAGCTGAGCATGGTTTATAGCTCACGAAGTTCTAGGAAGAATGCTATAATTTTAACTGGGAAATTTTACACAGATTTTCCTAGAGCCGGCTCAGTGCTGGCAGATTACCTCTACTCATTGCATCTTCTTATTCCCCCAAACGGAGCGGGTTAACATGTTCCCCCAAAGTTACTTATTCAAGGTAAGTATAAAATTCCTCTTGTTAGGCAATTCTTTGCAACAACGTGTATTGTTACGAGGTGTTTCCCGTGCACTTAAAGTTGAAAACTCTCTTTAGGATGCAAAGCCCTCCCCCATGTCTTGCTGGGTGGAGGCTTTGGAGAATCCACTGAATCTCTAGTTTCCATGGCAGGCTTTTGAGTCTATGTGATACTCAGTGACAACACTTTCTGTCTGTTTGATTAGAAAAATGGCTTTAAGAAAAAGCAAAGAATTAATGGAAAAGAATCTGAAAAAGAATATTTCTATATTCAGATATATATCTGAATCATTTTGTTGTAAACCTGAAACTAACAGAACATTGTAAATTGGCTATACTTTAATTAAAAAAAAAATCAAGGAAAATAAAGACGGGGTACATTTTTACTGCAGCAGACGTAATCATAGACTTGCCATGGTCATTATTGCAACGGTCTGACTCATCTGCTAGCCTAGGACATAAATTAGAAGGTTGCCCTGTGAACAATTTTTATTAGTGCATCAGGCAAGACTCTTTTGGTTGCAAGTCTTGAGATCCTAACTCGAATTAGGGTAAAAATGAATAAGTTTTGGCTCACATAATCAAAGGGAGAGTTGAGATGTGTAGGATGAGACCAAACAAGGGGGTAGGCTCAGTCTTGGGACATCTGGAACCAGGAAGCTGATGGTACTCATTCTCCTTCTCTCCTCTCTGCTTCCTTCCCTCTGGCTGCCTTCCTCCCCACGGCAGGAAATGCGGCAGCTTCTGGGATCCCGAGATGGGCCGGCTCTAGGCGCGAGCTGGTAACCCCGGGGAAGGGCTGCTTGGACCACTTGTGTCACATGCCCATCCCTGCATCAACCAGCGGAGGTGGTGCTGGCAGGTTCGGCAGGAAGATGGCGGCTCCCTGTTGAAGCACATGATGAAAGCAGGGGAAGGGCCTTTCCCACAATAAGGGAAGTGCTGGTCTAGACAAATGACGTAACAGATGTCCCTCCACGACCCGCAGATATTTTCCTTTGTAGCCTGCTATACTTTATTTATTTTTATATTTTTTATTTAAAAAAAATTTTATTGGGTATAGTTGATTTACAACGTTGTATTAGTTTCAAGTGTACAGCAAAGTGAATCAGTTATACATATACATATATCCACTCTTTTTTTTAGATTCTTTTCCCATATAGGCCATCACAGAGTATTGCGTTCCCTGTGCTATACAGAAGGTCCTTATTAGTTATCTATTTTATATATAATAGTGTGTATATGTCAGTCCCAATCTCCCAATTTATCCTTCCCCACCCCCCTCTCCCTTATTACCTGGTAACCATAAGTTTGTTTTCTACATCTGACTCTGCTTCTGTTTTGTAAATAAGTTCATTTGTACCATTTTTAGATTCCACATATAAGCAATATCATATGACATTTGTCTTTCTGTGCCTGACTTACTTCACTCAGTATGACAATCTCTAGGTCCATCCATGTTGCTGCAAATGGCATTATTTTGTTCTTTTTTATGGCTGAGTAAGTATATATGTACCACATCTTCTTTAGGTAGCCTGCTGTATTTTAGTAATTGGAGGTGAGATGTCATTTAACTTTAGACTCAAAAATTGCTGCAACAGCATTATTTGAACAGTAGACCAGAGTTATGGGAAGATTGCATCAGGGCATGTGTACCAAGTGCACGGGGAGCAGGGAGAAGGGGCAGCGAGCCCACCGTGTTTTTTATCCTTGCCCCTGAGACTGGGGTTGGATGGGGCTGAATCTGGAGGTGGAGAGTCTGAGTTTGCATCCCGGGGCCAGGGAGGAAGTAGAGGCTGGAAATCAGGCCGAGGCAAATGTGCTGATCTAGCCCCAACTCCCCAGGGGCTGATGCTGGACCGTCCTGGACACCTTGGTGCACAGCTGCCCTTGGTCTACAGATGAGGAAGTTGAGCCGCCCTGCCCAAGACCTGCAGTTCATTAGTGGCAGAGAAGGACTAGGGCCTCGTTCCTAGCCGGGCGACCCACTTTCCACGGTGCTGCTTATGGAGGCTGAAAACCGGCATGGGGATGGAATGAGGAATCCCAGCCGCCCTCCAGCTGCAGGGTGAGTGGAAACCTCAAAGCCTCCCCGTTGGTTGGACTCACAATCCTTCTTCTCTTGAAATAGTAATGCCTCTGTGAAAATTAATGTGCGGTTGTTGACAATGTGCTTTTCCTTTTAGTTTAGGATTTGTACGATCTTTTAAGATCGGGACGTAATTATGCAGAATTGGGATGCTTCTTTTCCCACAGTGCTGTAGTCTCCATGTCTGCTTGTTATTTGCCAAAGCTGTGGTTGCCTGTTGGGAAGAGCTTTTTGGTCTCGAGCAGCATCCTGGGGGCTGAGGAGTCGGGGATGCTGGCTGTGACCCAGAACAGGCCTTTCCATTGTGGAAGCCATCGAGGCACCTCCCGACTTGTCAAGGGACCATGAGCTCAGAGGACCAGGCCCCCGGATCACGTTATCTCTGAACTGGAGACCAAAGTCACAATGGCGGACTTCCGGCTCCCTTCAACTCTGTTAGGGCTACCAGTGTCTATTATGGGATGCTGGTTGTTATGACAATGGGGGTTGGGGGTGGCAGTAGGGAACTGATCTGAGGGGGGTTATTAAAGATGTAAAGTGGAAAAGGGCTCAGCTCACATGCACTTCCAGAAGCTCACTCCTGTGAGCTGGTTGTGAATCATACAACCCCTTCCTCCCAAGGCATCTGCCAGGGAAATTTCTTAAGATTCTCATGAGCTCCCTGGGGGTCCTTCTCAATGGAGATCCAAGTTACAATTTCAGGGTCATGCGAGTTGTGGTATGTACATTCTCCTCTCCATCAGCATGGACTTATTATGTTGAATTAAAAGAAAGAGATGGCACTTGAGGAGAAGTCATTTCACATTTCTTCTAAAAATGTACTAAAATTCCATTTAAGTGTAGACTTCCACATGTACGATAGTATAGCTGAGACATGGCAATTCATTGTAAGAGTCTGTATCCATGTGGGCTGACTCCGTGTGTTTGTTAGTGTGATGAAGTCTGCAAAAGGCAGAGAGAATTTATCAGTAGTGCCAAGAGAGAAGTACAAGAAGAACAATAAAGGCCATCTTCTTTTTTTGGTTTCCTATGTTTTTTTTTTGGCCACGCCATGCAGCATGCAGGATCTTAGTTCCCTGACCAGGGATCAAACCCGCACCCCGTGTAATGGAAGCATGATGTCTTAACCACTGGACCGCCAGGGAAGTCCCTAAAGGCTGTCTTCTAGGGAAGAGACCAAAGGCAGAGAGGCCACCAGTTACAGAATAATCTATGTATGACTGAGCCAGAGACTAATTAATACAATATTACATCTACAATCCCATTTGGGCATAGTGCTATTTTCGTTTTGTTCTGTCATATAAAATATATAAGCACAGGCTGTTGGAACTGAAAGAAGCTTTAGAGCTGATGTAATACATCTGTTCCAGTCGGGGTTCCAGGCAGGAAACAGAAACCGCTTTTGCTACTGTGAGCAGAAAGGAATTCTTCACTAGGAATTATCAGGAAGGGCCAGAGGAGTGGGTTTGAGGCGGGGCCTCCAGTAGTAATTCCCAGGGCATCCCAGCTTGATCCTCTGGCCCGTTCTGGGAGGGAGGGAAGCATGGGGCTGCACTGCAGAGCCTGAGTTTAGGATCACAGCGGCAATCCAGGGGTAAGAGAAGGAAGATGGGGGAGGGGCAT
This sequence comes from Eschrichtius robustus, assembly GCF_028021215.1. Taxonomy (NCBI): domain Eukaryota; kingdom Metazoa; phylum Chordata; class Mammalia; order Artiodactyla; family Eschrichtiidae; genus Eschrichtius; species Eschrichtius robustus. The sequence continues at coordinate 3,546,814 of NC_090828.1, forward strand.
TCCCCAGCCACCACCCGGATGCTGGGCTGAGGGGTCTGACTGCTGCTACTGCCTTCACCAATTCCCTTCAACTCACCCTCAGCACCTGGGAAGCTGGCGTCTCCCTTAGACCTACCACACACATCCCAGCCTCCCCAGAAGAGGCAGCTTCCAGCAGGAAAGAGCAGTCCTCCAAAAAGGGTGCTGTGTTCCAGCCTTGGAAGGGGTCTGGGAGGGGCTCCCTTAGGACCTCTGCACTATACTTGCCAGGAGGGAAAAGACCAGATAAAGTAGTAGAGAAATCTCCATGCCTCTCCCCACCTTCCTATATATCACAGCAGTGCATAGGGAAGCCCTAACTACAGCGGAGCCTGGGAAATGGGGTTTGTAACTTTCTAACTTGTGCAGAAGGAAATGGGAAGAGGTACCCAGGTTCAACACAACATTTAAGAAGAAACTGGACTGAGAGATTCTGTAAGGTCCCTTGGGTGGCCAGGCCCAGACCCAGGACCCTTGATGTTGAGGTCAGTTCTCACCTTTGAGATGGTTTCCTCTTGGGACCAGATGGCAGGAGGAACTGGTCATTTCACCGAGAATCCCAAATCCCAGTGATTAAGTGAGAAAACCATAGGAGCCATAATGCTCTCTCTGGTGAGTTCAAGGGAGGATGTGGGAGGTTTTCCACCAACGGCTGCCAGCTTCCAGAAGTTTCTGAGGCCACAGACAGTGTTGGCGAGGGTCTAGATTGTCAATGATTAGTTACAGTTAAATATTACAGAGAACCGTTCCTGCTTGAGCAGGGGTTTTTATTTCTTTAAGTCTTGTTCTAAACGATGCATCACCCTTGCCACTGAAATAGTAGAAATTCCTAATACCAAGGAATGTGTATTCCTAGCTATTTTGAAAAGCAATAGTTGTATTGGTATTTGGGAAAAAGAACCACTGAATGGAAGTACATAGGCCACGCTTGTTCCATTAATCTCTCTGAGCAGAGCTGCTTGGAACAGAAAGTTGTAATCAATCGTTGCCTTAATTTGCAGCAGGCGATGTGCCTCGGAGAAATGGTTCGCTCCAGAGCTGAACTTGCAGATGCCAACCGATGAAGTGGCAGCACATGTCCCAGCTCCTTGGGTCCAAGTCCACGCCTGCCGCCTGGAGCAGGGACTCTGGTGGGAGACGAGCTGCCCTGCGTGAGAACATTGTCTTCCCACACGTCACACAGGCAATGTGGCTCCTTCTCAGAGCCTCTGCTCATTTCTTCTTCCTCTACAGGTGATGGACAGGGAAACCCTCAATCCAGGTCTCCATCCCCATTCTGACATTCCTCGAGCTGAATCCCCAGGGTGTAGAGAGGGGGTGAGTCTTCCTGTGGATGAGTAAGGGGGCCCTGGAGCTGCAGGAGGGGAGCAGGCACTGTCTCTCCTGTACCATCTCCCCTTCCTCCCTAAACCGGAAGGACATCGTCTGTGCAAAGGAGTTAATGATACCTTTACTCCTCAAACTTGGCTTTGGAAGGATCTCCAAGTCAAAAGTATCCTTCAGATGTCTCTCTCTTTTTTAAAATTTTTATTGGAGTCTAGTTGATTTACAACGTTGTGTTAGTTTCTGCTGCACACCAAAGTGAATCAGTTATACATATACATATATCCACTCTTTTTTAGATTCTTTTCCCATATAGATCATTATAGAGTATTGGGAAGAGTTCCCTGCGCTATACAGTAGTTCCTTGTTAGTCGTCTATTTTATATATAGTAATGTGTGTAGGTCAGTCCCAATCTCCCAATGTATCCCTCCCTCCCCCTTACCCCCTGGTAACCATAAGTTTGTTTCTTCAGATGTCTCTTGATATCTCACATGAATGGAATTTTCAAGGGGGGGCCATGTGATGGGTGAGCAGTGAGCAGTTTGGGGGTGTCCACGGTCAGGGTTCTGATCTGAGCTCTGCTACGAACCCAGATTCTTCTCATATGTAAAATGAGACCATAATCTCACTTAAGAAAACACGACACATATCTCTTTAACAGGTGGAGATGTTCTTGGTGCAAGAGATAATGCATATCAAAGTGCTGTGAAAGGTACAAAGCTTTGCCAAAACACAAATTCTTTCTCAAGAATTTTCCTGTAAATCTGAGCACGATAACCATTCTTGTTCCCCTTGCATGTGTCCTGGAATTGGGACCATTAGCTTCATGATCAGAATCATTATATACAGAATTACCAAAAAAAAAAAAAAAAAAGTATTCTTTTTTTTTCCTTGTCTTCTCACCGGCAAACAGAACTTTGGTTAGCAGAACGCCAAGGCGATTTTAACGGCTGGTTTTTTATATTTGAAAGGGGAGGTTATTAGGAGAAGTCTCACTTCAGAAACTTCAAGAAGAAATGGGAGGGCGTGGTGAGGGGGGAGGCGGGAGACTGCATTTCCTGTTTTCCTTTCAGATGATGTTGGAAAACACTGCAGCAAAACCATGGAGACCCACGGGAACATTCCAAAATTCATTCTCTTTGTGGCCAGGGACCCAGCCCCAAAGGTGATGAGTAGAAGGGGTGGATTTTTTTTTTTAAGAGTTGAGGTTTGCAGGCGTCCAGCTACGGGCTCGTAGGGTGAAAACAGCCTTCCGAGGTGACATCAGCCTGTGGCTGGGCCAGAAGCAACAGAGTGAGAGTCTGGTTTTCATTTACAGTGTGGGGCAGGCCCGAGTGGGGAGGGGGAGAGGAGGGGTCGGAGGAGGGGTGGGAGGAGGGAGGAGCTGGAGGGAGCCTTGGCTGTATCCCTGGACACGGTCCAGTTTGGAGCTCAGTCCTCCACCGAAGGCCGCTCAGCTCTCCCGCTCACCAGCCCCCCACAAGGACCACAGGGGGAGTTTTCTGCCTGCTCGGGGTCCCCTCTCCTGCAGAAGGAAAAGGAGACGCAGCCAGTGGGAAAAACATGTGTCAGATTCGCACATAATTGAATAGCGAAGCCCAGGGACACACACTTCTCCAGGTTTGCTCAGGGTAAGTGCCACTTCGCCCCTGTTCCCCCTGTGTTGGGTTTGTGGCCAGAGGGAAATGCTTTAAACCCCGCTGACCATTTCTTGATGGCTCTCAGGTTCGCTCCCATAGTCTGTTTTCTGTACACGCTGCTGGTCTCTGGAAGACCCAGCCGATTTTTCTTTCTCAGTTTGTGCCACCTGTGTTTCCTTAGCTGGGCCGAGGCCCTGCTTGCCCACGAGTCGTGCCGTGCCCCCCGCTACCTCCCCCCCGCCCATCACCCTCTGATCTCCTGACTGCGGTGCTCTTCGGCTCACGGTTTATTTATTTGACATAAATAAACTGAAGCTCAGCTGGAATCTGAGAATCTGCTTTGTTCTCAGAAGTGTCTTTCCGAGGATTCGAGAGCTACCTTGGGGAGACCCTGAGTTCTCCCACGTCCCTGGGGCGTGGGCTGGTTGGGTGTATCTGTCACCTCCGGGGGATCGTGGTGACTTTGGTGTCCAGGAATGGGGCCAAGTCAAGAGTTACTCAGCTATTACCATCAGGGCTCCATCTTTTCAGGAATCTGAAGTTACTGCTGGAGCTTTAGTCCTCTGGGGCTGCTTAAAGGAGCTGCAGGGGTCAGAGGAGGAGAAGGAATTTGGTGTTTGGGCAGCACTCCCAGTGGCTAGGGCAGGGCCCCTAGGGCCACGGGCTGGCCTGTGTTGCCCAGAAGTGGAGCAAGTACCAAGCCCAGAGGCCGGGAGCCCGTTCCCCAGCCAGGAGGGTGGGGTTCCGGCCCCCTCGCCCAGGATGGAAAGTGTCCTCTGACAGTTGCCAATCTACTCTGGGGACCTGTTTCAGGGGATACCGTGTTGGAAAATTAGGACTGAAGCAGGGGTGGGGTCCCTAGGAGGCCCCAGAGGAGTACTGGGGGGTGTAAACAGAAACTGGCATTTCACAGCCAGCCCAAGGAGCGAATTGAAAGGCTGATCTGGACCCCAAGAACAAACTGCTGTAGACGGAGGGGAGTGTCCCCCCCCCCCCCAGTGGGGACTCAGAGGAGCTGGCCCATGCCAGCCTCCACACAGCTGCCTCCACACGAGAACCGTAGGGTCCTTGAGCTGCAGGGGTGCTCAGAGCTCATGCAGATAGACTATTCTCACACTGGGGTCCCCCAACTTCCCAGGGGACCCATTCTTAATACTTCAAAAAACTGAAGTGGCTTTAAAATCAGGTATTTTTTGTTCCTAAGCAAAATGATGTTGAAAACCACCAGTTGGCTGTTGGACATTATTGAAACTTCTGAGTTCTTTGCTGGGCTAAAGATAAAGGAAGAGATTCTTGGTTAGAAGGCACTGAGGTGTGGTTCCCTGGCTTTAAAGATGAAGGCTCAGGGGCTCTGAGATGCTCAATTACTTGCTGAGGCCACAGCACCAGTAGGTGGCTCAGACAACAGTAAAGTCTTTACCATTTCAGGAAAGCAGATGGCCCAGCACTGGAGGATCCTGAGCTAATTTACGTCTAGATTTGGAACATACTGTTTGATTTTTCTCCCAGAAGACAGCGTCCTCCTATCATATTCTATTAAAAGCGATGGGGAAATTGGATTATGCTTCCTGGGGCCTCTACCAACTAACAGGGAAAGAAGTGCCAGAGAAGAGAGCTGGTGCCCAGGGACCGACACTGGCTTTGTGACCAGAGTAGCTGAGCAGGCATCCCTCATCCAGGCCACCTCTGGGGATGGGGGCCTGGAGGGACGGCACCAGCGTTTTGCTTCATTCTTTCTTTTTAAAATTTAATTTAATTAATTTATTTTTTATACAGCAGGTTCTTATTAGTTATCTGTTTTATACATATTAGTGTATATATGTCAATCCCAATCTTGTGTGGGCTTTGCTGAGGGTGAAGGCAGAAGGGTGGGGGGGTGAGCGATTTTGTAGGAATTCAAGCTATACGAATGGTCTTGTGGTCTTGATCTCTTCTTTGAGGAGGCAAGGGTTTTCCATTACCATAAGGTTTATTTTTCTCTTTCTCCACTCACGGCAGTGAGGAAACCATTAAGAAGATACCTGGTGGAGAGGAGGACTTGGGGAAGAATCCCATAGCAGGGTGGTGAGTGTGGGTGTCCTGCCCTTTTCCAGTGGGGGAATTGGAGGGTGTAGCTACTCCCAACTTCCTGGGAGGCAGCTGGGGAAGTCTCTAGAATGTTAGCCCTTGGCCCGGGCTCTTCCAGCACTTGGGAGGGTGTGTGCCTCACCCCACCATGCTTTGTGGTCCTTAGGTGATGGGATGTATGGTGAATGTCCAAACTTGGGGTCTTAAGGATACTTCTGATGTAAGGCAAGAAGAATTCCTATCTTTCTGAATACGAATTGTTTTTATTTCTGCACATCCCTCTATTTTCAAAGTGTTGAGGATTCACTGCATCTCATTCTGTCATCATAAGTGCCTTGTGTGATTTTGTGCCTTAGAACCTAATACAACACTGATGATAAAGTAGGAAGAAACCCCTCTCTTCAACTGATGATTGATGATGGATTCGTGACTCAAATGAGGCTCCCCATCTGACCTTAGTTTTAGGTTAGGTGGTTACAGATGCCGCCGCTTAAAGCCAGCTTGAAATCAGACCTCCTTCCCTTTTGAAAGTTAGTAGACTTTTGCCCTGGAGGCTTCATCTGTGCTATTGCTCAGAGTATTTAGACAACTGGTTACAGGGGTCTTTGTCATTACCCACTTTTTAAAAAAAAAAATAATTAATTAATTATTTTTTTGCCTGCGTTGGGTCTTCGTTGCTGCGCGTGGGCTTTCTCTAGTTGCGGCGAGTGGGGGCTCCTCTTTGCGGTGCGCAGGCTTCTCATTGCGGTGGCTTCTCTTGTTGTGGAGCACGGGCTCTAGGCGCGCGGGCTTCAGTAGTTGTGGCTCGTGAGCTCTAGAGTGCAGGCTCAGTAGTTGTGGCGCACGGGCTTACTTGCTCCACGGCATGTGGGATCTTCCTGGACCAGGGCTCGAACATGTGTCCCTTGCATTGGCAGATGGATTCTTAACCACTGCGCCACCAGGGAAGCCCTCATTACCCACTTTTATGTGAAATTCCACATTTAGGATTTAAAATATACTGGCAGGTCACGAATTCTGTTGCATGAGACTGTCTTGCAGGAATGCTAATCACTTTAGGCAAAAGTTTTATTTGAAAATTAGTTCTTGTCACTGTTCTTTTTGGAAGAAACTGAGGATTTGTTATCTCTTGGAGAAGAATCGTGGGCTGGTTCCCATCTGAATGGGACTTTGTGTCTTGGGCAGCCTTTCCACGGAAACCCACAGGAGCAAACTTTTCTTGGTGTCTTAGCTGTGGAAAGCAGGCTGTAAAAACCACACCACTGCTACATAAATAGTTGACGATTTGAGGAGTGACCTGGCATTTAAAAAAATCCTATTAGTAGCTCTCACTGAGGAAAGGAAAGCTCAAAATGATTCAGGTTTTCAAGTAGGGAAGCTTTAAAAATTTCCTGCTTCTTCAGACAGCCTTGAGTGAGACAAGGAAAGGTTCTTTTCATCCGCATTTCTAGATATGGATTCCCTCTTTCCAAAAATCTGGGAGATAATCCTGCCCTTTCAAGAAAAGACACTGCTTGTCCCCTCCAAACCATGGGTGATGACCGTCTCACACTCAGGGAGCGCCTGCAGCACCCTGATTTACAAAGAGGGGTTCTTTTCAGGAATTCATTATATTAATTTTTGAAAACGCAATTTTAGTAGCTTCTGGTCTCATCAGACTATTTTAGGAAGGAGATGAAATTGTGAAGTAGCACCTTCGTCCTGGTATAGTCTTTCCTGAAAGTGTAGAGGAAAGATGCATTGTCCTTTAGAGGACAACGCATCCCTCTGAGCTCCAGAAAAATCTCCGTGCATTGTAGGGAGTCCCTGGGGTGGGGTCGCAGGGAATCTGTTGATACACATCTCAGCAGAGCTTGTGGGTCACTTTGGGACTCACCTGGAGACTGTTTCAATACATAATTTTTAAAAATGTGACTGTAATATCTGAAGTAAGTGTACATTTAGAATTTTATTTTTTCCCTATGCTCAGGTATGCATGTATTGAGGTGAACTTCTGCTTGCAATGAAGCATTCTGCTTTCTAAAATACCTTCATGACAAGGGCATGAACCAAGTGAGGACTTTTAAAGGAAACATTTTACTGATATCTACTGAGAAAAAAGTTTAAATTAAACGAACAAAAAGGTGTTTCAGAACCAGAGTAAGGCTGCCTATTCGTGCAATGCTGTATCCCTGTAGGAGTTTTGAATTTTAGAACTGGAAGAGATGTTAAGATGAACTAATCCAGTAACTCCCAAACTTTTCCTTACCTGCCCTTTGTCTATGTGTCTCATATTCCTTTAAGCTTAATAAACCCCCTTGTGCTCCAGGGCATGGAGCTTTGCGTCAAGGGAGGGGAAAAAAATGACTAAGACTTAGGCCCTGCCCTCTGGTTGGCAAATATGTGATTTCCGTTTGGCTACTGGAAATATCCCCAAATTACTACCTTGGTGGATGCTCTCCCCACACCCTTGACACCTCAGATGAAGAAATGGAACACAGGGAGGTGAATTGCTAGTTTGAGGTCCCAGTACTAGAAGGAAAGCAAAATCAGCATTTCCTGGGCGCTCCTGTACATGCTCATGTGTTCTCACAGGTAGGTGTCTAAGGCCAGACAATATCAAGGGAATACAAGGGAGTACAAGTCTTCAGGAGTATATTTTGGAGTTTCATGTGAAGAAAGGCACTCTTTGCCATCGACCAGTCTTTTATAGAGTAGCATATTTTAAGTTTGTTTAGCAGAGAGGTAATTGTTGTTTCAAAAAATCTGGAAAGAGAAAGCAAAGCAGAAAAATAGGACAAATATGAAAAGTTCTGCCAAACCCTCTCCCAAAGGCAGATTGTTAGTCTTTTGTAGGGGTCTGGCTGCATTTTGCATAGTGTAATCCTGCTGTTCTCCTGAATTTTAAGACTCATGAAGTACAGAGAAACATTTGCGAGGTAGGAATGGCTAGGGAATGGTACAATGGCAAATGTTTCTGTCAGATGCCTCTGGTTTGACCCATACCTTCAGTTTTCATGGACCCAGAGCATCGAGAATTGGCCACTGGATGGAAGAGCTCGTGGGTTGGTTGCATTTCAAAATTAAGAATTGAACAGCAGCTGGAGATGACTCAGGTCTCAAGAGAAGCCATTCCAGGAAACTGGTTTTTCTCTTCTGGAAACCTCATCAGTTGATTCAGCAGTGCAGTGCCAGCACCCAGAGCCAGCTCAGCTAAGCCCACAGACTGCCCCGCCATGCACTGCGGGGCTCTCTGTTTCTTGTGGGGACAGCAGGAAACCCACCGGTGGTCAGAGCCTAGGGTAATAGATGAAAGAAAGCGGTCACAGAATCACTGCCAGTTAGAGCACCAGGCCATCAGCCTCATTTTACACATAAAATTAGTGAGGCTGGGAGAGATTAACTGACCTTTACTGATAGAGACAGGAACTAAGTAGAATTTTTCCCAGATATTACACTAAATACAGTGTGGGTGATATTTTATCTGATGTTTCAATGTAATTTTTAAAAAAATCTCTTAAATAATTTCCTCTTCTAGACTTGATCACGAATCAGACTAGAAAACAAAATGTTTAGTTTTTCCTTACAATAGGAGGACATTTTAGCCGCTGTGTTTGGACAGTTCTACAATGGAACACCATGGTTTTGGAGAGGCCAGTAGCCCCAAAAGTCCATGGCCAAGGCAGGAAGGGAGGATTACGCTGGGATCTACCCTGGAGCCGACGGCACTGTGTGTGTCACGGGGCAGGAATGGAATGGGTGTTTGTGCAATTCCTTTTGAAGCGTCTTCTAAGGCATTCTCTGCCCTAACATTAAATCTGAACTAATCTCTGCTTAATGTTTATAATTAGCAGGAAAAATGGAGGAAATGCTTTGTCTGGCTGCCTTATATTTAAGAGGGTAAAATGTCTTTTACATGTGCATCGTGGTGTCTAGCTTTTCCAACTATAGCAGATATGGAACTTTCTGCTTCATGTTTATTATCTTGGACCCTAGGAATATGTCTTTAAATAAATTTCCAAATATCTGGGCAGTTAATCTGGAGGTTCTTCAAGTTGCCTTTATGAGGAGAAGGAAGGTAACCCCGGATGGTGCACGGGACATCCTCACGTGACCTCATTCCGGGAGCAGGCTAACTTGCCAAGGCACAGCCAAACCCTCCCCTCCTGGATTGCTCTGTTCTAATGCATGAGCTGTTGAACAGACATTGTTTATTAACAAGATAGACACTTAAAAAAAATTGAAGTATAGTTGATTTAAAATACTGTATTAGTTTCAGTTGTACAGCAAAGTGATTCAGTTATACATATGCATATATATATTCTTTTTCAGGTTCTTTTCCATTATAAGTTATTACAAGATATTGAATATAGTTCCCTGTGCTATACAGTAAATCCTTGTTGGTTATCTATTTTATATATAGTGGTGTGTATCTGTTAATCCCAAGCTCCTAATTTATCCCCTTTCCTCTGGTAACCATACGTTTGTTTTTTATGTCTGTGAGTCTGTTTCTGTTTTGTAAATAAGTTCATTTGTATCATTTTTTAAGATTCTACATATAAGTGATATCATAGGATATTTGTCTTTCTCTGTCTGACTTACTTCACTTAGTATGATCATCTCTAGGTCCATTCGTGTTGCTGCAAATGGCATTATTTCATTCTTTTCATGACTGAGTAATATTCCATTGTATATATATACACCACAACTTCTTTATTCATTCATCTGTTGATGGATACCAAAAGTCTACAAATAATAAATGCTGGAGAAGGAGTGGAGAAAAGGGACCCCTCCTATACTGTTGGTGGGAATATAAATTGGTACGGCCTCTATGGGGAACAGTGTGGAAGGTCCTTAAAAAACTAAAAATAGAACTACCATATGACCCAGCAATCCCACACCTGGGCATATATCCAGAAAAGATGAAAACTCTAATTTGAAAAGATACACGCACCCAATGTTCATAGCAACACTATCTATAATAGCCAAGACATGAACAGACACTGTTTTACTTGAGCCAAAGATCTTGGGTCCAGTACTCAGTGTCTAACAAGGATACCAGTAGGTGGCAGTGAGACCAAGTCGACACACAGGATCAGAAGACTTAAGTTTTGCTATCACAGAACACACCTTCAGAGCCTGGGTCAAGCAGATAATTGTTTACAGATGGGTACACGTGGCTGATATTTTCTCCTCTAGCACAATTTCATAGAATGGAAATGAGAGATTCAAGTTGTAAAATAAACTGTAAAAAAGCAGCTTCCGATGCATTTCTTTGGAGGAATCTTCTTAGAGTTGTTCCAAATTGTTTGCTTTTGAAGATTCCCCCAAAGCTCTTTCAAGTAACAATAACATGTTAAATTCCGCTCTCCTCCTTCGCTAACCGGAGGAGAATAAGTCCTCTCTTAGCTTCCTCTCTGGGGACAAGAATGGGGGCTCTTTTCCCAAGATTCAGGCAAGAAAGAGAAGAAGGGTAAGAAAAAGAGAGAGAACTAGGGTGGCTGCAAGCTAGAGACCCCTAGGGTTTACTGAAATGTGACTTTTCATTTCACGGCAGGTGGGCATAGTTCTGTCGCTGTGGTCTTCCAATATTTCTGCAGCTCCCACTTAAAATGGGACAGTTAGGAGTTAACAGAAGTCCTAGAACTTGTTAGGAGGACCAGCCTGATTCTAAAAAGCAGTGCTTGGAGAAGACCAAATAAATGACTTCAAAATGGGAGCTCTGGATGTATTTAAGTCTTTGTTTGAAAGAGATTGCCTTGTGTGCATGTGTGTGTCTCTGTCTTAAAAGAGATTTCCAGACATGGAAAATGAAAAAGCTTCTGAGGAGACTTAATGAAAACTAATTTCATGGAATTGCACAATGGCTGGGGAATGTCACTGGACTCTGAATACAATTTTGAGTTGAAGGCCCATGTAGAGCAGTCTTCATAATAAGAGGTATCTTTTTAAGTTTCAAGCGGACAGCTACAAAAAGGAAAAAGGCACCTCAAATTCTTTTCAGAATGAGGCCGAGTAAAAAAAGGAATGACTAATGCTCAATAGAAAGATAAGAATTTAATGAAGTTCTCTGGTTGAATCTATTGCCTTTAGGACAGAATCTGTGACACAAAGCAGCTTGACACCCCACCCAACACAAGGGTCTCAAGCAGCCAATTTTGACTTTTTTCGTATTTGAAAGAACAGCAGCAGACAAACGGAGGCTGTTGATGCAGAATCTGTGGTTTGTCACCACCAAAGAAATTTAGTGTATTTTTTCCCCAAAAGATGTCGGGAGTTTCTTTGAGATTGGGGCCAAATCCGGCACATACTCTTAGGGTTTCCTGGGGTTCTTCCCTTGGGCTTTGGAAACACAAATTTTCATTAGGATTCTGGTTCAATTTTTAAAAAAATTTTTAAAATTTTTTAATGTGGCAGTGGGCAAAACACTTTGTCTCACCTGCTTTCAGTTTCCCAGCTATAAGATGGGGGAAAATGCAGCCATTGGGCTACTGGGAGAAGGGCATGAAATCCCACCCACGAGACAGGGGCCCAGCAAATATGACTTGTGCTCTCTTGTCTCTATTTCTTGGGGGTGGGAGGGAGAGTTAAGGAAGAGTAATGGGAGGGTGGCTTGTTCCCCCTTATTAAAATGGACAAACTGGGTGATCATTTGAGGAGATGCTATTTGACATCTTTTAAATCTAAATGAAAAGATTCTCCAAGCTTTGTTGCCAGGAACTGCAGTTTTAAAAAGTGGGATGCCATGACATGGTAAACACTAGGAGAGATTTAATTGCAAACAAAAACATTAACAAATATTCACCAGCTGGTCTAGGAATGCTTGAGCCGCATGACTGGCTCCTAAGCCCTGTGGCAGGAAAAGTGTGTGGATCTAAAGGCCTTTTCCCCACCTGGGAATTCAGCTCAACTGAATATGAGAGTTCATTAATCATCAGTGGAGCCTGGATAACTCATCATCCAACAAACATCATTTTCTGTCCTTCACTTTCAGAGTTGGAAGAGCTTCTCCCCTCTGCCCTCCTGTGCCCTCCTCTGCCTTTTCCTCCCCTCCCCTGCTTCCTCTCTCCCCTCTTTCCCGTTCCTCAACATCTGGTTAGGTTTTAGAAAAGATAACTCCAGTGCACTGAATGTTTTTTCATTACTTTGTGTCCCAATGAGAAAGAATTCATTTAGGGATCTACTCTTTTATAAGATTAAGATCTTGGAAATAAAAATCTTTACATATAATTTTCAACCAATTTAAAATTCATTTTCCTTAGAGAATAGTTGAAGTAACTCCTTAATGCCTCAGAAAGACATTAAGACTTTGTTCTATCATGATTTTGATTTTATTGAGCTCTACCAAAGACTACCAGATTTTGGAATTTGTTAATAGAGATCCCACACAGGGATATAGGGATAGTATAGGGATAGTATAAGGACAGTATAGGGACAGTATAGGGATAGTATAGGGTTAGCATAGGCATAGTATAGGGGCAGTATAAGGACAGTATAGGGACAGTATAGGGATAGTACAGGGACAGTATAGGGATAGTATAGGGATAGTAAAAACAAAACAAAACCAAAACCAAAACCAGTGAAACCTACTCAGTGCACAGTTCATCCATGTTCTCTGTCAAGGTTGTCTGCAGAGAAGCCTGAAGCTCGTCCCATCCCACACTCAGCAGTGGTCATGTCCTATTTCCTCCACATGGATTACATTGTCCAATGCTTTGCAGTGAGGTCCTATACTATTTTTTTGCCCTCATTCCAAAACAAAAATACTACTTTAAATCCTGCCTCTTGTGCATGGATCAAATATTTAAAACAATTGAACTGGACCTCCCGGAAGAGTTGCATCAAATCTTTTTCTCGAAGGAATGGTGCTTGAACTTTAGTGGGGAGTTAGAATAGAGGCGGTTAGAATCACATGTGAACTTGGATGCTATCCCCAGAGACTCCCACATACACAGATACAATGTTGTACACTTTTGGGGGAGGTTGACAGATCCTTTGAAATCTGTGGATCCCATATTAAAAAAAAAAATCTGTGGATCCCACATTTAAAAAAAGTTCTCGACCAATTAGAATATTACAGGCTGTCTTGGAAAGGACAGTATATATTTCTGGAAAGAATCCAGTAAAATTTAAATAATGTGAGCGGACAATTTTCCCACAAAATAGTTTTCTAGTAGGACGCTTATTGCTGGTAGAGAAACCTGATGTTCAATTTTAATGGAAAGAATCAAGAATAGCATATGTATGTTATACTTTTACATTACTCTAAAGTGTATATCCTCAATTAAGAAAAATAACAAAGACCACAAATACTGCGTGTGCTTTTTTGTTTTTCTTCAAAAGGCAAACTCAGGAATAGGTCTAGCAGAGTGTGGGGAAGAAAGGTGGGACTGGATGGAAAGGCCTAGAAGATTCCTAGAGTAGAGCATGGTCTTGCAGGATTTCTAGAGAGCAATGGGGCAACATTGGGGCGGTGGCTTGGGCATTCATCCTCATTGAAGAAAACAGACCAACCAGCCAAGCGTGGGTTTCTACACTGCCTGAGGGAACTCCCTTGAGCACTGACCAGGACTTGGGGGCGCTGTGGAACCGAAGCGCTGCGAGCTGAGGACTGCCCTCCTATATCGTACAGATCCGTGCCTAACACGTGTTGACCATTTCAAGCCAAGAAAATTGGGCTGTGTTTTTGGAATGTCACCATTATCACCACTGGCTGTCACTTCATTGTAGAAAGAAATACGTTCTCTTGATGACTGGCCTTCTGATCATCAAAAAAACCTTTCCTTCTCACTGTTGATACATTTCCAAGAGAAAGTTGTATTGACAGGTGGTTTTGTATTACGTGCTGGGGTTGTATCTTCAAGCTCTCAGAATTTGAATCACAGGGTAAATTTGTTTTATCACAGGTGATACTTTTGGTTTGACCTCCCTGGAAAATCCAAAGCAACAGTGGGTCTTGGAATCCATTCTCTTGTTTATGGTTTTGTCTTTTTCTATCCCACCAATTTGGCTGACTGGGCTGGCCTGGGGCCCACACTCTGTTGTCTTGCTGTTCCTCACAGCTGGGCCACAGGATCTGGACCCCAGCTCCTCCCTCCGGGCCTGATCTCTGGCAGGAAAAATCATGGGACTGAGCCCACTTCATCCACGTCCTTGGGTGACAGCTTCGATAAGGGGCTGCCTTTTGCTCTCCTTGGCCCTCCGTGCATCTTGCTAAGAAGTCCAGCTAGACACTAGTCCCCGGCCAAGGCCAGGTCGCTAATTAGCCAGACAGATTTTCCTTTGCTGTCATTATTTCTGTTGCTCTAGATGGCAAGGTTGAGAACCTTAGACCACCCTTAACATTGTCTTCCTTAGCAATGTGGGGAAAATGGGATTCCTGAATTATATATACAACGGACAACCACAAATAGAATCACCAGGCCCGTGGAAGGCCTATGGCGAGAGGAAGGTCAAGGTAGGAAGGTCAAGCAGGTACAAAAGCCTAGGCCTTAAGCGGAGCTGATTTCGTAGCTCTAATGACACTAGTTGGGGTAGAAATAACTTTTGTACCACATCTCAGTGTTCATGTCAGATTTTTTTCGCTTTCCTGGGACTGAAGTCTTCTTCCCCAAACCTTAATATTTTGCTGCCAAATACTTCTTTTCTTCTTCCTTTCCAAATATTATTTAGGAGCAAGGACAAATGTTGTGTTATTTAATTATAGGGGCACATACATACGCTTTAAGAAGATATGTGCGGTTGTATTGTTTTCCTGTTTTAGCTCTTAAAGACTTATGCCTCAAAAAAAGATGCCACATTTATACCATTCCTGTTAAACTGATGGCTACATTTTAGGGGTACGGAGTAACCCATACTTTTAAAAATCTCAGGTAACTTTTCCTATCTTTTTAAAGATTGTAGTAAAACACACATGATATAGAATTTACATGATTCTAAACTGTATATCCTCAATTAAGAAAACTTACAAAGACCACAAATATTGCATGTGCTTTTTGTTTTTTTCAAAGGACAAACTCAGGAATAGGTCTAGCAGAGTGTGGGGAAGAAAGGTGTGATTGGATGGAAAGGCCTGAAAGATTCCCAGAGTAGAGCAAGTGAGCAAATCTTAATCATTTTTTATATTTATTGTTATTTATGGCTGTGTTGGGTCTTTGTTTCTGTGCGAGGGCTTTCTCTAGTTGTGGCAAGTGGGGGCCGCTCTTCATCACGGTGCGCGGGTCTCTCACTGTCGCGGCCTCTCTTGTTGCGGAGCACAGGCTCCAGACGCGCAGGCTCAGCAGTTGTGGCTCACGGGCCTAGTCGCTCCGCGGCATGTGGGATCTTCCCAGACCAGGGCTTGAACCCGTGTCCCCTACATTGGCAGGCAGATTCTCAACCACTGCGCCACCAGGGAAGCCCCCTTAATCATTTTTATGTGAATAGTACAGTAGTGTTATCTACATGTACCTTGTTGTGTAACTGATCTCTAGAACTTTTTCATCTTGCAGAACTGAACCTCTGTACCCTTTGGACACTAACTCTCCTTCCCACCTCCCCCTCCCTCTAGCAACCACCATTCTATTTTCTGTTTCTAATAGTTTGACTATTTCAGATCCCCCACATAAGTGGAATCTTGCGGTACGTGTCTTTTTGCGACTGGCTCATTTCACTTATCATGATGTCCTCAAGGTTCATTCATGTTGTAGCCTATGACAGAATGTCTTTCTTTTGTTTAAGGCTGAATAATATTTCATTGTATGTATATACCACATTTTCTTTATCCATTCATCCACTGAGGGGCATTTATATTGTTTCCACGTCTTGGCTATTATGAATAATGCTGCATTAAACTTGGGTGTATATATATATCTTCAAAATCTTGTTTTCAATTATTTTGGATACATACCCAGAAGCTGGATTGCTGGCTTATATAGTAATTCTATTTTTAATTTTTGGAGGAACCTCCATACAGTTTTCTAAGTGGTTGCAGTGTTTTACATTCACACCAACAGTGCCTAAGAGTACCAATATTTCTACATCCTCATTAGCACTTCTTGTTTACTGTTTGTTTGATAGTGGCCATCTCAGTGGATGTGAGGCAATATCTCATTGTGGGTTTTTGTTTGTTTGTTTGTTTTTGTTTTTTTTAACATCTTTATTGGAGTATAATTGCTTTACAATGTTGTGTTAGTTTCTGCTTTATAAGAAAGTGAATCAGTTATACATATACATATGTTCCCATATCTCTTCCCTCTTGCGTCTCCCTCCCTCCCACCCTCCCTATCCCACCCCTCTACGTGGTCACAAAGCACCGAGCTGATCTCCCTGTGCTATGCGGCTGCTTCCCACTAGCTATTTTACATTTGGTAGTATATATATGTCCATGCCACTCTCTCACTTTGTCACAGCTTACCCTTCCCCTTCCCCATGTCCTCAAGTCCATTCTCTATGTCTGCATCTTTATTCCTGTCCTGCCCCTAGGTTCTTCAGAACCATTTTTTTTTTTTTTAGATTCCATATATATGTGTTAGCATATGGTATTTGTTTTTCTCTTTCTGACTTCACTCTGCATGACAGACTCTAGGTCCACCCACCTCACTACAAATAACTCAGTTTCATTTCTTTTTATGGCTGAGTAATATTCCATTGTATATATGTGCCACATCTTCTTTATCCATTCATCTGTCGATGGACACTTAAGTTGCTTCCATGTCCTGGCTATTGTAAATAGAGCTGCAAAGAACATTGTGGTACATGACTCTTTTTGAATTATCTCATTGTGGTTTTGATTTTCATTTCTCTGATGCTGAGTGTTTTTTCATATGCTTATTGGCCATTCGTATGTCTTCTCTGGAGAAATGTCTATTCAAGTCCTTTACCTATTTTTAAATCAGATCTTGTTGTAAGGTTGTGGGAGTTCTTTATGTGTTCTGATATGAACCCCTTATCAGATATAAGGTTTGTGAATATTTTCTCCCATTCTGTAGGTTGCCTCTTCACTCTGTTGATTGTTTCCTTTGCTGTGTAAAAGTTTTTAAGTTTGATATAGTACCATTTGTCTGTCCTTGCTGTCTGTGCTTTTGGTGTCATATGGAAGAAACCATTACCAAATCCAATATTATGAAGATTTTCTCCTATAGTTTCTTCTAAATGTATAATAGTTTCAGGTCTTACATTTACATTTTTAATCCATTTTGAGTTAGTTCTTTGTAAGTGGTGTAAGGTAAGGGTCCAACTTCATTTTTTGCATATGGGTATACAGTTTTTCCAGCATCATTTGTTGAAGAGACTATCCTGCCCCCATTGTGTAGCCTTGGTACCCTTATAGAAGCTTATTTGACCATATACTTGAGGGTTTGTTTCTCGGATCTTTATTTTATTCCATTGGTTGACATGTTTGTCTTTATTCCAGTCCCATATTGTTTTGATTACTGTAGTTTTGTAATATGATTTGAAATCAGGAATATGAGGTCTCCAGCTCTATTTTTCCTTTCCCAAGTTTGCTTTGGCTTTTCTGGGTCCTTTGAAATTCCGTATGCATTTTAGGATTTGTTTTTCTATTTCTACCAAAAAATGCCCCAGAGAAAGAGGTTTTTGATTTTTATTTATACTGATGATGATTACCTTTTCATGCTGTAATTCCCAAGGCTGCCTTCTTAATCTTCAAACCCTAACAATGAACTGTAAATTATGATGGTAACCCAATCTCTCCAGATGAAAATATTTAGGTTTCTTAAACCAAATGGGATTTCTCGCTTGACTGTAGTCTATAGTACATAATTTTCAATATCAAATAGTACTTCTTGAAACTAAGGACAAGAAAAAATAACCAATAATTTTGACCGGCACACCCCTCCTCTCTAATGCTGTTACCCAAGGCTCTGACCAGGGAACCCCTGCCAAGTCTGGGTAAGGGTAAGAAGAGTCATTGATACACATGCACAGCTGTAGCCAGGACCAGCTCCAGAATCTGTGGGCTTGATGCAAAATGAACACGAAGGGTCCTTGTCCAAAAGTTATTAAGAATTTTAAGACAGCAACAACAAATCATTAAATCAAGCATGGGGTCTAGTGGGTCTGCACAGGTCATATACCCAAGACCTAAGAAAGAGTTGGGGGAAACCAGAGCCTTGGATCAAGGGGAAGAGAAAAGAGGTGATGTCCTGCAAGGGGACCTAAGCTCAGATGCAGAAGACCTAGGCTGGCTCTCTGGAGGGTCATAAGGAAGAGCCCAGACCCTCAAGCTGCTCTCACTGGAGATTGGGGGGTGAAGATGCTGACCTGAGGGTTTGGTGTGGGTCAGGGTGCTTTCAGATGTGGCATGGGGAGAAGGTGGTGTTTGCTTGAAGGGAAAAGTGATGGTGACACAGCCTACTGCGCCCATTCAGACTTGAGCCAGGCTGGCTGGAAGACACAGACCTACTAGAGAATGAACTTGAGGATATGGGGAGGGGGAAGTGTAAGCTGTGACAAAGTGAGAGAGTGGCATGGACATATATACACTACCAAATGTAAAATAGATAGCTAGTGGGAAGCAGCCGCATAGCACAGGGAGATCAGCTCGGTGCTTTGTGACCACGTAGAGGGGTGGGATAGGGAGGGTGGGAGGGAGGGAGACGCAAGAGGGAAGAGATATGGGAACATATGTATATGTATAACTGATTCACTTTCTTATAAAGCAGAAACTAACACACCATTGTAAAGCAATTATACTCCAATAAAGATGTTAAAAAAAATTTGCATGGGAGACCATGCTATGTGGCCGTCAGCCCTCATGACTGGCTTCAGTCTTGCTAATTCAGTATCCCAGGGTGTGCTCCATCCTGCGATTGGAGTTGGACACACAGCAGGTTTTTGTTGGAGGGAAAGTGCTAGATATTAACAGAGAATGAGGGCAAGATTCGAAATGGTCCCAGCTGCCATGGTTGTTTTTGCACACGTTGTGATTTGGACGAAACCCGTTCCCTCCCTGAACGAAGCTTCCCTGCGGGATTCCTTTAGACACGATTGACAGTTAGGCTGGGCATCACCAACCTGCTCCTTTGTGCCTCTGAGCACCTTCTCTCCTGACCCTTTTTCATTCTGCCATTTGTTTCGTGATATACTATTTTTGCCTGCCTCAATTTGAGAGGAAAATATGTTGAACTGCACAATTTTTAGCTATGGCCAAAGTCCTACAATCACTAGATTCAAAGATTCTCCTGTCTATGTTTAGTCAAAACTATTTTTCATAAAAGGGATAAATCCTCGATTCATTCGTTAGTAATCGGAGAGTCAAGACCTGATCATTCTCCTTTGTCCTGTTTTCTCTCGTAGGTTCTCACTTGGTGCTTAGACAAAATCAAAATGAGGAAGCATCGGCATTTGCCTTTCGTGGTCACCTTTTGCCTTTTTTTCTCAGGCTTTTCCTTTACTCGTGCACAACAACAAGCAGGTAAGATCCAGAAACATCTCTCCATTTCATTAAAAGGAACAGTATTCTCTGATTTTAGATCTTGGACGTCATGTGCTGAATATAGAGCTTAGATAAGCTTTGAAGAGATAGCCAAGCCATTGACTACAGGATGTTCATTTATTTTACAGACTTTTTGCTCCTCTTTATCCAGTGAGAGAGAGATTCTTTTTACTGAAACTTGGGTTTGATATCTTGGCGGTGGTTGGCAAGTGGTTTGTTTTTACCTTGGGTGTGAGCAGAAAGTTTGTGTCGAAAATATTTTACCATCTGAAGAGCTTTTCCACATTTCTCGCACTGGTTGATGTCTGAGCACATAAAACCCAGAGAAGACAATGGTTGAGAGTAAAAAATTAATTTTCCCTGACAAAAACAAACACAAATGTCACCATTTCTTTCTCACTCTGGACAGGAAAAGACATTTTTCATCTAGAATCATCAAATCTTTAAAATATCAGTTTCCCCAAACTACTTAAAAATAGATCCCCCCCCCCCAAAAAAATAGATCCCAACTAATCCTATTAAGAACTTGCTCACAGAGTTTTAGAAAAATGAGAAATGGTTCATGTATTGTGAGCTGGGAAGGATTGACTTGGGTCCCTCTCCTTTGCTTGGAGAGCTGAGCTTCTGATGGGGATTCTCCCTCCAGACCTGGTAGTTCTTAGATGGTGGCCTGGTGAGGACCACCTCAATGCCAGGGGAGCATGGGTTGGGGCATCGGGTCAGCCCCAGGTGAGTAGAGTCCAGGGGCCTGCTGTGCGCAGCCAGCCTGGCCCAGTGCAGAAGGGCACTTCCCAGCCACCCACAGCCTGGCACTTGGAGTCTCCTGCTCCTACTTTTGAGAGAGAACTGGATTCATCTTTGAAAGAGATGAATACTGTTCAGCATCTAAGAGGGCTTCGATGGCTCTGAAAATGTAATGACGAGTTAGGGTACCTTTCTTCATGCTAAAAAGTCTGAAAAAAATGAGACTTTGCCCTTCCCTACAGTTATACAAGTCTTCTTCACTTAAGATGTATTTATGACATTTATTTTTCTGGCAAATTACCCAAAGCATGGGAGGTAAAACAGTAGTAGATTTAGTTCAGGTAAAACAGTAGTAGATTTCAGTATTCTATCTTGTCAGGGCCAAGTTTCAGACCCAAAGCTGAGGAAGGAATTTCTAAGATGATGCTTGGTTACCTGTGATAGGATATCCTTCCCGTCCGAGCAGGTGGGTCTTGGGGTTCAAACTACCACAAAGAATCATCTAGAGTTAAAGGACACCCCAGGGAATGTTTCTCCCCATTGTGGAACCTGCTACTGGTCCATGTATGGCAGTCATTGCATATGGAACTTGGCCCAGTGACTGGGCGCCGGCAGCTGTTGGGTCCATGTGTCCAGGTGCCTGTTTCTCAGGTAAGTCAGCGTCCCCGCCTGTTTCACACATGAGGTGTAAATTATTTAGTAACAGCACAGTGGAAACTGAATGAGTTGAGGAAGGCTTTGCACTGATGGGAAGTCATTTCTTGAACAGGAGAAACATCTAAACCAATGTCTTTTTTAAAAGATGTCATAAATGGCGCTGCTGCCGATATAATATTTCTAGTGGATTCCTCTTGGAGCATTAGAAAGGAACATTTCCAACTTGTTCGAGAGTTTCTATATGATGTTATAAAATCTTTAGCTGCGGGAGAAAATGATTTCCGTTTTGCTCTGGTCTGGTTCAACGGCAGCCCACATACTGAGTTCCTGTTAAATACGTATCGTTCTAAACAAGAAGTCCTCTCCCATGTCTCCAACATGTCTTATACTGGGGGAAGCAATCAGACTGGAAAAGGATTAGAATACGTAATGCAAAATCACCTCACTGAGGCTGCCAGAAGCCGGGCCAGTGATGGAGTCCCTCAGGTTATCGTAGTGTTAACCGATGGACACTTGAAGGATGCCCTTGCTCTGCCTTCAGCGGAACTTAAATCTACTGATGTTAAAGTGTTTGCAATTGGAGTTGAGGATGCAGATGAAGGAGCGTTAAAAGAAATAGCAAGTGAACCGCTCAATATGCATATTTTCAACCTAGAGAATTTTACCCACTTCATGACATAGTAGGAAACTTAGTGGCCTGTGTGCATTCATCCATGACTCCAGAAAGGGTTGGAGGCACAGAGACCCTTAAAGACATCACAGGTAATGGCAACATCGCCAAGCTGCTGCCTGCCTCGCTCTTCTCTGGAGATAAGCTTGGCAACCGCTGGTGTTAGGGCAATATTATGGCTAAAAGATGGTGGGCGGATTAGGGAAGAGATGCCTGTTCACAGGTCTAAAAACAAAGGTTTGAATATTCTCTGTAGTCTCCTTCCAAAACAGAGCAATTCACCTATCTTCAAGAGGAATTCTTTGCTTTTGAGACAATTAATATTCTAACTCTAAAAAAGCACATCCTGATATTATGACCCCACAAGAGGTTGCTTCTACCTTCCTTGGACAAGACAGACTCAGCGTGGCTGGGCAGGCATCTAACAAAAATCCCTTCATTGTTCCTGGGATAGAGAGCCCGTTTCCTTTAAGGAAAGCGGAAAGAGCTTGAGTGGAGGGGGAAGGGGGGGTTCCACTTTTGGGTCCAGTGAAGCAACATGCAGAGCTCCTCTCTTTGACTCTATGGGATTTATTTCAGAGATTTGACGGAATTAGAATTGTGAGAAGCCTTAGAGATGATCCAGTCCAAATCTATTTTGAAGAAATTGAGTTTTAGAGCTGGAGGCCCTTACATGTTGGCTCTGGAGTGGGTTTCCTCACTTCTCCTCCACGCTGTCACCATGGTTGTGCCCATAGAGATGCTTCTGATTCCAATGGTCCTTTTCAGTGCCACTCTGGAAGTACTGATGATGCAGCGACTTTACATGGATGTGTTCGTGCGTGGTGACGTGCATGGAACTAATTGCCTGGCAAGTCACTTAACCAGTCACACCTATTAGCTCTCTTGCCAGTGCTAAGTGCCTAAAGACTGATAGGGAAGGAATTCCACAGGTAAATTTCAAATGTATTGCACCACAGCAATTCTGACCAGGGCTAGGCTTCCTCATCAGCGACGGGCAGGACAGAGGGACCTCCCTGTGTCACAAAATGGGTCCATGTCGCCAACTGACAATGGGTAGCAGAGAATTCTAGGAGAATGGGCAGAAAGCTAGGGTGGAGTCAAGGGCCTCAAGGGAGAGATGAGCTCCAGAAGGAGAGACGTGTGTCCCCCAAGATGAAGGGAAAGGAGGAGAAAGGGATCATATTTCTAAGATATTGAGGTGGAAAGGGGAGAGGTTGAGAGTGTTCAGGTTGAGTTGGCATCAATCATCCAATAAGAGAGGATGACAGAGGGAGAGAAGCAGTGGTGCTTGGGAGCTTGGAGGTATCGAAGTTATTTTTGAACAGCTGCAACAGGGCTATGAGGAAAGGATCACAAAACGTTCAAGAAGCAACTGCTGACTTGCAGTGATGTTCAGTTGTTGTCAGAGACCACAGCCTGGGGTCTTGTCCATGAGCGTGGCTCCCTGGTGTTCTGAAGGTATCTCAGGCACTCTTGGAAGAAAAAAGTTACCAGGTTGGAGCTTGCAAAGAGAGGATGGTAGAGAGGCAAGAAGATCTTCTTGGGAAGGAAATTTACCATTGCTAAGATGGTAGCTAGTAAATTCCTGAAATAGCCCGCCCTGGGGACCTGGCTGGGCGGGGAAGCAGAGGAGAGCTGGAAGGGGCTGGGAGACTCCTGGAAAGCCAGAGGAGCAGGGGCCAGGATGAGGGGGAAGAGACCTAGAGGCAGTTGAGGAGGAGTCCAGAGAAAGGCTTTCTGGATTATGATCAGAATAATGGTGTTTTTTAGGCAAATAGTACTAGACATCAGTTTTTCATAAGAGAGATTCAGAAAACGAGGAGTGGGGAGCAAGATGAGTAGATGTCATTAGATAGGAGCCGGGCAGGCAGATCATGGTTAAGAGAAGGGTTTCAGAACTAACCAACCCCAAGGTGTTTCAGGAGATTGTTCATAAAATGGTTTCCCCAGTGGTTATCTGTGATTTCAGCTTTGATAGGGGTGGGAGGGCTCATGACCCTACCAGTGGTTCTACTTCTAATAGAGAGGGGTGAGGCACAGTCTGGATTATTTGCATTAAACCTGAATAGCATTCCCTACTTCAAATGATGTGTCTCACCTCTGCATTATGACACTAGTGTCGATCCTGCCAATTACAGGAAAAGAAGGTGGACCCTGAGAGCACCCCAAACCAGGCACTGCAGTTCACAAGGAGGTTACAAGATGGCAGCTCTAATGACCTTTTCCATTTGCTACAATGTTCTCAGCATCAATAATTCACTAATCATTGCCTTTCTGAATATAGGGATAATAACTCATCCATGTCAAAAAAATGAAAGGGATCAAGAGAGAAATGGAACATCTTCTCTTTATTGGTGTTTTGGCCAATTTAGGAAAAAGGGTGGATGAGTTTGCCATTATGTTTAACAATTATATAAATGGATAAATGATTAGATTACCATATGAATGCTAAATGAGCCTGTCAACATAGTCTGTTTCCACACAGATGACAAAACCTTTGTTTTTATGCCAAGAAAGCATCTCTGTCTTCTAGTGTCCAAGCCACTAGCAGCACCAGGGTGGAATATTAATCCATTTATGTTGTCTTTTCTAATTAACTTCACTCTGCAATTCTGCCAGTATCATGTCCACTGCATGTTCCACAGCAAAAAAAATAAAATAATAAAAATTCTCTGCTTATAGTTGTTGGGAAAGGTAGTCAGGAAGGCATCATGGAGCTTGCTAATAAGTTAGGGCCATTTCTTTCCGTTTCCTGCCCACTAGGTAGGTAACTTTTTCCCATGAATATATATATGAGGGCCACTGTTCTAAATGAACTGTACTCAAGTAATCACTGAAAGTTGTGTTTTTTAAAATCCCTTTTATCAATGGATATAAAATACAAAAGCTTTACTAAAGCAAAAGCTAAAGTTGACCTATATATCAGTGAGGATGAGCTTTCTTTTCTTTGCAAAATATAAAGATTTAGAAAACTCGCAAAACCTATCTGCAGTTTTGTGTTTGCATAGGAAATACAAATGTGATCTTTTAAATTTTGCTTGAAAAAAGGAAGCATCCCATGAGCTAAGGAAAGCATTGTGCCCACACCAACGTGCTCAGGAAAGTAGTGTTTCCAACGATGTTGAAGGAACCTATGATTTTTCCATGGATGTTTCGAAACTTTTCCATAGAAAATGCCACACATGGTGTGATACGTGAGCCATAAAAGCAGAAAACCAGACAACTTCACATTTTAAATTTTAGAAAGATCTGATTCCTCTTAGAGTTAATATTGATCCCTGGTATGCCTTGCTGTACACAAGAACCGGTGTCTCTTGTGTCTGTCTGAGGCTTCGGCTCTCCTGGATAACAGCATGCCCTTGTGTGTCCCATCATTGTGTGCCTAAGAGGACAACGTGGTTTTTTCAGTGATGACAAATTATCCAACATTTTTCTATGACCTGCTGCGGTTCAGCTTTTTAGAAGAGCAATAATCAAGGGTTTTCCCTCAGTGTTTGTTTATTTTATTTATTCTATTGTGAACCGTAGTCAAAAAGTAAGTAAGAATAAGGAATGAGTCATCTGTGATTTAGGGATCGTTCTTCTTTTATTGATCTTAGGTTCAGAATTAGCCCTTCCTTTAAAGGTCTCGGTTTGCTGAGTAAGGGGCAAATCTTCCTTTGTCCCTCAGGGTCATTGGTTTAGGCCTGGGAAGTGTTGAGGAATTTTGTGGTATGGTCTGCTGAGCCTGGAGCTCCCGGCACCATGTGGGCTATTTCTATGGCTTGGAACATAATTCACACTGCTGGCACTGCACCCTCCCATAAGATCCTTCAGGATCCCTATGGTTTGGTTAAAGAGTAGCAAATGCTTTGGAATTCTTAGCAAATGCTAAGTTAATATCTTATAAAACCTTATAAGATATTTTCACATTAGTATCTTTCCCTATGAAAGGAATTCCTCTGCAAAATTGTTGTTAGGGGTTTCATGTATGTAAGGGGAGAAAGAGAGCAGTTCTGATTCCAGTAATCCCAATTGCAGCCATCCTTGGCTCAGATTACCCAAGGGGAGAGCTTGGGTAAGAATATCATTTCACTATAGCAAAATTCCTTAATTTCATGAGACAAGATTTGTATCCTGTTTCCATTGTGGAAATAAAAGCAATTTTGTCGGTACCAGGAAAAATTAATTTTACATATAAAATGTTCACTGTCATTAAAAATATCAGAATGAATGATTGTTCATATAATATTACAATTATACTCCAAACATAGCTTCCTAAAATCCAGAATATAAATACCATATATGCTCACATAAAATCTCTTCCTATTCCTAACACACACTTAAGTTATTAAAATATATTTGCTAGAATAATTTTGCTTTTCGTATCGTTTAAATCAGCCTGATTTAAACATTCTAGCAGATGAGCCTTTGAAATATTCCACCCAGGTTCGTAGTTTATTGATTGCCATTCCTTGCTCAGTGCTTCTGTGAAACTCCCATTCTCAGTAACAGAATGGAAGTGTCATGTTTGCCATTGTGGGGAGAAAAGAGATCTTGGTCAGCCTTTTTATGTCCATTTGTGTAACTCCAGAGCTAATTCTGATTCAGGGTTTACTAGATGCCCATGGTCCTGCCAGGCACTCGGTCTAGGATGTCATAAAAATAAGGTTGGATAATTATGTCATGACTGGTTTCATATCACTCTGCTTAACATTGTTCTGCATTGTGTGATTGAATATAGAGGCAATGGCAAAAATAAATGAAGAAAACATTTAGCTGAATTCCAGACTTGCATTTGAGTTTCACGCAACTAAACGTCATTTGAGAAACGAAAATCAAACCAAAATGGATCAGAGTATTTTTGAATCAAAACTGTAAATGTTGTGTGAGTTCTTCTTTTCATATTCCCAAAGTGGTAGATACACAGCCATTTTGGTTTTTAAAGTAAAAAAGAAGGAACAACATTTGCTCAAGGAATCAAGTGTTTAACATACTGGGGTGATGAATCACCAAACCCTAAATCTGGGAATTCTGTTTTGTGCTGTGGATTTGGACAAAGAAAATTCTTATAATGACTTGAGGATTATAAGAGAAATGTCCTCAAATTAGAAATCATCTTTGGACCTTTGTTAATATACTCCTTTACTTTCTCCTGTAGGTATGGTAATGCATACTTCCATGCAACTACAGTTCCCTCCAAATTTAGTAGAATATTTCAGAATATACCCAGAAGTTGAATATGTTGTGAAATTTGACTACAAAGATGGCACAGAAGAAAATTTGATATTAAATGCCCCTACTTAACACCATCATTTCTGTTAAGAAGTTGCCTCTTATCCATTCAGAATGCAGAACTAAAAGAGAATTTCACATTCCTTAATCAACATGTGTTTTGTTTGTCCATATTTCGTGTTTCTTATTGGTTTCCCAAGAAACATGTCAGAACACTGAACGGTGCATGTGGTCACTTGTTCTAATGCTTTCACATTTTTTGCATTTCTCTCTTTTAAAGCACAAGACTCTGCTGACATTATTTTCCTAATTGATGGATCAAACAACACCGGAAGTGTCAATTTCGCAGTCATTCGCGACTTCCTTGTAAATCTCCTTGAGAGACTCTCAGTTGGAACTCAGCAGATCCAAGTGGGGGTGGTCCAGTATAGCGATGAGCCCAGAACCATGTTCTCCTTAAACAGCTATTCCACCAAGGCTCAGGTTCTGGACGCAGTGCAAGCCCTGGGGTCCATTGGTGGGGAGTTGGCCAATGTCGGCCTTGCCCTTGATTTTGTGGTGGAGAATCACTTCACCCGGGCAGGGGGCAGCCGAGTGGAGGAAGGGGTTCCCCAGGTGCTGGTCCTCATAAGTGCTGGGCCTTCTAGTGATGAAATCCGAGACGCGGTCATAGCACTGAAGCAGGCTAGTGTTTTCTCGTTTGGCCTCGGAGCCCAGGCCGCCTCCAAGGCAGAGCTTCAGCACATAGCTACCAATGACAACTTGGTGTTTACTGTCCCGGAATTCCGTAGCTTTGGGGACGTCCAGGAGCAATTACTGCCGTACATTGTTGGCGTGGCCCAAAGGCACATTGTCTTGCAACCGCCAACCATTGTCACCCAAGGTACGTATGCTTTTCTCACCATCTGTGTGGTAGTGGGGTGTCTGTGTGTGGTTTCGTAGAAGTCAGGGGGGCACCTTGCAGAATGATTTGCCTCGGGAGAACCCGTAAGTACCCACAGCCGAGTCCTTCCAAGATGAGCTAGTTATTGGATGTGGTGCCTGTGACGGTTGCAGTGTTCCAAAAAACCCAGAGATCTGAGATGGAGTGGAAAGTTCTTGTTAGAGCATGAGTTGTCAAGAAGTGTGCTTTTAAGGCTAATTCAACAAACCTGGTACATTGAGGTTATTAAACATCGTCGTGTGACCTACTTATAATGCAGTCATCCTAAAAATGGATCTCAGGGGAGCATTACGGTTCCGAGACAGTTACTCCAGGATAATGGCATTGAGCTCTAAAACTCAGCCCGTTAGAGTGTGCTGACATGTGAGAACTGTCTCCCCAAAGTCAGTTTTGTGATGTGAAGCAGGAGTGGCATTTCTGGAGGCAAGAAATAACAAAGCACTCACTTGGGGGGATGTTTATGAAAACCTTGTTTCCTGTGTTTACTGAATTGTAGGGTAGCTCTGTTGACGGAGAGATTATACACTCAGATGGGAGGCCTTTGGCAAAAGAGCCCGACTGGAGTCATTTTACAAAAACAGATAAAGCTAATCAAGTCACATAAGAAAATACATTTCACGGACATGGGAGGTGGGAAGAGTATTTAAAAATTTAAGTAAGAACCCAGTGGTGCTTGATGCTGTGGCAGGTAAAAATCTGGCAGATCCAGGTGGACCAGGTTACATCACTGGTGATCTCACCCATCCATCAGGGATTTTATTATTAATGGTTTTAGGCATATTGCTGGGTGGGGTAAATTAAGAATTGATGCAAAATTACATCCAGAAAATTCTCTTGATATTTCCAGAATTCCCTCTGATTGGAATACAATCTATCAATATTAAGGTTTCTCCGGGCTTGCATGCTTTTGGAAACAAAAGAATGACGTCCATAGGTTTTGTAAACACTCAGGAAGCGCCATGGCTGCTGTCCGAAGAGTGGGCCTTTGGTCCTAGGTCTTACGTTAACCTGCTGTGTGATCCTGGGCAGCCCACACAGACTTTCTGGGCTCCAGTTTTTTGAATTGATGACAAAGGATGAAAGGATATTTCTGTTCCAGGAGAAGTTTCAAGTTCATTTTTATCTATGGCAGTCCAGGCCCTTATTTCAGCTTTCCCCAGCTAACTTTCACTCCTCACTTACAAAACCGTCTTCAATCTTTGTGCTTCATCTGTAAATATTCAACAGATATTCTTAGCTATCAGGTATGTGCTGGACACCTTGCCAAGCACTGGGGACC
The DNA here is from genome assembly GCF_028021215.1 of Eschrichtius robustus. Lineage (NCBI taxonomy): Eukaryota > Metazoa > Chordata > Mammalia > Artiodactyla > Eschrichtiidae > Eschrichtius > Eschrichtius robustus. The sequence continues at coordinate 3,575,789 of NC_090828.1, forward strand.
CAGTGCTGGTGGACCAGACTGATGTGGCCGCTGGCTCGTTGCAGTATAAGGGGGAGATAGATCACAAAAACGTAAACCAGCGACCAGAAAACTACTCCCAGAGCGTGACAGATGAGGACGATAAAGGGGGCTGTCGTGGAAAGAAGGGGGAAAGAGAGCTGTAGGTCAGGTGGCCAGGGAAGGCTGGTGTGAGGAGCTGCAGGGCAGAAGCAGACGAGGAGTAGAAGGAACAAGGTACCAGGCGTGGCGGTCAGTCGTGCAGCATGAGGGAGCCTGGCTGCACCCAGAACTGTCGGGGGAGGCGGGGCTGGAGCTCACTGAGGCCCGGAAGCCTGGAGAAGCCTCTGGTTTAGGGTGCGAGCATCACCAGCTTGGGTGAAGTCCTCCAGTGGCTTCTATTTTTTTCAGTGAAGCTGGGGGGATAGGAAGACCTGCTTTATTGGAGGTCAGGGTCCCCAAGTCACTGAGAAGAATCACCTAAGAGTAGCCTTGAGTCACCCTAAGAGGAGGGTGCAGAGGAAGACAGCACCGAGGACGGGCGATGGGGGCTGGACGTTTGCTGGAGGAGATTTTGCTTGGCAACAGGAGTGTGAGAGAGAGAGGACTGCCACGGACCTGGGCTTGCCAGGGCTGCAGGGGACTTGGCATCCTGTGGGTCAATAGGGAGGTGAGGGCTGAAGTCGACTGGTTACAGGACCTTCAGGGTCCCCTTGATAAGGGGGTTTCACACCCAGCCCCAGCAGAGCCGTGTGAAAGAGGGGAGACGGCTCTGTTGGCATCTCACAGCAGGAAGAGGAGGACTCTTACTGGAGGGGGAGGGAGGAGACAAGGTGGGGGTGAGTCAGCCCAGTGACCAGGGGATGAAAGGGATCTGCCTTCCTCTCCATCTATCCATGTGTTGCATACATCTTATTGAATTCAGGAAGCTCTGCATTTATCGTTTCAACTCCTACATCCATGGTGTGGAAGGAGCGTGTGTGAGAGTGGGTGTTTCCAGGTGTGCTCGCTGTCTTTGTATGTGTCTAGAAAGCACACATGTGGTTAACTGCACAGCTGTATATATGGCTTTTAGGTGTATATGGAGAGAGGGAGAGGGAGGAAGCAGGGGGTGTGGCTCTCAGGGTCTCTCAGCCCCCCCGTGTAGGGCGAATCCACGTGTCTGCAGGCCTCGATGGAGAGTTGGAGGACTTGGAATTCACTGTTTACACCACGACTTAATGCCAAAGCAGTGGTCCCCACGTGCCTGTCCCTGAATGCTTTGTATCTATGGTACATTAACATGTTTTCTCTTAAAGAGGAGAGTTTGGACCCATGCTGTCAATATAATCAAACGTCAAGTGAACTAAAGTGTTACGTGCCATCCATCTGACTGCAGGGAGTAATGAGGCCTCCTCATATCCAGATGATCACTTAATAAATTGCAAACACTCCTGCCTCTGCTTGAACCATTTACAATCTTACGAGTCTTGGAAGCCTTCTCCGTTTTCTGGATGGGGTGCTGTGGTCCGATATGAGCCTCGGTTCCCGAGACTCAGGTGTGCTGCCTGGGTGTCGATACAGCAGGTGGACACAAGTTCATAGTCACTTGGAGGCAGTGATCTTGTTAAGGTGTTTTTGCTTTGTGGTTTGTCTTTGGATTATCATAACCTTAACATGTAACGTGGGACCTGCACAATGCCTCTCTCTTAAATACAAATACTTCTGGGCCACTTGCTAGTTTTGACATCAATTTCCTTTTTATAAGTTTATGATGCCAAATAATTGGTGTTTTTTTCCCCTTGCCTGAAAAAATCAAGGCATGGACAAGAGTACCAAAAGGAACAGAGGTGCTTATGCTTTTTCAAGTTTTGCACTTGGCAATAGGTGTTCATGAAGTCAGGATTGTGAAGCACGGGGCTCTCCGAGCAGACACTGATCGCTTCTTTAATTATTTGAGCTACGGCTTCGTTCTCACCTCTAAAACCCAAGCTATGGATTTATGGTAGAAAAGAGCTTTCTGACATTTTTAGTGACAATATGGTAAATAAGTGGCAAATAAACCTACATTGATTTTTGTGCAACTATTTTGTAAAAAGTACTAAGAGAGGGTGGGGGTTTGGGGAGCGCCACTTGCCAGCCGTAGGGAAGCTATAACTAACGCAGCTATAACTAATGGGTGTGTTAGGACAAATTCCTCAGGGGCTCCCATGGACTTGACATTGGCCAGGGCAAAGGGAACTCTCCTTGGGTGGTGTTAGCTGTGTAGAGAGTCATACTGAATGTGATGCGTAAGGCTATTCTACTCACCTTGTCACGTTGCTACCTACAGTCATCGAAATCAACAAGAGAGACATAGTTTTCCTGGTGGATGGCTCTTCTGCCCTGGGACTGGTCAGCTTCAATGCAATCCGCGACTTCGTTGCCAAGGTCATCCAGAGGCTGGAGATCGGACAGGATTATATCCAAGTGGCAGTGGCTCAGTATGCAGACACAGTGAGGCCGGAGTTTTATTTCAATACCTACCCCACCAAGAGGGAGGTCATGACCGCCGTGAGGAAAATGAAGCCCATGGATGGCTCGGCCTTGTACACAGGCTCTGCTCTGGACTTTGTTCGGAACAACCTGTTCACGGAGGCGGCCGGCTATCGGGCCGCCGAGGGGGTCCCTAAGCTTTTGGTGCTGATTACAGGTGGTAAGTCCTTAGATGAAGTCAGCCAGCCTGCCCAGGAGCTGAAGAGAAGCGTCATAATGGCCTTTGCCGTCGGGAACAAGGCGGCCGACCGGGATGAGCTGGAAGAGATCGCTTTCGATTCCTCCCTGGTGTTCATTCCTGCTGAGTTCCGAGCCGCCCCTTTGCAGGGTGTGCTGCCTGGCTTGCTGGCGCCTCTCAGGACCCTCTCTGGAACCACTGAAGGTGCGGTGTGGAGGGTGTCGGACATATAAGAGGGCTGTCTCCAGGCAGAGTCTTTGGGGAAAAAGCAAACCCAAGTTTTATTTGTGTTCAGCTGAGAGACACCTTTTAAATGATGGAAACCATAGCAGCAAACAAGATTTATTTCGGGTTTCCTTTTACCCTGACTTGGGAAATATATGACTTAAAACACCATGTGATACAACTGTATGTCTTAAAATGTCATAAAATAAGAATCGTGTGACTTAGGCTATAGGACCAGAGACCACCTGTCTTTGAAGCTTCTGGCAGAGGAGATCATCTCTCTGTTCTGATCCCTCTTGAGGTCCCAGTGTTCTGTCTCTACTGGTGACTCCTGTCCAGCCCCCTCCCCCCTCCACCAAGATGAAGCCTGGCTCTTCCTTTCCCAAGTAGACAGTCCACTTCTAAATGGTCCAAACCTGAGCAGCATAGAGCATTCATCCTCTGTCCTCTTTCTTTAAGGGATTTCCTTCAATGGGGAAGCATAGTGAGGGGATGCGTGTGCAGATAAAAACCCAGTGGTTCTCCAAACCCCTCATTTATTATGGTTATCACTGAACAGTTATTTTTAAAGACAGGATAACGGTCAATGAGCTTACGAATTGAATCAGTGCAATTCACCGTCCTTAAAGAAGATGGATATCACAGAAACAAGCTTTTCCGCCTCACAAACTTCACCACTGGAAGAATGTTCGGTGCATGACCTACGGTGCATGGATGCATGCTTTCTCCTCAAGCTCTCTGGTCTTCTAAAATCCTCTCTCTCTCTCTCTTTTATTTCCTTAAGACTTCTAATCCACACTTTCAGAGCCAAAGTTCAATTTGATAGAACATAGGATATAAGTAGTTGTTAGGCTTCAATTTTAGTGAAACCTCAGGGAAGAGATGGGGAAGAATTTGGTGACATGTGTTGGGGAAAACACTCTGATTTGAGAATTGTACTTTCGATTCTTTATGAGCACAACCTCAGCCAAGCATAGCAAAGAGTCTCTTTGCATTTTAATGTGTTTCCATGATCCTGTGATCTCACTCAGGAGGAATCCCCATGGACACTTGTTGGATTATTGCCTGGCAATGCCGTGACTCTCCTATAGAAGAGTCTCAGTAGAGAATGACAAGTGGGCCTCCCTAGGAATATTTCAAGATGAGAACAGCCTAATTTTGTTGATTTTTTTTAGCCTTAGGGAACTCATGTTCTCAGGTTAACTTGGGCTAACCCTTCTAATCTATCTGTAAGTGGAAATTTCTCTGTAAATGTGCAGAGGGAAACCCAGGGGGACCCAGTCTCGCCCAGGTAAACCTGGCTCTGACCGTGGTCATAAGCCGAGTGATGCAGAAAGGAGCAACACCCTTGCAGAATTCATTTCCAGGGAAGGAATGTTCTGTTTCAAGGATTCTGATCACCTTTGTTGGTTGTAAACATTCTAGCTTTTGGCACTGTATCTCTCTGTGAGCCAACTTGGTTTCGTAATGTCGGCTATCAATACTCCTCACAAACACCAGCCCCCACTGGAGGAAAATATGCAGCTTTCTGCCATATTTTACGAGATGGACGTGCTTGGCCTCACTGATGTTCTCTGTGTTCTACATGTTGGCATGTGTGCCTGGGCTGTGGGCACACATGAGGAAGCCCTCTGCGGTTGTGTATGTCTCACTTTGTTTTCTGTGCTCCACTGCAGTTCACGTAAACAAAAGGGATATCATCTTTCTTTTGGATGGATCGTTCAACGTTGGAAAGACCAATTTCCCTTACGTGCGGGACTTTGTCATGAACGTAGTTAACAGCCTTGATGTTGGAAGCGACCATATTCGTGTCGGTTTAGTGCAATTTAGTGACACTCCGGTGACGGAGTTCTCTCTAAACACCTACCAGACCAAGTCAGATTTGCTAGCTCACGTGAGGCAGCTGCAGCTCAAGGGGGGTTTGGGCCGGAACACGGGCGCAGCCCTAAGCTATGTCCACGACAACCACTTCACCGAAGCTGGCGGCAGCAGGATCCGGGACCAGGTGCCGCAACTCCTGCTCCTGCTCACAGCCGGGCAGTCTGAGGACTCCTATTTGCAAGCTGCCAACGCCCTAGCACGCGCAGGCATCCTGACCTTTTGTGTGGGCACTAGCCAGGCCAATAAGGCAGAGCTTGAGCAGATTGCTTTTAACCCGAGCCTGGTGTATCTCATGGATGATTTCAGCTCCCTGCCTGCTTTGCCTCAGCAGCTGATTCAGCCCCTAACCACTTATGTTAGTGGAGGTGTGGAGGAAGTGCCACTCGCCCAGCCAGGTAACGCTCTCCGACTGCTCCGGGCTCCCTCTTCCCCCCTGACACCACTTTGGCAGGCAGATGGCCCGATCTGAACTCCAGAGCGTGGCAATAAGCTATAGAAAGATGATGGGCTCTCTTTGGTTGAAGGATTTTGAAGGGGGGTTTGAGACACTGTACCAGCAAGCTTAGATGCTCTGTCTAAAGGGTGTTGGTTCATGAAAGAAAGTCTAGAAAATCCAGCTTACGTTCTGTCCAGGTTATCCTACTCTTGATTCAGAAGCTTTACTTATTTATTTATTTTGCCCCAATGCCTCTGAAGATTCTGGTGAGCAAATCCAGATGGAAATGGGAGAAAAACAGAGAAAGACAGAGAGAGATGGATTCTCTTTCATACATGAGTATGCATTGGGAGCATTTAAAAATGGAAAGGATTTTCCTGATATGATATTTTTATGTTCCAAATCTGCTGTATCTAGAAAGTTATTTGTCATAAACCCAATGAAGGCTGTATCTTTATGTGATGGCAAAATGGCTTCCAAAGGAAGTCTGGATGGTGATGATGACTGCAGGTTACTAGGGTGATGAGATACAGACTCTTAGCTCTACCAGTGGCTGACATCACACAGATGGGTAGCAAGATCGATCCCGCTGAAACATAATCAAAATAGTTCTAAGGACCGTTTGTGCCGAAAATAATGTTCACATGACATGCTGTAGTCCCCTATGTCCGTGTTTTCTGTTGTCTGATCACAGCAGATTGGAAATCACTAACAGAGATCCTGACCCACAGACCGATAATGGACACTATTTTGGGTTCTAACCCATAAGCTCAAATTTAATGAAAAGAGAATCGAATTAGAGCATGTCTATGTGTCAGGTGGATAACCCATATCAGCCTTTGTCACTAGAGACAGATCAATTTTTAAGCAGAAGAACAACAGGACCATATTTTCCATAGTTCTGTTTGTAACAATTTGAAAACACTGTCTGTTCTCCTAGAGTGGTTGCCACCTGATATAAGAACAGGGCCCTCTGGGCTTTTCTTTGGCCTGCTTTGTTGAGGAAGCGTGATGTTAGGCTGGGCAGACCAATCTAGTTGTCCTAATCCTGTGCATAGATGAAAGAGGGCATTTGAAAGACACCTGGTGTGGGTTTTCTCTTCCCTTGCTGGTGCAGTGATCATCAGATGAATTTTGTGAACTCCCCTTACCAAAAGCTGGTGGTTCTGGGCTCAGGTCAGTTTGGTGCCTGTTGTGTTCTTGCCCCTCACTGTGTCCTAACTCACTTCCATTGTAGAGAGCAAGCGAGACATCCTGTTCCTCTTTGATGGCTCAGCCAATCTCGTGGGCCAGTTCCCTGCCGTCCGCGACTTCCTCTACAAGGTCATTGATGAGCTGGATGTGAAAACTGACAGGACCCGGATTGCGGTGGCTCAGTACAGCGACGATGTCAGGGTGGAGTCCCGTTTTGATGAGCACCAGAACAAGCCAGAGATCCTGAATCTCGTGAAGAGAATGAAGATCAAGACGGGCAAAGCCCTCAACCTGGGCTACGCCCTGGACTACGCGCAGAGGTACATCTTTGTGAAGTCCACTGGAAGCCGGGTCGAGGACGGAGTGCTTCAGTTCCTGGTGCTGCTGGTGGCGGGAAGGTCATCCGATCGTGTGGACAGGCCAGCTCTCAACCTGAAACAGACTGGGGTGGTGCCCTTCATCCTCCAGGCCAAGAACGCAGACCCTGCCGAGTTGGAGCAGATAGTACCATCCCCCGCCTTTATCCTGGCTGCGGAGTCACTTCCCAAGATTGGAGACCTTCAACCACAGATCGTAAACCTCTTAAAATCGGTGCAAAATGGGGCGCCAACACCAGGTAAGGCATAGAACTTCTGGTTGCTTCTGCAGCCCAACTGTCCCATGCTTGAGTTGATGGTAGGCCGCTGGCTCCCAGTCTCAGGGTAGAAGCCCTCCTTGGGTTTCCAAGAAAGATAGGTGATTTCTGCAGGAACAATGGAATATGACTTTTCTTTCCCCGAGATGACTCTCTAACTGCTCTCTAGGGCAAAACAGGAGAATCAGGGTGATTATTTTTAAGGACACTAGAATGTTTTGTAATAAGATACATTATAAAGATTTAGCTATAGCAGTGGTTAAAAATAATCCTTTTTTTTTAAAAAAAAACACAGTTTTTACTATATATATAATAAAAGCCATATAACACGGTTACATTAGAGCTAAAACGGTCTTCATCTTCATATATTTCCCCGATTTCTTATTTTAAGTGGGTATCACTGGTCATAATTCATTCTCTGCATTCATGAAAACCATAAAGCATGAAGAGAGGCAGGCACGTTCCCGTTATAAACGCTGCATTAAAGTTTTTCAGTACTAATCTTTGTTACCATGACTTCATGCTTAACCACTTTGCATTTGGTGATAAAACTGCAGCAATAAGAGTAATTAATTTCACATATAATCCCTTTGATTGAAAATAGAGAATATAGAGCTTATCTACATTGACTATTGAGCACGTTCGCTGTTGGTTTTGGGTTGTAACCTGGACATCTGGGTTACATTTTCCCCCATTGATCCGCTGTGACTTGCAGTACATCATTCGAAACCTCTCATCTATAAAGTGCTAATGGTTGTGCAGACTCCGCCGACCATGTCTCTCTCCCTGCCCCCAACATTTCTTCTTGAGTACAATGTTGAAAGTTAACAATACTGTTCAAACGTGGAAAAGTTCTAAAATAAAAGGGCTATCTGTATGTATTGGTGCATCAGTTTCCTAATCCTGCTTTAATAAATTATGATAAATTTAGTGGCTTAAAGCAAAATGAATTTACTATCTTAAGTTTTAGAGGTCAGAAATCCAAAACCTGTTTTACTGGGCTAAAATCAAGGCGTCAACATGCTTGCTTTCCTTCTGGAGGTTCTGGCCGATTACCCACTTCCTTATCTTTTCCAGTGTCTAGGGGCTGCCTGCATCCTTGGTCCATGGCCCCCTCCTCCATCTTCAAAGCCAGCAGATCTTCAAAGCAGATCTTCTCGTATCTCTGGCCTCTTGTTTCCATCCTTACCTCTTCTCCCTCTAACTCTAATCCTCTTATCTCCCTTTTATAAGGACACATGATTGATTACACTGGATCTACCTGGATAATCCAGGGCAATCTCCCCATCCCTCTAATCCTTAATTTAATCACACCTGCAGATTTTCTTCCATATAAATTCCAGGGGTTAGGAGTTGGATATCTTAGGAGTTATTCGGTCCACCACAAATTGGTATGAAATTATCCCTATTGTGTCCCGTGTGAGTCACAGAGGCTGTCTTCCTTCTAGTTTCAGGTGAAAAGGATGTGGTGTTTCTGATTGACGGCTCCGAGGGTGTCAGGAGCGGCTTCCCGCTGTTGAAAGAGTTTGTCCAGAGAGTGGTGGAGAGCCTGGACGTGGGTGCGGACCGGGTGCGCGTAGCTGTGGTGCAGTACAGCGACCGGACCAGGCCCGAGTTCTACCTGAATTCCTACATGGACCAGCAGAGCATCGTCGGTGCCATCCGCGGGATGACCCTGCTGGGCGGGCCAACCCCCAACACCGGGGCCGCCCTGGACTTTGTCCTGAGGAACATCCTGATTGGTTCCGCCGGGAGCCGCATAGCGGAAGGCGTCCCCCAGCTCCTGATCGTCCTCACGGCCGACAGGTCGGGGGATGATGTGAGCGGCCCCTCGGTGGTCCTGAAGAGGGGAGGGGCTGTGCCCATCGGCATCGGCATCGGGAACGCTGACATCACCGAGATGCAGACCATCTCCCTCATCCCGGACTTCGCAGTGGCCATTCCCACCTTCCGGCAGCTGGGGACCGTCCAACAGGTCATCTCCGACAGAGTGACCCAGCTCAGCCGCGAGGAGCTGGGCAGGTTGAGGGCATCTCTGGTCCCTGTAACGAGCCCGGGTAAGGAGCGGATTCTTTGGCTCTTCATTCCTTGAAATATCTGGGGCTACTTGTTTGGACTGTGGGTTACAAAGTATCCTCAGTTTTGTTTCCTCAGCTGTAGGGAGTGAAAACCAGAGTTAGGCGAAGAATCAGGAAACACGTGGGCTCGGTGCCAGAAATGGCTTGGGGAGATGCTAAGGTTCATGTTTTTGGCCAAATTCAAGTCTCAAAGATGGGCGTAGGCTTGGCTTTCAGCTCAGACCCCTAGTTCGGCATAAAGGCTCTGTATAGCTAACCGAAGAGACAGGCCGTCTAATTGATAGTTCCAGTTCAATGCCGGGTCCAGGCTTCCCCTGGTCGGTCGGTCCAGCTGGCAGCCTCCTGTGATCGAGGAGGGAGTTTGACCACAGGTGGTCTATCAAGCTGGAACACAGTCTCTGAAATATTGTTATTTCCAGAGCCAACGTGTGAAGATTGCTTTTGAATTTGCTTGGTGCAGAGAAGTAAGTGTCTTAACTGGCAGGAAGGCCACCTGGCTGTTATGACCTCGGCTTATTCTATTTCCTCCTTCCTGTTCCCCTTTCCTAGGCCTGATACAATGAACTGGAAAGTGGAGGGAACCTCACTTGCTCAGAAGGAAGGGGGCTCAGATAGACCCACCCTTCCAAAAATGCCCACAGAGGGCCTGCCCTCCCTGGACACTCGGGTGGGGAGGGCGCAGTGGTGAACAGGCACATGCATCCTCGCTCCTGTGTGGTTCACATTCTACAGAACCATCTGCATCAAGGCTTGGGGAGGGGAAAATAGGAAGGGCTGGTGGGGAAGGGGGAGGGAAGAGTAAAAGCAAGTGAGAGAAAAGTCGATGCAGGACACAGTGCTGTCTGGGCGGGTGAGGGAGGGAGGGTGAGTGGCACGGTGCTGCAGAGAGGGATTGCTTCCCCTCACTCATGTCCACGCAGAGTGCAGCACGCCCTGCAAGCCTTCCCTGGAATGTTCTAGAGGGCTTGCCATCAAATAAATTTGGGAAGGCAGTGGGATAAATGAAGTGAGGGTCTTTTTGGTTTTGGTTTTGCCCTAATTGATATGTTTTGTGTATCCCCAGTACAATAAGCGAACACAACATTTCCAAAACTTGTTTGGCTACAGGAGTCCTTTTTCTTTTCTTTTCTTTTTTTTAGTTTTTACTTTATACTGGAGTCTAGTTGATTTACAATGTTGTGTTTGTTTCAGGTGTGCAGCAAAGTGATTCAGTTATACATGTACATATATCTATTATTTTTAAAATTCTTTTCCCATTTAGGTTATTACAGAATATTGAGTAGAGTTCCCTGTGCTATACAGTAGGTCCTTGTTGGTTATCTATTTTAAATATAGTAGCGTGTCTATGTCAATCCCAAACTCCCAATTTATCCCCCCTCCATCTTTTTTTTTTTAACATCTTTATTGAAGTATAATTGCTTTACAATGGTGTGTTAGTTTCTGCTTTATAAGAAAGTGAATCAGTTATACATATACATATGTTCCCATGTCTCTTCCCTCTTGCATCTCCCTCCCTCCCACCCTCCCTATCCCACCCCTCTAGGTGGTCACAAAGCACCGAGCTGATCTCCCTGTGCTATGCGGCTGCTTCCCACTAGCTATCTATTTTACATTTGGTAGTGTATATATGTCCATTGCACTCTCTCACCCTGTCACATCTCACCCCTCCCCTTCCCCATATCCTCAAGTCCATTCTTTAGTAGGTCTGTGTCTTTATTCCCATCTTGCCACTAGGTTCTTCATGACCTTTTTTTTTTTTTTTTCCCTTAGATTCCATATATATGTGTTAGCATACTGTATTTGTTTTTCTCTTTCTGACTTGCTTCACTCTGTATGACAGACTCTAACTCCATCCACCTCATTACAAATACCTCCATTTCATTTCTTTTTATGGCTGAGTAATATTCCATTGTATATATGTGCCACATCTTCTTTATCCATTCATCCGATGATGGACACTTTGGTTGCTTCCATGTCCTGGTTATTGTAAATAGAGCTGCAATGAACATTTTGGTACATGACTCTTTTTGAATTATGGTTTTCTCAGGGTATATGCCCAGTAGTGGGATTGCTGGGTCGTATGGTAGTTCTATTTTTAGTTTTTTAAGGAACCTCCATACTGTTCTCCATAGTGGCTGTATCAATTTACATTCCCACCAACAGTGCAAGAGTGTTCCCTTTTCTCCACACCCTCTCCAGCATTTATTGTTTCTAGATTTTTTGATGATGGCCATTCTGACCGGAGTGAGATGATACCTCATTGCAGTTTTGATTTGCATTTCTCTCATGATTAAGGATGTTGAGCATTCTTTCATGTGTCTGTTGGCCATCTGTATATCTTCTTTGGAGAAATGTCTATTTAGGTCTTCTGCCCATTTTTGGATTGGGTTGTTTGTTTTTTTGTTATTGAGCTGCATGAGCTGCTTGTAAATCTTGGAGATTAATCCTTTGTCAGTCGCTTCATTTGCAAATATTTTCTCCCATTCTGAGGGTTGTCTTTTGGTCTTGTTTATGGTTTCCTTTGCTGTGCAAAAGCGTTTAAGTTTCATTAGGTCCCATTTGTTTATTTGTGTTTTTATTTCCATTTCTCTAGGAGCTGGGTCAAAAAGGATCTTGCTGTGATTTCTGTCATAGAGTGTTCTGCCTATGTTTTCCTCTAAGAGTTTGATAGTGTCTGGCTTTACACTTAGGTCTTTAATCCATTTTGAGTTTATTTTGGTGTATGGTGTCAGGGAGTGTTCTAATTTCATACTTTTACATGTACCTGTCCAATTTTCCCAGCACCACTTCTTGAAGAGACTGTCTTTTCTCCACTGTATATGCTTGCCTCCTTTATCAAAGATAAGGTGACCATATGTGCGTGGGTTTATCTCTGGGCTTTCTATCCTGTTCCATTGATCTATATTTCTGTTTTTGTGCCAGTACCAAACTGTCTTGATTACTGTAGCTTTGTAATATAGTCTGAAGTCAGGGAGCCTGATTCCTCCAGCTCCGTTTTTCGTTCTCAAGATTGCTTTGCCTATTCGGGGTCTTTCGTGTCTCCATACAAATTGTGAAATTTTTTGGTCTAGTTCTGTGAAAAATGCCTGTGGTAGTTTGATAGGGATTGCATTGAATCTGTAGATTGCTTTGGGTAGTAGAGTCATTTTCACAATGTTGATTCTTCCAAACCAAGAACATGGTATATCTCTCCATCTATTTGTATCATCTTTAATTTCTTTCATCAGTGTCCTATAATTTTCTGCATACAGGTCTTTTGTCTCCTCAGGTAGGTTTATTCCTAGATATTTTATTCTTTTTGTTGCAATTGTAAATGGGAGTGTTTTCTTAATTTCACTTCAGATTTTTCATCATTAGTATATAGGAATGCAAGAGATTTCTGTGCATTAATTTTGTATCCTGCTACTTTACCAAATTCATTGATTAGCTCTAGTAGTTTTCTGGTGGCAGTTTTAGGATTCTCTATGTATAGTACCATGTCATCTGCAAACAGTGACAGCTTTACTTCTTCTTTTCCGATTTGGATTCCTTTTATTTCTTTTTCTTCTCTGATTGCTGTGGCTAACACTTCCAAAACTATGTTGAATAATAGTGGTGAGAGTGGGCAACCTTGTCCTGTTCCTGATCTTAGTGGAAATGGTTTCAGTTTTTCACCATTGAGGACAATGTTGGCTGTGGGTTTGTCATATACGGCCTTTATTATGTTGAGGAAAGTTCCCTCTGTGCCTACTTTCTGCAGGGCTTTTATCATAAATGGGTGTTGAATTTTGTCGAAAGCTTTCTCTGCATCTATTGAGATGATCATATGGTTTTTCTCCTTCAATTTGTTAATATGATGTATCACGTTGATTGATTTGTGTATATTGAAGAATCCTTGCATTCCTGGAATAAACCCCACTTGATCATGGTGTATAATCCTTTTAATGTGCTGTTGGATTCTGTTTGCTAGTATTTTGTTGAGGATTTTTGCATCTATGTTCATCAGTGATATTGGCCTGTAGTTTTCTTTCTTTGTGACATCTTTGTCTGGTTTTGGTATCAGGGCGATGGTGGCCTCGTAGGATGAGTTGGGGAGTGTTCCTCCCTCTGCAATATTTTGGAAGAGTTTGAGAAGGATAGGTGTTAGCTCTTCTCTAAATGTTTGATAGAATTCGCCAGTGAAGCCATCTGGTCCTGGGCTTTTGTTTGTTGGAAGATTTTTAATCACAGTTTCAATTTCAGTGCTTGTGATTGGTCTGTTCATATTTTCTATTTCTTCCTGGTTCAGTCTCGGTAGGTTGTGCATTTCTAAGAATCTGTCCATTTCTTCCAAGTTGTCCATTTTATTGGCATAGAGTTGCTTGTAGTAATCTCTCATGATCGTTTGCATTTCTGCAGTGTCAGTGGTTACTTCTCCTTTTTCATTTCTAATTCTATTGATTTGAGTCTTCTCCCTTTTTCTCTTGATGAGTCTGGCTAATGGTTTATCAATTTTGTTTATCTTCTCGAAGAACCAGCTTTTAGTTTCATTGATTTTTGCTATTGTTTCCTTCATTTCTTTTTCATTTATTTCTGATCTGATCTTTATGATTTCTTTCCTTCTGCTAGCTTTGGGGTTTTTTTGTTCTTCTTTCTCTAATTGCTTCAGGTGCAAGGTTAGGTTGTTTATTCGAGATGTTTCCTGTTTCTTGATGTAGGATTGTATTGCTATAAACTTCCCTCTTAGAACTGCTTTTGCTGCATCCCATAGGTTTTGGGTCGTCGTGTCTCCATTGTCATTTGTTTCTAGGTATTTTTTGATTTTCCCTTTGATTTCTTCAGTGGTCACTTCGTTATTAAGTAGTGCATTGTGTAGCCTCCATGTGTTTGTATTTTTTACAGATCTTTTCCTGTAATTGGTATCTAGTCTCATAGCGTTGTGGTCGGAAAAGATACTTGATACGATTTCAATTTTCTTAAATTTACCAAGGCTTGATTTGTGACCCAAGATATGATCTATCCTGGAGAATGTTCCATGAGCACTTGAGAAAAATGTGTATTCTGTTGTTTTTGGGTGGAATGTCCTATAAATATCAATTAAGTCCATCTTGTTTAATGTATCATTTAAAGCTTGTGTTTCCTTATTTATTTTCATTTTGGATGATCTGTCCATTGGTGAAAGTGGGGTGTTAAAGTCCCCTACTATGATTGTGTTGCTGTCGATTTCCCCTTTTATGGCTGTTAGTATTTGCCTTACGTATTGAGGTGCTCCTATGTTGGGTGCATAAATATTTACAATTGTTATAGCTTCCTCTTGGATCGATCCCTTGATCATTATATAGTGTCCTTCTTTGTCTCTTGTAATAGTCTTTATTTTAAAGTCTATTTTGTCTGATATGAGAATTGCTACTCCAGCCTTCTTTTGATTTCCCTTTGCATGGAATATCTTTTTCCATCCCCTCACTTTCAGTCTGTATGTGTCTCTAGGTCTGAAGTGGGTCTCTCGTAGACAGCATATATATGGGTCTTGTTTTTGTATCCATTCAGCCAGTCTGTGTCTTTTGGTGGGAGCATTTAATCCATTTACATTTAAGGTAATTATTGATATGTATGTTCCTATTCCCATTTTCTTAAATGTTTTGGGTTTGTTATTGTAGGTGTTTTCCTTCTCTTGTGTTTTTTGCCTAGAGAAGTTCCTTTAGCATTTGTTGTAAAGCTGGTTTGGTGGTGCTGAACTCTCTCAGCTTTTGCTAGTCTGTAAAGGTTTTAATTTCTCCATCAAATCTGAATGAGATCCTTGCTGGGTAGAGTAACCTTGGTTGTAGGTTTTTCTCCTTCATGACTTTAAGTATATCCTGCCACTCCCTTCTGGCTTGCAGAGTTTCTGCTGAAAGATCAGCTGTTAACCTTATGGGGATTCCCTTGTGTGTTATTTGTTGTTTTTCCCTTGCTGCTTTTAATATGTTTTCTTTATATTTAATTTTTGATAGTTTGATTAATATGTGTCTTGGCGTGTTTATCCTTGGATTTATCCTGTATGGGACTCTCTGTGCTTCCAGGACTTGATTAACTATTTCCTTTCCCATATTAGGGAAGTTTTCAACTATAATCTCTTCAAATATTTTCTCAGTCCCTTTCTTTTTCTCTTCTTCCTCTGGGACCCCTATAATTCGAATGTTGGTGCGTTTAATGTTGTCCCAGAGGTCTCTGAGACTGTCCTCAATTCTTTTCATTCTTTTTTCTTTTTTCTGCTCTGCAGTAGTTATTTCCACTATTTTATCTTCCAGGTCACTTATCCGTTCTTCTGCCTCAGTTATTCTGCTATTGATCCCGTCTAGGGTATTTTTAATTTCATTTATTGTGTTTTTCATTGTTGCTTGGTTCCTCTTTAGTTCTTCTACATCCTTGTTAAATGTGTCTTGAATTTTGTCTATTCTATTTCCAAGATTTTGGATCATCTTTACTATCATTATTCTGAATTCTTTTTCAGGTAGACTGCCTATTTCCTCTTCATTTGTTAGGTCTGGTGTGTTTTGACCCTGCTCCTTCACCTGCTGTGTGTTTTTTTGTCTTCTCATTTTGCTTATCTTACTGTGTTTGGGGTCTCCTTTTCACAGGCTGCAGGTTCGTAGTTCCCGTTGTTTTTGGTATCTGTCCCCAGTGGCTAAGGTTGGTTCAGTGGGTTGTGTAGGCTTCCTGGTGGAGGGGACTAGTGCCTGTGTTCTGGTGGATGAGGTTGGATCTTGTCTTTCTGGTGGGCACGTCCACGTCTGGTGGTGTGTTTTGGGGTGTCTGTGGCCTTATTATGATTTTAGGCAGCCTCTCTTCTAATGGATGGGGCTGTGTTCCTGTCTTGCTAGTTGTTTGGCATAGGGTGTCCAGCACTGTAGCTTGCTGGTCGTTGAGTGAAGCTGGGTCTTGATGTTGAGATGGAGACCTCTGAGAGATTTTCGCCGTTTGGTATTATGTGGAGCTGGGAGGTCTCTTGTGGACCAGTGTCCTGAAGTTGCCTCTCCCACCTCAGAGGCACAGCCCTGATGCCTGGCTGGAGCACCAAGAGCCTTTCATCCACACGGCTCAGAATATAAGGGAGAAAAAAATAGAAAGAAAGAAAGAAAGAGGATAAAATAAAATAAAATAAAGCTATTACAATAAAAAATAAGAAAAAAAATCATTAAGAGTAAATGTATTCAGAAAAATTTTTTTTTAATTTTTAAAAATAGATTTATTAATTTTTTATAATAAAAAATAAGAAAAACAATTATTAAGAAAAAAATTTATTAAGAAAAAAATTTTAATTTTTTAAAATAAAAAATATGAAAAAACTTATTAAAAAAATTTTTTTAATTTCTAAAAATAGAAAATAAGGAAAAAATTATTAAGAAAACATTTATTAGGAAAAAAAAATTTTTTTTAAGTAAAAAAAAAAACAAAAAAAAAACGGACGGCCCTAACCCTAGGACTAATGGCGAAAGCAAAGCTATACAGACAAAATCTCACCGAGAAGCATACACATATACACTCACAAAAAAAGGAAAAGGGGAAAAATTAATATATCCTGCTCCCAAAGTCCACCTCTTGAATTTGGGATGATTCGTTGTCTATTCAGGTATTCAACAGATGCAGGCACATCAAGTTGCTTGTGGAGCTGTAATCCGCTGCTCCTGAGGCTGCTGGGAGAGATTCCCCCTTCTCTTCTCTGTTCGCACAGCTCCCGGGGTTCAGCTTTGGATTTGGCCCCGCCTCTGCGTGTAGGTCGCCTGAGGGCGTCTGTTCCCCGCCCAGACAGGACGGGGTTAAAGGAGCAGCTGCTTCGGGGGCTCTGGCTCACTCAGGCCAGGGGGAGGGAGCGGTACGGAGGAGGCGGGGCGAGCCTGCGGCGGCAGAGGCGTCGTGACGTTGCAGCAGCCCGAGGCGCGCCGAGCGTTCTCCCGGGGAAGTTGTCCCCGGATCACGGGAGACTGGCCGTGGCGGGCTGCACCGGCTCCCGGGAGGGGCGGTGTGGAGAGTGACCTGTGCTCGCCCACAGGCTTCTCGGTGGCGGCAGCAGCAGCCTTAGCGTCTCATGCCCGTCTCTGGGGTCCACGCTGACCGCCGCGGCTCGCGCCTGTCTCTGGAGCTCGTTTAGGCGGCGCTCTGAATCCCCTCTCCTCGCGCGCCAGGAAACAAAGAGGCAAGAAAAAGTCTCTTGCCTCTTCGGCAGCTCCAGACCTTTTCCCGGACTCCCTCCCGGCTAGCTGTGGTGCGCTAACCCCTTCAGGCTGTGTTCACGCCGCCAGCCCCAGTCCTCTCCCTGCGATCCGACTGCAACCCGAGCCTCGGCTCCCAGCCCCGCCCGCCCCGGCGGGGGAGCAGACAAGCCTCTCGGTCTGGTGAGTGCTGCTCGGCACCGAGCCTCCGTG
Source organism: Eschrichtius robustus (assembly GCF_028021215.1). NCBI lineage: Eukaryota > Metazoa > Chordata > Mammalia > Artiodactyla > Eschrichtiidae > Eschrichtius > Eschrichtius robustus. The sequence continues at coordinate 3,593,286 of NC_090828.1, forward strand.
CGGGAACCTCTCCGCTTTGCCCTCCGCACCCCTGTGGCTGCGCTCTCCTCCGTGGCTCCGAAGCTTCCCCCTCCGCCACCCACAGTCTCCGCCCGCGAAGGGGCTCCTAGTGTGTGGACACCTTTCCTCCTTCACGGCTCCCTCCCACTGGTGCGGGTCCCGTCCCTATTCTTTTGTCTCTGTTATTTCTTTTTTCTTTTGCCCTACCCAAGTACGTGGGGATTTTCTTGCCTTTTGGGAGGTCTGACATCTTCTGCCAGCGTTCAGTGGGTGTTCTGTAGGAGCAGTTCCACGTGTAGATGTATTTCTACTGTATCTGTGGGAAGGAAGGTGATCTCCGCGTCTTACTCTTCCGCCATCTTGCCCCTCTCATCCCCTCCATCTTTTTTACGGTGCATTGGTACTCCCAAGAAGGCACTTTGGAAATGCTGTCATCGTGTGTGTGCAGCTTAGTTATACACAAGCCTATGTTTCTACAACAGTACGACTCCTGGTCCATTGGCTCTCCCACTCTTCAAGATGACTGTTTTCTACCTTCTCCTTCTCCTGCTTCTTCTACACTTCTCCTCCCTCAGCTTACTCTGAGCTGGTGATCTTGATTCCCATTTCACTGAGAAAATATAAGTAAATCGAAAAAGAACTTCCAGAAGCCATACTCAGTCTGTCCCAGCATCAGTGTCCATGTCTCGGCTTCCCTCCCGTTACTTGGATGAAGTGTCCCTGCTTCCCTGGGCAGCCTCACTGCTTCCCTACTCAAGGGTGTCACCTGCAACTCTCCTTCTCTCTCCTGCATCATCAGTTCTCTGACGTACTGGGTGATTCCTTTCACGATACAAACGCAATGCTTTTTCTTTTCTCGTAAAAAACTCTCCCTGGATGCCCTGCTCCCCCCTGCAGGAGTGCTCCAGGCTCCTTTATAAAGTGTTGCTGTCTACAGTTCTTCTCTGAACACACCCTAACCTGTTGTTTGCTCTCCCTGCTCCACAGAAAGTGCTCTGGTCAAGGTCCCTCCATCTGGCAAATCCCAGTAGTCAGTTGTCGGGCACTGTCCCACTTGACCTATGAGTGTCATCTGTCACAGGTTCGATCCCCTCCTTCCCGAAACCCCATCCCCACTCGGTCTAGACCTGGCTCCTGTGTGTCTAGGTTCTTCCTCCTGCTGACTTACTTTTCCTTGCCCTTTGCTGGTTCCTCCTCTTCTCTCTGACTTGTAACCACTGAAATGCCCAGGACTCTCACCTGGGACTGGTATTCTAACTCAAATAGTCTGAATTAGGATACCTTACCGGTCAGGTGGCAATTCTGTGACAAATTGGGAGGCTGTTCATTAACACTAAGAATTTGGTGTCCATGAAGCTGAAGCCCTATGATAACATCTGATTCACAGGTGTCGGCGGCAAGAGGGATGTGGTCTTTCTCATCGATGGGTCCCAAAGCGCCAGCCCCGAGTTTCAGTACATCCGTACCCTCATCGAGAGGCTGGTTGACTACCTGGATGTGGGCTTCGACATGACCCGGGTGGCGGTCATCCAGTTCAGCGAGGACCCCAGGGTGGAGTTCCTGCTGAACGCCCACTCCAGCAAGGACGAGGTACAGAACGCGGTGAGGCGGCTGCGGCCCAAAGGCGGGAGGCAGATCAACATTGGGGGCGCCCTGGAGTACGTGTCAAGGAATATCTTCAAGAGGCCTCTGGGGAGCCGGATTGAAGAGGGTGTCCCTCAGTTCTTGGTCCTCATTTCTTCCGGGAAGTCTGATGATGAGGTAGATGAATCGGCAGCAGAGCTCAAGCAGTTTGGCGTGGCGCCACTTATAATCGCAAGGAGCGCAGACCAGGAGCAGTTGGTGAAGATCTCCCTGAGCCCTGAATACGTGTTCTCAGTGAGCACCTTCCGGGAGCTGCCCAGCCTGGAGCAGAAACTGCTGACACCCATCACAACCCTAACCTCCGAGCAGGTTCAGCAGCTCCTGGCCAGCACGCGCTACCCTCCTCCAGGTAAGACTGGGCGTTTCTTGTTCTTTGTTGTGTCTTCTCAAAAAAATATAAAAAATGACAGGCTCTAAGGCCATGGTGCTCACAGGTAAAATTAAAATAATGGGACACCTGAGATTGAACAAGTTGGGTCTATTGCTTGTGGCAGGGAGGAAGGACACACACGCTGGTGAACCACAGGGCATCTCAGCCAGAGGGTGTTAGGAAGGGCTTATGATAGGATTTGAACTCATCATAGATGATTTTGTGGAAGGCTTGAGGAAATGGGACTTTGCCCCGGATTGAATGCTGTCGAGAAGGAGTAATTTTATGATTGGATATCTTACCAAATCTCACGGCTAAAGCTGAAATTGATACAGAAGCAGTGGTCACGCCTATGATCCAGGATGAGGAGTGTCTGGTGATTTTTGTTTTCTTCTTGTCAGTGTTCAGATAAGATCAGGGCATGGCTGTCTCTGATACTGATGTTCTGTGAAATCTTTTATGTGCCACTGGAGAATCCAAGTCCTGGCTATGTGTGCCTGGCCAGCTTTTCTCTTTCTCAAGATAAATGGTTCAATTCCATGACCTGCTCAGCTTTTGCTGTGCTATGTTTCCACTATAAGTAGCCAGTGATTTATGAGGCAAATGTTGAATTTGTTGAGAGGCAAGATATGAGCTATTTAATAAATGGCATCCAAGAAGTACCTAGAATTCTAATTAATAGGAAGCCATGGTTCATCTTTCCTAGGACTTTTGATTAACTTTATAGTTAAAAATGGATTCATGCAAAGAAAATAGGGGCATAATAGTGAAAATAAAAACTTTGTATAGATGCTAGAGATATGTGAGAAAGAGAAATACTATGAATCAAACACCAGGAACGATGGTGTGGCCTGCTGGAGCGAGTTGGGATTCGCCGGGCTGTCACTAGCTAAGTGGTGGCCTTGGATGAAGTGAGGGCCTTTGTCCTCAGCTATCTCTCTTTTCTTGCACAACAAAGATGTTGATCCTGGTGATCTCAATCCCTTCTGGTAGTAACAGTTCACGATTCATAGATTTTGGTAACCCAGGATTCGTTTCTAAGTGCTGTTTATATTTTTGAAATGAGTTGTAACCCAGACCCCAAAGCCAAAATTAAAATCGAATAAACTCAGAAAGAGAAAGTTTTGGAGAACTTAAAATATTTCAAGAAGCAGAAATTGTTTTGATGCAAAAGGCCCAATTTGTAATGATTGATTTAAAAAAGCCCAAGAGATAAACACATGCACATTGGCTTATAATTTTCATGTTAATTGATGTTATGGTGCAACATAGAGCAAAATTCAGAAACGAAACCAGATGCGTGCCAGTCTTGTACTGAGTTTTCTTTTTTCCTTTTCATCCACAGCCGTGGAGAGTGATGCTGCAGACATCGTCTTCCTAATCGACAGCTCTGACAGCGTGAAGCCGGACGGCATTGCACACATCCGGGACTTTGTTAGCAGGATTGTGCGGAGACTTAACATTGGCCCTAATAAAGTGAGAATTGGGGTCGTGCAGTTCAGCAATGATGTCTTCCCAGAGTTTTACCTGAAGACCTATAAATCCCAGGCCAGTGTGCTGGATGCCATACGTCGCCTGAGGTTCAAAGGGGGGTCTCCGCTGAACACTGGCAAAGCTCTGGAATTCGTGGCAAGGAATTTCTTTGTCAAGTCTGCCGGGAGCCGGATAGAAGACGGGGTGCCCCAACACCTGGTTCTGTTTCTGGGTGGCAAATCCCAGGACGATGTTACCAGGTATTCCCAGGTGATAAGCTCCTCGGGGATTGTGAGTTTAGGGATAGGAGACCGAAACATTGACAGAATGGAGCTGCAGACCATCACCAACGACTCCAGACTAGTCTTCACGGTTCGGGAGTTCAGAGAGCTCCCCAACATAGAAGAAAGGGTCATGAACTCCTTTGGACCCTCCAAGGTCACCCCTGCACCTCCGGGAGTGGACACGCCCTCTCCCTCACGGCCAGGTATGAGCTGTGGGACCCATGACTACAGAGCGGGACACCAATTATTTTTTTTTTTAATTGAAAAAGAGCAATTAGCATTCATTTTAATAGTTTTCTTCTCTCAGGGTTGTGGCTGCCATACGATTAGAAACTAAATATGGGAAAAATAATTCAGTTGAAATTGTAGGAGGAATAGAAGGAAACGCGTCTCAGAAAGCATATGGTCATTGATTCTTCCATGAGTTTCCATGAGGCTAATCGTAGCCCCATTGAAAGGTTCTATAAAAGTGCATTGAGGGTTAGCCACAGACTCATTGGCTCTCAGAATAAAATGGCATCTTTGAAGTTGTTCAATCCACACCCCTCCGAACATGACTGGAAGTCAGCCTCTCTCCTAGGTGGGGTCATGGTCCAGTCAACCCTCTTTCTTTGGACTGGTATTGCTGGGAATTTAGAGCTGTCCGCCTGTAGCTTTGACCTCATGCTCCTGGGTCTGACCTTTGGGGCTGCCAAGAGCGAACTGAGTCCCTCCACCAGTCCACGTCTTTCTTAGCTCCTACCCCAGGTGATAGCCCCTCAGACATCTGGAGCAAATGATTAGGGTTGGTTTTCCATCGGGCATCTGCACTCCACTTAGCTCTTTCACGTCTTCCTTCTGTGCTGGTGGTGGAACATCTCACACTGCTCCGGATTCCCCTTCTCTCTGCTCCAGTCTTGATCCCTTGATTGGAATTAGGGAATTATCTCCAACGTCATTGAGTTTCACAGGCTCCAACAAAGCTCTTGGCATGCTGGCTGGTGATCCTCCAAAGGTGCACAGAGTCTGCTTCCCATTTTCCAATCTGTTTCTCCCAGCCCTCCCTTTCCCCGCCTCTAGCACACCTCCCCCAACTCCTTCCAGACACTATCATTTATTTTTGACCAGGAGGAAAGTGTGTAGTGGCATTTCCTAAAACCCCTGATATCACGGACTGTTGAATCCATGGCATAATCTCATTTTGCACGGGACAACTGGGACTCAGTTCCGCTGAGTTTTCACATCTCCTTTCCTTTTGTTTAGGTGATTTATCATTTATCACCTAAACATGTTTTGAGGACTGTGAATTCAGGAACTCTAGAGGCATGGAATAGAGCCCAAGGTGTCCACTGTGAATGAATTACAGGAATGCCTTATTTTAATCATTTTACATTTTGTGTTTTTGTCCTGGATATAAAACCCAAATTTCTCCTTTTTGTTTTCATTGTAATCATCTTTAGAGAAAAAGAAAGCAGACATCGTGTTCCTGTTGGATGGTTCCATCAATTTCCAGAGGGACAGTTTCCAGGAAGTGCTCCGTTTCGTGTCTGAAATTGTGGACACGGTTTATGAAGGGGGAGATTCCATCCAAGTGGGGCTGGTCCAGTACAACTCTGACCCCACTGACGAATTCTTCCTGAAGGACTTTTCCACCAAGGAGCAGATTATCGATGCCATCAACAAGGTGGTCTACAAAGGGGGGAGGCACGCAAACACCAAGGTGGGCCTGGAGCACCTGCGGCTGAATCACTTCGTGCCAGAGGCAGGCAGCCGCCTGGATCAGAGAGTCCCGCAGATCGCCTTTGTGATCACCGGAGGAAGGTCGGTGGAGGATGCCCAGGACGCGAGCCTGGCACTCACCCAGAGAGGCGTCAAAGTGTTCGCGGTGGGCGTGAGGAACATCGACTCAGAGGAGGTTGGGAAGGTCGCGTCCAACAGTGCCACGGCGTTCCGAGTGGGGAACGTCCAGGAGCTGTCGGAATTGAGCGAGCAGGTTTTGGAAACTCTGCATGACGCGATGCATGAAACCTTATGTCCTGGTGTGCCTGATGTTTCCAAAGGTAATGCCCTTTAGGTGCATATTTTCAACCATGTCCTGTCGATGTTGGTGAGTTACCTGGTTACCCAGATCCCCAGCGCTGGCCTCTGGGCTCCTATAGCAACCGGTGTGTCAGGCATTGACTGACATCCACGTGGGTTGGGTCCTTGTTGTCACCTACCACTGTGATCGGATGTGGTTCCAGGATAGGAGTGGATGTCTCTCTTTTCTTGCTCTTACCACATTTACTCCCCACCCCCTACTCTTTAATCCCCTAAATAATTCAGACTGATTGATGCCTGTTTCTGTTTGTAGGTTTATTAGATCAGTTATTTGAGATCAGAGTGTTTGCATTCTCAAGTGTGTTTAGTCTAAAGCACAAACTCGGGATGCATTTAGATAGACACTGACTGTATACCATGCCAAAGTTGATGAATATCAGCAAAGCAAACATACTGAATGGCCAACAATTTTGGCTCCTAAGAGTCAGCATGAGTTTTCCCAGTGAGAGAGGCAGATGTAATTGCTTCTCAGCGCTCATACACAGAAGGTCCCATTTTGCACTTGAGTGTGGTGTCCTGGTCCACGTCCCGAGCTGTGCCTGTAGGTTGAACACATCTCGGCAGCTCGACTTCGAGCTCATGGCCTGCTTTTCCCTTTACAGTCTGTAACCTGGATGTGATTCTGGGCTTTGATGGTTCAAGAGATCAGAACGTATTTGTGGCTCAGAGGGGCTTTGAGTCCAAGATGGACACCATCCTGAATAGAATCAGCCAGATGCAAAGAATCAGCTGCAGCGGCAGCCAGCTGCCCACGGTGCGGGTGTCCGTGGTGGCCAACACGCCCTCAGGCCCCGTGGAGGCCTTTGACTTCGCTGAGTACCAGCCAGAGCTGTTTGAGAAGTTCCAGAACATGCGCACCGAGCACCCCTACGTCCTCACTGCGGACACGCTGAAGCTCTACCAGAACAAGTTCCGGCAGGCCTCACCAGACAGTGTGAAGGTGAGGACGGCTGCCTCGTTTCCGCTTCCTGTGCCATCTCTGGGTTTTACTGGGCAGGGGCAAACCTTGATGCCTGGAAGCCCCCTCCCCAAACTGTTCTCCTATAGATGCTCTTCATGTTTGATGGGGTTGGTGGTGCCTATATGTAAGAGTCCTTTATTATCAACTGGGCTGAAATGGGATATCGTCTTCTAGTTTTACTAAAGCTCTAAAAAAAATCTTGGAAATCAGTAATTAAGCCTGAATGCATTGAATTTGTGAGTAATTCATGTTTAATCATAGTCCTGCCCATTAAATGCATTATGTTCTCTATTTGTATTTACTTTTATCTCTCTCTTTCTCTGTATTGGTTCATACACACACACACACACACACACACACACACACAATCAGTTTGCTAGGGCTGCCATAACAAAGTTCCACAGGTTGGGTGGCTTAAACAACAGGATTTATTCTCTCACAGTCCTGGAGGCTGGAAGTCTGAGATCAGAGCGACGTCAGGGTTGTTTTTTTGGAGGTCTCTCAACTTGGCTTGGAAATGGCGTCTTCTCCTTCTCTCTCCATGTGGTTTTCCCTCTGTGTGTGTCTGTGTCCTAATCACCTCATCTTAGAAGGACACCAGTCGTACTGGATGAGGACCCACTCTAATGACCTCAGTTAACTTAATTGCCTCTTTAAAAGTCCTATTGCCAAACATGGTCACACTCTGAGGCACTGAGGGTTAGGACTTCAAAATATGAATTTTGGAGCCTACAGCACGGGCACACAAACACACACGCACGCATGCACACGCACACGCATACGCATGATTTCTAGAAACCACGTCCCCTAATTAAGAGAATAAGATAAACTTCTTATTTCTATTGTTGATTGTGCTTTTCAATAAATCAAGTCCTACCCTATACCCATTTATTTTATACCTCATTTATTGCACAGTATCAAGGAACTATGAACATGGGGTGATTGTTTCTCAACCTTGGCCCCCAGTTTCCTCTGTTGTAAGGTGGAGGCTTTGGACTGGCTAATCCTCCTCTCAAGGGTCTGTGATGTTTCTTTTACTTTTGGCTGGCGCTTGATGTATCTTTTATCTTCAGGTGGTCATTCATTTTACTGATGGGGTGGATGGAGATCTGGCTGATTTACAAAGAGCGTCGGAGGAACTCCGACAAGAAGGTGGGTTCTGGGGCTTTCTATGGGAGAAGTAAACCTGGGGGAGGCAGGCGCACTGCTGGGCTGGAGAGAAACTACTCCGCTAAGGGACCCTCTGGGAGAGCGGCTTCTCTTGGAGGATACCTCATCCCAGCATTTTGGTCCTCTGTCGCCTGCCTGGGGCTACAGGATGGGGCAGCAAGGATCCCATACTTAACACAGACAGCTCTATTACCAAGTCCTGGCACAGACCCCATGGGGTCTCAGGCTCATTCCTGTGGTAGAACATCTAGAAAGCATGATGCTTTTGTAAAAGAATGTGAAGTTTTGATTCATTGGGCTGTATTATATAAACTAGGAATTAATTTTATAGCAAAAAATCTTGCTGTATTTTCCGTTTGCAGTTATCACAGCTCAAAAATACTCTAACGTTAAGAAAAGATACACTTTCACATAAAATTTGGAAAGCATACTTTCCAAATTTAAGGTGACTGGTTTGCAAGGATACCTGTTATCAGATGTACTATTTGACTGTTCAACTGCTTTGGAATTTGGTAGCACTGGCTATCAAAAAAGTGGATGCCAACACTAGAGGTTTAAGAAGAATTTGTTGAAGCATAATTTATCATAGGAATGTTCTATTTATTAGCTTGCTTTTCCAGAGCAATGGAGATGAGACCTGCTATCAGCTGATTTTGGAGATGTGGGATTTCAATTCTTCCTACAGGATACCTGTGTTAAGTAAGACCAGAGCTCGAGAATTTATGTATGAATAAACTTCATGGTGTCGTTTCCCAGAGTTACATTAATCCATTTACTTACTGACAGGTCAGAAACAATTGCTCATAGGAGTCCAGAGTTCCAGTATTCCAACTCTTCGGAGCAGCTAATTAGTGTGATTCAGCATGTTTCAGTTAAAGGCCAAATTTTATACTGAAGTTTTCTTTAAAAAATAAAAGAGAGTCAGGAGGAAAAGTGCTGTGGCTCTTGAATGCCTAAGTGAGGCTTCTTAAGTGTACCTGTGCCCCCAGGCGTCCGAGCTCTGATCTTGGTGGGCCTTGAACCTGTCGCCAACTTGGAGCAGCTGATGCAACTGGAGTTTGGGCGAGGATTCATGTACAACCGGCCCCTGAGACTGAACTTGCTGGACCTAGACTACGAACTAGCGGAGCAACTTGTGAGTGTTTTATGTATCTACACACAAACTGGTTTAGATAGCACAATATTGGGCATCTCAGGATAACGCAGTCTGCTCTCACCAGGCAAATGGAGGAGAGACCGCTGGGTAGGCAATTTAATTCATGTAATTTACTTGGGACCTACTTTGTTGCCATAACATGAGTCATGGAAATGGAGCTATCTGAGAACTGGAAAGACGGCCACCTGGGAATGGGTGTCGAGGTAGCTGTCGCCTTAGAGTTTCCTCTGCTCCCTTTAATGAGACTTCTTTTCATTTATAAGATTGTCGAGAAGCCATAACATTGAGATTGACCCTTCCCTCTGTAAACAGGAAACAGGGAAAACAAGAATATGCAGGAAACGAAAGACTATTTCTGGGTGGAAACGGGCTTCCATTGCTTTCTCTTCTAGTTTCCTTTGGAGCAAATGAGGGCGCCCCATGAGGCTTCCTAATCCTCTTGGGTTCAGCCTCTCAGCAGGTGGGGTTAACGCCTGGGTTTGGAGGTGAGGCTGGGGGCTTTTGGGACATGAGGGGGCTGAGCGTTCAACTCAGAGGTGCTTTGGCGGAGGCAGCGGTGCCCTATGGGACGAGCTGACTCCCTCCTGCCCTCCGACCTTCTTCCCAGGGCTGCAATTCGGATTTTTTTATTGAGTGGAAGGAAGTTCAGTTAATTGACAAACCTAGGACATGGGAGAAAGTGAAAACTCTAGGAAATTCACAGCAAGAAAAGGCATTGACCATCATGAGTTTAGCAGGTGGAAATGTACTTTGGGTGTGCGCTTTCCTGTATAAGGCCAGGGGCTGGGATGGGAGGCAATGTCCAGGGTGTCTGATGGGCGCTGGAGTCATTGGTGATGGGCGGTGCGGTGCTTGTGGCTCAGAGGCAGGGATCCCACCCCACAGCTGCTCCCAGGCCTCCTCCAGGCTGGCGCCGTGTTCCGTGACTCTGACCAGGGTTCTGGGGAAGGGCATATGGTCTCTGCTCTGAAACCACCTTCCGTCCTGGCCATCTGCAGTGGTTTGTCAGGTTTTGCCTTCTGAAGCTTAAAAATATGTAATCTATACTTAACATCTGAAGCTTGAATATCTATGTTGGAAACTTCTAGAAATAAGGCCCAGCCAGAGGTGACATTGTGAATAAGACGCCATTATCTTTGGTGGCTCTTCAGAGTCCATTTGTGACACTCTATTACCCACCAATGGCTAAGCCTTCAAGGGAGTGCCGTAGGAGGTGACTTTATCTCTCGCTGTGGATGCCACAGTCCTCAGACGGCACATTTATGCCTTTTTCCTAGACATTTACTGAGATCTGAACTTCGTTTTTTGTCTTGGTAGGACAACATTGCCGAGAAAGCCTGCTGTGGGGTTCCCTGCAAATGCTCTGGACAAAGAGGAGACCGAGGGCCCATTGGCAGCATTGGGCCAAAGGTATGGTGGTTTTACCCTTTTCTTATGCCTGAGACTAGATTTCAGAGCCATCATTACTTTGACTGGGGAATTTCTCTGCTATGATGGTGAGGAGATGGAAAAGGGAGGAGAAGGAACTAGCTGTGCTGTAGGACAGATCTGAGGGGCAGACCCTGTCCCTGTGTCTGCTCCCTCCTCCCTTTCCACTGGGTTCTTTTATGCGTTGGTTCTTCATTTTATAAAATTATGTTAAGACCAGTGGCATCATTGACTGGCAGCCTCTCTAGGACGGCCAGCGGGGATTCTTCACATTTACCTCTAAGTTATAGGAAATGCACAGGATTTCTTGGTGGATCAAGAGCCTTAAAGATCCTGATAGAACAATTGCACTGAAATAATGAGTAGGAAACTGTCACGTTCCAGGGACACCGAAAGCACTGCTCTACCAAATGCAGGGGGGGGTGAAGAGATGCTTAAGTAGGAAACAGAGAAAGCCACAGCATTTAACCAAGTAAACGATTTACTTTGTTCTAGGGTATTCCTGGAGAAGATGGCTACCGAGGTTACCCTGGTGACGAGGGTGGACCTGTAAGTAAAAGTTGTTTTATTCCTTAAATCTTTGTTCCCTCCTTGTTCTTTGTTCCCTCTTTGTTCCCTCCTTGTTCTTGGGATTGAATTGTGGGGTTCTTCATCTGTTCTGTTTCCAGTCTTTTCCACCAGAAAAAAATTACTTTCTAACTTTCTTAACAACTTGACTCAGATTTCTACACTACGGAAACTAGTCTGAGGATGACAAATGTGGGTAGGAAGTGCAGGTTTTTACGTGTTCCATCTCCGAGGGAGGGACTAAATGGCTTCTGAGACAGAGGGCCACTGAGGATGGCAAACCCAGCATCTACCAAGTTCAGACATCCAGGCAGAGATGAGAGGCCGCTGGAGCCGGGGGTGCAGGGGAAACCCAGTCAGGATTTCAGCGGCGACACCTTTTGAGGGGAGCCTCGCAGAGGCCGGTTGCCGGTATGGGTATCTGTCACCAAGGGGTCCATTTGGGGGTGGGCAGAGCCTGCAGCAGGGCCTTCGGGAAGCAGAATCCTGCCCAGAAGTGGTTTGAGAACTTTGGAGACACTAGAACAAGGCCCAGCCCTGGGATGGGGAGAGAGGGCCCCCAGCGGGAGGAGTTGAAGCCCCCAAGGTCCCGTCCGGCAGTGCCGGGTGTCAGGGCTGAGCCTGGACCCCATAGAAGAGCTGGGAGCCCAGGACCATGGGCAGCCCTGGGATGGGGAGAGAGCGCCCCAGCGGGAGGAGTTGAAGCCCCCAAGGTCCCGTCCGGCAGTGCCGGGTGTCAGGGCTGGGCCCAGACCCCACTGGAGAGCTGGGAGCCCAGGACCATGGCCAGCACTAGGATGGGGAGAGAGGGCCCCAGCGGGAGGAGTTGAAGCCCCCAAGGTCCCGTCCGGCAGTGCCGGGTGTCAGGGCTGAGCCTGGACCCCATAGAAGAGCTGGGAGCCCAGGACCATGGGCAGCCCTGGGATGGGGAGAGAGCGCCCCAGCGGGAGGAGTTGAAGCCCCCAAGGTCCCGTCCGGCAGTGCCGGGTGTCAGGGCTGGGCCCAGACCCCACTGGAGAGCTGGGAGCCCAGGACCATGGCCAGCACTAGGATGGGGAGAGAGGGCCCCAGCGGGAGGAGTTGAAGCCCCCAAGGTCCCGTCCGGCGGTGCCGGGTGTCAGGGCTGGGCCCGGACCCCACTGGAGAGCTGGGAGCCCAGGACCACATGGAGGAGAGCCAGCCTGAGGGTTCTCCACGGGGCCCAGCCTCCACCCAGACCCAGTACCCTGAGGCCTGCTTATCCTCCGCCCACCAGGAAGTGCCCTCTGTGCTGCAGACACTCCCAGACCCCACCCCCTCCAGGGGAGGGAACTGCAGGTTCAAGGCCCTGTGCAGAGGTCGGCCTGCGGGGGCCGCGGGCGGGGATGCTGGAGGCCCCGCCTGGCACATCAGCCCACCAGCGAGTGGACCGCTTCCTAATGCACGCCTTTCACAGGGCTCCCTACTCAGTGGAGACACGTGACAAGAAGCTCCAACTTGCAAAATGCCTCTGTTTCTCCTGACAGGGTGAGCGCGGCCCGCCTGGTGTGAACGGCACGCAAGGTTTCCAGGGCTGCCCCGGGCAGAGAGGCATAAAGGTACAGTGCGGTGGCCCCCATGTGTAGGGAGGGGACCATGGCACCAGGCCCCAGCGGGGAGAGGGCGGTCGGTGGCGCGTGCAGAAGGGGGACACTTTCTCCAGTGCCTCCTGGGGAAGCAAGATGCCTGCCCCGGCTTCTCTGCTCAGCGCTGGCAGCCAGTGGCCTCGCACAGAGGCAGCCCAGGGTCTGGCGGGTTCAGGAGTGCACATCTTGCGGGGAAGGGAGCCTGAGGTTGGAGAAACAGTTTCGTATGGCAATATGAAGCAGTCAGGACACACTGATGAGGACAGACAGAATGTGGGCCAGGGCAGAGAGAAGGCCAGTGCCTGGCAGCTTCAGCCCCTGGGCCTGGGAGGAGTGAGGGAAGTGGAGGGGGGCGGAGACAGAGGGAAAGGACTCATGTGCTGGAAGGTTCTGTGTGTGAAATACTTGGAGTCAAGGGCTGATGAACTTTCTCCTCAATTTGCTGCAGTTTGAGAGACAGGCCACTGCAATGTTATAAAGGGGCCTCCTTGGAGCCCCTGTCCCTGGCCTTCAGGGCCCAGCCCTTCTGCCCGGAGAGCCAACACTACCCAAGTGCTCAGGTCCAGGCCAGTTAGTTTTATGATCCCCTCGTGATAGAGAGAGAGCTAGCCAAACAGACGAATCTCTAACAGTGAATTTTCAGACACTGACTATTTTTTAATATAAATTTATTTTATTGATTTTATTTTTGGCTGCGTTGGGTTTTTGCTGCTGTGTGCGGGCTTTTCTCTTGTTGCGGTTCGTGGGGCTACTCTTCGATGTGGTGCATGAGCTTCTCACTGCGGTGGCTTCTCTTGTTGCAGAGCACGGGCTCTAGGCGCTCATGCTTCAGTAGTTGCGGCACACGGGCTCAGTAGTTGTGGCTCGCAGGCTCTAGAGCTCAGGCTCAGTAGTTGTGGTGCACGGGCTTAGTTGCTCCGCGGCATGTGGGATCTTCCTGGACCAGGGATCGAACCCATGTCCCCTGCATTGGCAGGCGGATTCTTAACCAGTGAGCCAGAGGGAAGCCCCAGACACTGACTTTTAAGTTGGGGATGGAGAGGGGGGAGCCCTTAGCCTATTCTAGCCTATTCTATTCAGCCTCTGGGAAGGAGCTAATGTTTCCTCTTTCCCTTCCCTTTTAGGGCTCTCGTGGATTCCCAGGAGAGAAGGTACTTAAGCTTGCTTTTCTTTTTATATTTAAAACTTTCCCAGTGTTTTGCCGTATTTTACACTCACCTGTGTGTCTTGTCCCCTCACAGGGTGAATTAGGAGAAATTGGTCTGGATGGTCTTGACGGTGAAGATGTAAGTGATTTTACACTCTAAGTGAAAATTGCTTTTGGTCCTGAAGATTCCAGTGACTAACACCTCAGTCTGTGGTAGAAGTTGTGCCAGGAATGACATTTTATCATTGTCTTTGGCAGGGAGACAAAGGATTGCCTGGTATTTCTGGAGAGAAAGGGAATCCAGGAAGAAGGGTAAGTATATTTCTGCAGTGTTACCGTCATGGAAAAACTATGAACATTTCACTTAGGGGTTATTTCTTTTACTTGTGTATGTTAAGACCGCTTCCGCCAGGCAGCCTTCCCTGACCTCCTGGGGTACATCCTTGGCATCTCCTATGTCCCTTGTCAGCTGTGACATATTTACATTATATTTTCTTGTTTGGAGAGTATGTCCCATTGGGCAAGGACTGAGTGTGTTTTGTTGAAATAAATCCCCAGCGCCTGGCACAGAGTGGGTCCCCAATAAATACTTGTGGGTTACCTGAAGTATCTGGAAATAATTTTACCTTCATGGCAAATGAGTAAATGGTAAATGCTGAAACACTGTTCTTTTTAAGATTTGTGATTGGAAGAACACAATTTTGAGGGTGAGATAAATATGTGAAACTCATCTAATTCTCAGTCTCTGCTTGTGGTTTTTATTTAGGGTGACAAAGGACCCAAAGGAGGCAAAGGAGAAAGAGGAGATGTTGGGATCAGAGGTGACCCGGTAAGGGGAAATCCTTGTCACCGATTTGAGACTTGAGTCCGGGGAAGGGGTTTGTGGGGAGAAGTGGGTTGAAAGGAAGAATTTTACTCTTGAAATTGCTTTAAAACATGTTGGCAAAATATGTGGTTTGCCCTTTTCTTAAAATTTTGGGGTGGCTGGAGATGTCTTTGCTCTCTCGCTGCAAAGATAAGTCTTTGCAAAGCCTCTTACGTGAAGACCCGAGAAGTTTCCCTAAAATGTGGTCTCAGGACACTTTAAGTTCGCTTTAGGAAAAGGGAAGAGTTTGCAGCTTTTCTTGCTTTATGGGTCTATAAAACCTCTCAACAAGTGACCATCGCTGGGACAGCCTCTTCTGGTCCAGACCAGGACAAGGCAAGAGTCAGCCTGGCCACCATCCTCCTGGGGGAGGAAGAGCCAGCTCCCCCTGTTTGGGGCTCAGAGTGATTGCTGACCCCACGACAGGCTCTGTCAGGGTGGGATGGGCGTTATCTGGATCGGATGTGGCCAAAGCGACTGGCATTCGAACCATCACTAATATTTTCCTGGTCACTGATCCAGCAGCAGCGGCTTTCCCTGCACACGTGGCTTATTCCTGGACCTGTTCTCTTTTCAGGGTAACTCAGGACAGGACAGCCAGCAGAGAGGACCCAAAGGAGAAACCGGAGACATCGGCCCCATGGTACAGCACTCTGTGTACCTAGACTCCCCCTGTGCCGAGAGCCCGAGAAACTAAACTCAAGCTGGTTCACTGCCAGCCCCGGAGGCCGCGACGTGGTCTTCAAAGCTGTGGATGTACAAGGCTGAGGTTGGGAGCAGCAAGCCCCGGGAAGCCAGCGTGCACGCTCGCAACGGGGTCTCCAAGAGGGACAGAAACGGTCCCTCCCAAGAGGGGCTTCCTCTCGGCAGAGTTGTGCCCCATAGATACTTCCAGAAAGTGCTCATCAAGCCTAAGCCTTGTGGGGGGCAGAGTGCACCTGGGTCTAAGGCACCCCCAGAGTGTGCGACTGGCCCTGTGTGTATCCATTCCTTTTCCCCAGCGTCTTGTGCGATATTTGAGTTACAAGTTCTTCTTTGCAGACGAGAATCTTACGTTAATTTTCTTTCCCATGACAGGGTCTCCCCGGGGCAGATGGGGTGTCTGGAGGGCCTGGAGAACCTGGGAAAAGCGTGAGTACCTCTTGGGGTTTGCGGGGGCTCTGTGGTGATATTTACTTAACTCTGCTAGACACTGTTTGGGGCAGAGCTGCTCAGCAACTTTTTATTTAGGGAATTTAAGGTGATTTCGGAAACCCTTGTCCCCCACGTGTTGCTGCTTCTGCAGACCTTTCATTCTTATCATTCACTCTGGGCTCCCCCAGCCTGCTTCCCTCCCCTTCCAGAACATACTGAATAGACACCTTTAAAAGTAATATCTTTGCTGCTTTCAAATATTTGGCCGGGCTTTATCCCACTGAATGTTTAAAAAAATCTAAACAGAAACACAAATACAGAGGGAGTGAGGGGATAAAGGGCGGGGAGGCTGATGAGGTGTATATTTGTTTTGTGTGATAGTTGTTTTTCTGGTACTGCTGTAACGCCAGCAGTGACACCAGAGTCAATTTCCTAGTGAATTGCATCTCGCAATTGCTTTTTCAAGACGTTTCAGAAATGCCTGCTGTAGACCGCTCAGTGCGTGCCTCACCTTTGAGTCTTGTTGAAGAATTGCTGAAGCCAAAGGGAGATGAATGATCTTTGGGAAGCTGTTTGAATGCTTCCAGGGCCCAGGGTTACACAGAGCTCAGACCTCCTAGCTGGGAGAAGATGTGTCTGGACGTCTGTAAATTCTCAGGGCTAGTTCAGAGCTAGTTCAGGGCTCTGGTGGGTGCCTGAGACAGGTGTCTCTGCTCAGCATCTGGCTGGGGATGGGGGCCAGATCGGGGCCCCCTCAGCCCTTTCCCCCGTGGCAGTCACATGGTTAGGGATCCGTAGTTGACGATCAGAGGGTGTGTGCTGACAAGGGCTTTTAAAAGAAACACTCTCGCCCCTCGGCAAATGATACACTATGGGCATAACCTTGCTTTTAAAATTCAGAAGAAAACTTAAAATTTTGAAAATGCTATCTTAAAAGCTTTTGAGTATTATTTTTGAATAATGCTGTTGATTTCTACAATGAAAAAAAAACATGAGGAAAGCACTCCATTGTTATAATGTGCTGAACAACTTAGTTCGTGAGTAGAGCCAAAGCTTGTTTCCGTGAAGAGACTTAAAATGCAGTCAAGCATACAGTTCGTGTTAATTCTATGCACAGGGTATCAATTTGGGTTTGAAATCAGTGGGGTCAAGTTAGGGCTGTCTTCCCTTAGGGCATCACTAAGCCAGGCTCACGCCCAGATGAAAGGCATCCTTCCCCTGGGCTACCTCACTCCTCATGTGGCCTGAGCACAGGTGGCCTCTGGGCATACTCTGTGAGGTCCCCTTTGGAAGGGGCCGGCAGATTGCTACTCTGTGGAGACTGGCCTGGCCACGCCCCTCCCCCTCTTGTCCATGTGTTATCCCTGGAAGGAGGCCAAGGTCTTCCATTGAAGAAGCTGCCATTATAGTGAATCAGGGCAGAATGGTGGCCCCAGAAGATCATGGGGCTTGTTCACTGGGAGCAGAGAAGGTGGTTCTTGGGTTGATGCAGAAGATAGGCCAAGCCTGTAACAGGCTGGTGTGTCACAGGCTCCACAATTCAACCCCTAACCTTGCAAAGATATATCCAGGATGGTTTCCCACCCCAAACCTTTCCACTGAAGAGGAAGCCATCTTGAGGTGGGAACTAATGGATTACTTAAGAGCGAGCCCACGTTTATTTGAACTAAGTTTCACTTCTGGAGCATTGGGGAAGACGTTGCCAAGTCATGAGCCCAAACCAAGTACAGCCGGGCTTTTAGGTTCACGTACGCCCACGCTGAATACTTTACTTAACCGAGTGTGTGTTATATTTGGCCGGGACAGTGTGGAGAGTCTGGGACTCCCTTCCGTTATAATTAACGTCTTACCTCTCCCTCCAGTTAGGAGAATGGAAGAAAAATAGACAGATCGACATTCCTGTTTCACATTCCTTACTTGGAACTGTCTGGGGCCGTGCAGCCCGAGGGGTCCTTATTTTGGTTGGCAGGTCTGAAGTCATCCTCAAAACTTCCACGTGGATGACTGACAAGGGCAGCGTGGAAGAAAAATTTTGGCGAGGGGAGGGCAGGAGAAAAGGTGTCCCTTCATGAGAGTTTCCTCTGGGCTGGGTAGGCACAGTGTCTGGGGCCCAGTGGGTGTCGTGAAGGTGCGTGTTAAGTCCCAGGGAGCCTGGCCTCCCCCAGCCTCCCCGCCTCCCTTTCACCGTTTGTGTGATTTCTTCCTCAGGGGGGTTTTGGCCGAAGGGGACCAGCAGGAGCTAAGGTAAGCCTCAAAGTCACCATCTCTTTGCTGTCATCACAATGTCAGTCACTGTGTGCTCTCGGGAGATGGTCCCCACCCCACCCACAAATTAAAAATTACTCTCTCCTTCGCCATCAAAACTTGTAGCTCCCATCTTTTCTACCATCTCCTTAAATTTAGCCTCTTCTATAAGACTTGCAAAAACGATGATGGCGGTGGAAACGATTATCAAAATGAAAGTGACAGTGGGGAGGGGAGAAGGGAAGGGAGATGACTGGGGAGGCAGCGTCCTGGGGACCTCTTGCCCGTGACATGCCCACTTACCTGGTCATCAGCAAATCACGTGTCTTGGTGGCTCTGTCCTCTCACCTGTGCAAGACAGGTTTGGGTCCAAGATAGCTTCATGTCATGAAGTCATCGTGAGGAAAAGGTGAGGGAAGAGTGAGAATCGATCCTAAGAGTGAAAAGTGGCTCCAAGTATTGAATGTCTCTCCCTGGAGTTATGGTGCTCTCACTTCTGACCCCTGGTACAGCTGTGACTGTCTCCCTGCACCCTTGTGCAGATGTGACTGTAGAACAGAGGGCTGACCCTTCCCTACATCTTCTCTTGTTTCAAAGGGCAACAAGGGCGGTCCCGGCCAGCAGGGCTCTGTGGGAGAGCAGGGGACCAGAGGTGCACAGGTCAGTACCCCCAGTGTGGTTGCGTGCCTTGTGACATGTTCCCAGATGCCCTACCATTTTTTAAAAATTGAGGTGACCATTGCTTTTACAAAATTGAACACAAAATTAATCTTTTAAGGTGGCGTTTAGTACATCCCCAATGTTGCACGACTATCGTCTCTATCTAGTTTCAAAACATTTTCATCGTCCCCCAAAGGAGACCCTGTACCCATTAAGCAGTCATGCCCCCTCCCGCCAGCTCCTGACAACCAACTAATTTCCTTTCTGTCTTTGTGGATTTGCATATTCTGGACCTTTCATATGAATGGAATCATTTAATAGGTTTTGTGTCTGGCTTTTTCACTTAGCACCATGTTTCTGAGGTTTATCTATGCTGTAGCCGGTGTCAGTGTTTTGTTCCTTTCCATGGTGGAATAATATTCCGTTGTGTGGATATTATGGCGGTCATGGTGTGTCACCTCCACACAGCACTTACGTTGGCATTTGACTTTTTCAGGGTCCTCCTGGTCTCACCGGTCCTCCAGGCCTGATCGGTGAACAAGGCATTCCTGGACCTCGGGTAAGTCTGTCTTGATCCCACCCCTCTCTTTAGCTAAATGGATAGCATGTTGCCCTAGCAGGCTGAGAGTTCCATGTTTCGTGAAGGGTGACAGGAGACAGACCCCTCAGCCCGACTCTTTGGCAGCACAGACCTGGGGCCAACCTCAGTCCTCAGAGCAACTGGCTCGTTCACCCCGAGGAAGTTAGAGGGCGTTTTTCTTGATGCTCCAGGGGCTAAGTCCCAATGCTGCCCCTTCCAAACATAGGCCACCTGGGAGGTGAGCAAAGGAAGGAGGGGCCTCATTGCAGAAGTCTTAGGGTGGGTCTGCAGGAAATCAGATGAATCGACCAATATTCTCAGATTACTCTGTATTATTTCATATTTGGCTCCTGGAAATTGCCCCTGTGGTTTGGTATTTGTGTAAGGAGTTCCCCGTCCTCAAGTTCGACATGGAAGATGTTCCTTAAACTCGCTGTCACTGCAAACATCAACATCTATCTTGGCTGTTATCGATGATGAGCAGAAACATGGTGTAGCTGAGCTAGGACCAGGTGCCCATACTCTGGTGTCCCTTGGGTCTGCCAGGGACAGGGAGCGATCTTATAACTTGTTACAGAAATTAGTAATGACTAATAAACTGGCAATGAACTGGCCTGAGGCTACATAAATGCACAAAAATGTTTTACAGGGGAAGTAGGAACTTTGTGAGAGCTCCTATTTGCTTGGAAAGTCCTTCCCAAGTTTGAAATCTGATAAATACCTATTTTGTTTTAAATATTTATTTAAGCTCTGATTAGTCAAGAATTTAAGATGGTGCAGGGGTGAGTTGAAGCTCTTCAAATAGTTAACAGTACAAACAGCTGCCACCATCTGGATTTGCTGCATCTGTCAGGGTCATTTCTGGGCTCTGTAGGCTGCACTGCATTTTAAGAGCTATGTTCCTTTGTTGACTTATTCACTCACTCGATGAGAAAGTGTGTATAGGTTTCCACACCTGTAAAGTCAGGTGCTCGTTGTGGAGGTGTGGAATGGGAGAGGAGGTAAAGCCATATACATCCGGGTGTTTGTCCCCTAGCTGGTAACTTAGGAGGTGAACGTTAATTACTGAGATGTGTGCACACCTGTGAAAACTGGTCACACTCATATTTTAGGTTTGCACAAGCCATCTCCATGCATGTTTGCACTGGGGTCTCCAGGGCTGAGAGTGGCAGAGAGCTGCAGGATCTGACCTCCACACGGGGGCAGCAGGGGGTGGGGTGGGGCTTGCGGGAGGCGGGCTTCGGATGCCTTGGGTTGGAGGGCGAATGTTTCACTGACTCTCTCCTCTCCTCGTGCTCCAGGGAAGCGGGGGGACTGCAGGTGCTCCTGGAGAACGTGGCAGAACCGGGCCCCTGGGAAGAAAGGTTTGTCTGGAGCTCGTGTTTCCCCAGGCCGGGGCCTGGCCAGACACCATGTCACCGCTCCCTCGTTTGTCAGTCTGTCCAGCTGCTTGGTTTGCACATCCCTTCTCCTCCCCTCTGGTCTTTTCCACCAGGCCTCCCCCGTTGACAGTGGCTGGGCCCGTGGGATCACTCTCCCCGCCTTGAGGGCACCCATGGGCTGTGTGCAGTGGGTTGGCCTGCGTTCTCATAACCAGCACTGCCAGCTGCTGCTGAACTGCCGTATCTTTTCGCGCCCAGGCTTATGAGGACAGTTCAGCATCCTCAGGGCCCTTGGAGCACACGAGCGGCACTAGGACCACTTCCGTATTGCGCTGAATATTCTCCGGATATTGACTGTGCACAGCAGCCCCGCTGGCCACGTGCAGCTAATCCAAGGGTCCCAGAGCCCGGCTGCTTTGGATAACAGCAGCTTGCTCTGTGCAGGCTGCCTTTCTATGAGCCTTGAGAACAGCGACTATTCGTCATAACCAGTCTGAGAGGCAGCATTTTCTCGGGGAAAGCTGTGTGTTCATGTGACTCCAGCCTTGCCTCTCTGCCCCTCGTGGGGCCACTGGCTTTCACTGCTGACTCCACGCCTTCCTCTTTCCCGTCTCTCTCTCCTCCCCGTCGGCACGTCCCCGTGCCATGATGATGAAAAGAACAAACACAAGCCTTCCTGGATTCTCTTCCAGGAGTCCACACGTGGAGGTTGCAATTTAAAAAATCATTAACATCAACATCTAAAAGGTGAAGTTAGCAGCTTGTGGCAACCCTACCGAAGATGTCACCCAGAACAAGGGCAGGGCTTGGAATCGCATTTTAAATCGTCCCAGACCCACAGGTGTCTCAGCCCTGTTTCTTATGTCTAGGGCGAGCCCGGAGATCCAGGACCCAAGGGAAGCATCGGGAACCGGGGCCCTCGTGGGGAGACGGTAAGATCAACACGTGCACGGGGCCCAGGCTGCCGCTGACTCCGCTGAGGTGCTCAGGAAGCAGGGAGATGTGGCCTGTGCTGGGCTGGCCTTTGTCATTGCAACTTGGGTTGGTTCCACAAAGAGACAGCTTGATAGCTGCTTCTTATATTACTGGGGATGTGATTGAACATAGTGAAACCTGCTGCTTATAAGTTTCAAAATAATTTTTATTTCACTGGAGGGGGAGTGAATAGAGACATTTTTTCTTGATTTCTTTCTGAGAAGTGAATGTGGTGGTTTACTGACCCTTGAACCACCTTCATTTCAGGTCTTGCAAATGCTTTTGGAGCTCAACTAGATGGAGTTTTTCTGCAAAGAAATAAATGTCCTTGGTTTAAAATGGAATGGGCTTTGATAAGATCTCAATTCAGATTGAAACGGTTTGTTTTGAATGAGACATCCCAGCACCGGAAATTCTAATTTTGAGAATTCATTTAAAAAAAGTTATTTAAAAATACCCTAACTGCTCTCTTGCAATAATGTTGTAACATATGTTTCTATCCAGGAAAAATAAATCTCCAGTACATTGGGAATTTTTCTGTAAAATGAGTCATTACACCTAAAAACTACATAAGTGGACCAGGTTGATCTGATTCACAATCCCAAAGCTTGAAAATACTTTTCTTGTGTTTGTAATTTCTGCACAGCTAACTGAAATTTAAAAATCCATTGCTATTACTGTCTCAGAAGCAGAGGGGAAAAAAAATCAGACTTTAAAATCTATTCAAACGATTGAATGAAATCTCTTCCTGACTCTATTTCTATAAATTTGGGGCCACAGCTCTTTAGCTGTTTAAAACTGTAAATTAACTAAGGAGCATGTTCTGTGCATGTTTTAGAGATATTAATGCATATTTCATGCAAATTCTTTTGATTCTTTTGAAATAATCAACAGTGTCCAGTTCGGAAAGCCCCCCAGGAGAGAGTGGTAGGGACAGATCTCCAAGTACAGGGAAGTGGGTTTGGGGAAGGAAGGCAGTCTAGAGGCATGACCTGGAAGGAAGGGAAGGGGCACCGGGGAGAGGGGAGTAAGGGCTGAGCACAGAAGACTCAGGAGGGTGTGAGACTGAGTCCTGCATTCTTGCTTTAAAGTAGAATCAAAGACTCATATATGCATAGACCACGGTGGCCTTCAAAAGTCCTATCAACTCTAAGATTCCCTGGTTCCATGCGTCTTTGATTCTACATCCAAACAGCATCTCTACTAATAGCTCGTAGTAGTTCTTTAGTACAGACATGGTCTTGTTTGCACTGTAAGGTGGGATAGGACTAGGGACTCTTCCTTGAGCTGTACCTTGATCTGGGAACATTCCAGGGACGCAAAGACCCACTGCTCAGGGCTTTAGAAAAAGAAGGTCATGGTGTGCCTGACAGGGGCACCTGCAGTAACACTGTCTTTCCACTCTTAGGGAGATGATGGACGAGATGGAGTTGGCAGTGAAGGACGCAGAGGCAAAAAAGTATGTGTCTGCCGAGGATTCTTGAACTTCTGACATGCTGTATTTTTAAAGAATTATCTCTCAAAATTGAATTGTAATGCAGTGAATTTTTTCTCTTGGTGACGCTACGGATATATTTTTTCTGCTCGAAAATAATTTATGTTAGATGACTTTAAGTTGGGACCAAACATTGAGTCATTTATTTTTTATAGGGAGAAAGAGGATTCCCCGGATACCCAGGACCAAAGGTAAATATTCCCCTAGGGGGTAAACAGCAGCATTGTTTTAGGGTGAGTCTGATGTGACCATGGACTGAAGGTCGCCATATCTTGGGTCTAGTCTTCAGTCAGACACTTACTAATCAAGTGACCTTGGGAAAGGCCCACCCTCTCCAAGACACTCCCTCATCAGTCACATGGAGATGACAATATGCCCTTGTCATGGTGCTCGTGAGAATTAAATGAAGTGGCACTGCAATAAAATACTTTATAAACCTTAAGATGCCAGTATAATCTGTATGATGTTATCATTAATGTAAGTTCTAAGTCCAAGTTCAGTAAGCTTAGACCGAGTCTGCAAATGCCACAGCTGTGCCGGTAACTTGGTGGAAAATCCATCAAAATTAGCCATTTGGCTGCTCTGGGAAGTGTGGTCCAGAGGCCCCCAGGGACCCTCAGCTAGACCTGCCTCTCAGAGCTTAATGTGCTGCTTCCTGGCTCTCTTTCCAGGGCAATCCTGGTGAGCCGGGGACAGACGGAGCACTGGGACCCAAAGGCATCAGAGGCCGAAGGGTAAGTTTGCCTGCACCTTCCTGGTAGCGGGTCTGAACACTGAAGATGCCATTGCTTCTTTGAAAGTTACCCTTCTTCACTTGCAACCTGGCCAGGGATCGTATGGGGTGGGAGTACAGGAATCCTAAGCCTTAGACGGATGTACTCAGGACACCCTGCAGTTGTGTCTGTGCTGTCTTCCTTTGGTCACGCTCCCTTTAGAGGGAGGTCTGGAGGGCCCCCTCGTCTAATACGTCTCAAAGGTCACTAGCCTATGGTCCACTCCTCTCCTGGTGCCGGGGGACTCAAGTCTCACAATGAATGACATCAGAAGTCTGCGCAGACATATTTGGCCATGCCCACCAGATGGTGCGGAGACAGGATTTCATGAGCTGCACGAAGTGCTTACCAGGGTTCCAAGTTCAGGGGCGAGCCAGGCTGAGACCATGTATTCTCTCGCCTCCCCACCATGAAAAGACTCCTCTTTCTTAAGCTACTTTTCATTCTGGATTATCCTCCGTAGTGGATGTTTACTCATCTTTTTAAGATTACCCTGAGTCTTGAATTAGCAACTTGTGCCCTAGAATTGGGTAAAGGCTTCTGACAGTTATTTTTAGCTTAAAATATAGTGAAATTCATTGTAATTATCCTGTTAATTCTCTCAGTGAGGACATTCAAACTAGATCATTTATTACTCACGGTAGAGTTTTAAAACATTGGATTGGTTATCTGCATCGAAAAGTGAGCTAATTAATTGTCAGTTACTGCTTTCTTATGCATCCATAGTGGTCTTATTACAGGTTCTCAGGCAAGCATCTCTCTCACCTTGACCTGCCAGAGAACAGAGTTGTGGGAGATGCACATCAGTTTTGTTAGGGCCACTTGTCCCTATACCTGAATTTTGGAGACACTTAAGGTCTCTTAAAGTGAGAGATTCCTTGTGGTGATGGGGGACATTAGACGAGATCACCTCCACCACCCCTTCCAGCTGCAGAAGCTGAGAATGCTCTATCTTCTGCCACAATTGAGCAATGTTTGTTCTGCTTCTAGGGAAATTCAGGACCTCCAGGGATAGCTGGCCAGAAGGGAGACCCTGGTTACCCAGGACCATCTGTAAGTACCTACCCATTTCCAATCAAGCTGCCCGAGGACTGGATGCCTTACACATGGTCCTCCTTGAAAACTTTCCACTATCTCTTTTCCTCACAAAAGACCTGTCTGCATTTTTGTTGTTGTGGTTTGTTTGTTTGTTTTTTAACCACTTCCCTTCTGATACCACAGTGGAGAAAAGAGCTTTTGAGTTTTAGAGTACCAAGAAAATTTTAAAGCAAGTGGAACTCTGTAATCTAGGGTGTATCGTGATTTGCCTTTACAATTTCCTGGTGTAGGTTTGTTTGAGGTTTGTGTTGAGGACAAACTAAAGAGAACACATTTGAATACCTCTTGATTGCATCTTGTGGAAGGAGTATAGTATAGACCTTGGTTTGGGGAAGATTCCCTTTGGTCTATAAAATCCCCAAGGGAGCTATTGATTAGTGGTTGAAACCCCACTAGTGACCTAGAGCCAGGAGGGCACCTTTCTCCAGTCCTTCCATATCCTTCATCATGAATGTCTTTGTTTCCTTGCTTGCATTTCTTCCTGTACTGTCTCCTGACATTGAAATGGATGAGGTTCACAGAAGAATGGAAAAGATAACTCAGGAAGTGGAAAAACCATCCTTAGAAAGAAAGGTTAGAGGGTTGGATTGGTTGAACCCAGGAGAAGATGGTAGAGTCAGGTGTTTAATCTGGAGAGGAGCTTTTAACGGGAGATGGTTAGTCCAGTTGCAGCGGGGGACGGACAAACAGAAGCAGTTGGATGGAAAGACGTTGGCTAGCCCACGAGGTGACAGCTTGACCCTCGGTGGCCACGCATTGGGATGAGATGCCGAGGGCAGCCGTGAGTGTATCCCTGGGGTGGAATTCCGGGATGCTTAGACCTGGAGCCTCAGGGTAGCTAAGTGACTTCTGGGTGTCCCTCCTGCGACAGGATGTAGGAAGCCAGCAGGGGAAAGGCAGCTCTTCTCTCAGGAGAAGCAGCATTTAGACTCAAGTTCAAATGTGTGATTTACGTTGATTTGCAATGAGTATCCTGGATTCCAGGGCGTGGAGCTATTTATCTTACAGGGGAAACACTTCTGTCCTCAAAGTCTCTCCTTTGCTCTTCGAGCAGTTAAATCAAATTTATAGGGAGAGCCTGTAAATGATCAAGGTCAGCCAGGGCCCACCTTGTTCCCTCTGTCATGTGTCTGTGGGCCCCGGGCTGTTCCTTGGCGGGAAGCTCCACAACCCTCACGTCTGCGAGGTCTGAGCCCCCGTCCTTGTTTTGCAGGGTTACAAAGGCAGCAGAGGTGACTCGATGGACGTAAGTTGCATGTGTGCCTCGCGAGCCCTTGCCCTGTGAGCTTTCTCTATCTGTTCTCTTACATCTTCTTTCCTTTTCCAGCAATGTGCCCTGGTCCAGAGCATCAAAGATAAATGTCGTAAGTACACGATTTTCTGCCGTCTATGCCTCATTTTTATCCTTATGTGTGAAATTCGCACCCGGTGGACCAGGCTTTCACTCTCCTCTCTGTTCTCTTCTAGCTTGCTGCTACGGTAAGTCATTTCAGTAATTGGACTTCCTTCCGAGGAAAGCAGAAGACCCCTTTTCCAGGAAGTAGTTTGTCTGTGAAAACCCTCCCCCTTCCCACAGGGCCCCTGGAATGCCCCGTCTTCCCGACGGAGCTGGCCTTCGCCTTGGACACCTCCGAGGGGGTCACCCAGGACACCTTCAGCCGGATGAGGGATGTGGTCCTGAAGGTCGTGGATGACCTGACCATCGCCGAGAGCAACTGCCCGCGGGGGGCCCGCGTGGCCGTGGTCACCTACAACAACGAGGTCACCACGGAGATCCGCTTTGCTGACTCCAAGAAGAAGTCCGTTCTCCAGGACAAGATCAAGAACCTCCAGGTGGCTCTGACGTCCAAGCAACAGAGCCTGGAAACTGCCATGTCCTTCGTGGCCAGAAACACGTTTAAGCGGGTGCGGAATGGATTCCTGATGAGGAAGGTGGCTGTTTTCTTCAGCAATAAACCCACGAGGGAGTCCCTGCAGCTCAGGGAGGCCGTGCTCAAGCTCTCGGATGCTGGGATCACACCGTTGTTCCTCACGAGCCAGGAGGACCGGCAGCTGGTCAACGCCCTGCAGGTCTGTGCTCTGGGCATCTCTGACTCTGAGAAGGTGCTCAGGTGCAACTGTACCCTCCCTGATGGGTTTGCACCCCATAGCTTCTAGATGAGGCTGGTCTCACTTGTGAGACTTCCAGAACAGCCTGATGGCTCTGGCACTAGATGGACATCCAAATGCCCATGACTTATTCCCACCAGGTCCCTCTTCGCTTCTTGGAGGAGACTCTCCCAGGCTGATCCTGGAGGCCTACAGTCTCCTAGCGAGGTTCTCCAGACATCAGCGAGCCCAACACCCAAGCTGCATCCCTGTTCAAACATTTCTCAGCCAGGCTGGCATCTAACAATTAAACAAGTTGTTTAAGCATAGGACAAGGAAGCATTAGCTTTAGCCTATGAAGCAGCTAAGTGTTTCCTTATTCTTTGCTTGAATGACTTGTATAATTGTCATACTAATAATATATATATATATATATATATATATATATATATATATATATAAAAAGATTAATTAGTCAATTAATATTTACTCAATGCTGATTCTGGTTTTGCAGTCCAGGGTGGGTGGATGATGGGCAGGAAGGGCCACAGCGGGACCAGGAGTGAGGAGGACTTGCCTCTAGTGTTAGTACGATCACCTTCTAGCTTTAAGTCACCGAAAGTAACATGGCTCTGTCACTTACCCTCTCTGTGTCTCAGATTTCTCACCTGTAACAGAGGCTGGTGGATGAGATGGTCCCTAACGTCTTCCTTTCCAAACTGGATAGTCTATGGTTTTATCACTGCCACGTCAGCAAGAGACAATTGGGTCACTGGCACCATCTCTTAGGGTTTATCCTGCCAAACTCCAGGCCAATTTGAGAACACAGTATTGGGCTTTCAACTCCAGCTTGGGCTACCAGCCTTACGTTCCTATTAGGGGATCATGTATACATCTCCCCTTGTGAGGGCTGAGTGATCCAGAACCACGCATGTTTCCTAAAAAGCATAGTTTCAGCAAGTTCAAAAAGTCAAATATTCATTCATTCATTCAATTTAATGATGATATGCCAGGGGCTGTGATGGGCAGGACATTCTGAGTCTTCTGGAAGTGATTTCATAACTTGCTTTGTTGTTAAATCCCTTTCTAGACCTGGGCCCATGGGAGAGGGACGGAGTGAATATTTATTAGTTGCTATTATTATTGCTAGATAACAATGACATTTAGGTCCCTGCTGTCTGGTAGAGGCTATACCAGGTACTTTACATACATTATCCAATTTAATCTTCCAAATAACTTCATGGGAATTTACCATTATCTCCACTTTGCAGCTAAGGAAACTGAATTCCAGAGAAGTTAAATAATTGTGCTTCAGGTCCAGCAGAAAGTGGAGGAGTGGGATTTGAGCTCCGGTTCATCTCATTGGAAGAAAACCTATGTTTTCCTGTCATAATCAGTGCCTTCCTTCCTAACCCCGCTTCCCAAGAAAGAGAAGATATTGATCTATTGGGGGGTTTATTTAATTAATGTGACTCTAATGTATTCTTCGGCTACATTTTCAAATGGGAACTTATCCTGTGTACTCCTACTAAGGATTTCCTTTTGTTTAAACCAGATCAATAACACAGCGGTGGGTCATGCCCTTGTCCTACCAGCTAGCGGAGACCTCACGGACTTCTTGAAGAACGTCCTGACTTGTCACGTTTGCTTGGGTAAGGTGCTTCTCTAAGAGAAAAAATCTGTCCGGCTGCAATTGCGAAACATACTATCCACAGAGGGACATTTGAGTGAATAATCATCATCTGTACAAAGAGCTTGAGTTAAATGAAGATTCACATAGCCTTGTATTTACCAGTGTGTATGCTGCGTAAGTAGTTTCCATGCTTAAAGCTGACTGCCCCCAAACAGAGCCTCTCTTTGTTAAGAGAATGATTAGTTCTGTAGGTAACAAAGGAGGAAGTGGGCTCTGCTTATATTTTGACCTTGGAGTCCAGAATTTTATTACCTGGTTTTGTTTTATTTTCTGGTAATGTGTTTCTGGAACACATTTCTTCAAGGAGTGGCAAAGAAGTAAGGTAGTTTTCTTTTCTTTTCTTTTCTTTCATTATGCCAATGCCATAGTCTATTAACAAGGATTTCAGCTTGATTTGTTTCCTCTAGTAAGTGCTAGGTGACGAAAACTGAAATCTGGCCACGATATTGTCAGCAAGGTATACATAGGTTTCTACATTATGTGACAATTCTAATGATCCCAGACTCCCTGCAGACTGATGTGCAGTATCTCGCCAGGAGAGTCACAGAATAAACGTGCTGCCATGCTTCTTTCTAGACATCTGCAACATCGACCCATCCTGTGGGTTCAGCAGCTGGAGGCCTTCCTTCAGGGACCGGAGAGCAGCGGGCAGTGACGTGGATATCGACATGGCTTTCATCTTAGATAGCTCTGAGTCCACCACTCTGTTCCAGTTCAACGAGATGAGGAAGTACATAGAGTACCTGGTCCAACAGCTGGACGTGAGCCCGGACCCCAAGGCCTCCCAGCACTTCGCCAGAGTGGCGGTCATGCAGCATGCACCCTATGAGTACGTGGGCAACGCCAGCGTGCCGCCCGTGAAGGTGGAATTCTCCCTGACTGACTACGGCTCCAAGGAGAAGCTCCTGGCCTTCCTCGGCAGCAGGATGACACAGCTCCAGGGGACCAGGGCTTTGGGCAGTGCCATCGACTATACCATCGAGAACATCTTTGAAAGTGCACCCAACCCACGGGACCTGAAGCTCGTGGTCCTGATGCTGACGGGCGAGGTGCAGAACCAGCAGCTGGAGGAGGCCCAGAGAGCCATCCTGCAGGCCAAATGCAAGGGTTACTTCTTCGTGATCCTGGGCATTGGTAGGAAGGTGAACGTCAGGGAGCTGTACAGCTTCGCCAGTGAACCAAACGACGTCTTCTTCAAACACATGGACAAGTCTACTGAGCTCAACGAAGAGCCTCTGATGCGCTTTGGGAGGCTGTTGCCATCCTTCATCAGCAGTAAGTCCTGCGCACGCTTGGCTCCCAGGGGTGGGGCTGCGGGCATGGGAATGATAGCTAGTGTGCCCGTGTTGACCCGTCCATTCATTCAACAAGTATATACTGGCACCTACCACATCCCAGACACACTGTTAGGAACTGGGGTTGGCAGTTGACACAGATGGGAATCCTGCCCTTGTTCACTTGTTTATTCAACCAGACTTGACTAGACCCCTCCCAGCCATGGACTGTGTCCCTGGGAGTTTATAGTCTAGGTGGGTGAAGGGGTCAAGTGCACATTTATTAGGCATGACATAATATGCTGTTATGTCACACTGAGTGTGCCCTGATGGGGATCAGGGAAGCTTCTAGAAGGAGCAGCATTGATCTGGGCTTAGCCCCCAACCCTACACTTGGATACCTCTGAGCCTTTACCCAATATGGGTCTCCCTCCGCTAAATGATCTCCACCCTTGCTTCAGCAACAAACCCGCATTCGTCTTCAAAAATTATCTCCAGAGCCCCTGCTCACTGCGATGGTCCCCACTCCCAAGGCTTGGGCATTGTTAATCTGGATGTTGTACTTACCGCATCTATTACATGGCCCGTTGGTCATTCATTTATGGGTATGTGGTCCCAGTAGACTGCACATCCTGGAGGAGGCGTATCATTCATCACTGCCTTGATGGAGTCAGGCACAGGAAAGCATCTAACAAATGAGGGAGATTTATAAAGTATGACCTGCCCCCCTAAAGTTTTAGGGGAAAAATGTGAAGCAAGGGTAGGCCAGCAAGTTCACCCAGGAGCCGCTATTAACGTCTTCGGAAAATTAAAACAGAAGTTCTGTTAAACAGCATTGAGAAAATGCTCAAAGTAATTCTATTATAATGTGATGTTCAAGAGCTTGGAACTTGGTATATTCTGCACTTGATTTTTCTTCTATTCCTGTCTTCCCTCACATTGAGTAAGCGTTACCTTTAACCTAATCACCCAAATATTGCCAAATAAGAGATACAGGCTTAAGATGTTTTATGGATCAAGTACCATTATGCTTCATGTTTCAAATCACTGGACTTAGATTGTCTGGAAGAATGAATTAATTCAACAAATATTCACGGACTACCTATACGTGATCCACTTAACTCCTTAGCAGATTGATTTTAATTTGCATGTGGTTCACATGCCCTTAAATATTTCTTTCTCTCTTTTTCTCTAGGTAAAAATGCTTTTTACCTGTCCCCAGATATCAGGAAACAGTGTGATTGGTTCCAAGGGGACCAACCGGCAAAGAATCTTGTGCAGTTTGGTTACAAACAAATGTAAGTGATTATAATAACTGCCTCAGAAATTAGAGCGCTAGAAGGAATGCAGAGGTCCTTCAGCCAACACCTAACTTTATGGGGTGAGGATGTTGAAATCCAGAAAACGTGACTTCCCAAATGTCACGTGGGGCATTTCAGGGGAAGAGTCTGTTGTATCCGTTAGCTTTTGCTGTGTAACAAATTACCTGAAACTTAGCGGCTTACAGTAACAACTGTTTATGTAGTTTGAGATTCTGTGGGCTGGTGGGTTTTGCTTGGGCTCAGCTGGGCAGTTCTTCTGGCCTCTACGGAGCTCATTTTCATGTTTGTGGTCAGCTGCTGGTCAGCTGTGGACTGGTGGTCTAGGGTGGTCTCATGTGGGTGGCTCATCTGGGCTCCATGTGGCAAGCCTGGGTTTGTGCACAAGGAGACTGGGAGGGTTCCGAGAGAGAAGGTGGAGGTGAGCAAGGCCTCCTGAGGTCTAGGCTAGAGCTGGCACACTCTTACCTGTGCCCTATCCTATTGGCCAAAGCGTGTCCAAAGCTGGCCTCTCTAGATTCAAGAGTGGGGAGCTGGGCTTGTTGGGGGGGACCTGCCACATCACATTGCAAAGGGCATGGGTACAGAGAAAATGGGCCACTGGGGCCATATGTCCCAACAGTCTACTATAACTGGTGTGCAATGATTTCATACAGAAAGATTGGATACATTAAGCAAAAAATGGACTCCCCATCTCTCAAAATGATTAATGCTGTAATGACACAGGTGGTGGTGTCAGCAAAGGGAGGTGACACGCAAGGTCTCCTAGGAAGACTGATGAGATGGTCGGGAGGTGGGTGGGGCTGCAGTGCCCATGGTGATGCTGGCTGCTCGGCACATGCTCCGTGGCCTTATGTCCAGCACCATTTTTGGTGCCAACTGCAGGGGTAGAGAGGAGGGCACTGTGGCTGTGTGACAGAGGGCTGGGCAAGGGGGACATGGTGGCAGGAACTGAGGTCAGGCACTGTACCAGCAATTTGTGCCCCTCAAGAGAAGGCCACAGAGGATCATGCTTTGGGAGAAGGGGAGGTTTTGTCTGTTGCATCCAGACGAGATGCAGATTCGAATTATCCTTGTAAAGTGACTATCTGCCTTACTCTTGGCTGAGCCCCAGGGTGACCTCTTCCAACTGCCCATACTTCTCCCTATACCCCTTAACTCCTTCAGCTTTTGCCTTTGTCCTCAGAGGGAACGCTTCACATTTCAGCCTAGTAAGTTGAAAATCATTCCCGAGGCAGTGGTGACCCTTCTCTGGTGCTATCATGCTCATTCTGCTTGATCTAGCTTCACAGGTTCTGTTTTTCTAGCCTTGTATTATCTGTATAATTTCCCTCGAACATTCCGTCAAGTTGGCTCAACTTTATCTTTAGGAAAACAGAATGAACAAAGCAACCTAGTATCTGAAGTTTTATGATAGCAACTTGAAAATATACTGCCTATGCCATATAGCATGACATTTCTATAAAATAATGAATGTTCATCTCAGGGCAAGTAATGAACAAAATTGGGTCTGTGCTACCATGTCTGATGGTTATGTTGCTGTTCTCTTTAGAGATTCATAGTAAATCGAGAAATTGTGAGAAAAATAACCACATACACAAAAATTAATACAAACAAAAATATACAATATGCCCTAGGAATGAAAGCGTATGCCGACTTGATCATTTTCCAGCTCAACACAGCATCTTGCTTATTTTTTTATTTAAACTTTTTAATGGAAGTATAGTTAATTTACAATGTTGTGTTAATTTCTGCTGTACAGTAAAGTGATTCAGTTATACATATATACGTTCTTTTTTTAATATTCTTTTCCAGTATGGTTTATCACAGGTTATTGAATATGGTTCTCTGTGCTATGCAGTAGGACCTTGTTATGTATCCATCCTGTATATGACAGCTTACATCTGATAACCCCCAACCTCCCACTCCATCCCTCCCCCAACCGCCCCCCGCCCCCACCGCCGGGGCAACCACAAGTCTGTTCTCTATGTCTGTCTATTTCATAGATAGCTTCATTTAACACAGCATCTTGTTGAGTGGCTACTTTCTTATAACGAGCGTAGCTATTAACTGATCTTAGTTTTTGGTGTATGTGTTTCAGTTGGTCAATTTTTATAATTAGAGCATTATTTAAATATTTTATTTTTACTATTTATTATTAACAATAAGTATTATTATTATGACAATATTTATTTCTGTTTCTTTACCCTCTTCCAGCTTTTATAAATTGAAAATAAGATTTCAGGTGTATTTACAGTACAATAGAGGCTTCCTTTTTAATAATTCTATTTTTTATATGCTGCTCAATGTCTTTTCTGTGGCACAGATCCTAAAAGGAAGGAATTTAGTATATGCAATGCTATATATAATATATAAAAGCTACTGCGTGCATTTCGGTGAGATAGCAAATTTTGCATAGAGCATGGAGTTATGTCTTTGTCTATTTTAGATAGCAGGAGAAAATATGTATGAGTTGAAATAATATTTAATATGTTTTAACAGAAATGTTCCAAATAATGTTACTTCAAGTCCTACATCTAAACCAGTGACCACAGCAAAGCCAGTGACCACAGCAAAGCCAGTGACCAACACCACCAAACCAATAACAGTGGTAAACCTGCCGGCCTCAAAGCCAGCTGCCATGAGACCTGTGGCCGAGACACCCGTGGCTGGGAGACCCATGGCCACCAAGCCTGAGGCTGCCAAGTCCATGGCCACCAAGCCTGAGGCTGCCAAGTCCATGGCCACCAAGCCTGAGGCCACCAAGCCCAAGGCCGCCAAGCCCTTGGCCAAGCCTGTGGCCACCAAGCCCGAGGTCGTCAAGCCTGTGACCACCAAGCTCGTGCCCACCAAGCCCGAGGCCACCAAACCTGAAGTTGCCAAGCCCATGGCCACCAAGCCTGACGCCACCAAGCCTGAGGTTTCGAAGACGGCCACAGTTAGACCCGCAGTGGCTGTGAGGCCCGCAGCAGCAAAGCCGGCCCCTGCCAGACCCCCGGCTGCTGCCAAACCCATGGCCGCAAAGCCCGAGGCCCCCAGGCCCCAGGCAGCCAAACTGGCCGCCACCAGGCCAGCCACTGCTAAGCCCATGGGTAAGAAAGCCATCTACCTGGGATGTCTCATTTACTGTGTCCAGGGCTTGTCCCTTGAAGCCTGTTTACAAAGCAATCCAGACACGGTCCTTGATCTGCAATCTGACATCTAGACGATGTATTTTGAAAGGTGCTGGTTTGAGCATGGAATTACCAAAACATCCCTTTTTTTCTATATTAGAAAGCAATCTTTCTCTTGCCCCCCCGTGAGGCTGGTGAGTTCCAAGCAAAGAGCAGGTGAAATACCCACCCCTCCGCCGCCTCTGCTGCCCGTTTTCCCGCTCCCCGCTCCAGCCCCGAACCCCCATCGGGGCGAGCATGGGAGCGGCACATTCTCTCAGGGATGTCCGTGGGCGGCCACCACCCAGCTCTCCTGGAAATGCAGTTGTCTTCAGTTAAAGGGATGAGCTCTAAGTAGACGTAGGGTTTTAGACCCCATCGAGGGAGTGAGAGAGAGAAAGAAAAAGCCTGTTGTCAGCTCTTAAATGGTGAAGTTTATGTTTCTATGCTTTAGTTCTGGAGCCAGACCCGCCTCCCTTAGAATATGACTCCCGAAGATCTGGATGGAGCTTTGTAATTGCAAGTCTTGTCCCCTCTGTGAAGCATGTACCCATAGAGGAGAGGCCCAAGCCTTGTGCTGTGGCAACACTGGGGCGTTTCGTTTAGCAAATTGAAAAGTTAGAGCCCAGACGATCGTTCTGTCCCAACAGACTGAACTACGTGCTGGTACTGTCCCTGGGAAGAATGCATTCCAGGCTGGATTAGATATGGGTGGGGGGTTGGTGGGCTTAATGGGACTCAGACTGTGTTATTTTATTTTTCCTGCAAAGAAGATGCTAGAAGTTCCTATAGAGTCACAAACTGTATAGAAAAGTGAAGGCAGGATGTATGTGCTCCTGAAAAAATAGAGATTGTCTTCATTTTATGAAGAGAGAGAAGCAGGGATTCCTTGAAAGAATTTCATGTCATACCCTAAAGTTCCATGATGTATATTTAACATATTTTAAATTAGGGGCCTCATTCTGTCTTGAACGCTTCAAATTAAGCACGCTGGACCACACGTTTTCAAAGTATTTCCTTAATAAGAGAGATTTTCAACAGAAAAAAAAGGTAGTTGTGTACCTGGCCGATGAACAATGAGATTTTTGATTACTGTGAATTTCACGTTTCACATATGCTGGTAGGTTACAAGATCAATATTTCTCAGGAGCTTGAAAGAGAAACTAGTTGTCTGCCTCACCTAAATTTCAGATCGACCGTCTACTGGTACATCTCTTTAAGAGTTCATCTCTGGCCTGTGTGTTACAGTCATTTAGGGTTTTATTTTTTGTCTCATGCTCTCAGCACTCTATCTTGCAGTTAAGGCAGCCCGAGAGGTCCACGCGTCTGAAATCACAGGGAACAGCGCCAAACTCCACTGGGAGAGGCCCGAGCCCCCCAGCCCTTATTTATACAACCTCACCATCACCTCGGCCCACGATCAGTCCCTGGTTCTGAAGCAGAACCTCACGGTCACGGAGCACGTCATCGGGGGCCTGCTCCCTGGGCAGACGTACCATGTCATGGTGATCTGTTACCTAAGGTCTCAGGTCAGAGCCATCTACCAAGGCAGTTTCAGCACAAGTAAGTGCACTTTTGGTTTAAGGAAAGTTGGTACCTATCTCTGCGTGGGATATCCAACGGGGCCATAAAGGGAAACATGCTTATTCACTGACCTTTTTCTGAAACAGCAACGAGGTTAAAATGAAATCCTGTGTGTTTCGGTTGCACCCAACTTGATAACTTAACAAAATGGAAAATGGGTTCCTTGCGAACTGTTGTCCTGCCTTGGGGGTCCTGGGCTACTTGATGCAGGAAACCAGATCCATGTGGCCCGAGTGCAGCCCCTTCCCAGGGAGGAAGAAATATGGCCACGGAACCTGGCTGGGTCTCGGCTGCCCAGCATGTCCCGTGTCGGAAGCATGTTTCCATGCTCAGTGAACAGAAAACACCACTGAATCATGGCTCCTTAGGGAGTCTCATCCCAGGGGCCACAGGTTGTCCACAGGCGCTGTAGAAAGGGCACCAGCATTTCCCTCCCCTGGTCTCACCGTGCTCAGGCTCCGCGCTCTGCTGTGTTGGCCCTGTGGCTCCTTTGCTGTCCCGAGGCCTGGCCTGCATGATTTCCCAGCCCCCTCCCCAAGTTCTCCTGGACCCTCACCCCCACCCCTGACTCTTCTCGACCCCTGCTGTTCCTGGGACGTGGAGGGGAGGCTCCCATTCTTTTCTCTTGGGCCAGAGTTATTCATATCCAGGAACTATGATTGAGGAAAGGCAATTCCCATCAGTTACCATAAAACCCGTGAAGATTTGAGTCCAAAGACCCTTCAACCCCAGGGCTCTACTTCCTTGGAAGGAAGCAGAAGATGTTATGTGGAAAAATGAGAGGATCTCTTCCAGGTTCAGAAATTTCCTCCGTTTGCTTGTTGAGATGAATGAAACATGCAGACCACAGACATAAGCAGTGTGTGTAGAGACCTCTTGGGTCTCTACGTTTCAGTGGCCCCTCCTTACATAAGACATGACCCAGAACGGCAAGCCTGCCTCAGTCCCATAGGGTTCCTAAGCCTTTCATTTTCTGAGTTACCTATTAGTGGTGTATCTTTTTCTTTTATAGAGAAAATTCAGCCTCCACTTCCGCAAACGGCGAGGTCAGCTTCTAGTTCAACCATCAATCTAGTGGTGAGCGCAGAACGGCTGGCTGGGAGTAAAACAGGTGAGCTATGAAACTATCAGGTCCACTAAGCACTAAGCACTAAGAAAGCAGCACTAAGAAAGCATTCTTCTGAACAGTTTAATCTGCTGGGTTTCTAATTCTCAGACCAGGAGTGACTTGTATGGAGAAAGTTTCAAAGTGGCTCTGTGTGGCCCCTCCTGGGCTTATTCTGCACATTCCAAGTTGCCTGTCCCCAGGATCTTAGAAAAAGTTGAATGAGGGCTGCTTTGGGGGCCGTAGCCAGGAACTCATGTGTCCCTTAGTCATTTCCCTGGTGCCTCATCTTGGGACTCGAGTTGATTTGTGGTCTGTGATGCAACGAAGCATAGGATTTCATCCACTTGGTGATTTAATCTAATAAAAAACTGCTTAGAAGAATACAAGACAATTCAGACTGGAATCCATGAAATAAATGGGTTTGGAAGTGACCCATGGGATCAATGTTCTGGTCCCAATTTCCTAAGCACACACCCTGGCTTAGTCTAGCCTGCCATTGTCTATGTGTCTGAGCCCAAGCATGTGCACATTTTATGTGAAATCCATGATGAGTTAGACGTGTTTCTGGAAGTGACAGTTGTGACTTGCTTTTGTCCTGGGCAGTGGAACTCTGGGGGACCCGTAACCTCTCCTTCAGGGGAACATGAGCTATGATTGTTCATCTGTGGGAAACTGGTTATTGAAATAGCCGATATGCTTTGCTTAAGAGTAATTCTGCAAAAGATATTGGTACTAATTCCACAGTCAAGGGTATTTAGATGTCTTATTGGTTTACAGACCCCAAAGCAAAGGGTTTCCACTAATTATAGGGACAGCTCATTAGTTTTTGATATATTGGCCACAGTCAGGAGAAGGAAGGCGTATCTCTTTACGTTGTTAATTTCTGTAACGGATTATGACGAAAGCCATATATCGAGTGCCCAGCTGCTTTCCTACAGTGCTAGATTTAAAAGCAGCTGTGCTTTCTCAATATGCCCTGCATTGTCAGAAGCAGCAACAAGTTATTTTTTGAGCTGTTGGCAAGGATTCCCTGTTTTACTCTTTCCAGTTTAAGTTTTAAAGTGGCCCTTGTTTCTCCACCTCATCCTTTTTGTAGAGTTTGCATCGTATCTCATCTGTGTTTAAATGAAATTGGGTGGTTTCCGACTCCACACACCCATCTCTTTGGGGCCACTTGGAAATACAGGGCTCTCGATTCTTTTAGTTGTTTCTAGAGGGAATCTTCTCTATTACTAGAATAGTATTTTTTTTTAAACGTCTTTATTGGAGTATAATTGCTTTACAATGTTGTGTTAGTTGCTGCTGTGTAACAAAGTGAATCAGCTATACATATACATATATCCCCATATACCCTCCCTCTTGCGTCTCCCTCCCACCCTCCTTATCCCACCTCTCTAGGTGGTCACAAGGCACCAAGCTGATCTCCCTGTGCTATGCGGCTGCTTCCCACTAGCTATCTGTTTTACATTTGGTAGTGTGTATGTGTCCATGACACTCTCTCACTTCGTTCCAGCTTACCCTTCCTCCTCCCCGTGTCCTCAAGTCCATTCCCTATATCTGCGTCTGTATTGCTGTCCAGCCCCTAGGTTCATCAGAACAATTTTTTTTTTAGATTCCATATATATGTGTTAGCATATGATATTTGTTTTTCTCTTTCTGACTTACTTCACTCTGTATGACAGACTCTAGGTCCATCCACCTCACTACAAATAACTCAATTTCGTTTCTTTTTATGGCTGAGTAATATTCCATTGTATATATGTGCCACATCTTCTTTATCCATTCATCTGTCGATGGACACCTAGGTTGCGTCCATGTCCTGGCTATTGTAAATACTGCTTCAGTGAATATTGTGGTACATGACTCTTTTTGAATTATGGTTTTCTCAGGGTATATGCCCAGTAGTGAGATTGCTGGGTCATCTGGTAGTTCTATTTTTAGTTTTTTAAGGAACCTCCATACTGTTCTCCATAGTGTCTGGAATAGTATTTTATTCCATTGATGGACTTTCCCTGTGTCCATGTATACATGGTATATCTATATCTGTACATCTACATTTATCTATCTATCTATCTATCTATCTATCTATCTATCTATCATCTCTTAATTCATCCACAACCCATACTGACATGTGGCATCAGGAGTTACTAGAAAGAAGATGATGAGTCAATGCAGGAATTATGAAACTATTACGTACACAGATGTGTGATAAGGGTCAAAAAACCAACTATCTATAGAGCTGCAAAATGTTTTAAAATAGTTTACTTTTAGAAACAAGTTTAGGAATTGGTCTTTGTTAGAGACAGCCATGTGTTTTTCAGACTCCTTTTGCCTTTCCAATGGAAAGATTGACAGAAAAACAAGAAATTCTCTCCTCTTGACATAAATTTATGGGAACAATTCAAGAATTCATGGTAGATTGGGTAATTAAGTTTTAACTTAAGAGTTGTATAAAAAGATTTTATAAAAACTTTTAATGCTATGATTTTTAACTCAAACTAAAAAAATGGCAGTAAGGATGTGGCATGGTGGTTTGGGATGGAGAAGAAAACAAGTCTCAACCCCTTTGATTTCTTTTTTTTTTAATTGAAGTATAGTCAATTTACAATGTTGTGTTAGTTTCTGGTGTACAGCAAAGTGACTCAGTTATAAATATATATATATTCTTTTTCATATTCTTTTCCATTATGGGTTATTACAGGATATTGAATATAGTTCCCTGTGCTATACAGAAGGACTTTGTGTTTATCTATTTTGTATATAGTAGTTTGTACCTGCTAATCCCAAACTCCTAATTTATCCCTCCCCTGCCCGTTTTCCCCTTTGGTACCCGTAGGTTTGTTTTCTGTGTCTGTCAGTGAGTCTGTTTCTGTTTTGTAAATAAGTTCATTTGTGTCATATTTTAGATTCCACATATAAGTGATATCATAGGGTATTTGTATTTCTCTGACTTACTTCACTTAGTATGATAATCTCCAGGTCCATCCATGTTGCTGCACATGACATTATTTCATTCTTTTTTATGGCTGAGTAGTATTCCATTATATATATGTACCACGTCTTCCTTATCTATTCATCTGTTGATGGACACTTAGGTTGCTTCCATGTCTTGGCTATTGTAAATAGTGCTGCTATGAACATGGGTGCATGTATCTTTTCTAATTAGAGTTTTCTCAACTCCTTTGATTTCTGCTCATAATCAAGGGGCAATGGATAAGCCTTTGTCCCCTGCACTGGGTGTTCCCTGCAGGCCCTAGCACACCCCAGCTACCTTCCTGAGTCACCTCCCAACATGATGCTTGAGCTCAGAGAAGCCACAATGGACCTACTAGGTCCACCAAAGATATGGGTCAGGACAGATGACATTCTGACTTCGAAGTCCCTGAAATCTGTGCATATTATTTGCCACTTGCTGGTAACTTCACCCCTCACAGAGTGTGGGAAAAGTAAAACTTCTAGCAAATTCAGTGCTTCACTGAGAGAAAATGATTAGGAATAAATTACACAGTGAGATTTGGGGATGTTTTTGGTTCTCTTATTTGTGGTCCAGAGGGGATAAGAATATATAAGCAGTGTTGAGTTAATATAAACAACACAATCTTTAAACAAGAATCTGGCTGGGCTGTCTTGTTTTTTAAGACTGAGTCACAGATTCAGACGTACGAAGGTGTTTTCAATCTAGACCTTCAACACTTAGGTCTCCTCTCTTCATGTGACAGACAGAAAAGAGATTTTGAGACTGGGGCTTTTGTGTCCTTCAAGGCGATGGGTGGTAGTTAGATACAAATGAGTCCAAAACCTTTCTCCTTCCTTCTGATCAGTACAGAGCCCTCAAACCCAGGACTTGAATGTTTTTTCACCCTTTCACGTGTGTGTGCGCACACACGTGTGTGTATTTCCCCCCTAGTGATTCAAGTCAGCCTGAAAATATAAATTACTTGCTCTTCTTTTTTTAAAAATTTTTGTTTATTTTATTTATTTATTTATTTTTATTTTTGGCTGCGTTGGGTCTTAGTTGTGGCACGTGGGCTTCTCTCTAGTTGAGGCGTGTGGGCTCAGTAATTGTGGCGGCACGTGGGATCTTAGTTCCCCGACCAGGGATCAAACCTGTGGAAGGTGGATTCTTAGCCACTGGACCACCAGGGAAGTCCCTTACTTGCTCTTCTTAAGAACAAGTTTCTGCATAATTCATCTCTAGCCTTCAAGTAACAAAACAGCGCTTTGAAAAAAAGAAAAACCCAGCACTTTGCCTAGAGAAGTCGCTTAATAAACATTTGCTAAATGAACATATGTAGGTGTACACATACACACCATTTTGAAAGCTCTTCTTGAAAGAAATTAATTGGATATTTAGTTTAAAATGTATAAATTGAAAATGGGTAAACAGAATTAGGAGATGGAAGCTTGTTTCCCCTCCTCCCTTCCAACCCCTCCCCCATATAATCAAGGCATCTTAGAAATTTTTTCCAGGGGGTGAAACATTTTAATATAGTCATATTTTTGCAGATAGAAAAAGGAGTAACAACAAATCATTGTTTATAAGAGACTTAAAAAAATATACTAACTATATTATTCCTCAGTAGTTTCATGTATATTTCACATCTAAATATCAGTTGCCACAATATGCATTATTTCTCCAAAGATGTATTTTCTAGACAATTCAGGCAAAAATAAGTTTTAAAACTAGCTTTTATATGTGGACGTGAATGCAGTTTAATTCCAGCACCAGTTCATTACAGTTCATCTCTGTAAGCACAAACACGGTTTGTGCTTACAGAGATGTGTTCCTTTCTTAGTTTTAAATGCTAGATACTATTTTTGTTTTTTGGCCTCGGCACGCGGCTTGCGGGATCTTAGTCCCCCAACCAGGGATTGAACCTGGACCCACAGCAGTGAAAGCGCCGAGTCCTAACCACTGGACTGCCAGGAACTTCCCTAGACACTTCTCCTTGCTTTTTTACCTCTATGAATAAAAGATTTACTGGGTTTTGATTCTGTCTTTAGGAACTGAATTTTGTCATAGTTTACCACTTGGGGTTTAGGAAACATGGTGACCAGTGTTTGAATCTATGCAGGAATTTGTGGGCAAAAATCCTGTGAAATGAAAAGGTCTTTGGTTCATGGCATCCAATGAGGGGGGAGAAGATTGAGCAGTACTAATATTTGAGTTTTCATATGTTAATATTTGCCCCTTTTGAAATTCACATTTAATAGGTACTTCTTTACCAGAAATTTGACACAGGCATGTAATGGGAGGATAGCCTAGCGTGGGGATTCTTTGTCCCCCAGCTGAGGCCTGGCCCTGTGTCACATGGAGTGTGAGGTGTGGCAGTAAGGCCTCAGCTTGAGATGAAGGTTGATTACAACAACAAACCAATAGCATCATTACTAACCATTCAGGATTCCAGACTTTGCAATACTACATGATTCCATTTTAAATGGTTAATACTTGTATTTTCCTCAACAAAACAAGCCCTGCAAAAAGAAAAATCCCACCCCGCTTTTTGCTTTCCTCAGCACCTAAGGGAATCACACCCACTTTTCTGAGATACATTTGCTGCCTGAAAATGGCAGTTAGCAGCAATTAAACAAATCTTTCAGTGCTTATCACAGTCTTAAGAAAGCATTGACTGTGCTAGGCATTTTTGCAGTATGTTTTGTGACTGCTAGTTTTGAGGATGTTGTGTTGTTGCTAATGTTGGTTTTAGGTTTTTGTTACCATCTCTCTCGTCCTCCTTCTCATTTTTGGCCAAAGAAGACTTGGATGAATATTTTACATGCATATGATTAGTAAAGCTAAGACTCTGAAGTTTCTAAACAGCAAAAAAAAAAAAAAAAAAAAAATCTAACTCAGAAAATTTACTTTTTACAATATTAAAGAATGAATCCTAAATTATTGGCCCACCCATGTGTGAAGAAATGTTTCAATGCAGAAGAGAATAAAAATAACTAACACAACGTGTAACATTCTTTTTTACTTACCCTAGAAATTAGCAATCTGTAGAAATGACCATATTTTGTCTGATCAGTCATTCCTGGGTCAGTTACACAGCTCGGAAGGAAATAAGTTCACCAATGTTTTACTTACTTTATCGATTCTAAGATGTACAATTTTCCCCATTGTAGTACCTCTGAAATTGAAATGTGACTTGAAGTTGATGACATGTCATGGCTTATTGGCAGCATTTTCTCTTACTTAGTGGATTATAAAACAATAGTACATTATAAGATTAAGATATCTTAGATTTGATGAAATCCAGTATTTGCTTGGCTGTGTTCCACCATGAATATACAGCATTGGCTGCCACAAAATGATGTGATGGGGCAAATATATGACTTCATGTTGATAATAATTTAAAGAACTAACTTAACCCCACAAGTTGAGGTACATTAAATGACTACAAATGTTTTCTCTACTTTGAAGAGACATAGCCATCTTCAAGGCTGTGTGTTTAGTGCTGCATGAGAATGTAGCTAAGTCAGCTACCATGTTTGGGTTATGACGGGTCTCCAAGGGCATTTGGTATTTTTTTATTGTGAAGTATAAAAGTCTTATGAAATAAAAACTCTATTGGTCAAGACCTGAAACTACATTTAAAATGCAACTACAGCTACATTTAAAATAAAGTTAAAAGTACAAAAAAAGTTCCTTTGGTATCTTTTGAGCCAATCCACACTCAAAATGTAGACACAGGAAAGTTTTATTCATTCCTGCCAA
This sequence comes from Eschrichtius robustus, assembly GCF_028021215.1. Taxonomy (NCBI): domain Eukaryota; kingdom Metazoa; phylum Chordata; class Mammalia; order Artiodactyla; family Eschrichtiidae; genus Eschrichtius; species Eschrichtius robustus. The sequence continues at coordinate 3,637,311 of NC_090828.1, forward strand.
TTGTATCTGCTTCAGAGGTTTGGAAGCACTTTATATCATGTCAACAATGTCTGATCCTAAGGCAATTAAACCTTCTTCTTGTTTTGAAACCATTAAACTAATGAGGAACATATTTACACATATTCACAACTGCAGCCTAAACCCTTTCCCCTCCTCTCAGCTCCCACGATTTTGCTTAAGAAAGAACTTAAATACTGATAACTTGCTGGTTTGGAAAATGTCAAATTGATGCCTTTAAAAATGCTGCTTTGAAATAGAGACACAGACATAGAGAATAAACGTATGGACACCAAGCGGGGAAAGGGGGTGGGTGGGATGAACTGGGAGATTGGGATTGACATATATACACTAACTAATATGTGTAAAATAGATAACAATGAGGACCTACTACATAGCACAGGGAACTCTACTTCACTTCGCTGTACAGTAGAAACTAACACAACGTTGTAAAACTACTATACCCCAATTAAAAAAAGAAGTTTAAAGAAATAAATAATGAATGATAATTTTAGAATCACAGAACTAAAAAAAATATGCTGCTTTTAGACACTTTACAAATCTCAACTGATAAAAAAAGGCAAGATTTTCCAATTCAACATGTTTTTGGTTTCAAACACTTTTTCTAGTAATAAAATAATAGATATTCATTGTGAAGAATTCAGAACATACAGAAAAATGTAAGAAAAATATGATTCCCATAATCAAAGTATTGATGGACATTTATGACCACCATTAATGATCCAATGCATATCCTTCCTGTTTTTTTCCCATGAATATTACATGTGCACACACACACGTCTTTATTACAAAAGTAGGCTGTGTTTCTTTGGGTGCCTTCCACCCCATGGCTGTTGTTCCAGGATGTAGGTTGGCTCCTGTGGTTTCTGTGAACATGGGATTCCTTGGACAGGGCTTTTCCAGACATCACGCTTACATCAGTTTCCTCTCATATTTGGAAGCTCACTGAGGACCAGTAACCATTGACTATTTCACCAGGAAGTTTCACCAGATGGGGATCTGAATCAGGCAGCCTTTCAAGTCTCTCTTTTAAAATTTAACTTATTATTATTATTATTTTTTATAAATTTATTTATTTATTTTTGGCTGCATTGGGTCTTCGTTGCTGCGCGCGGGCTTTCTCTAGTTGCGGCGAGTGGGGGCTACTCTTTGTTGCAGTGTGAGGGCTTCTCATTGCAGTGGCTTCTGTTGTTTTGGAGCACTGGCTCTAGGAACGCGGGCTTCAGTAGTTGTGGCTCGCGGGCTCTAGAGTGCAGGCTCAGTAGTTGTGGCGCACCGGCTTAGTTGCTCTGCGGCATGTGGGATCTTCTTCCTGGACCAGGGCTCAAACCAGTGTCCCCTGCGTTGGCAGGCAGGTTCTTAACCACTGTGCCACCAGGGAAGCCCTAAACTGAAACTTATTAAAAAATAAAAAAATAAAAAATAAATAAAATGAAACTTCTTTACATTGTTATTCTAGGCAAAAGTGAACCAGGAAAGGTTGGTGATAACTTTCACTCCCCATGGTCTCTTAGGCTCTGGTTGGATTCTCAGTATGAGGAGGAGAAAATCAATGAATGTGTAGCCAGACACTTCTCTTGGATCAAGGACCCCAGGCTCCCCCAGGGCTGGGCCCCAAGGGGAAAACTCTTTCTGGAGGGAAACATAAATAGCTGTCACGTCCAAAGACTTGTTCTAGGGAAAAACTCAATGAGATCCAACCATCCTTCTTCGGACTATAGGACATTTTAATTGTGTAGACTTTGAAACCATTGTTTTAGCATATGTAGACATAGCTTGGGTGAGCCCAGCCTGCATGGGTCTCAGAAATCAAATGATGGGAGTTTAAAACTTTCTCTTCTTAAGAACATAAAACCTCCCATTTTGATGCTTTAAAAATGGAGGGGCTTCCCTGGTGGCGCAGTGGTTGAGAGTCTGCCTGCCAATGCAGGGGACGCGGGTTCCAGCCCTGGTCTGGGAAGATCCCACATGCCGCGGAGCAACTGGGCCCATGAGCCACAACTACTGAGCCTGCGCGTCTGGAGCCTGTGCTCCGCAACAAGAGAGGCCGCGATAGTGAGAGGCCCGCGCACCGCGATGAAGAGTGGCCCCCGCTCGCCGCAACTGGAGAAAGCCCTCGCACAGAAACGAAGACCCAACACAGCCATAAATAAATAAATAAATAAATAAAATAAAATAAAATAAAAAAAAATGGAGAACCCCAGGCTTTTGTCTTTGCATAAAGTTGAGGCCCACATTAACATATTTCTCTTGGTTCTCCAAGAATTTACGTGTCCAGAGTAGTAGCGTCCTTATATTGCATTAGTAAACCTTAAAGGTCTTGGCAGTGACTCCTGCTGGAATAAAGGAGGTAGAATGCAAGAGCCGTAGTTTGGTACTGGAGGCTGAAGGTGAAAGTCAAGGGAAGTTGGAAAAGCCAGTTGGTCAGGGAGCAGGGTCCTGCTGCTGGGCTGCCTCCGGGCTGGGTGTCCTTGGGTCTGGGGAGACTTCTGTTGCTTCAGAAGAGCACAGGGGAGTAGGACCCAAAGCGCTAAACACAGATGGCCAGGACTGGGTGCACCTGGAACAAAGTGGAAGCCACCTGGGCCACTGGAGGATGCTCTGGGGAAGAAAGGGGAGGGGATGAGGCGACCATTTGGCCAAGTTCCCGTGCTGACAGGGGCCCCACCGGTAAACAAGGGATGTGTGTTGGTGCTTGAATGATCTTGCCTTGCTCAGTCCCCTCATTCCTTCAAACCAGGCCTTCTCCTCTAGCGTTGGCACATCTGAGAGGAAGAAAGTTGTTTTTGTAAGTTGTCATCATTTTATCCTGGCCTCATTTGGGTCTTCAAAAGCTCTTGGTAGCACTGCTGGCCTTCTGGGCCTCTGAAAGTGTCTGCAACTCGGAGATGCTGTAGGTGTGGGGTCACCTTCCTCCTGGAGGCGGGGGTGACAGCCTCCCCAGAGCCACCAGGTAGCGTCTTAGACCAATTCTGAGCCTCAATCCTGTGCCTGGAAGTCTGGTCCATTCTGGTTGACCTGAGCTTTGGTTTTCGACCTGAAGACCTAGATTTTCCTTTTACTTCTTGGTACCAACCATCCCTGAAGATGCCTACCACCCCTGCCATCCATGGAGCTGGGGGAAAGGCCCCAGGAAATGTCAGCCCTGTGTGGGGAGGGCCGGTGATTCACGGGTGTTAGTTACGCACGTAGACATGTAACATTGTCCACTCCAGGGGTTTGTTTTACGTTTTTTCAAACTTTCAGATAACAGTTGATATTAATGTTTCTCTTTTCCAGCCAGATCTAATGTTTGCCAGAAAACACTGTAAACAGAAGTTTTACTGTGTGTGAACTGTAAACTTTTCTTTCTTTCCAGGCGTGGTGGAGAACGTAGTTTTTACTCTGCAGCTGGGCTGCATCAGAAGCATGCATTTAAAACATAAACTTCCTTAACTGGAAAAATAATGCTTCTCTGTCTTCAAAATAGCTTTGCTATGTGACATTTTTGCTTCTCTGAATTTTGCATCAGTGTTAGCATTTCTTTTGGCTTGTTAAATTTGACTGGCCACAAAGGTAGTAGCTACACACACACAGACACAACACATGTGTGCATATACACACATTTAAAAAAAATTATTTATTTATTTATTTTTGGCTGCATTGGGTCTTCGTTGCTGTGTGCGGGCTTTCTCTAGTTGTGACAGCGGGGGCTACTCTTCGCTGTGGTGCGCGGGCTCTAGGCACTCGGGCTTCAGTAGTTGTGGCACGTGGGCTCAGTAGTTGTGGCGCGCGGGCTCTAGAGCGCAGGCTCAGTAGTTGTGGCGCACGGGCTTAGTTGCTCCGCGGCATGTGGGATCTTCCCAGACCAGGGCTCGAACCCGTGTCCCCTGCATTGGCAGGTGGAGTCTTGACCACTGTGCCTCCAGGGAAGTCCCTACACACATATTCCTAAAGGATTTTCTTTTTGCACTTTGACTTTTGTTTTTAATCTACCTGGCTTGTAGTGAAATGGAGAGTCTTGTTTTTGAATGACATTCTAACAGAACTTAATTGCTATTTTGCCAAGGAGTAGAAAACTCCAAGGTTTTAAAATTAGGTTTCTTATCCGGGGGTTGAGCATTGAAAGAACTGGAGACTAAGTGACCCAGTGATTGGAAAGGGGAAAGCACAGTTCATTTAATCTGAAATCATCCAATAATAATTGCCAACATTTGGGATTACAAGTGTAGTTTATGAAGTCCTTTCATCGATAAGATTGTATTTATTGCTCTCAGATCTGTAGGTGATTATTATGTCCATTTGACAGTAAGGAAACTGAAGCTTGGGGAGGTAAAGGAAGTTTTCCTCCTGGAAACTCTTCTGTTTTCTCTCTCTGACAGCACTGTGATGAGACCTTCAGCCCCTCACGCTGGGAGCACAGTAACTTACACGTTCTCATTAACCCTCTTTCCCCATCTTGTTCTTCAAGATATATGTAAGTTGCCAAAAGAAGAAGGAACTTGCAGGGACTTTATATTAAAATGGTACTATGATTCCGTTACTGAAAGCTGCGCCAGATTCTGGTACGGAGGTTGTGGTGGAAATGAAAACAGATTTGATTCGCAGGATGAATGTGAAAAGGTTTGCCCTCCTGGTAAGTGATTCTTCTTTTGTGTTGGTGGTTTTTGCAGGTAAGGGATCCAGGCCAATAATTCACCTTTTAAAGATATTTGAATGATAATGATGATGATAGATTTGAAAAAGAAGATAAATTGGATTTTCAGATGAGGAAAGTGTACAAATAAAACACGTGGGGTTAATTTTCTGAGTTATTATGGTTTCCTAAAAACATACTTGTATACTTGTATTTTTGCCAATGAAGAAACATATGGTGGACCACTCCTCACCCTTCAGAAATATTACTAAGTTTCTGTTATTCATAAAATATTGTAACAGACATGGTTATTAGGAAAATAATATAATGAACAATTAATAATAACTGCTATATAGTCTATTCATCTTTAAATAATCTTGCTTCCTCTAAATAATAATGTTGACCGCCAGGCCATGCGATAACTCCATTATGCTGGGCAACGTGATTGGTAATAAAATCAGAGCAGCTATACAGAGAGTCTGGGGCCAGTGCGGAATGGGAGCCCTGGGTTTGCTTAAAGGCCAGGCAGGTGATGCCAGGGGAGAGAAAGGGCTCAGATGGCACAGAGAGCCCCAAACCCCAGGCCAAGAAGCTCCAGGGGAGCCACTGAAGGAAGTGAACTGAAAAGTGAGATTGGTGATGGAAGCCAGAGGCCATGGGTATTTTCATGAGAAATACGGTGTCCTTTTGGGTCAGTAATTTGACTTTCCCCCTCCTCTTCCTTTCCACCCTCACCCACCTCCCAGTGCTTATCAAGCCCGGAGTCATTGCTGCGATTGGGACCTAAGCGTGGCCGACCAGTGACACATACCTCTTGAAGAAGAAGGAGTCAGCCATCGCCAGTCATCTTTGTAGAAGCTCTGGGTATAGATTCCCTTGCACTGTACCATTTCATGCTTTGATTTACACTCGAACTTGGGAGGAAACGTCTGCTGCATGACCTATCAATATGGTGCTAAATGTGTCTGTGGAGTCAACCCTCTTTGTCTCCGGGCAATTACATCGTATACTTTGAACGTTGTGTAATAGTTATCCACTGCTGGTGTTTATGTGAACATTCCTATAAATTCAAATTCCCTCTGGAGTTTCATGTTATGCCTGTTACAGGCAAGTGTAAGATCTAGAAAATAACCCCCGATTTCACAGCTACTCTATATACTTCTGCTTGGTTCATTTTTTTCCCCTCTTAATTAAGCATGACTTTAGATGGAAAGCCTATGTATGGAGAAAAAACAAGAGTCTAACTTTTCCATTTCGCCCCCAATTTCCTGGATTAGATTTTGAGCTAATTTCCTTTTTCTAGAGCTTCTAACAAACAATCTAGTTAGAAGGAAGCAAAATCCCCTAATCTTTGTGCACTGTTGTGGGACCAATGCCTTAATTAAAGAATGAAAAGAAAGTCACAATAGAGAAGATTTTTTTGGCATTCCTCTAATGTTGTGTCTGTGTTGTTTTTTTTTGGGGGGGGGTTAATTTTAATTTTAAAATTTTTAGGAAATTTATACAAAGAAACTTTTTAATAAAGTATATTGAAAGTGTTGTGGGTTTGGTGTTCTTGGCTGTGTCGTTTCCCTAGCAACTGTTGTCAGAATCACCCCAGGACAGGGGAATTGGAGTCCGTTCAGGCCCACAGTCTTGGGTACCACCCTTTGATTTCCAGTGAAGGGGCAAGGGCTCTCTATCGACAGTGGGAAACCTGGTGGATCCAGCTCTCCATGGCTGGGTGGGTCACGTTCCTTGCTTAGGGCCCCTGGAGTCTTCCTAGTCTTAAGAACCAGGCTGGCTTTCATGCTCTCCTTTAACTTCTAGCTGTGTCCCAGAGATGTGGCCTCCTTCCCTGCCTCTTTAAGATAATTGTTTCCTTGGGGTTCCCTTTGCTCTTGCCTACAGTGGCTGAGAGGTGGGATGTCATTGGCCCAGGACTCCCCAGTCCCCTTTCTGGAGTCTCAAAGATGAAGCATAAAGTTTCTTTTTTCTTTAAAGACCCTTTTGCTCCTGTCTTCAGAAATAACACAAGAAACAAATAAATACATATTTAGGTGGTACCTGAATTCCACTTGGGAAGGAAACTGAATTTGTTTGATAAAACACATCTACTCTGACAAGTGCTTCTGGCCGAGCTCTAGGGACCTTGGGCGTGGACAGAACTGTTTTATGTAAGATGGGGAAGGATCTGTCAGTCAATCTATTGATCAGAGGGAGGGAGGAGGAGGGAGAGGGTGTGTAGAGCCATGGAGATGGGTGGGGAGAGTCTGGGTAGTCACAGAGACCACTCCTTGTGATTTCCACCCAGATCTTCGGGTGCAATTTCTAAATTCACAAATGCGCTCAAAGCGAGCACGTCTGCATAGCAACTGGAGGAAGAACTGATTTTTGTCCCTCAGTCGGTGTGTCAGAAAATGTAGCCAAAGGCAGAGATGGAAGGAAGATGCTGTGGGCAGAGGACCCCTCTGCTGGAATCTGCAGGAATCTGGGGGAAGACTCAGCATTTCACAATCCAAGGCGTTGGGGATTTGAGCTTACTGGCACCTTGTAGGGATGAAGAGAGACTGGTTGAATATCAAGGCAGCCAGGGGTAGATTGCATGGCTTTGAGGACTCCTGAGAAGCTCTCACAGTCAGGGGGCTCCTGGACCACGTCTGCCCTCTAGGTCATGCTGACTGCCTCCCCACATTTGAAAGGCCCCCTTTTTAGCATGAGGCCAAGCCAATGGAACTACCAAGAGCCCCGTGATGGTCATGAATTCCTTTCAAACAGGTACTCAGCCTGGGCGGGAAATGTGCCTTTTGTGACTTTCTTAGAGATTTTTCTCTCCAGCCCCACAGGAACAGCCCCCTTCCACAGAAACAGGCCTGCGTGCCTCCCCTCAGGCTGTGGGTAGTCAAGCCAAGTGCATCCCATCCCATTGGAGCAGAGAAACATTTGCAGGGGGATTAGGAAAGGCAGCTTCACTGGTGTAGTGGATGGGACAGTCTGTGTGCATTTGTCCTGGGGCTGCCATAACCAAGTGCCACAATCCAGGTGGCTTAAAACAATAGAAATTTATTCTCTCACAGCTCAGGAGGCTGGAAGTCCAAAATCAAGGTGTTGGCAGTGCCATGCTGCCTCAGAAACCCGTAGGGCAATCCTTCCTTGCTTCTTCCTACTTTCTCGTGATTCCTTGACTTGTAGGCAAGTGAGTCCAATCTCTGCCTCTGTCTTCACATGGTCATCTTCTTATAAGGACACCAGTCAAACTGGATTAGGGACCCACCCTGCTCTGGTATAACCTCATCTTATCTAACTATATCTGCAACGACCCTATTTCCAAATAAGGTCACATCCTGAGGTCCTGGGGGTTAAGACTTCAGCATATCTTTTGGGGGGGGAGGGGCACAATTCAACCCATAACACAGTCTTAGGGTTTCCAATACCAGTTCCCAACTCTGATCTGTCGATCCACTGTTAACAGCAAGGTAGCAGCTGTAGTTAAGAGATTTCAACTGAATGTTGTCACTTCCTCGTCGGCATTGGTTATTGAAACCATCACTACTGGATCTTCAGGCTGGGTCCTATTCATTTCAAAACTTAAATCCCAGATGCTGTGCAGAGCCTTTTCCCTGGAGACCAGCGCAGGTACTGGATGATTAGAGTGGAGAAGCCCATGGCTTGTTCCCTCCCACCTTCCTTTTTACTCCCCAAGCCTGTGGAGTTCTGGGCTGGAGCTCCTTCCCAGGCTCCAGAGGTGAACTTGGAGCTGACTTTCTGTTGGATTCTGTTCTCTCCTTGACTCCTTTCCGTGGCAGGGTCCCATGCTGACTCTCTCGGGGTGTATGTCGGTCCTCTGGCGGAACCTGGGGGGCCCGAGCCTGGCAGTTCTGTGCACCTCTTCCTCCCCTCACAGCCCCCTACTGGGGGTCGTCCTCCTCGCAGACCCTCGGGGCTGGTGTCTTTGCGCAGGAGAGCATCCTCTTGGAGAGCAGTGTAAGCCAGTTGGCTCAAGTCCGGCCACCTTCTCGGGTCACTTAATCCACAGGAAACGCTCATGACCTTGCCACATCAACTGTCACATCCCTCTTTCCACTCAACCAGGGGTCAGGGGTCCTGCGGGTTCAGGAGTCAGGAACATGGTCAGTTGAGAGCTGGTCTCCAGCCCCTGACTTGGTGGTGGTGGGAAGGAATGATTCAGACCATCATCTCCAACTCTTGAGTGTTTCTTTGTCTTCAGGGACAGGGTCCAGTGGACGCTCCTTCCTGACGCCGCAGGGAGTGAATCCCTTCCTCCCCACTCCCACCAGGGGGTGAGGGAAGAGCGTGGTCTCTTCATAAGCACTTTGTTGCTCTCGAAAGGCCCCGGCAACCTCTCCCTTGGCCCTGTTCTACCTCATTAGTGACTGGTTACTGTGCTCTAAGCTGGGGCCCTTGGCCGTCAACTCTGGGAAAACAGGACCCACCAGGCACCCACCACCAGCCTCGTGTAGGAACTTGATGAGTGGAGAGCTCTGAACCCCAGATCTCTAGTGCAGGCTGAACACTGCTTTTCCTCCTGCCCCTCGATTTCCTAGAAGTGAGCCTCGGCACCCCAAGGCACCCCACTAGTGTGTATGAGTCTGCCTCACCACACGTTAGTGACTGAAGGCTCCTCGAGGGGATGGGGGAGAAGACTCATCACATGTCCATGGTTTGACTTCATACACACACCCTTTAACAAGCTGTCTCAGCCCCAAAGTTCCTCTCCCCCAACAGTGACCTCAAGTTTCCCCTCCTCTTCCTTCCCCCTGCTGCTTAAGAGTCCCTCCATCCTTGCAGCAGTTTTCAGGTCTTCCCCTCGGTGGGGGCACTTCGACTTGGAAAACCAAAGCCCGAGAGAGGGTGGAATGGTGGGCATCTTGCTTCCTGCACTGTTCACGTGGGGTCGGTTCACCCCATCACATTTAAACTTTACGTACAATAAAATGCATCCACTTCTGTGTGCTGCTTGATGAGTTTTGACAAATGAATACACGCACAGAACCCTCACCACACTCATGATGGTCATCATTCCCATAACCCCATCCAGCAGTGTGCGCAAATGAACAGCATTTAAAGTTATCATGACTTTTCTCCCAGTAAATGTATCCTAAGGAAACAATCGGAGATGCACAAAAATTTATGTTTAAGGATACGGCTTTATTTGCAATGACAAAAATGAATTCGAGATCATCAGAATGGCCAGCAAGAAAAGGATGCTTACATATATCCTGCTTCACCAACAAAAGAAAAACATAGCCACTAATGTGATTGATATATATACACTACTATGTATAAAATAGGTAACTAATGAGAACCTACTGTACAGCACAGGGAACTCTGCTCAGTGCTCTGTGGTGACCTAAATGGGAAGGAAAACTAAAAAAGAGGATATATGTATACAGATAGCTGATTCACTTTGTTGTACAGTAGAAACTAACACAAAATTGTAAAGCAATTATACTCCAATAAAATTTAATTAAAAAATACATCATAATGCTGGTAAATGGTCGATGCCATTAATCAGTTGATATATATGATATGATGTTAAAAAGATACAAATCTGTATATTTAATATGATAGTTTCATATATATGTGCACATGCACACACGTATATTTCCCTTTTGTGAAGGAAAATAACAAAAGCAAATACAACAAAATTTAAGCAGTGGTTGTTTCTGGCGTGGTGATTTAAACGTTCTTTAAATGTTCCTACACTTAAATTTGTTTTCTAAAATAAACCCGTGTATTACCCTTATCAAACAGTTATTTTCAACTTGAAGATATTTTTATATACGAATTGCACTATTCATAAATTTTAATTGTTTTATAATCTGTGTTGTGTGGATGCACTTAACCACTCATCCTTCCTTCCTTCCTTCCTTCCTTTGTTCCACAAGTGTTTACTGAACATGTGTCATGTACTAGATCCAGGTCTAGGCACTGGAAATGCAGTTCTGCTGGAACTGACCTACTGGGGGAACCAGACAACACAAATGCATCTATAAAGCATGAAGACGTGGGGAGAGCTGAGGAGAAAAATAACCGCAGCCGCCTTTCCAATTCCCTCGGTTTCTTACCCTGCCCTTGTGCAGTTAGCATGTGCTGGTCCCCAGGAAGAGAAAACGTGGACTTTAGGAGAGCTTGAGGGCACACACATCGCCTGTGGCCACAGCTTACATCCACACCCAGGGATGCTAAGATGTGCTGAATCAAACACCACTGGAGGGAGGGCTGTGGTCCTAGAAACACCATTTGGCCACCAGACATGTCCCCTACCCAGCTACAGCACTTTCCCTTGCCAGTGTCTAGACCCTAATCTTGAAGTTGCATTTTACCCCAATGTTAGTTATAAAATAGAGTGGAAGAGTCATTAATGGGTTCATTCCACCCCTGGAAAATCAGGCTGATTTTGCATCTCACAGTAAGATCCCATTGCCACATAATTCTGCCTTGTTCAATGGACACAATTGGTTACACTAATTCATTTGACACCTGAACACATTGTATGTGTTCCTCTGGGCTTTTAGGATAAAGTGTTGAACAAACCAGACAGGATCCCTGCCCCCGAGGGGCTTACATTCTGCTGGTGGGAGACAGAGAGAATGCAAGGACCGTGAAGAAGCAGCAAATGGTGGACGTGCTTTTGCAGGAGGCGGCGAGGCTCTGGGGCAGGGAAGGTGGGGTAGGGGAGGCGGGGCAGGGGAGGCGGGGCAGGGAAGGCGGGGCAGGCAGTGCTGTGCTGGGCCAGCCACCACGTTTCAGTAGCGCGATCACCGTGGGCCTCGCTGAGAAGGAGTGTTTGAAAAACACCTGAAGATGGTGAGGGAGGAGCCAAGAGGGAAACTGAGGAGAGAGCTTGGGGCAGATGGGACCCCTACAGCAAAGAGTGTTCATCAGATGGAGGAGAGGGCCATGGGCTGGGTTCTGTCAAGTGAGGGCGGGGACCCAGGGGCCGCTGGTGGCCCGGGTTGATCTACCGGCTTTTACTCAGTGACATGGAGCCATGGTTCAGCAGCTCCATCAAGGGACCGACAGGAACGTCCTTGAACTCTACAGGATCCACTAGCTGCTCTGTGTGGACAAGACCTCAGAGCAATGAGGCGGTGACACCAGTGATGGGGTGGTGACATCGGTGGTGAGGCCATGGAAGAAATTCAGGCGATGGTGACCAAGACCAGAGCAACAGCAGAGGAAATGAAGTGTGGACTCTGGGTACCTTTTGGTCTAAAATGTGCAAGAATTGATGTAATGTCTGTGTACAATTTTTTACACATTATTTCCACAAAGGAACTAGAACCAAACAGATGTTAGGTCATCTGTCCTGACTTTGTGTTCAGCAAAGCCTGGTCTGAGCTGCACTCCTGACCTGAGACAGCTGTGGACCTCTTTCTGAGACCTGTTCTTTGTCAGACGATGCCACTGTCTCCACGTCCTTGCCTGCGCTGTGGCATGCCCCTGACCCGAGGGTCCACCCGGTGCTTTATGGGGCAACCTTGGACAGCTTCCAGCCTGGCTGTGTGCATGGAAGTAGCTTGCCAGAAAGGAACACCTGTTTTGAATTTTGTGAGCAAGAACTAAACTTCCACTGGGGTAATGCACTGAGGTTTTGGGCTGTTCTAGAAGATGGTGGAATCTTAACACAATTTACCTCTACCCAGTAGCAGTTGTGTGTCAGGCACTGTACTAGCTGCTTCACCCACATTATCTCAGGCAGTGCTGTCTGGTAGCGGTCACTATACTAGTTCTTTAGATGATGAAACAGAGGGTCAGAGTGGTCCAGTTCACCCAGTTACGATCTAATGGAGGCTGTATCTGAGAAAGTCACCATGACCCAGAAGCTCCCCCTGAGCTCCCAAATGTGTACTGGTTCCTGTGGGACCCTCACTGTCGTTCCCCAGGGGCTGTTTCCCTGGAAGTTGGATCTAATCTCAAGCTCCGTATCTTCTTGCAGCACAAAGCACGCCCTACCCAGTCCCTTTCTAAGACCTTCTGAAACTCTCAGTGGGCAGAAAGTCCCTCTCTCCTTTCCTTTTCCTTTAACGACAGTTTTCCCATCTCTTTTTCATTATCCGGAGCTGCTCAGGGGAGGACTTAGAAAAGCTAGCCATTCTGGGCTTGTGCCTGGTTCTCCGAGGCCAGGTCATTGAGACATCTGTTTGGACTGTACTATTAGCACATTTCGATCCTTTCATCAGCTTTGCTGGATTTGTGAATATAAGTGCTTTCTACTCCTCCCCCCCGCCCCCACCCCCTTTACAATTTTCTACATAATTAAAAAAAATCATAAGGAGTGTGAATGGGCACCAGTCTTTCTATAGGAAGCCAATATCCTGAACCCTCAAGATCAGTTTGATATTTCTCCCCCAAGGTGATTCATTTTTAGGGAATGGTTCAGATTTCGCTGCCAAATTTCCCTCGCTGTCAGATTTCCAGCTGGACCTGGCTGTTGGTCAGGTTCTCGGAGTCCAGCCTTCTGGGTGTGGCTTCTGGAGAAATTGGGGTCTGCTGATGGTGCTGAGCTGCTAGGCCCCGGTCCAGGGGCTGCCCAGGGGTCTGCTCCTTCTCCGATTTTAGTTCAGGGTTCTGACCTTTGATGCTGCGTGTGCCTCCTGTCTCTCCCTGGTGCTGACGTGCTATTCTCAGTGCCATCGGATTCCCAGGGGGTCTTCCTGTTTGTTTGGAGTCAGGACTTCAGAGCTGGACAGTCCTCCAGAGGTCCTGAGGCCCAGCATGAACCAGTTCAGAGATCCCTTTTCACACTATTCCTGATTCTGCGACTCACGTGGCGGGCATAAAATTGCCCAAGAGTGAAACACTGAAGAAGGAGTGTTTAAAAATCCAGTTGTTTCAGCCCAAAGACACCTGGTAGAGGGTAATGGGAAACAAAGAAGGAAGGGTCTCTGTGCATAAGGGTGACAGTTTCCAAGTAAGACTCAACCTGGAAAGTACATAGGATTTTCCTGCCTTAAATCAGAGGTGTCTATGAAAACCTTCAGGCTACTGGTACAAAAAGTCATCTAGGGAAGGGATTCGGGGAGCTGCAGAGAGAACCAGCCAAGCATGTGTGAATTCAAGAGGAATGCCGAAAAAAGAAAAAAAAAAAGAGGAATGCCGAAGTTCCAGTATCTGCACAAATTTTCCAGGAGAGGTTAGACAAAGAAATAGTGAGACAATACGAAAAAACGGGTGGAGCCTCTATATATTCGAGGGAAAAAAAATGTCTATTTATTTATTTATTTATTAGTTCAAACAAGTTTTTTTTTAAACATCTTTATTGGAGTATAATTGCTTTACAATGGTGTGTTAGTTTCTGCTTTATAACAAAGTGAATCAGCTATACATATACATATATCCCCATATCTCCTCCCTCTTGCGTCTCCCTCCCACCCTCCCTATCCCACCCCTCTAGGTAGTCACAAAGCACCCAGCTGATCTCCCTGTACTATGCGGCTGCTTCCCACTAGCTATCTATGTCACTTTTGGCAGTGTATATAAGTCCGTGCCACTCTCTCACTTCGTCCCAGCTTACCCTTCCCCCTCCCCGTGTCCTCAAGTCCATTCTCTACATGTGTGTCTTTATTCCTCTCCTGCCCCTAGGTTCTTCAAAACCATTTTTTTGGGTTGTTTTTAGATTCCATATATATGTGTTAGCATACGGTATTTATTTTTCTCTTTCTGACTTACTTCACTCTGTATGACAGACTCTAGGTCCATCCACCTCACTACAAATAACTCAGTTTCGCTTCTTTTTATGGCTGAGTAATATTCCATTGTATATATGTGCCACATCTTCTTTATCCATTCATCTGTTGATGGACACTTAGGTTGCTTCCATGTCCTGGCTATTGTAAATAGTACTGCAATGAACACTGTGGTACATGACTCTTTTTGAATTAAGGTTTTCTCAGGGTGTATGCCCAGTAGTGGGATTGCTGGGCAGTGTGGTAGTTCTATTTTTAGTTTTTTAAGGAACCTTCATACTGTTCTCCATAGTGGCTGTATCAATTTACATTCCCACCAAGAGTGCAAGAGGGTTCCCTTTTCTCCACACCCTCGCCAGCATTTATTGTCTGTAGATTTTTTGATGATGGCCATTCTGACTGGCGTGAGGTGATACCTCATTGTAGTTCTGATGTGCATTTCTCTAATGATTAATGATGCTGAGCATCCTTTCATGTGTTTGTTGGCAATCTGTATATCTTCTTTGGAGAAATGTCTATTTAGGTCTTCTGCCCATTTTTGGATTCGATTGTTTGTTTTTTTTGATATTGAGCTGCATGAGGTGCTTGTAAATTTTGGAGATTAACCCTTTGTCAGTTACTTCATTTACAAATATTTTCTCCCATTCTGAGGGTTGTCTTTTCGTCTTGTTTATGGTTTCCTTTGCTGTGCAAAAGCTTTTAAGTTTCATTAGGTCCCATTTGTTTATTTTTGTTTTTAATTTCCATTTCTCTAGGAGGTGGGTCAAAAAGGATCTTGCTGTGATTTATGTCAAAGGGTGTTCTGCCTATGTTTTCCTCTAAGAGTTTGATAGTGTCTGGTCTTACATTTAGATCTTTAATCCATTTTGAGTTTATGTTTGGGTATGGTGTTAGGGAGTGTTCTAATTTCATTCTTTTACATGTAGCTGTCCAGTTTTCCCAGCACCACTTATTGAAGAGGCTGTCTTTTCTCCATTGTATATTCTTGCCTCCTTTATCAAAGATAAGGTGACCATATGTGTGTGGGTTTATCTCTGGGCTTTCTATACTGTTCCATTGATCTATATTTCTGTTTTTGTGCCAGTACCATACCATACCATACTGTCTTGATTACTGTAGCTTTGTAGTATAGTCTGAAGTCAGGGAGCCTGATTCCTCCAGCTCCGTTTTTCTTTCTCAAGATTGCTTTGGCTATTCAGGATCTTCTGTGTTTCCATACAAATTGTGAAATTTTTTGTTCTAGTTCTGTGAAAAATGCCACTGGTAGTTTGATAGGGATTGCATTGAATCTGTAGATTGCTTTGGGTAGTATAGTCATTTTCACAATGCTGATTCTTCCAATCCAAGAACATGGTATACCTCTCCATCTGTTTGTATCATCTTTAATTCTTTTCATCAGTGTCTTATAGTTTTCTGCATACAGGTCTTTTTTCTCCTTAGGTAGGTTTATTCCTAGGTATTTTATTCTTTTTGTTGCAGTGGTAAATTGGAGTGTTTCCTTAATTTCTCTTTCAGATTTTTCATCATTAGTGTATAGGAATGCAAGAGATTTCTGTGCATTAATTTTGTATCCTGCTACTTTACCAAATTCATTGATTAGTTCTAGTCGTTTTCTGGTAGCATCTTTAGGATTCTCTATGTATAGTATCATATCATCTGCAAACAGTGACAGCTTTACTTCTTCTTTTCCAATTTGGATTCCTTTTATTTATTTTTCTTCTCTGATTGCTGTGGCTAAAACTTCCAAAACTATGTTGAATAATAGTGGTGAGAGTGGGCAACCTTGTCTTGTTCCTGATCGTAGAGGAAATGGTTTCAGTTTTTCACCACTGAGAACAATGTTGGCTGTGGGTTTGTCATATAAGGCCTTTATTATGCTGAGGTAAGTTCCCTCTATGCCTACTTTCTGGAGGGTTTTTGTCATGAATGGGTGTTGAATTTTGTTGAAATCTTTTTCTGCATCTATTGAGATGATCATATGGTTTTTCTCCTTCAGTTTGTTAATATGGTTTATCACATTGATTGATTTGCATATATTGAAGAATCCTTGCCTTCCTGGGATAAACCCCACTTGATCATGGTGTATGATCCTTTTAATGTGCTTGTTGGATTCTGTTTGTTAGTATTTTGTTGACGAGTTTTCATCTATGTTCATCAGTGATATTGGCCAGTAGTTTACTTTTTTTGAGACATCTTTGTCTGGTATCAGGGTGATGGTGGCTTCGTAGAATGAGTTTGGGTGTGTTCCTCCCTCTGCTATATTTTGGAAGAGTTTGAGAAGGATAGGTGTTAGCTCTTCTCTAAATGTTTGATAGAATTTGCCTGTGAAGCCATCTGGTCCTGGGTTTTTGTTTGTTGGAAGATTTTAAATCACAGTTTCAATTTCAGTGCTTGTGATTGGTCTGTTTATATTTTCTATTTCTTCCTGGTTCAGTCTCAGAATGTTGTGCTTTTCTAAGAATTTGTCCATTTCTTCCAGGTTGTCCATCTTATTGGCATTTAGTTGCTTGTAGTAATCTCTCATGATCCTTTGTATTTCTACTGTGTCAGTTGTTACTTCTCCTTTTTCATTTCTATTAGAAATGAATTTCAATTCTATTGATTTGAGTCTTCTCCCTTTTTTTCTTATGAGTCTGGCTAATGGTTTATCAATTTTGTTTATCTTCTCAAAGAACAAGCTTTTAGTTTTATTGATGTTTGCTATTGCTTCCTTCATTTCTTTTTCATTTATTTCTGCTCTGATGTTTATGATTTCTTTCCTTCTGCTGACTTTCGGGTTCTTTTGTTCTTCTTTCTCTAATTGCTTTAGGTGTAAGGTTAGGTTGTTTATTTGAGATTTTTCTTGTTTCTTGAGGTAGGATTGTATTGCTATAAACTTCCCTCTTAGAACTGCTTTTGCTGCATCCCATAGGTTTTGGGTCATTGGGATTTCATTGTCATTTGTTCCTAGGTATTTTTTGATTTCCTCTTTGATTTCTTCAGTGATCTCTTGTTATTTAGTAGTGTATTGTGTAGCCTCCATGTGTTTGTATTTTTTACAGTTTTTTTCCTGTAATTGATATCTAGTCTCATAGCGTTGTGGTTGGAAAAGATACTTGATATGATTTCAATTGTCTTAAATTTACCAAGGTTTGATTTGTGACCCAAGATATGGTCTATCCTGGAGAATGTTCCATGAGCACTTGAGAAGAAAATGTATTCTGTTGTTTTTGGATGGAATGTTCTCTAAATATCATAAGTCCATCTTGTTTAATGTGTCATTTAAGGCTTGTGTTTACATATTTATTTTCATTTTGGATGATCTCTCCATTGGTGAAAGTGGGGTGTTAAAGTCCCCTACTATTATTGTGTTACTGTTTATTTCCCATTTTATGGCTGTTAGCATTTGCCTTATGTATTGAGGTGCTCCTATGTTGGGTGCATAAATATTTACAATTGTTATATCTTCTTCTTGGATTGATCCCTTGATCACTATGTAGTGCCCTTCCTTGTCTCTTGTAATAGTCTTTATTTGAAAGTCTATTTTGTCTGATATGAGAATTGCTGCTGCAGCTTTATTTTGATTTCCATTTGCATGGAATATCTTTTTCCATCCCCTCACTTTCAATCTGTATGTGTCCCTAGGTCTGAAGTGGGTCTCTTGTAGACAGCATATGTATGGGTCTTGTTTTTGTGTCCATTCAGCCAGTCTATGTCTTTGGGTTGGAGCATTTAATCCATTTACATTTAAGGTAATTATCAATATGTATGTTCCTATTACCATTTTCTTAATTGTTTTGTGTTTGTTATTGTAGGTCTTTTCCTTCTCTTGTGTTTCCTGCCAGAGAAGTTCCTTCAGCGTTTGTTGTAAAGCTGGTTTGGTGGTGCTGAATTCTCTTAACTTTTGCTTATCTGTAAAGGTTGTAATCTCCATCAAATCTGAATGAGATCCTTGCTGGGTGGAGTAATCTTGGTTGTAGGTTCTTCCCTTGCATCACTTTAAATATGTCCTGCCACTCCCTTCTAGCTTGCAGAGTTTCTGCTGAAAAATCAGCTGTTAACCTTATGGGGATTCCCTTGTATGTTATTTGTTGCTTTTCCCTTGCTGCTTTTAATATTTTTTCTTTGTATTTAATTTTTGATAGTTTGATTAATATGTGTCTCGACATGTTTCTCTTTGGGTTTATCCTGTATGGTACTCT
The DNA here is from genome assembly GCF_028021215.1 of Eschrichtius robustus. Classification (NCBI taxonomy): domain Eukaryota; kingdom Metazoa; phylum Chordata; class Mammalia; order Artiodactyla; family Eschrichtiidae; genus Eschrichtius; species Eschrichtius robustus. The sequence goes on from NC_090828.1 coordinate 3,655,817, forward strand.
CTGTGCTTCCTGGACTTGACTATTTCCTTTCCCATGTTAGGGAGGTTTTTGACTATAATCTCTTCAAATATTTTCTCAGACACTTTCCATTTCTCTTCTTCTTCTGGGACCCCTATAATTCGAATGTTGGTGCATTTAATATTGTCCCAGAGGTCTCTGAGACTGTCCTCAATTCTTTTCATTCTTTTTTCTTTATTCTGCTCCCTGGCAGTTATATCCACCAATTTATCTTCCAGCTCTCTTATCCATTCTTCTGCCTCAGTTATTCTGTTATTGATTCCTTCTAGAGTATTTTTAATTTCAGTAATTGTGTTGTTCATCACTGTTTGTTTGCTCTTTAGTTCTTCTAGATCCTTGTTAAATGTTTCTTGTATTTTCTCCATTCTGTTTCTGAGATTTTGGATCATCTTTACTATCATTACTCTGAATTCTTTTTCAGGCAGGTTGCCTATTTCATCTTCCTTTATTTGGTCTTGTAGATTTTTACCTTGCTCCTTCGTCTGTAATATATTTTTTTGTTGGTTCATGTTTTTTTTGATGGGTAGTGCTATATTCCTGTGTTACTCGTTGTTTGGCCTGAGATGTCCATCACTGGAGTTTGCAGGCAGTTGGATAGAGCTGGGTCTTGGTGCTGAGATGAGGACCTCTGGGATGCCTCATTCCGACTGATATTCTCTGGGGTCTGAGGTTCTCTGTTAGTCCAGCGGTTTAGACTCAGAGCTCCCACCACAGGAGCTTGGGCCCGACCTCCAGCCTGGGAACCAAGATCTCACAAGCTGGTCGCTGGGGGTTCGTCCTGTCCCCTTAGATGTCCGTGGTCCCCCACTGGTGCCTGGTACGTGCCTTAGTTGCGAGGAGACGTGAATTCCACATCCTCCTAGTACGCCCTCTGGACTCCGCCCCCTGAAGAGTTGATTTATAAGTTAAAACCCCAAAGGCAAGAGGGAGCCAGGCACAGGGAGACCTGAGGGAGGAGGATTCTGGGTTGGGAGTAGAGCTGGGTCTTCTGAGTCTGACACGTTGAGTCTGGCATGTTGGAGAACGAGCAAGATGGCTAGTGGGGCTGGAGCACACCGGGGAGGGGTGGTTCGGAATTGCAGTCCTGGTTGGAGAAGACAGAGGACATGGAGAAGAGAGGGTGGGTTTGGACTTATTTTGGGAGCAGAGTCAATAAGACTTACTTACGAATTAGACACACAGGGAAGGAAAGGGAGTTAAATGGTTGATGAGATGCCTTTTACTGTGATGAGGGCAAATGAGGGAGAAATGGTGTTTTTGGTGTGCCATGTGCTTCTTTTTAGAAACGGGTGGTAAAAATCAAGAATTCCCTTACGTGCATCGTAATTTGGGATGCCAGTTGAACTTTTGAGTCAAAATGTCAAGAAGGCAGTTGAAGTTCAGAGCAGTGACTGGGACTAAGGGTATAGAGCTGGCACTTTGGGAGAGCATATGATATTCTAAGCCACGGGTCCAAAGGAGATAACCCAGTTTGCGAGCATAGGTAGAGAAGGGAAAGGAGGTTAGAATAGACCTCTCAGCACACTGACAGTTAGACGGTGAGCAGAGGAGATGGGCCCAGGCAGAGTCTGAGAAGGAACATCTGCAGCAAATAGAAGAGAACCAGGAGAGAATGGTATCTTGGAAAGTATGAAAAGAAACTATTTCAAGAAAATAAGCATGTTCAGCTGTGTTGAGTGCTACTGAAATGAAGGCAGGGGAAATCTCGAGAAGATTCGTGCAGATGTTGACACGTGTATTAGGTGGCCTCAGCAGCCAGGAACAGTATCCCCATATCATACTAGCTTTGCCTATAAAGATATTTTTTATCCCCACCTCACAGGAAATCCAGAGCATGGGCTGTAGGGTCGGTCAATTAGATGGTTGAATGATGTCATCAAAGACCAGGTTCTCTTCATCTCTCTGTGTTATTTTCAGTGTGGGCTCCACCCTCAGGTTGGTAATGAGATGGTCCTCCCTTGGATGCGGCAATATTTAATGGAAAAGGAAGACCATCTCTTTCTGTGGCTCTCTCGGGAGTGACAGCGTGTTTCCCAGCAGCTCCCCAGTAGATGCCCCCGCCCCCCCGAATTCCAATGTTTAGAATTGGCTGAGGTGGCCTTCCTTGAACCAATCATTTGCAAGATGACTGACATTACTCCCAGACAAACAAGCCCACCTCCTTTAGGCTCAGGACGTGAAGGTCAGTGGGGCTCTGGTCAGGGGGATGGGGGCTGACTGTATTCATTGCTGTGCGTGCATAGGTTTGTGTGTGTCCACGACATAGCGATGTGCCATTTAACAAACCGTGTGTACTTCACCCAGTGCTGTAAGCTTTATTCTTCTAAATTAACTCTTGATATTTTCCAAAGCAAAATAGAACAGCAGAAACAAAGCTATATAGTTTTCGTTAAAGAAAGCACTTGAACTAATGGCGCTTACTGACATTTCCTGTCTATTGTGGTTCCCTCACTGTGGTCCAGGAAAAGTCATGACTGTCAACTTAACTCTATCAGCAAGGCAGCTGCTTTACTGCATCTCTCAACGTGGATGTCAGTGGTCCGTGCCCGACACTCCAGCCCACGCCTAATTCCCCACCTTCGGAATTTTTTTGGTGGCCTTAACTCATCCCTGCGCCAGACCTAATGCTTGTGACCCATGGTAATGCTTGGAAAACAGTAGGTGAAAAAAGACTTCAAACATTTCTCCATCTTTGTTTTTCTCTACTTCAGTGGGGCAAAAGAGGGATTCGGTGTTAGAGTGTTTGGCCCTTATTTATATACAATAAATAGTTTGTTAGATTTCCCACCTCATCAAGGGAATTTATGCTACTCGTGATAAGACACAACTTCAGGATAATAAAAATAAGTATTAACCATTTCCAGAAACAAGAACTTATGCACGCTTTATACTATTCAGAATAAAGGTCCTAAATTAGAATATATTCTAATTCTGTTCTATTATCTTCTACTTTACTCTATTCATTTTATTCTATAATAGAATATATTCAGAAAACTGTTTCCTTCTGTGGGATTGCCCTGGGAAAGTCTTGAGCTGAGACTGGGTCTGTTTAGCATCCAACTCTAACCAAATGGCCCAACAGCTTTGATTTGTAAAGTAAATGTCTGAAGGGAATTTATATGAGCGGCTCTCAAGTTCCTGCCACAAATGAATCACACAGGGATAGTCTCTCCTTGGACGACCAGAATGCAACATATATCCGCTCAAATCCTCATGCTTATTTCAGTTTCAAAATGAAAAGCCGTCTTCGCTGAAAGGACACTCGCATGCAGGCTCTTGTTAGTTTGCTGGTCCCCAAAGAGCTCTCTAGGATGGAAATTCACCGTCCGCTTGGAGTCCGCGCTCCTGCCCCTGTAGCCGTCGGATTTGACATTCTCATGCCTTTTAAGGGAACACTCGGCCGCTGGAAGTGGTCCAGTCTGCACACATGGATCCCATTGCCTGCCATGTGGCAGCACGGCCTCGCCAGCGTGGCAGAGAGAAGGCTAAAAATAGCAGGCGGGGTGAAGCAGGCTTCGCTGCGACAGCCATTCTCAGCTGCTGTGAAAATATAGGAACAGCTGCTGGGTCTCGCTGGGGCTCTGTGATTCCCTTGTTTGGCAGAAGTTGCTACTCCAACCCCACCCCAAATTAATTTTTGCTTTTCAGAGAAGAGCTTCACCAGCATGGGGCTCTCAGGCCACGCCCTTCTGTAATCGCAGTGACAGTGAGGCTCACGCCTTCCTAGGCTTCTGGGCCCTGGGGTCCCCACCCTTCAAAGTGGACAGAATGGGACAGTGCGGAGGAAAGGTGTCCTTTCAAAGCAGCCAAAGCAGCCACCGTGATGCATCAGAGACCTACCCTCAGTCCCAGCCCCCATATCTGTTTGCAACTCCTTCAGTATGTGGGGTGGGTGGCCTCATGGACACACATACCTTCAAGACCTGGCAGGTTTCATAGGTGAGCAAGGCCAGGGGAGGGACTGCTAGGGCTTGAGTATGGAGGGGGGAATGTCCATCTTACGGGCATTCAGATTTACAGGTTTAATACGCTGCTACCAAGTCAACTCGGGCCACCACTTTGCAGTCTCCCGTTTAGAGGCACTGAGTTAAAATTCATTGTTGCTGTGTCTGCTCTGCTGTATACGACTATGCAAAACGTTGAGCTGTGGCCTGGAAATACACCCCAACTTGACCTCAGAGTCATTGGATGTGACCCCAAGAGAAGGACAGAGCAGATGCCAAGGTCTGCAGGTCTAGTGGTAAATGCGTGCCTGACTGTGAGAGTTGCCAGAATCGTCTGAAGATTCGTTATGTTCAGCAAGGCTGTTTTCACAGAGAATAAACAGAATACATGATACAGTGCAGGGAGTGTCCTGGAGGGCATTCAGGGTCGTGAGGAAAGAGGAGGTCGACCTGTCACATGAGCCAAATGCTCAAGATGTTATCATAAACGAAGTGCCTGCAGGAAGAAGCTTCTGGAAGGGAAGCTCAGACCTGCTCCTCCTTCTCACTCCAGCCTTGGGGATTTCGCCCCTACTGGTCATCATTATACCTGGTCATTACAAAATCCAAACAGCTCTAAGAACAGTCATGCTGGCGTGCATGCGGGTACGTGTGAGTCTAACAGCTGTTTTGGTGCGTGGTGTCAGACCCTGAGCGCCGGGGCTGTGTGTGCATCTCTCAGCTGGACTCTGTGTTGACGGCAGTGGAAACGCTGGAGTCGTCTTCTGTCTGGTCATGTAGGGGAGACAGACATGCACACAGTAACCGCAGTGCAAATGAACTTATCTACAAAGCAGAAGTAGAGTTACAGATGTAGAAAATAAACTTATGGTTCCCGGGGGGTAAGGGCGGGGAGGGATAAATTGGGAAATTGGGATTGACGCATACACACTACTATGTATAAAATAGATAACTAATAAGGACCTACTGTATAGCACAGGGAACTCTACTCAGTACTCTGTAATGGCCTATTTGGGAAAATAATCTAAGAAAGAGTGGATATATGTTTATGTATAACAGATTCACTGTCCTGTACACCTGAAACTAACACAACATTGTAAATCAACCATACCCCAATAAAAAATTAAAAAAAAAAATTCTCAGTGCAATACGGCAAAAGCTTTTTTTTTTTTTTTTTTTTTTTTACTGTACAGCAAAGCGAATCAATTATACGTATACATATATCCCCTCTGTTTTGGGTTTCCTTCCCATTGAGGTCACCACAGAGCACTGACTAGAGTTCCCTGTGGGCAAGAGCTTTGATAAAGGCACGCACACGATGGACACACCGCTGCCATTGGGCCCTGAGAAAGGCGGTAGGACGAGAAAAAGAAACACCCTGGCCCCGGCTCTTAAATAACATTTAGAGGCCAATGTACAGACAAGATACAAGATATTTGTTCCAATGGAGGTAAGAATGCTGTGTGCCCCTGAGCACGTGCAAACACTTGATGGCTTTGGAGAGAAGTGAGTATTCAGGGGACGTGAACTTTGTTATTGCTGGACCTTCCTGAGATGGTAGAGATGAGGCTGGACTGAAAGCCAGCTAGTTAGTCTTCAAGGGCCCTGCTGTCACTCAAAAGAGTGTGTGTTTAATACCTTCAGTGTCCTCTGAAGGCAGAGGACACTGTCTTGAAATGTAAGCAGGGAAATGACACGATTATATCTCAGCACAGCCGGACAATCTCCTCCCAGTTTCTTTTGCTGCCAACTGTTAGGTTTGTGTCAGGGGAGCAGGGACGTAGGAAAGGAGCCTATTAACAGCGCTTCATTTTGTAGGCAGGGCAATGGAGGCTCAGAGAGGGTCTGTGATCACCCTTAGCCACACAGCTGCTAGTGGACAAATTGGCTTTTGAATTCAACATGGTCTGAAAGTCTGTCTGGACTTCTTGTCCTCTTTGCCTATTTTCCTTTTGGCCTATTTATTGTTCTATTTGAAAGACTTCTTTACTTCTTAAGCGACTTTCACAAATATCGCCAATTTTTAAAGTACTCACCATTTTCCTTTTATTTATGAGGCTCTACATTTTTCTGAGCTCATATCTATTTTTATTTTCCCTTATAAACTTCATCTTTGCTACCATGCTTATAAATGAAATCTCTATTTCAGGTTATAAAACTGTGTGTTAGATGCTGCTTGGCCATCCGCCCAGGCCCTGGGCCCCTTCTATGACAACTGCTCCGTGACCTGATGCCCCCAGCCCCAGGGTCAGAAGCCATATCTCACTCAAGGAACCACAGCAAAGGGCAAAATCCCCAGATCAACCGTTAATCAGTAGAAGCAAAGTGGTTTTGATTGTCACACTAGGCAGTCAGGGGCTTGAGAATGGCTGGCTCAGAGATGTCATGCCGTGGCACAGACATCACGGGTACCACAAGCTGAAGCTGAGAGGCAGCTCACCAAGGTTCTATAGCCGGGGGAACCCAGGGGTCGTGAACAGAGGCCTTAGGTTGCTCAGCGTCTCGGTCATCCCTGGGCCCAAGAACCGAGTGTCTGACCCCAGCTCTAAGTGGCCTGCATGTGGAGAAAGAGAGTCCTCTGGAAATGGGGGCACAGCAGCAGTAGCACCGAGGCATCACGTGGCAACAAGTGGCACCTGTCCCCAGCCTCACCCCTCTCCTGGCAGGATGCCCAGACCAGGAGCACATCTTCCTCTTTGCTTGATGCAGGGCATGGCAGAAGTGGTGCCTCTTGCATCTTCTCTGTTTCTTGACTCTGACACCCCAGAGTGTTGGTTTCTTTTCCTTTTGGCAGGGTCTAGAAGAGTGCCTTATTTGGTTGAAACATGCAGGGTGAGGAGCATTGAATTAGGCTGCTTGTAAGTTCCACAAGCAGCCCAGAAGCCTTTCTGCAGACGCTCCGGACCAGCTAGCGTGAGGCTATCTTATCGCTTCTTCATGAGCGGTTTTCTCATTCATCACTGCGCACAGTCTCCTCCCACACGCTCTTTACATCGTCCAATACATCGTCCAACTAGACTGTTCATCCTCCACTTCTTCCCTGCTTCCCAAACCTTTCCCCTGTGTCTTCTGAATCACGGCTATCATCAGCAAACTCCCCTTGTATCGTCAATAAATTTTTCAGAGTGATTTTTTTTTTCTCCTATTCGCCTTACTTGAAAACTGGTTTTCTGCTCTGGGGAATGCTCTCTGCCTCCATTCTTTTTTTTTTTTTTTTTTTTTTTAACATCTTTATTGGAGTATAATTGCTTTACAATGGTGTGTTAGTTTCTGCTTTATAACAAAGTGAATCAGTCATACATATGTTCCCATATCTCTTCCCTCTTGCATCTCCCTCCCTCCCGCCCTCCCTATCCCACCCCTCTAGGTGGTCACAAAGCACTGAGCTGATCTTCCTGTGCTATGTGGCTACTTCCCACTAGCTATCTACTTTACATTCTGATTGCTGTCATCTGCCCACCTCTTTATCACTGTCTTCACTGCAGTCTCCTCCGTCCTAATAACTGTGACCATTCTCAGAGATGGCAGAGTTGACCCTCAAAGCATGTCCCAATACATAACCTTTCTGCCGGCAAATCTCCATCTCAGATACCGGTTTGGGGTCCCTGACCTGTGGCAGTCAGGAAGCACCCAGTGGTCGGGTACCAGGAAAGAGATCTGGTGAGTAGGTGTCTGACTTTTTCAGTGACATGCTCTGTATGTAATGCATTACCTCTTATGAGCCAAAAAAATTTGAGTAAAACTATAAAATAGGAACATCAGTTCAAAGTTGGTGTGGACCCAAAGCAAAGTCCCTTTTCCCATGCAGATGGGAAAGGATCAAGGCTGGGGGTCAGTGGGGGTGAAGAAAACAGACATTTGGGTTCCAGTAATTTTTGTGTATAACTCTTGTTCCTAATTATTCCATGAGTCTTTGGGAGTGAGGATTTGGATTAGCTCATGTGTGCGTCCCTCGTGACCCACAGGACCTCTTACTCAACGCGTATGCATGGAATGGAGAATGAATGTGCGCATGCCGGCTGCTTGGCAGTGAAGGCTATTAGGACTTCTCTTGGGACACATGCGGCTATGTGCCAATGTCCCACTGAGGGCAAAACTGCCTCAACCACCAAGGCTTCCAGCTTCCAAACCCTTGCTTATTCAAAGGCAGGGAGCCAAGTGTTTGATTGGATGCCAACTTGAGGACATTGCCTGGTCTCCCCTCTAAACTGGAGGTCAGGGGGTCCATGTAGACCATTTGAAGGGTCCTTCAATGGGTTCATCTTTGTCAAGTAAAGCATTCGAGTTTGAATTGCCATCTTATTTCATTACTGTCTTTCTGCCCTTTTCAGCTTTATTCCCTAATCCTCCATCTTTCAATTATTTTTGTTTTATTCCTCTTGAATCATTTCAAAACTTTGTGTCATTTTAAAATCCTTTTTAATAACATCTTTGTTGTTCATAATCTCAGTTTATGCTACTTCATTTTTCCTTTTCAAATGTAAAAACTTTTTAGGTTGTTTATTTACTCTTCATTTCTTCCAAAACTAACTTTGTAAACTTCAGGCCTTGGATCTTTTAAATTTATTTTTACTGCTACTCGCTTATTTTCTTTTAAAGACTTTTGAGTTTATCATAAGACACATGGAACCAGCATATGGGGACCAGCTGTGAGGCCCTTACCTGTGTCTTTGGTCCAACATAGCCAGTCCTCCCCAAACTCTCTGTGGACGTGAGGGAGCTGTGAGGAGCCAGTGACAAACCCCCAGTGGAGAAAGAGAAAAATACAAGAGAAGTCATCCATTTAAAAAGGTACGCATTAAGGGGCCGGAACTTGAGGACACGGGGAGGGGGATAGGTAAGCTGGGACGAAGTGAGAGAGTGGCATGGACTTATGTATACTAACAAATGTAAAATAGATAGCTAGTGGGAAGCAGCTGCATAGCACAGGGAGATCAGCTCCGTTGCTTTGTGACCACCTAGAGGGGTGGGATAGGGAGGGTGGGATAGGGAGGGCGGGAGGGAGACACAAGAGGGAAGAGATATGGGGATATATGTATATGTATAGCTGATTCACTTTGTTATAAAGCAGAAACTAACACACTATTGTAAAGCAATTATACTCTAATAAAGATGTTAAAAAAATAATAGATATACAATAAATTTCATGCATTTAAATTGTACAATTTTATAAAAATAAAATAAAATAAAAAGGTGCGCATTAAACATTCAAAAAAAAAAACAAACAAAAAAAACCCCAGTGGATGGAGTCACCACAGAGCTCCCATGGAGATTGGCGCCATCCCCATCCCCTTGACAATGTAAAGACTCTCCTTTGGAAACAGCTCCTGTCATAGTAAGTGCAAGGTGACAATGCCACCTAGGTCCCCAGTCATGAACCGGCTGTTTCCCAGCCTACCTAGCCACCCACCTAGTCAGCTGTGCTCCGCATCACTCCATCATTCAGTGGAAGATTTGGGTCAGAGCAAGCAGGGTCTGCAGACAGTGGACCTTGGCGTGAGCAAGTAGCTCACATTCCTACTTCTGCTACAATGTCACCACCTCTTCAACCCGCACCGATAAGAGATTACGGAGAAGAAAAATAGAACACGGTGTATAGATGTTTCTGCAAGATGTGTCAATGCCATGTGACAGTGGGTGGATGCTGTGTTAGACTCTTACTTGGGGCGTCCTCAGCAGAGAAGGGAAACCTTCCTAAAGGCAGAACTCTGAACCATTCCCTTATCCACTTAGCATGAAGTCACCCTAACAGGGAGGAAGATAGCAACCAGCAGTCGTGTGCTAGGTACCATGTCCTCTTCACATTTACTTCTTTCGTGGTAACCAGCGGGGAGAAATGGCAAAAGGTGAGGCTCTACACTGATCCATGGACCATAGTGTGAGAGTCATCGACTCAAAATGAGCATGCCTGGAGGATTAGAGACAACGACACTTGGGGGAAAAGGTTGGACCTTTTGAGACGAGCCCAGAAGCTCAGACTGTTCACATCCTGTCTGAAAGCCCACCCAAAGACTCTGGGGGGTCTTCGTTAGCTTCTTTCCTCCAGCGATCAATGGCTGAACAAACCAAGTGGCTCTGGAGCTTGTGATAAAGCCTACGTGTGGAAACCGTGGTGTGGGCTCCACTTCATCAAGTCTGGCCACTGCTGCTGTTGTGTGGTCTACTTGCCAGCCAATGAAGGCTGACGCCGATCTCCTGACGTGGCATCTTGAGGGACCAGCCAACGACTCCATGGAGGGCTGATAGCACTGGTCTCACTCCACCACACGGGAACAGTGATTTGTCCTACTAGGAACAGACACGTGTTCTGAATTTGGGTTTGCTTTTCCTGGTTACCATGCTCCGCCAGCACCACGATCCATGGGCTTATCAAATGTCTTGTTCATTGCCACAGGATGCCACACAGGCTTGCTTCTAAAGGGAATCTCTTGGGAATTCCCTGGCGGTCCAGTTGTTAGGGCTCCACACTGCCACTGCAGGGGGCACAGGTTCAATCCCTGGTCAGGGAACTAAGATCCCACAAGCCTTGCCCCCCTCCGAAAAAGATAATAATAATAAAATAATTAAGGGACTCTCTTTACAGCAAATGAAGTTTCACTACTTTCATCATGTACCCCATGGCCTATAACATCTGGCCCTTAGAGAAGAAATGGTGAGTCAGTTAGAATGGGTTAGGTTATGGTGACATAATCAACATGCCCAAACACAACAATGGTTTATTTCTCACTCACATTTCAGGTTCAACCCAACCTGGACTTAGGCTGACAGAGGTTTCATCTAGGCAAATGCGTCTACAGTTACCGAGGTAGGAAAAAAAAAGGTAAGGCAACTCACACCCTGGCATGAGTTAGCTCTTCCCATTATATGTCATTGATCAAATCAAGTTACAAGGTTAAACTTGACTCCCAGGGCATGAGGAAGGACCTTCCTACTAGGTTTCTGGAAGGAGAGGAGAAGCAGAATATATGCGATCAACCTAATGATTAAAAGAAATGTCTTACTGAAGATCAGATCTGTCCTGGCTTGTGATTTTGAACAGCTGACCTTCAGCCTGTGTTAAATTCTCTTAGCCAGAGACCAATATATGCTGCTGTTTCTTCTGCAGTTAATAAATATGAATCTAAGAACAATGACGTGAAAAGGGATGTACAATTTCCCACAAGTATCCCCGATACCCCGACTGCATTTTTTTCCTTTGTGTTACATGACTCTGGGATATTCTGGGTTAGAGATTTTAGTACCCTAGGAAGGACTGAGTAAGATTTCCATTCTTTCAATAATGGTACATCCACTGAGTAGGAAATAGTGCTGCTACTTGGCCATTCAGGACTCCTCATGCTACTGGATTAAAGCAAAGAAGGGTTATAGTGCCTACGTGATTGAACCTGACCCTCAAGGGTAAAAAGCTGTTTGCTACAAATTAGGTGGAGAGGAGTATGGATGCAGCCCGCGGGATGTTCTGCTGTGCCTCATTGAACCGCCAAGTACAGTGATTAAGGTCCATTGAAAATGATTGCTCTTCTATGGAGGCAGGACCACCAAGGGCTCAGACTCCTCAGCCAAGAGAATTAAGGCTCTTCCCTGGCTAAGAACCTCAACCAACTGAGTTCGTCATTATAACAAATGCACCCTACAGATGCAACATGTTAATAATAAGGGAAGTGTGTGTGTGTGTGTGTGTGTGTGTGTTGGGGAAGGGATACAAGAGAATTCTCCCCAATATTTTCTGCTCAATTTTTTTATAAACCTAAAACTGCTCTAAAAAATAAAGTCTACTAATTAAAAAAAAACCCAAACAAACAGAAAAACCAAAACCCCAAACCAAATGACATCCAAAGAGGAAACCATTAACTGGGAGTGTTGTTCTTTGGAGAAGGCCCCTGTCGAGGGTGCATGGACAATGGGTAGCTGAACAGCTTACTAGAGGGCATGGTTGTTGTTTGTTGACTGCCCAGCATTCTCTGCTCTTCCAGACAGTCATGTCTTTCTTTGCTGTTGGAACAACAAATCTGGTGCCCACCTTCCTCCATGGTGGCCGAAAGGGGCAAGAATTTCTCACTGTCCTGGTTGGTCAGAGGGTGGCTGTGATGGCACTAAAGCCCATCACAAGCCATGGTACAGTTGACCTTCTTTGACACTTGTAGGCTGGGAGTCGCCATGTCATTGGCTTTGGCCAACGATAAGGTGGGTGGAATCGGCAAGCTCACTTTGAAGCAGAAGTTGGAAGAGGGCGCGATGGCCCGACTCCTTTTTCCTGCCTCTACAATTGAGGAAGTAAATACAACATGGGTCTCCATCAGCCTGGATCCCAAGGGCTAGGGTTAGGAGAGCTCCCTGGGCGGACACCTTGCATGAGTAGGAAATATGGTGGCTGTAGTTAATTTGCAGCTTGGAAGCATCATTTGCTACTTAAGCTCAACTAGGAAACTACGAAACTGAGAACACTTTCCAGTGATAGATCCTGATTAAAATGCAACCTTGAAGGATCAAATTAAGGGTAGAGCCATCACTCCCTTTGAAAATGCAAATAAACGTACTTAAAAGCAGGAAGGAAAGGCTCACTGCAGTCCTGTTCCTGGTTTCAGGAAAGTAGGGGATTTTCGTTTCTTCCCTGTGTGTTTCTCTTGGAAGATTCTGTTTTATTTGATATTTTCATATATTGTTCATCATGGATTTTCTTGCATTTATTTTGTTTTTAAAAATATTTCATTACAATATTATTTATCTTGATTGCTGAGGTTTTTGGTGCTCCCTTAAATTTTGTGACCAAAGTGAGTGACTCATCTGCCCCACCCTGATCTCATCCTCCCTTTGCCCATCACCAATGTACTTTCACAGCCTGTACCTTTCCGTGGTGGCAGAGGCCAGACTGCTCCCCTTACCATTGTATAAACACCACTTGGTACAACCCTTAGCTTGTTGTAGGAACTCAATGAATCATTATTGATCAATGGACATATAATTCTTTAATAATAGTGATAATATTATTAATATAACAACAACAGCAATAATAATAAGGCACAGCGGTCACAGGACAGAGGTGAAGAGGGTGATGCAGGTTGGATGAGCTCCGAGTTCCTTCTTTCTTGACCCTTCCTAGCTGGGCTCACTTTGACCTCCTCCCTAGGGTGGATCAGTTCTCATGCTTCCTGGGCCAGTTCTGACCGGGGCAGGGACTACGTCAGCATCCTTGGCTCATAACCTGGCAGGATCCTGACTTATTCTTCTGCCTGCTATCCCATGCCTGCTTCCCCAGCCCCTAGTGAGACGCACTTGGTGTGACTGAGGCCCGCTCTGTTTCCCTGCCTGATGTTGCCATTCACCCCGAGGCTGGAGCTCAGCCTCAACCCCTGTCTTGGCTGAGGTCTTGACTCCTGCCTGACCCCGCTCCCTCCAGGAGCGCTGGGTCTTGGTTCCGCTGCTCCAGACCCTGGCTGCTGATGACCTGAGCCCGGTGTACAAGGAGCTCGAGATCCTCCTGTTCGGGATGTGAGCGGATCCACATGCGGAACAACCTGATGGCTCTTTCTTGGTTGCCTCATTTGCCTCATTTGGATACCTCTGAATGCGTTTTCCCCATTTGGACACAAGCCATGGGGCTTCCTGGCTCCCCCCAGCCATGTCCTATTCCCCCCTAACTCCACAGCCCGTGTGACCCGTATCCTCATCCCTCGTGTCCGAGTACTCTTGATCGTAACCAGAGAGGGAAACATCAGTGGAGAGAGCTCAGGGAGGCATTTTCAGTAAAAGTCGGTGAAAATAATTGGAGGCTGTCTATAATAAAAGTAGGGCAGTGTTTCATCTGAGCCAAGCTGCGGGCTACAGCCCGGAAGCCAGCCTCCCAGATAACCCTGAGGAACTGCTCTGGAAGAACGTGGCTTTCAGCGTAGTTGCATATCTTGTCAGAACAGAGAACATCAAACAAGTCAGGGAACCACCTAAACGTCCACTGACAGGTGAATGCATAAAGAAGACGTGGCACACACACACACATACACACACACACACACACATATATACATATACATACAATGGAATACTACTCAGCCATTAAAAAAGAAAGAAATAATGTAATTTGCAGCTACCTGGATGGACCTAGAGATTATGATACTAAGTCAGAAAGAGAAAAACAAATACCATATGATATCACTTGTAAGTGGAATCTAAAATATGACACAAACGAACTTATCTATGACACAGACTCACAGACCTAGAGAACAGGCTTGTGGTTGCCAAGGGGGAGGGGGCGGGGGAGGGATGGATTGGGAGTTTGGGATGAGCAGAGGCAAACTATTACATAGAGAATGGATAAACAACAAAGTCCTACTGTACAGCACAGGGAGCTATAGCCAATATCCTGTGATAAACCATAATGGAAAAGAACATGAAAAAAAAAAGAAAGAAAAAACAATGTCAGGGATACATTTCTTCAAGGTTTCAAGAAAACAGACCAGCATGTACACAGAGAGTCAGCATGGCCTTGGCCCTGGGAAGGGAGTTTTATCATCGAAGGAAGACCGGCAACGGCGTCCCAGGAAGGGAGGCATTTAATCTTTATTTTTAACACGGACATTCTTTACTTCTGATCAATGCACCCTTTTGTTTAATGATTAAAGCAGATGTACAATATACGTTTGATAGACTGCTTTAGTTAGCATAAAATTCACGTTAACTCGTGTATAAGCCAGAACAACTTCCCCAAACCTCAATATGTGTACATTGCTTTTTTAAAAAATTTAAAAAAAAATTTTTTTTTTTTAATTAATTAATTTATTTATTTAGGTCTGTGTTGGGTCTTCGTTTCTGTGAGAGGGCTTTCTCTAGCTGCGGCAAGCGGGGGCCACTCTTCATCGCGGTGCGCGGGCCTCTCACTGTCGCGGCCTCTCTTGTTGCGGAGCACAGGCTCCAGACGCGCAGGCTCAGTAGTTGTGGCTCACGGGCCTAGTTGCTCCACGGCATGTGGGATCTTCCCAGACCAGAGCTCGAACCCGTGTCCCCTGCATTAGCAGGCAGATTCTCAACCACTGCGCCACCAGGGAAGCCCCTGTGTACGTTGCTTTTATCAAGTAATAGGGAAGAAAGTGGCAAGAGGTGACTTAAGAGTCTGGAGGCAGCTTGGTGTACAGGCAAGTGTCTGCTGTCAGAGAGAAAAGGCATGGGCTTTGGAGTGGAACAGATTGGATTCGGGTTTCGGCTTGGGCCCTGAACATCTGCGTAGAACTGAGGAAGCTTCCTAACCTCTCTAAGCTTCCGTTTTCTCATCTTCAGAAGGGGTTCATTGAGCTAAGGTGTGTGGAAGGTTCTTAGTAAATTGCACAGATCAATATATATTTTTAGTTTTAAATCTTTAATATTTATTATTCTACTACAGAACACTATTTTTCTTCATTATCAAAAGATATTATACACACTACTATGTATAAAATAGACACCTAATAAGAACCTGCTGTACAGCACAGGGAACTCTACTCAATACTCTGTAATGACCTATATGGGAAAAGAATCCATAAAACAGTAGATATATGTATATGTGTAACTGATTCACTTTGCTGTACACCTGAAACTAACACAGCATTGTAAATCAACTACACTCCAATAAAAAATTTTAAAAAATAGAGAAATAAATAAAAGTAAAAAAGGTATTACAAATATTACCATTAAAGCTGGAAGCTACTTTGCATTTCTGTTATTTCATATCTTAGTTAAGAGTGAATGGTCTCACTGCCCCCTACTTTTATGTGACTTCTTAAGTTTGGGATTTTGTTATTGCAAATGCAGACAAGGTCAGTTTATTCGGAAGTGCTTATACATTATACAAGGTTTTATTTTAGCCCAAAGTGGATATGCTGGGATTGTGGTATATTGACTGAAAGCTCTGACACCACAATGAATGTTAAGCTGGAGATAAAAGGCAATGTTCAGTCATCTGTGGAAGTTGGTCTCGTATGAATTAGCCATGATTCATCTCAAGGAAAACATTTGTTGCCGTGTTAGTCTTGGAAAATCCTGTGGTCTAGCCTGGCTTTGGAGTTGGCAATTTCATATACATTATTTCACTTAACCCTCACAACAGCTCTATATAGAAGGTGAAGTGTGGAGAATGCACAATGAACCCATTTTACAGATGAGGAAGTTAAGTTCTGAGACTTGGAGTGGCCGGGTCAAGGTCACACACTTGATGAATGAAGAGTGCTGGTCTTTTGCCTATTATGTTTGTTTCACCACACTTCACACACCTCAGGTCCCTGCTCTGTGTGTTTAGATGAGAGTTGGAGAAAACACACCCTCATCCTCTGTGTTGGTCATCTCTCTGGTTATTGAATGGCGCTAACTAGCAGGTGTGACCACACATGTATGAAAGGTATCCTTTCAATGTGATCGGCTAACTGTTTTCTTTGGACAAACCAACCCAAGGATGCCACAACTATGGCTTAAGCACTTTCATAAATACAAATTTGGTTGTGAATTAGAAATTGTTCTATTAAAAGGGTTACCTTTCTCTTGGGATTAGTACTATTAAAATTTTTGGCTATATGAATTGTTTTTTTTTAATTGATGTATAGTTAATTTACAATGTTGTGTTAGTTTCACGTGTACAGCAAAGTGATATATATATATATATATTCTTTTTCAAATTCTTATCCATTTAGGTTATTACAAGATATTGAATAGAGTTCCCTGTGTTCTTGTTGTTTATCTATTTTATATACAGTAGTTCTAGTTTCAGTAAGTTCCTTAAAACTGTACCTACTACATATGAACAGTTTGGAAGTTAAGAGCAATTCATATAATAAAAAATAAAATACATGAATTGTTCTTAACTTCCAAACTGTCCATCCGTAGTAGGTGCATTTTTGAGGAACTTATTGCTACTACAACTCACCTGAGGTTTGCACCCATATGTATGGTGTTCCCAAGCTGGTTGAGGATAATGAGGCAGGGCCGTGAAAGGTGTTCTTGGATGATGTCAAGATCACCTTAAATGCATAGTGCTGCAGCTTTCACAGTGCAAGTTCATTATCTTGGCTAAATTGATACTCACCACAGCCCAGGGAGACAGGCACAGCAGATAACTACATTCATTTCATTGACAGAACACTGACACGTCCAAAGGCATCAAAGGGAGACTTGGTTATATGACTCTGTTCTTTGATTCTATAATTTCCACAATATTAAAAAAAGATACTTGTAATTTTGTGTAAGGTGACTGGTTTGAAAATATTTCTACCACTGCATTTCATTCACTGGAAGATCTGGGGAAAATAGCTACTCGATGTACAGCGTCCACTACCCAGATCTCATTTCTTTCTTTCATAAGAGTTTAGCTGGGAAATGTTGTCAGCATAGTGAATCATCCCTTCTTTGTCAAGGCATTTGACCGGTTTCTATGATCTCCTTGTGGACACGCTGAAGAAATATGGGGTGGAGTCTGGGATAATAAGGTGAATTACTAGCTGGCCAATGGTGTCCAAAAGAATTGTTGACTCAGTCACCCAAAGGTTTTTGGTCTTTGTGTTGTAGAACTCTCTCCAATTCTAGACTATTGGGCATTTTTATCAGTGCCATGGACGGCAACAGAAGTCACTATTTTTACATTTATAGATAGCATGAAACTGGGAGGGGGACCTTGACTGAAGGGGGCTGAATCTGTAAAAACCCACTTTAATAGGCATAAATGTGAATACTTCTGTTTGGATCTGCTCACCCAAATCACACAAATAAACTACCTTCCAATATAGGATAAAGGAATAATAGTAATAGCATGTTGCAAGTATCTGAAGGACTCTAATCAATGTTACTATCAGTTAAATCTGAGTAAACACTATGAAATACCCACTGAAAAACTAGTTTGATCTCACATGAGTTTATAGAAATATGGCATCTAGGTGGAGGTCTGGTTAGACCACACCAAAGGAATTGCTACTCCATAATTGGAACCCACTGGTAAACTTGTATGTGCAGGAGAGAATGCCCACGGTGTGGAGGTGGTACCGGTCCCTGGCCTGTGAGGATGCCTGAAGGAAACAGAGCACTTCTACGTGGCAAAGAGAAGACGTGGGGTGAGAGGTCATTGGTTATTTCCTGCATATATGTGAAAAGCTTTCCTATAGAAGAAAGATTATTCTCGTTCTTTTCACTCCTAAGGTTTAAAACCAGATGGGTAGGTGGTAGAAGATGAAGTGGCCTGCATAAGGCTGGGTTCCAGTTATCCCAGACTCTGCAAGCACTTGGAAGGGAAGATTACAGATGGGGATTTGACCATGGCTTTGATGCTCACTGGGGGAGTTTACTCAGGAAATGCTCCACGGCAGAGATGAAAGTCATGCTGAGCTTTGAAGAATGAAGACATCTTGGATGCAGGCTTGAAGTGTCCCAAGAAGCCATTCAAGGGGCAGAAAGAGCAGCATGGTAATCAGATGAGAGGCTGGAGAATGTCATGGTTATGACTATGAGTTTTGTAATTGGACTCATATTTGAATACAAACTCTGCTATTTGTTAGCTATGCAACCTTGATGCAGATAGAATGATGGACCCCCAATGATGTCCACGTCCTAATCCCTGGAACCCGTGAATATGTTCCATTACATGGCAAAGGGGAATTGAGATTGCAGGTGGAACTAAGTTTGCTAAACAGCAGATAGGGAGATTATTTTGGATTATCCTAGTGGGCCCAATATAATCACAAGGGTCCTTAAAAGTGGAAGAGGGAGGCCAGAGATCAGAATCAGAGAGTGAGGCATGATAATGGAAACAGGTCAGAGCGATACTGTGTGGCTGGCTTTGAAGGTGGAGGAAGAGGCCATGAGCCAAGGAATGCTAGCAGCCTCTAAAGAAGGAGAGGGCAAGGGGGCAGACTCTCTCCTTGAGCCCCCAGAAAGGAACCCAGCCCTGGGCTGAGACGTTGCCCTGAATGTGGACTGAAAAAGGCAGATTTCCTGTGGGAGGTGTGTGTGTGTGTGTGTGTAACTACTCATTCTAATCCATTCCCGGGGTGCATGGAAGATCTTGAAACATGGGGGTGAATCCTGGAAACTGATGGAAAAATCTCAAGACTCTTTTAGCTAACCTGGAGAGTTTTCTAGTGACCTACGTACTTGAAATATTGCCAAGGTTCTTTTCTCTTTTATTTTCGGGGTATACACTAGTAAATTTTTAATGTCAGAAATTTTGGATAATCATGATTTTTATTCATCAGGCCCCCTAAAGGAAACTGCCCATACTTGGGCAACTTTGCAGCTTTTGAATCTCCTTAGTTCTGAATTTAATGATCTGCAGGAAATACACGTGGGGAAATAAACAGGTCGTGAGTCTGGGGGAGTTTGTTCTCAAATATGCCCTGGACTGTAGCCCAAGCCTTCTCAGGTTACATTCAAATCAAATTTGCTTCTGTTCATATTTTTCCTTCATTTAAAGTGAATTTATCGACTGTCTACTATGTTCTAGGCATTGTCCTAGGCATTGTGCATATAACCGTGAACAAAACAAAGTTGCCGTTTTCAAGTAACTTACATTTTAGTGGAAGAACATTCTATAGAGATTGTAAGCTGTTCAGCAAAATCCAGTCTCCTCTTCTTTGGACACACACCAAAACCCTGCTTTCCAATGACCCTTAAAGTTATGTATGGACATATGGCCAAGTCCTTCCCAATCAAGAACTAGAGCACAACTCACTGCCCTTTGCCTTAATTCACATTTTCATTTTCTTAGTTTCCTCTGAAATAATTATGACCATAGGAGAAACATCTGATTGACTTGGTCAATTTTTAAGTAAAAATATTTTGACATTCATTTTATTTCTCTTATGAGATGTCGGTTAAGAGAAACCTATGCGCCACATGTTTCTGTGAAAAATATGAAAGTGGAAATAGTTTTTTAAACTTTAATTCTACAGAGAAGAATTAAAAGACTTCTTGGAAATTTAATGTAAACCCAGACAGAGAGTGCAGCACTGAAATATACCAGAAGTACGAAGAAAAGAGACAATGTTTAGAATAAGTTGAAAATAGCTACAATGGCTTCATTTACTGAACTTCTCTGTGCCTTGGTTTCCCCATCTGTGAAATGGGGATAATTCTATAGTTGAAGAAAATAAGAAGCAGTTGAATCAGCTGTCTAAGAAAGTAGGTTCTGGTGCCAGACTGTCTGGAGTCTCTTCACACGACTGCCACTTACTCAGTGTCTGGGCAAGGTATTTAACTTTTCTGGGCCTCTGTTTCCTCATCTGTAAAACAAGGTTAATAGTACCTGTTCTGAGGTAATGTTGTGAGAATTAAATGAGTTAACATTCTAAGCACCACCTGGCACATAGCTATGATCATGTGCGAACACCTCTACTTCTGAAAAGTTTAAGATATCAAATACCTTATTTTATTAACACAATATACGTGGACCTCCAATTTTTCACTACTTTTATTATCATAAAATCTCGTGTTTTGCCAAACTCGAGTTTTGATACAATTTATTTCAATGCCTTATCAAAGGAATTCATTCTCCTTTTGTCTGCATTTCGAAAATAAAAATTGAGTAACTTACCAACGTAGAAGATGGCAGCCAACTCGAAACGATGTGGAAGGGAAGCAGTTCTTCTAAAAAAGGAGATACGCTGAGTAAACAGTCCCCAAAGTGGTCCTGAGTGTGTTCCAGATGAGTCATGATTTATGAACAGGAAATCTGGGTCGGCTAGGCTTCAGTTAAACAGTGCGGGGAGATGGAAACCAGATGTTTAAACTTCATCTCAGAGGCTCACAGAGCGAGGGCAGCATAAAGAGGCGGGTGAAGGAGGGAGGAAAGGGAGAGACCAGCAGACGGGAGACCATGGGGAACACATGTGGCAAAGGGAGCACACGGAGAGGAAGGAGGGGGCGGGAGAGAGGAGGAGAGGGGAGGGAGGAGGGGTGGCCAGGCAGGCAATGATGGAAATGAAACTCCCACCCCCCCAAAGTCAACTCATAAAATGTTTCATCAGCCAGAAAACCTGGTACTTGTTTAGGATATACGTTTTGTTTTCACCTGTGTTCCCATGGAAACTTGGAAACCAGCTGAGAAAGTTCGGACATTTTTGTTAACTTGGAGTACAGAGATCATATGTGTGTGAGTGTCTGTAAATATACACAATGTATTTCAAAAGTTATTTCAATGAAATACCTCTTCTCTTCCAATTACATCTCTGAAAGAGCCCAGTTTCCTGAAAACCTAAAAACAAGATTGACTTTTAATGGGAACAAAGAGAAGAAAGTTTATGTGTGTATTCTTCTTGATGTCAAACTGTCCAATACAAAGGAAATAAGAGATTAGAAGAAAGGTCAGCAAACTTTAGCCTTTGGGTCAGTTTGGGCCCCTAGACTGTTTCTGTATAGCCCACAGGTTAAGAATTTTTAAAAAATCTTTAAAGAGTGGTGAAAACAAATAAAAAGAATATGAAACACGATTGTGTGTAGCCCACACAGCACGAAATATTTGCCATCTGGTCCTTTACAGAAAAGTTTGCCAACCCCGGATCTAAAATACAACGTCATTGCAAGTGAAGCCAGGAAATAAGATAACAGGTCAGCCTGATAATAATTGCCAGAAACAAAACAATCTGAGACATATTTTTATAGCTCTACGCAGTGCTGATTGGGTTAAAGCTTATATGATCCCTTCATGCAAATCCACTGTACCCCATCCTCAAAAATGGGCAAAGCTAACAAGCAGCACACATGGGCGGAAAGGCAGGGACTGAAAGGCTCTCTGGCTGCATCGCAGGGAAAGCACATGACGCTCTGGGTCTGCGCAGAGCTGCCCAGCTTCCAGGTTCAGAGCTGGCACTCACCTTTCAGACCTCAGAAAGGAGAATGAGCAGTGAGTGTGGAAAGTCACAGAAAAGTGTGCCCGGGTCTTTGGAGAGACCCAAGGAATAAGGCAAAGAGAAGCAGTTATCAGATTATACCCTTGCTTAGATAAAAGTGACTCTGATCAAATAATAATGAAAATAATAATGTAATAAAAAAAAAAATAGTTAAGCTAATGGCAACTACAATTTATTGGGTGTTTATAAGGGGCCATACATTTTGCTAATCACTTCCCTGGAATTATATTTAATCCTCATAATAAATTTCTGAAGATGAAGAAACAGACTCAGAGGCAAAGTAACATTTCCAAAGTCAAAGCTGTTAAGAGGCAGAGCCATGGACTGAGAAGAGTCTTAACCACTACTGTTATTCCTTCTTAAATGTAGAAAGGCTCAGTGTAAAGTGTTTGAATACAAATATGCAGGGTGCAAATGGAACTGAAAAATAAATCTTTATTATCCATACTCTATTTCCCTTTTCTTTTAAAAACCACAATAATAAAACTCTAATCATTGAGAGGTCACAAAATTTCATTCTAGATTTTATTTCCCATGGAGTCTGAAATGTGCTGCATTAGGCCAACCTCATATTCTGGACTGGAATACCTCTCCTTCCGGGATACTCTGATTTTGTCTTTTTTTCCTGCTGGAAAGTCTATTCTATGGTGCCCAGGTCAGCTGACTATATAATGTATTTTGACTTGACAGCACTTGGAAATGAAATTTAATTATCAACATATGCATTTTCTTCTGTAACTGTTTCAGAATGTTCCCTTATTAAATAAGTGTGCAAAAGCCCACATGTGCCTCTCAGCAGAGGCCCTGCATGGGAGAGTCACTCCGTGCTTGAGGAGGGGTGAAGGTGGTCACTCGGTGAGAGCCATGAGTCAGCTTGACACACAGAGCTCGGAGGATAGTAGTCAGCTGCGACAGTCAAGATCAGTTTTTCTCTCACTCTGTGGCAGTTACCTTGCATGGTTTTTAACAACAAGTCCCCTGATTCTCATCTCTGTTCTTATGTTGGTCATGTATCTGATGCCTACAAGGTTTCTTTCTTTATTTTCATTTTTAGGTGGTTAGAATATGATGTATCTATGTGTGTTTTCTCTTTTTCACTGTGGGATCCTTTCAGTTTCTTGGATCTGTGGTCTAATGTCTTTCTTTCACTGTTTCAATAAGTCCTTATCCATTATTCCATCAAATATTTCTTCTGATTCTCTCTCTCCCTCTCTCTTCTTTCTGGGATGCCAATTACACTTATGTTAGACTTTTCGATATTGGCCCAAAGCTTTTGGGTTCTCTGTTCTCTCTATTTTTTCCATTATTTTTCTATTTGTGTTTTAATTTGGTAATTTACCATTGAGCTTCCATTATGTTCAGTGATTCATTGGCTGTGGGTATTTTATTTTATTTATTTATTTATTCATTTATTTGTTTATTTTTAACATCCTTATTGGAGTATAATTGCTTTACAATGGTGTGTTAGTTTCTGCTTTATAACAAAGTGAGTCAGCGATACATATACATATACATATATCCCCATATCTCCTCCCTCTTGCGTCTCCCTCCCACCCTCCCTATCCCACCCCTCTAGGTGGTCACAAAACCCTGAGCTGATCTCCCTGTGCTTTGCGGCTGCTTCCCACTAGCTATCTATTTTACATTTGGTAGTTTATATATGTCAATGCCACTCTGTCACTTTGTCCCAGCTTACCCTTCCCACTCCCCGTGTCCTCAAGTCCATTCTCTACGTCTGCATCTTTATTCCTGTCCTGCCCCTAGGTTCATCAGAACCTTTTTTTTTTTTTTTTTTAGATTCCATATATATGTGTTAGCATACAGTATTTGCTTTTCTCTTTCTGACTTACTTCATTCTGTATGACAGACTCTAGGTCCATCCACCTCACTGCAAATAACTCAATTTCGTTTCTTTTTATGGCTGAGTAATATTCCATTGTATATATGTGCCACATCTTTATCCATTCATCTGTTGATGGACACTTAGGTTGCTTCCATGTCCTGGCTATTGTAAATAGTACTGCAATGAACACTGTGGTACATGACTCTTTTTGAATTATGGTTTTCTCAGGGTATATGCCCAGTAGTGGGATTGTTGGGTCATATGATAGTTCTATTTTTAGTGTTTTAAGGAACCTCCATACTGTTCTCCATAGTGGCTGTATCAATTTACATTCCTGCCAACAGTGCAAGAGGGTTCCCTTTTCTGCACACCCTCGCCAGCATTTATTGTCTGTAGATTTTTTGATGATGGCCATTCTGACTGGTGTGAGGTGATACCTCATTGTACTTTTGATTTGCATTTCTCTAATGATTAGTGATTTCTCTAACACATCCTCTCATGTGTTTGTTGGCAACCTGTATATCTTTTTTGGAGAGATGTCTATTTAGGTCTTCTGCCCATTTTGGGGTTGTTTGTTTTTTGATATTGAGCTGCTTGTATATTTTGGAGATTAATCCTTTGTCAGTTGCTTCGCTTACAAATATTTTCTCCCATTCTGAGCGTTGTCTTTTTGTCTTGTTTATGGTTTCCTTTGCTGTGCAAAGGCTTTTAAGTTTCATTAGGCCCCATTTGTTTATTTTTATTTCCATTTCTCTAGGAAGTCGGTCAAAAAAGATCTTTCTGTCATTTATGTCATAGAGTGTTCTGCCTATGTTTTCCTCTAAGAGTTTTATAGTGTCTGGCCTTACATTTAGGTCTTTAATCCATTTTGAGTTTATGTTTGGATATGGTGTTAGGGAGTGTTCTAATTTCACTCTTTTACATGTAGCTTTCCAGTTTTCCCAGCACCACTTATTGAAGAGGCTGTCTTTTATCTATTGTATATTCTTGCCTCCTTTATCAAAGATAAGGTGACCATATGTGTGTGGATTTATTTCTGGGCTTTCTATCATGTTCCATTGATCTATATTTCTGTTTTTGTGCCAGTACCATACTGTCTTGATTACTGTAGCTTTGTAGTATAGTCTGAAGTCAGGGAGCCTGATTCCTCCAGCTCCGTTTTTCTTTCTCAAAATTGTTTTGGCTATTCAGGATCTTTTGTGTTTCCATACAAACTGTGAAATTTTTTGTTCAAGTTCTGTGAAAAATGCCATTGGTAGTTTGAAAGGGATTGCATTGAATCTGTAGATTGCTTTGGGTAGTATAGTCATTTTCACAATGCTGATTCTTCCAAACCAAGAACATGGTATATCTTTCCATCTGTTTGTATTGTCTTTAATTTCTTTCATCAGTGTCTTATAATTTTCTGCATACAGGTCTTTTGTCTCCTTAGGTAGGTGTATTCCTAGTTATTTTATTCTTTTTGTTGCAATGGTAAATGGGATGTTTCCTTAATTTCTCTTTCAGATTTCTCATCATTAGTATATAAGAATGCAAAAGATTTCTGTGCATTAAGTTTGTATCCTGCTACTTTACCAAATTCATTGATTAGCTCTAGTAGTTTTTTGGTAGCATCTTTAGGATTCTCTATGTATAGTATCATATCATCTGCAAACAGTGACAGCTTTACTTCTTCTTTTCCAATTTGGATTCCTTTTATTTCTTTTTCTTCTCTGATTGCTGTGGCTAAAACTTCCAAAACTATGTTGAATAATAGTGGTGAGAGTGGACAACCTTGTCTTGTTACTGATCATAGAGGAAATGGTTTCAGTTTTTCACCTCTGAGAACAATGTTGACTGTGGGTTTGTCATATATGGCCTTTATTATGTTGAGGTAATTCCCTCTATGCCTACTTTCTGGAGAGTTTTTATCACAAATGTGTTGAATTTTGTTGAAAGATTTTTCTGCATCTATTGAGATGATCATATGGTTTTTCTCCTTCAATTTGTTAATATGGTTTATCACATTGATTGATTTGCATATATTGAAGAATTCTTGCATTCCTGGGATAAACCCCACTTGATCATGGTGTATGATCCTTTAATGTGCTGTTGGATTCTGTTTTCTAGGATTTTGTTGAGGATTTTTGCATCTATGCTCATCTATGTAGTTTACTTTTTTTGAGACATCTTTGTCTGGTATCAGGGTGATGGTGGCCTCATAGAATGAGTTTGGGAGTGTTCCTCCCTCTGCTATATTTTGGAAGAGTTTGAGAAGGATAGGTGTTAGCTCTTCTCTAAATGGTTGAGAGAACTCGCCTGTGAAGCCATCTGGTCCTGGGCTTTTGTTTGTTGGAAGAGTTTTAATCACAGTTTCAATTTCAGTGCTTGTGATTGGTCTGTTTATATTTTCTATTTCTTCCTGGTTCAGTCTTGGAAGGTTGTGGTTTTCTAAGAATTTGTCCATTTCTTCCAGGTTGTCCACTTTATTGTTGCTTGTAATAATCTCTCCTGATCCTTTGTATTTCTGCAGTTGTTACTTCTCCTTTTTCAATTCTAATTCTGTTGATTTGAGTCTTCTTTTTTCTTGATGAGTCTGGCTAATGGTTTATCAATTTTGTTTATCTTCTCAAAGAACCAGCTTTTAGTTTTATTGATGTTTGCTATTGCTTCCTTCATTTCTTTTTCATTTATTCCTGATCTGATGTTTATGATTTCTTTCCTTCTGCTAACTTTGGAGCTTTTTTGTTCTTCTTTCTCTAATTGCTTTAAGTGTAAGGTTAGGTTGTTTATTTGAGATTTTTCTTGTTTCTTGAGGTAGGATTGTATTGCTATAAACTTCCCTCTTAGAACTGCTTTTGCTGCATCCCATAGGTTTTGGGCTGTCATGTTTTCATTGTCATTTGTTCCTAGGTATTTTTTGATTTCCTCTTTGATTTCTTCAGTGATCTCTTGGTTATTTAGTAGCGTATTGTTGAGCTTCCATGTGTTTGTGTTTTCTACAGTTTTTTTCCTGTAATTGATATCTAGTCTCATAGCATTGTGGTTGGAAAAGATACTTGATATGATTTCAATTTTCTTAAATTTACCAATGCTTGATTTGTGATCCAAGATATGATCTATCCTGGAGAATGTTCCATGAGCACTTGAGAAGAAAGTGTATTCTGTTGTTTTTGGATGGAATGTCCTATAAATATCATATGTCCATCTTGTTTAATATATCATTTAAAGCTTGTGTTTCCTTATCCATTTTCATTTTGGTTGATCTGTCCATTGGTGAAAGTCTGGTGTTAAAGTCCCCTACTATGATTGTGTTACTGTCGATTTCCCCTTTTATGGCTGTTAGCATTTGCCTTATGTGTTGAGGTGCTCCTATGTTGGGTACATAAATATTTACAATTGTTATATCTTCTTCTTAGATTCATCCTTTGATCACTATGTAGTGCCCTTCCTTGTCTCTTGTAATAGTCTTTATTTGAAAGTCTATTTTGTCTGATATGAGAATTGCTACTCCAGCTTTCTTTTGATTTCCATTTGCATGGCATATCTTTTTCCATCCTCTCACTTTCAGTCTGTATGTGTCCCTAGGTCTGAAGTGGGTCTCTTGTAGACAGCTTATATATGGGTCTTGTTTTTGTATCCATTCAGCCAGTCTATGTCTTTGGGTTGGAGCATTTAATCTATCTATATTTAAGGTAATTATAGATATGTATGTTCCTATTACCATTTTCTTAATTGTTTTGTGTTTGTTATTGTAGGTCTTTTCCTTCTCTTGTGTTTCCTGCCTAGAGAAGTTCCTTTAGCATTTGTTGTAAAGCTGGTTTGGTTGTTTTGAATTCTCTTAGCTTTTGCTTGTCTGTAAAGGTTTTAATTTCTCCTTTGAATCTGAATGTGATCCTTGCTGGGTAGAGTAATCTTGTTTGTAGATTTTTCCCTTTCATCACTTTAAATATGTCCTGCCACTCCCTTCTGGCTTGCAGAGTTTCTGCTGAAAAATCATCTGTTAACCTTATGGGGATTCCTTTGTATGTTATTTGTTGCTTTTCCCTTGCTGCTTTTAATATTTTTTCTTTGTATTTAATTTTTGATATTTGATTAATATGTGTCTTGGCTTGTTTCTCCTTGGATTTATCCTGATTGGGATTCTCTGTGCTTCCTGGACTTGATTGACTATTTCCTTTCCCTTATTAGGGAAGTTTTCACCTATAATCTCTTCAAATATTTTCTCAGTCCCTTTTTTTTGTCTTCTTCTTCTGGGACCCCTATAATTCGAATGTTGGTGGGTTTCATGTTGTCCCAGAGGTCTCTGAGACTGTCCTCAATTCTTTTCACTCTTTTTCTTTTTTCTGCTCTGTGGTACTTATTTCCACTATTTTATCTTCCAGCTCACTTATCTGTTCTTCTGCCTCAGTTATTATGCTATTGATTCCTTCTAGAGAATTTTTAATTTCATTTCTTGTGTTGTTCATCATTGTTTGTTTGCTCTTTAGTTCTTCTATGTCCTTGTTAAACATTTCTTGTATTTTCTCCATTCTATATCCAAGATTTTGGATCATCTTTACTATCAATACTCTGAATTCTTTTCCACGTAGACTGCCTATTTCCTCTTCATTTGTTTGGTTTGGCGGGTTTTTACTTTGCTCCTTCATCTGCTGCGTATTTCTCTGTCTTCTCATTTTGCTTAACTTACTGTGTTTGGGGTCTCCTTTTCACAGGCTGCAGGTTCATAGTTCCCATTGTTTTTGGTGTCTGTCCCCAGTGGATAAGGTTGGTTTGGTGGGTTGTGTAGGCTTCTTGGTGGATGAGACTGGTGCCTGTGTTCTGGTGGATGAGGCTGGATCTTGTCTTTCTGGTGGGCAGGACTGCATCCGGTGGTGTGTTTTGGGGTGTCTTTGTACTTAGTATGATTTTAGGCAGCCTCTCTGCTAATGGGTTAGGTTATGTTCCTGTCTTGCTAGTTGTTTGTCATGGCGTGTCCAGCACTGGAGCTTGCTGGGCGTTGTGTGGAGCTGGGTCTTAGCGTTGAGACAGAGATCTCTGGCAGAGCTCTCACCAATTGATATTACGTGGGGCCAGGAGGTCTCTGGTGGTCCAATGTCCTGAAGTCGGCTCTCCCACCTCAGAGGCTAAGGCCTGATACCTGGCCAGAGCACCAAGACCCTGTCAGCCAGGAAGCTTCTTGCCTTTTGCGAAGTCTGAGTTCTTCTGCCAGCGTTCAGTAGGTGTTCTGTAGGAGTTGTTCCACATGTAGATTTTTTTTGATGTATTTGGGGGAAGGAAGCTGATCTCCATGTCTTACTCCTCCGCCATCTTGAAGGTCCTCCTCCATTGGCTGTGTTGAGTCTAGTGAAGAGCCTGTGGAAACTTTCTTCAATTATATTTTTGTTTCCAGCATTTTCTTGTTTTAAAAAAAATGGACGATGAGTTGGTTTACAATATTTTGTTAGTTTCAGGTGTACAGCATAGTGATTCAGTTTTTTTCCAGATTATATTCCATTATAGGTTATTAGAAGATTTTGAATATAATTCCCTGTGCTATACGGTAAATCCTTGTTGCTTATCTATTTGATGTATACTAGTTTGTATCTGTTAATCCTGTACTCCTAATCTGTCCCTCCCTCCCTCTCCAGCATTTTCATTTGACTCTTTATAGTTTCTGTCTCTCTGCTGAAATTGCTCATCTGCTCATGCATACTGTCTACTTTTCCCACTAGAGCCTTTAATATGTTAATCATAGTTATTTTAAATTCTCTGATAGTTTTAACATCTGGGTTATCTCTGAATCTGGTTCTACTGATTATTTTGTCTCTTGGTGGTGGGTTGTTTATGTTTTGCTTTTTTATCTATATCTCATAATTTTTGATCAAATGCCAGATATCATGTATAAGACAGAAAAGTGTGGAGTCAATAGTATTTATTCCTGGAAATGAGCACACCTTTTCTTTAGATAGGCTACTAGTTTGGGAGTTGAGTCAGTGTTGTCAGGAGTTGAAATACAATTTGACTTTGCTGTTGCTAGGGTTACCTTCAGCGAGCCTCCTGCTTCAAATTCCTCTAATATTCCTTTGTGCTTAGAGGTGGGGCTCAAGGGTGTTTCTCAACATCCCTGCTCCGCTTTCAGCCTTCTCTGTGAGACTGATCCTTGGACAGGCTCTCTGTCCATGGCCTTGCCCTTCTCTAAGCTGTAGACTTCGATTTCTCATTTCTTGGTGGTTTCTAGCTTGGTGGGGGAGATGATGGGAATTCTTTGTTGTCCTGGTCCAGGTTTAGTCTTAAGCAGACCCTGTGTGTCTTGGGGGTGGGTATTTATCAGTGGTCCTTCTTCTCCTCCTCATGGCAGCCAAATTATTTAGTATCCTGTCCCTTTCTCCAATAGCAGGAGACATCTAATGACATTGGTATAGCATCCTGGGCCAGGACTCTTTCTGGACCTTCCCCATGGACAGAGGGATTTCTTCTTACTCTTCCAAGAGGTACAATGGGTCTTTACTTATGCCCTGAGGGTGACAGTGGTTTCTGCCCTTTCCACAGTGGTTTAAAATTTTTGTACCATGTTCCAGTCCTTCCTTCAGTTCTGAATCAGCCCAGGGTGGTTGATGTAATGCACCCCCACCCCCAGTTTCAGTAATGAACACAAGGTGGAGGTCCATGGGTAAGAGCATTGATGGTGTCAACCTTCCTTTTTATCTGGAAATCCCAGGATCTCCTAACTGTCACACCCCACATTTTGCTTTAGAAAAGTGTTACAAAATTCATTTGAATACCTCTTATCTGCTTGTATGGTACCTGGAATGTCTTCCTCCTGTGTTTGCATTATGTTTCTTTTAAGGGGGGAACCAATTTTTCCTTGGATTTTAGGCCACTTGATTGCCCTGCAACCTCAGCACTGATCGGTTGAAAGATGTTTATGACTTTGTAATTTATATGGCTTTTCCTGTTGTTAGGGTGGGATTGGTGCTCTTTCCTACTTTCTCCATCCTAGGCTGAAGCAGCATCTCATTTCTCTCAGAATTTAAATTGAGAAATTTTGGTAATTCACAAGTTAACCATGAGCAGAGAACACACCCAAAGGAGAACTGGAAACGGAGGAGTGGAGTAGACTTCTGCTGCTGAGAGGCCAAAGAGGCAGCTTGATCAAGTCCCTGGAGTTGCCCCAAATCCAACAAAATCCTGAATCTTGTCTTGGTTAAATCTGTGAGTCCTGCCTGCACTTCAGGGATCTGGATTTCTATAAGATGTTTGTTTTCTTTATGGCTGTGTTTGTATTGTTGTCCATTAATTCACTCATTAAAAGGTGGATCTTTATTGAGGACGTCTTAGTCCAGATTCTCTACTGGGTGCTGAGAAATTAAATATCTGAAAAATTAAATTAAATTAAAGTAAACAATTAAATATCTATTGAGCTGTATAAAGAAAGAGTGTTGGGTGGTATGGAAGTTCTAATGTAGGGTCTTGAGCTAGTATGGACGTCTCCCTTAGGATCTGCAGGCTGTGGAGACTGAAAATGTACCTCTTAGATCTCCAAAGATGGGGACCTTAGTGAACTGATGCCCTAGTTGTTGCACTCTGAAATCTACACCATGTTCATACTGAAACCATGCTTCTCCATAAGAGGGTAGAGCAGGAACTCTAAGGCATGCTGTTCCAGGAAAGACTGACTCTTCTGATAGCTGATTTTGGCCCAAGAACTCCCCATTGGCCTTAGCAAACTTTCTTGAACTTCACTGCAGTCTCTGACTATTCCACTAGCCTCCATTCCTGCCCTCTTTCTTTGACAAAACGTCAAACATTCCTCGTGGTCTGATGGCTCCCCAGCCTTCTCTTGTCCCCTCCCCATTTCCTCTTGCAAACATTTCTCTAGTAAGTGTTTTTCACAAGGTATGCACTGTTCCATACATTAATATATGATTATCCCTGTAGACATAACTGAAACTGCAGATCTAGCAAGCTTTTGGCATTTAAATTGTGGTTGGATTTGTAAATCCTATAATCCATATCCCTGTGTGTGGGCTCCTTTGTCTTTGAGATGAGACATGAGTGATTTCCAAACTGAGGTCAATGAACTTGGAACACATTTCCTGGGATCTCCCACAAACCAGCCTGTCTTTGAGTAGTCCTACCATCGAGAAGTGGCTGGGTTTCTGCCTGGGCTGTGGTCACAGGGGCCTCCAGCTCTATTCAATTTATTCTCCGGGGCAAGTGCCAAAGACTCATCCACTGCCTTACCACCTCCATCACCGCTTATCATCGAGTCAGATCCTTTTGGGAGAAAAATGACATTACATTTTACACTGAACCTTTGTTAATAAAAGGAAATTGAAGTAACTCTGAAGCTAAGGCTTTTTGTTGTTTGGTTCTAGTTGTTTCAAAGTTACAGTAATTTCATCGTGATTTTGTCTGTACGATATTAGGAGATGTAGACACGTTTGTCTAGGTCTCTAGAATTTTCTTGCCGAGGAACTTCTTTTGTCCTGGACTTTTCTAGTCTTCATAATTAACCTGACCCATCTCCTTGATGTTCATCCTTCTGCCTACTTTCTCCTGCAGGACCCTATGTCCTGCCCCAAGCCAATGAGAGCCTCTGGGCTTTGCCACCAGGATGATAGACATTAGAATTGTTGCTTTAAAAAGTTCTTAATTCATTTTACACTTTGATTACATGTAGACGAGCAATCAGTGGTCATTCTCTAAACATTCTGATCTTCCATTTGAAGATAATTATTATTTTGTGAAGATTGTAACACCCTAAATTATTTCAACCAATTAGAACATCAATCTTATTAATTATTATCTCTTTGGAAGAAAAAGAAATAAAAACAAGATTAACATCAGGAACTTCTTCATGTAACAAATATTTATTGTGCACCTCCTAAAGGTAAGATGCTTTGTTGGTTACTGAGGATCCTATTGTGAACAAGGCAGACATGGCTGCTGCCTTCATGGAGCTTGTCTCAGCCAGGAAACTGATTAGAAATGAAACATACATACTAATGGGGCCAATATCCTTTCTGTTCAGCTCCAACCTTTCACCCCTGACTCTGTACCCCTCAGCCAAGGGGGCTAAAATTTGCCTCCTAGATGGTGTTACTAAAGAATGAACATGGACAAACATTTTAGAAACTTTTTTTTATCGGAGTATAATTGCTTTACAGTGTTGTGTCAGTTTCTGCTCTACAACAAAGGGAATCAGCTATATGTATACATATATCCCTTCCCTCTTGGACCTCCTTCCCACCCCTTCATCCCACCCATCTAGGTCACCACAGAGCACCGAGCTGAGCTCCCTGTGCTATACAACATGTTCCCACTGGCTATCTATTTTACACATGATAGTGTATTTATGTCAATCCCAATCTCCCAATTCATCCCCTCCTCCCCTTCCCCCACTGTGTCCACATGTCCGTTCTTTATGTCTGCGTCTCTATTACTGCCCTGGAAATAGGTTTATCTGTACCATTTTTCTGGATTCCACATATTTGCGTTAATAGACGATATTTGCTTTTCTCTTTCTGACTTACTTCGCTCTGTATGACAGACTCTAGGTCCATCCACATAGGTTGAAACAAAAAGATTAACCCCCAAATTCAGTCAACTAGAAACTTATTTCCAACCTATTTGAGGTGTCATACATACTTCAGAAAGGGCTAAATATACCTTTTGGAGAACGTCCATGTTTGCGAAGACTCCCAGCAGTATCTCTCCTTTGTGCCCCCTGATAACCTGGTGAGGTTGGTGATACAGATACAGATGTTATCAGTCTTATTTTACAGTTGAGTAGAAGCATAGCTTTGAGTGTTTACTGTGTGTAGAGCCCTCTTCTATCTGCTATGGAGGCTTAAAAATGAAAGTGAGATGAAACACTGTGGAGAGGGTGGCCTAGATTACGTTGCTAAAGTGAGTGAGTCTCAGTCAGTTCAAGTGCAGATGTAGATGGTCCGGGGGGTTCTCCCATCGAGGGCCTGTTGGAGTGACCTCATCCAGAGACTGCAGGTCAGCTGGCTTCGTAGGGCCAACTTTTCAGCTCAAGCTATTGGTGTGAGTGACCACAGGATCTCCTGCAAGATGCAGATAGTGGATGACTCTCTTGCTTTGTACTGGGCGCTACTGAAGATGTTTCCTTCCTGGATGATTCAGTGGGAGAATTTACTATGATGTGACGTGGAGGGCAGTGGTCTCTGGTGTTTTCATTTACTGGAACTTTCCAGTAGATCAGCCCCTACGTGTACAACACTAGTTGTCAGGTTTCCTCTAATTTCAAACATGTTCTGAATTTTTTTAAACTTAAGTACAGGAGTTCATATCCATCCCTTTTAAGTCCCAGCTGGTTAGTTTGGGCTCACTCTTCTGGCTTCCTGCTCTGTAAAATGAGGGGATCAGAGTGGAACATACAAGCCTTTTTGCCGTTCTTTCTTCAGTGCTGTATTGCTAGAATCCTGCCACATCACAAGTCACGATGTGAAAGGACATGTGAGATGCAGACAGTATCTTGCCCTGGAACCACCAGTGAGTGAGGACAGTAGAAATCTCAGCGACAGGAATCACTTCTTGTTTCTTCTTCAGTGAAGCTTCTGGCTCAGAACCACAGAATGTGTGAACAGCCAACCCCGTACGGACTCCAGAACTGGCATCTGACATAGAGGCTGTCCTTGGGGTGCCGCCTCATTACTCACTGCCCTCTCTGGTCTCCCCTGCCCGCTACCTGTGGGGACGTGCGCCTCTTTCCATCTCGCCCCTTCTCACCGGGCGGCGGTACCCTGCTCCCATCAGATGCAGACCCATCCACCTGTGTTCTGAATCCTCTCCTCTCTTCCTTCTAAGAAACTTGATCTTACAAATCTCTCTCTCTTCTGTGTCATTAGCTATTTCTTCTACACCATTCTATCAGCAACATAAGCGTTAATATTTCCTGTCCTAAAACAAGCAACATCGTCAATTTTTTTCATTCCACGAACTTCTCCAGCCACTCACTTCTCAGCGCTACTGTCCTGGTGAAGCCTCCCCTTCCATCGGCTATAACGTAACCACTATAACCAGACTTCTGTATCCACTGCAGTGGCTTTTCCCCAGATCATCAATGCCCTCCATGTTGCCAATTCCATGGCTATGACTCTGTTGTCACCTTACCTAAACTGCTGGGGCTTTTAGTACCCTTGACCTCCTTGAAAACCTTTCTTCCCTCAGCTGCCATGACTCTACTGTCTCCTGGTTTTCCTTCCACTCGCTGCAGTGTCTTGCCTGATCCAGTCTGAGTCTGTGTCTCTGGTCTCCTCTCGTTCTCCCCCTAATGCTTCCTGCCACCCGCCCCCCCTCCCCCGCGTCACACACACACAGGAGCGTGCACACTACAGTTGTGGCTCGGGGGCCTTGGGAGGGGTGATGGTCAAGCTGCAATCAGCCTTCAGATCTGAGAGTCAGTAAGAGGTTAAGTTAGAGGGGTCTCTGCCTCCAATTTAAAGTAAACAAGGCCCTAGCAGAGGCAGCAGGACTTCTGTGCGGAAATATAGATTACAAATGTAGTTTAGGCTATGAATGAAAGGCTCATTCAATATTTAAATACGCTGCAGAACAATTCTAAAGCAACGTCACGAGGTTATATTGACAGTGATAGCAGGGTAGGCAATCTTTTTTCTTTAAAATCATTCTCTCCAAGGTGGGTCACTGGTCAGCATTCTGGTGATCGCTGGGTGTAACACTTCTGAGCAACGAGACGCACTGGCCTCATTTGGTAACCAGGACTAACTTAACTTAAACCAGGCCAGGCAGACTGTGAGCAATTGTGATGAATTTCTATGAGATTAATGTCCCATGAGGGGATTTTACAGATCAGATCATGGCTCAGAAAGCCTGGTAGTCAAGTGAGAGCTGTCAAAACAAAATAAAAAGATCAAAAGTCTAGGGCAAGGCTTTGTAATTTGGTCCACTGAACAAGCCGCAAAAAAAAAGAAAAAAAAGTGACTCATTTCAACAGATAAGATGAATTTGTCAAATTTGTGTTAATATCACATGATCACCTATAAAAACAAAACTCTTCTACTTCTTGATTGGAGATGATTTCTTGAATATGATACCCAAAGCAAAAGCAACAAGAGCAAAAATAAACAAGTGGGACTCCATCAGTCCTAACAATGGATGGAAGATAGAATATCCTCTCTCTCTGTTTACTAGATTCTTCTTACTAAAAATATAGACAGAAGATATTCTAGATTTCATCCCGCATTAAGACTGATAGAGGAGAGATGTACACCACTAATCAGTTATTAAAATGATTAACACGAAGGAGTAGCAAACTACTGTTACCCCAAACACAGAGCAAACACGTGGCAGCTTTCCTGTGGCTTACTGTGTTTAGTAGTTGGATGAAATAAGAGCTGAGTCAAAGTGTATGTTTTCAAATATCTGTCTAACCTACGAAATTATTGCAAACATTTTCATGCTCTAATGTACGTTTCTGGAAAAAAAATAGGCAATTAATCCATGTGTTCAGCTTCATTTAAGTTTAAGGATCTATAACTGTAAACTAATCACCCTACGGAGGTCAACATTCCAGCTCCCAGAAGCTGAGCCGTGTAAGTTCTGAACAATTGTAAAATCAGGCTGTTCTGCACTGTGACTTAGAAATGCAGGCTTGCATTCAGTCCTGTCTTCTAAACATGTCCGGGTTCCTTTCCTTAAGTTCTTTTGTGTTTGGGTCCAGAGCCTCACAATACAGATTACTGTCATTACCCATGTGGGTGGAAGGTCTAGCTGGAGTTTTAGCTCAGGTCACAGGTCTTTTCATGATATTAAAGTTTCCAAGGTGAAAGTATGGAAGGGTAGGAGTTTCTGTATACTGAATCTGATCCTGCATTCTCTGTGAAAATAGAAAGCGTGATGGATAGATAATCAAGAGATCTAGATAGATGATAGATGGATGGATGGATGGATGGATGGAGAGAGGAAGGGATGGATGATGGATGTTGGATGGATGGACGGAGGGAGGGACGGAGGGATGGACAGATGGATGATAGATGACAGGTAGAGAGATGAATGAATGAATGGTTGAATGGACAGATGGTAGATAGAAGGGTAGATAGATAGATATGAAACCTAGGATGAACTGTAGGAGGAAAACCAGGTATCATTGCCCATCCGTCAGAGTAACTTTTTCGTTTATTTTCTCCTCAGGGACACTCTGATTCATGCACTCAATCGAGTTTTCCTCTCTTGCTGCTGGAAAGAGCGGAACCACATTTAACCACAACTGTATCAAGCGTAAGATCCTCATAGGCTGCATCTTGGGTGCTGATTTCACTCCTGGATTATTTTTCTTTCTTTATCATTATTATTATTATTCCTGGATCATTATTATTTTTCTTTTCCCTCTCATACTCAGTTTTTGTTTTAATCTATTCTGGTGTTTATCTTTACAAACTGCATTTATTTTTTTTTAAAGGGAAAGGAGTTGGGAGGAGAGGCCAGGAGTGCTGGAATGTGGAAGGAAGGGAGATGGCCCAGGGAGGGAGGGAGAGATGGATGGAGAGAAAGATCAGCTACTGCTACAGGCAGGGCTTCTCCTGGGTCCCTGTCCTTTTCCAAGATCCCTTCTGTCTTCTCCCAGGCCCCATCCTTTGCTGAGATGCCTTTGCTTTTTCTCCGGGGCTTCTATTGCAACAGGAAGCAGAGGTTCACAGAGGATGGTGAGCCACCCGTGGTCACATGGTCTAGAAAGTGTCTGAGTCCGACTTCTGGCTGGCTGACAGGAGAGGTCATGGTCACGGTTGCCATGCCCTCCTCCCACCCTAGACGCTGGGGTCATCTCGGGACTGCTGCTCTGACAGTCTCTCCGTCCTCATGTCCCCTCCCACCCCTTCTTTGTATCTTGTTTCCATCGCGCCCGCTGGCCATCCCTGGTCCTGCCAGGCCCTGCCTACTGCCTCACCTCTGCTCACCGTCCTTCCCCTCTGCGAACGCTCTTCCCCCACAGGGTTTACCCTGCTTCAGCCTCAGCATAAGCACCGCCTTCTCTGAGAACCTTCCCTGGCCCTCGGCGTTGTGGAGGGAGCTTCTTGCCTTCCCTGAGTGAGTGGGTAGGGGATGGGTGTTTGAAACCCGGGGATCTGCACAGCTGGATGCCAGAGCAGCCTCTCCTGGGCTCGGCTCAAGTCAACATAAAGGTCTCAGTTGCTCTGCAAGTGATGTGCTCGCCCTGGGGGGGACACACCATGAGGGGAGCGGGGTCCCCGGGGAGCCTGAGAAACTGCCTTTGGACGTCAGGAGACCCTTCACTGTCATCAGCCCGGTGGTCCTAGGAGTTCATGTTTGTGAGGAGACAGGGCCCAGGGGACTTGGATTGAATCTCAGTGGAGTTTGCTACAAGGTGGTCGGATGCTGGGCAGTGTGGGGCATGAGGCCTCGAATGGCTGCAAATAGGCTGGTTCTTGTAGCATCACCTGCTGCTGTGCTTGGGCCCCAGCTGATGAACAAACAGTTGGTAATGGCAATAAAAGTCCTATCTCCCCTAAATCCATGCAGTCTCTACCGGGGTAGTTCACCAAATTAAGGGAACTGTCATCACAGGCTTGAACGGAAGGAGGATTCCCTGCTTACTGCCGCCTTTCCTTTCTAACCAGATCAGCTCAGCGGTCCCCCAACACGTCCCCGAGGGATAAAGGGAGTCTCCCCAGCTCTCCTAGACAGGAAACTCCTGTGACACTTGCTAGAGAGCAGAGGAGGCAAGTGTGGGGCACATGCGCGGCCCCTCCAGGGACCCCGAGACCCACGAGGCTGGACGTGGCAGCCGAACTGCCATCTCAGTACTGGAGGAAAACAAGATGCGTGGGGAGTGGGCCGGGGAGCAGTCCTTGGTTTGGAACTCTGCAAAGCACAGTCCCTGGAAGACTCTTCATCCCACTTGAGAATAATCACATCAAGGTCTATGAAGATGTACCAGCAGCCCCCTTGCAGGAGAGTCAGAGGACTGGGCAAAAGTCTGGGAGTCAGGCCTGGCACAGGGTGGATGTCTGTGGCTTCATCCGCAGGGCATTCTCACAGCTGCTTCCCTGCCTGGCTCCAGAAGACTCGAAAGGAAGACGAGCACTGCCCTGTCTCTTGCATGGGGTCGTCACACACTGTCCCACCTGCAGGGCTGCACCTGCTCTGTGGACTCGACACAGACAGAGGGGGTCGTGAGCCCTACTTGCCAGCTTGCTGGGGGCGCGGGGAGGGCGGAGCATACTCCCTCCTCTCCTGGCCCGGACCCTGGCCTCCAGGGCCTCTGCCAGCGGGCAGCATTGGGAGGCCAACTCCTATCCCCAGTTGGCAGCGAACAGCCCAGTAGGGAAAAAGAATTCAAACTCTAATTTCAAGTTCTGCAACTAGCCTTTGCCAAAGGAAAGGGCAACGGAAAAGCCACAGGGAACTCGGTAGCCCTCTTTGTCTATGTTCATAGGCAGAAATACTGATATTCATTCAAGCCATTCAAACATAAGCCCACACTGTGTTTCCTAGGTGGCTGCATTTACATATTCATTAATTGGGTTTTTCTTTTTTTCACTTAGTTGTGATTATTTTTTAGCCATGTGAATAAACACTACAGATCAAAGTACCTAATCACACAGTAATTGCACCCAGTGAATTGATGGTTCATTTATTTATTTATATAAATAAATAACAGAGGGTAAGTGCTCGGGCAGATGCTCTGTTCAGGGAGGGCCCTTTACCGTTTGAGTTGAAAGGCCTGGGAAAGCAGAGATGAGCAGGGTTTGGGAGCGAGGGCTGCCTGGGGCTCCACTAGTCCTGGTCCCCGGGAGCACCGGCTGCTGCAGAACCCCTCTGAGCCTCGGTCTTAGGTCGATAATGTACATTTCAGAAGATTTTTCTAAGAATGAACTAAGACGTACGTACAATGCCTGTAAGCAGGTGCTCAGGAAACAATGCTACCTACTTCTTTTCACCACGTGCAGGATCTGCAGACCCCACGCTCAGCGCTTGGAGATGCCAACTAAAAATGGGCACTTGCCACCTGCCTCTGCAGGGATTAAGTCACTAGCCACCGCAGTCATTCAACACCCCCTGCAAGGAGTTCAGGGTGGAGATCAGGAATGAGGCCCTCTGTGCTCTGGGGAAAACTGGCAGAAGAGGCCTTCAGATAGGGACTTTCAGCAGAAGATTTTATGAGCTCAATTTCTTGCATCTCCTCGTATCTGGAAAAGCACTGAAATTATTAACGGTGACATCTGCTCCTGGTGACGGGCAGCCAGCCTCTGCCAACAGGTGTGCTTGACTGCACGTCCCTCTCCACTAAAATCACAGGTAACACTGCCCCCCGCCCCCTTTGGAGCAGCTCCCCAGAGCTATCTGAGATGCTGTCTCCTGGGCTATAGTCCTCATTTTGCCCCAGATAAACCTGAACTCACAGCTCTCACATTGTGCTTTTTTTTTTTCAGTTGACAAAAAGCATTAGCTCTTCTCTTCCCCCAACAATTCTGTGGAGTCTGGTCCCTTCACTGTTCCGCTTTCCAGGGCAGGTGAGGGGCTTCCCCAGGACCCCACAGCCAGTGAGGGCCGAGCAGGGATTCGAACCCAGTCTGTGTGGATCCAGAGTCCAAGCTCTTTGCTTCTTTGGGAGCTCGTGCAAGCAAGGTGTCCTAGTGAGCTGTGAGATTCTCCCCTGCACCTGCTGAAAGGACAGGAGGAAGGACATGTGTGACAAAAGAGAGGGCAGAGTGAAGACCTGCCAAAAAGGAAGGCAGAGCTGTTCCTCTGGGCACTGGGGGTAGAGCTGTTCCAGGGGGAAGAGGAGATGGGGCTTGGGATGAGGGAGGAGAGCCGCAGATGGACCGTGCCCTGGAGGAGGCCTGTGCACACAATGGACCCTGAGACTAAAGTTTCACCAGTGACAGAAATGAAGCCATCCCAAAAGCTGTCTTTGATATACAAGAGATAAGGTCTGGAAACTTCCAGATGAGGCAAACGCCTGGTCCAATGTGGCAGCTTCTGAGTTATTTTCCTTGACAGACGGTACTTGGTAGATGGTCCAAACTCACTATCACCCACTGGTGACAATTCCAAAAAGGGCACCAAGTATAGAAGTGACATCGAACCTGGGCGGCCCGAGTGTTCTATGAAAGAGCTATTTCCATTGATACAGACCCTTTACCAGAGAAACGGCATGAGGTCACTTGGGACAGAAATAGAACCATCTTATTCGTTCCAGAATAAATAAAGTGACTTTTAGGTGTTCCTCTCAGTCAACAGGAGAATTAAAGACTCTCTGCCTTTATGTATATAAAATTCTTATTACACTTACGTATCTGAATGATCTTCCCAAAGAAAGTCGTTAATCATTTTAGTGCAGATGAAATATAATGATAGAATATCAAAGAAAAATGAGATCCATGATTTATAGGTTGCAATATAACATTTGTTTGATGAAAAGGAAATCTATAAACATATGAACCGTAGAATTTGTTTCCCATGAAACTCAAATGTTGTCTGGGTCCTTTCCCAGGCTATTTCATTTCTTTTATAAAGAAGTGAAGGCAAAAACTATTTTTAACAATATTTTTATTATAAAAGTAATAAATATTCATTGAAGAACACTGGAAGAATGAAGAACATAAAAGAGAAAATAAACCCTAATTTCCACATCTATCCTTGATTCTAGGTGTCATTCTTTTATTCACTCCTTTTATTCCTCATTCTGTGTTTTTAAAAAAAGTGTAATAATTTATATAATATTTTTGCTTTTCTTCTCTTAAGGTTGTACTCTGGATATTGATATTATGCCTACCCTTTATTCTGTTTTTGAACAAAATTAAAATAAGTATATAATTCTAAACAAAGTTAAAATATTACTAAATTACAATCATTCATAAATTTGTATTTTTCTTCCTGTAACATTAATATATGCATATTTTCCCATGTCATTAAATTTGCTACAGCCTATCACCTAACCATAGCCATCATTAATATTTGGTATAAAATCTTCAAATGTTTGTCCATATATGGATGTTTATGTGAATGGACAAATTTTTAACTTAAAATTAAAGGGGAAGTATTTCCTTATGCCATCAGACACTTTCCTGCAACATGATTCATGTAATGGTTATATGGAATCTCATTACTTGGCTTTTCAATTGTTTATTTTGGGGCATGTAGATTTCTCCCAATATTTCATTATTACAACAGTGAGGTGATTAACAACTTTATCTACATGACTAACTGCCCCTTAGTAGGATTTTCTAAAGCCCTTCAAGTGGCCAGAGGGTCTGTGACCAGATTGTTCTCTAAAAACCTTAAATCAAGTTGTCTTCCCCCAGGAGCAGAGTCATAAGCCTACTTCTCTACATTTTTGCCAACAAAGGAGTTTTGTTAATCTTCTTTTCTTTTTTCACTTAGAATTTTAAAAGTGATCATCTTAATTATTTCAAAATCAATCTTTGATAAACTAAATTCAAACCTTTTAAATGTATTTTTCGGTTCCTTGTGTTACTTCTTTGTAATTCCTCAACTTGTCTTTTTTTCAATTTGTATATATTTATCGCTTTCTTAATGATTTGTAAATGTTCTTGATTCATTGAGGCTATCACACATTTGCCATTTATCTTGGAACAATTTCTTTCCACTCATTTGTCTTTAAACTTGATTATGGTATTTCCAGATATGCAAAACACTTTTACTTTATGTAGCAAATGATTTTTGTGGTGGTTTTTACCTGAGGTTTTGCTTAGAGAGGGCTTTGCCACCCTCAGATATTATAAAGTCAACAAATCCTTCCGTAGTAATTTACGCTATTATTTTAATACATTTAATTATTTAGTCCATTTGAGTTAACTTATTTTAAGACAGATGGAGAAGTTATGTAATAGGGAAGAACAAATCTGACTCTATATAGGATCTGTTTCTTTTAGGTCTATTGCTTTGAGTTAAGAATGTTGCCTAGAGGCTGAAATATACAGGAGGCCCATTCTCAAGGCTCTGACCCTTAAGGGTATAGCCCTTTCCCTTTCTTATAGAGATACAAAGTTGCAGAACAGAGAATAACATTTGTCTTGTTGGAGGTTTACAGGAACACCGTGACCTGACCTAGGTGGAAGACTGTGAGAACAAAGGATTCCCGACACCAAGAAGTCTGGAACAACCAACCACGCCCTTCCCGCACCAGGCCTTTAAAAATGCTTTGCTGAAACCCTTTGGAGAGTTCAGGGTTTTCTGGGGCATGAGCCACCGGTTCTCCTTGCATGGCCTTGCAATAAACCTTTCTCTGCTCCAAACTCCAACGTTTTGGTATTGTCTGGCCTCACTGTGAGTTGGGCGCGTGAATATGTGTTTGGTAACAGGAAGGACATGATTTGTAGGTCGAGTGTGAAATCAGAACCTTTTTTTTGCAAATAGTCAGTTTTCCTGGTAGTATACTTTACCTGTCAATTTTAAATATCACGTTTCTCTCTTTTCTGTTTGTATGGGAAACTAA
The DNA here is from genome assembly GCF_028021215.1 of Eschrichtius robustus. Taxonomy (NCBI): domain Eukaryota; kingdom Metazoa; phylum Chordata; class Mammalia; order Artiodactyla; family Eschrichtiidae; genus Eschrichtius; species Eschrichtius robustus. The sequence continues at coordinate 3,698,903 of NC_090828.1, forward strand.
TTCACACCAGAGTCCTGGAGTCAGTGTGAACTGGGAGGTGCTGGAGACATGCTTTCTGGGCACATGCAACCATGCTCACATCTCTTTTCTGGGAAGGTGGGGGAGGGGAGGAGAAGGTTGAGTCAGGGATCAGCCAGCTTTATTATTATTATTATTATTTTTTTTTTTAAAGATGACATTCCATTTATTTTAGGGAAATTCCAAACAAAAGAAAAAAAATAGAGGTACCCCCAGAGATCTTAAAGATAAAAGATTTACATATTTGAAATTATTTGATCAGAAAATCACTACATTTTATATTTTTTGATAGACCAGTTAAATTATACAGTCATAACTAAAAATAGATGAATTTTTATCTCTGGGCTATAAAATTCAAGGAATATTTATTCGGTAATGGACAGAAAGGCCATGTCATACACAAAGGGGGAGGTGGGGAAAAATATAAGAGATCGCCCATGTTCCTTCTTTTTTAACACTATGTGTATGTGTGTATGTGATTTTGTGGCACAGGTATTGCTTGTATACATCAGACCTTTTAAAATTGTTGGTGAAGGAAGGGGGAGCTACAGGGATGGGAGAAAGAAGACAAAGTTGGGTGATCGAGATCCATCCTTGGGACTCTACTTGTAGCCACTCTGTAATTCAGCAGGCACACCCAAGACAGTTCATATATATTTAAGAAAAGGGGGAAAGGGAAGGAAGGAGGGAGGGAGAGAGGGAGGGAGCCTAGACAGGGATCAGCCAGCTTTAAAAGAGATCAATTTTCACTTTACTTCTGATAAGACATGACTTTGGGCAAGTGGGCTACCTTCTCTCGGATCCAGTCTCCTTGTCTACAAAGGCGAATGGCAGGCCACGACGATTCCTAGGCTCCCCTTGTCTCTAAAGACCCAGGACAGTGGACCGAGCAGCCCTGCAGTGTGGGTGGGGCTCAGCAGTGTGCGTGCCGGGCCCCTGGGAGCTGGTGGAGCCTCAGCTCTGTGAGTCAGCGCTGGGAGTGGGTGCCAAAACCAGTAGCTGCAAAGGCTGACGTGGAAGTCTCCTCCGAGGATGCACTGATGGAGCGGGGGGTCCTGTGGGAGGAAGGGCTGGGTGACTCACTGGCCTGCTCAGGCCCACCTGAGCATGTGCTTGCTTCCAGGCCTCATTCTTCCAGGAAAGGGTCTCAAATAGGGGACCTGTGGGTCACATCTTGCCCCAAGGAGTTGTATTCATTCTGCCCAGAGTTGGTCTACATGGTGGGGATGTTTGTTTGATTATCATTAAATTAGTTGAGAAGGTTTAAAAACCACAAAAATCTTGATTTCATGTGTCTCTTTAAAACTCACCAAGTTCTGCAGACACTGAGCCATGTTCCAGGCCAGCCACAGTTGTTGAACGGTAAGACATGAACTGTTCCATAGCTACGGTTCCCAGCACCTCCCACTGTTTCCCACACAAGGTATTCAGTTGCCATCAATCATCCTTTGTATGCTGTATGGGAATAAGATGTTTCTTATATCTTACTTGTGCCCTACTAAAAATGCAAAAATCAAAGAATAAGAAGACTAGTTTCCAAGAAGAAAAATTGGAGCAAACTAATTGAGGAGTAAAAATGAGAAAAAATTCTATACATTTACTTTGCACACCAAGTGTATCTGTTCAGAATGAATGCAAATTAAGATAGCAATAGAAAAGAAATAATAGTAATAAGATCTATGATTAATATACAAAAGAGATATATGGTGGAAAATTTAATAAATTATAAAAAGAAAAAATTCAATAGGCCTTTTAAATTTTAATTCAGTAACTGATGTGACTGAGAAATGCACCTAGATTTAAGTGAAAAAAAATTGTCCAGACATGATGGTAAGTTCATGAAAGAGTTTCACTTGAGTACAGTAGAAATGCTATGTTCTGAACAGAAAAAAACATTTAGAATTGAAAATCTAATTGGAAATACGCTGTTCAGTCTGTTACAGTCACAGCCAAAAACTTACAGGCCTCACTCAGCCATGAAAAGAAACGAACTTGAGTTACTTGTAGTGAGGTGGATGGACCTAGAGTCTGTCATACAGTGAGAAGTAAGTCAGAAAGAGAAAAACAAATACTGTATGCTAACACATACATATGGAATCTAAAAAAAATGGTTCTGATGAACCTAGTGGCAGGGCAGGAATAAAGACGCAGACATAGAGAATGGACTTGAGGACATGGTGGGGTGGGGAGGGGAAGCTGGGACGAAGTGAGAGTAGCATTGACATGTATACACTACCAAATGTAAAATAGATAGCTAGTGGGAAGCAGCCGCATAGCACAGGGCCATCAGCTCGGTGCTTTGTGACCACCTAGAGGGGTGGGATAGGGAGGGTGGGAGGGAGGCTCAAGAGGGAGGGGATATGGGAATATATGTATGCATATGGCTGATTTACTTTGTTGTACAGCAGAAACTAACACAATATTGTGAAGCAATTATACTCCAATAAAGATGTATTTAAAAAAAAAAGAACTTATAGGCCAAGATATAAAGTAAGAATAAGTTAATCTTTTGTAGCCTTATTTTCTTGTAACGGATGAGAGTCCAGACATAAATACTGCTCCCCAATAAGCCGCATGGATTCCAGGCGTTAGGGAGGATCTTTGTGAGTACAGAGCTTTCGGACCTCTTGTGCAAGAAAGCCTGGATATCTGAGAAGTGACTTGGTTTGAAATATTGAGAAAAGTCTTACAGTTTAGCACAGACTAGTCAAAATTAACATATGTGACCACACGCTAGGCTCCTTCCATAGTTGCTCCAAATGCTGGGCTTGTGATCCAGTCCAAGATGTTCAATCCAAAGTGGCAGTGCTTTCCCTAAGAAACAGCTTGGTTAGTCGATTACATCATTCCCCGGGAGATGCTTTGTGCTAAAGCAGGATGTGTCTTGGACATAGAGCATAGAGTTAACTCAGTAAATATCATGCTTTCCTGCGCCGGGCCCACTGGCAGCTGTCTACGGGGACTGCAGAATTCATGTGCAACGTCACTGTTGGCTGTGGACCCTCAGGGGCTTTAGCCTTGGTGTGGTGCCAAGAAGGTGTTTTAAGCTCAAAAGGTAGCATCTTACACGGAAAAATCCGTATTGCCAAGAGCAAACTTGGAATCAAGACTCAGCTTTCTCATAAACTCAACAAATCTATATCACACTTGGGTTTTTGGTCTCTGCTGGGGCATAAAGGTTGTTACACAAATCTGAGATTCAGTTTGTGTATTGTAGCAACATTTCTTTGGGCAACTCATGTAGAATGATATGGCCCATTTTCCTTAGCTCAGCCTGAATGGCAGCCCTCAAACTGCAGGGATGAACGCAGAGACCCAGGAAAGGTTTTCTGATTTCAAGCTTTCTGAATGTGACCTGTCATCATTCAGTTTGCCTCCCTCGTTTGTATGGCAGTGTGCATGAAAGCTAGAGATAGGAGTTGTTGAACCGCCATTCCATTTAGCATAGAAAACCAAAGGATGCTTGAAGATCCCACAGGATAACTTTGGAATACCTGAATTCCACCACTCCACTGGTAGAGGTCCTGTTCTACCAAGAGTATACAGTGTTCAGAAGCAATGCCAAACGCAATGCCTGTTGTGGACAATTTAGGATGGAAAAAAAAATCAGGATTTTGATTCCAAATTAAAGAAGTAATAAATTTCCAATAAACAACTGAATAAAAGATGATTTCTCTTTTTCTACTCGTATTTTTTGACTTTAGACTTTAAAATCGTTATCGTCTGGTTGCAGTATGGCTCAGTAAAGTCAAAGTTCTAATTTGTTCTTTGGCAGGGGCTTACCCACGGGCCCCTTTACGTATTTACCTTCCTGCCTGGCCATGAAGACATCCAAGGTCGTGACCTCTGGCTCAGGGTCCCTGGAGCCAGAAGCCCTGAGGAGCCCCCAGTCTGTGGGTGTTGGTGTTTGGGAAACAATGGCAGAAGGAATGGGTGTGAACCTGGGACCCAAGAGAGCACTCCTACAGTGGCTGGGGGACCTGGGAAGGGGTATGGCTGAGTAGAAGCACCCTGACAAGTGATGAGCTTCCGTGAGCTATGCCTGCCAGCGTCCGACAGCAAGACCTCAGGACAGGGAGCGTGGTCTGGGTGTACATGGCCTTTCCAGGTCTCTCCCCCTGGAGTCTGGAAGCAGACTTTAGGATGGAGCTGCTTTTCTGACAATAAGGGTAAAGGAGTGGCAAACAACTAATTTGAAAAACCAGAGTTATGTCTACACTTGAACCCCTGGCTGATGAAATAGGTTGATTAGGTTATACTTTTTTGAAATAGAAACTTCTAATGTTAGAATAGTTTTAGATTTACAGAAAAGTGGTGAAGACAGTTGTATTAGCTCAGGCTGCCGTGTGATAAAATACTGGCTTAAACAACAGACGTTTATATTCTCAAACTACTGGAGGCTGGAAGTCTGAAATCATGGTGGGGTTCTGGTGAGAGCTCTTTCCCTAGCTTTTATTATTACTTATTAAAAAATTTATTTATTTGTTTGGCTGCATCAGGTCTTACTTGTGGCACACGTGCTCTTCGTTGTGGTGCATGGGCTTCTCTAGTTGCGGCGAGCGGGCTTCTCTCTAGTTGTGGCACACTGGCTCAGTAGCTGCCGCGCATGGGTGGGCTTAGTTGCCCGGCAGCATGTGGGATCTTAGCTCCCTGACCAGGGATTGAACCCAGGTTCCCTGCACTGGAAGGCAGATTCTTTACCACTGGACCACCAGGGAAGTCCCTCCCTAGCTTTCAGAAGGCCACCTTCTTGCTGAGTCCCACAGGGCACAAAACCATAAATTCTTTACTGTGTTTAACTTCGCCTTACATTCACTTTAAAATATTGTATTTAAAGTCATCCTGAAAGATTCAACCTTGCAGAGCTCTGCGTGGAGAATCCCATGTAAAATATGGGTGTGAAGTCAGAAAACCAACCAACCAACCGTGCAAGCAACCAACCACCAGATTAAAGTGGGTTTTGGTCTCTGACGGACTTGAGGTTATAACTTTACAGCTCTACCATTCCTAGAAAGTGCTTCAGTCTCTCAGAGATGAGAGCCCTTAGCATCACGTAGGAAGATATCCTACATCTAGCAAACATCAAAGAATTATTTTCCCTGCCTTCCTTCTTCCTCCTTCCTTCCTTCTTGACGTTCTCCTCCTTTACCTCCCAAAAGAAATAGAATGAAGAACACTTTTCTCTAGACTTTGGAGATAAGATGTGTCTGTGGTCTGTGATGGCTGTGGAAGCCTGGCCCACATCTGTTTTACTCAATTCCCTGCTAATAAAACCACTCCCACTGAAGGCAACTCTGATACACGATTGTCCCAGCACTTGCCTGAATCATAAAAAAGTGCTTTCAGAAGTCTGTTAAGCCATATAGTCAAATTTAACCCCTTTTCCCTTTCTTATTTTATTTTTCCAACTTGGAACCATGCTTACAGAAATAAGAAGTTCTTCTTAGACCCTTTGGTATTCTGCAAAATATGGAGGTTAATACTTACCTGCCAGACGAGATTATGATTATAAGATAATAAATGTAGTACCAAGAACATAGCCTGGCACAGATGGTACTTAAACTTCTTTTTAATAGTCAATAGTGTTTTGGGTAAAAACAAATACAAGTTTGAAAATTTGAAAAATCAACATTAAGTAAACAATATTCTGAATTTGAAACATTCTTGATTGATTTATACATTTGGTTCCTATGCATCTTTTGTTCCACTTGTATTCCTAAGATAGCTCCATAAAGTATCATTTAAAGGCAGGACTCTGTCTTACAGGATTCACTCTATGCTTTGACTCACAGACCGTTATAGCCAGAATCCATGCTTGCATCCCACTGGCTTGGAGGTCCTAGACTCCCAGGTGAGAACGCTTCCATCAAGGGACCTAACAATGGTTCCACTAAACTGGAAGGAGAGACTTCCACATGGCCACTGGGAGGCCCTGATGCCGTGGGACCCACAGCCAAAAGAATTAGTCTCCTGGCTGGAGTTATTGATACTGATTACCAGGGGAAATGGGACACAGAGGATCACTGCTACACAGACTGAGCCTGGGACCTGGGGGATTCTCTGAATGCCTCCTCATACTTCCATGTAAAAACTAATAGTAAAGTTTAACGGAAAACTAGAGAGACCAAAGACAAGGCAGGAGGACACAGACACTTCAGGTGTTAAGACTTCAGCTCCTCTTCCACGTAGAAAATCCAGAGCTGCCAAGGTTCTGGCTGAGGGTAAGAGGGATACGAAATAGTGAAGAAGGAAGCCATAGATGCCAACATGGCTTCATGACAAATTACCAACAAAAGATCATAGGGGCTTTGTATATTCTCTATACGCTTATTATATATAAGTATTTTTTTCTATGTGTTAGCCATCCTTCACTCTCTTCCCCATTTTTATTTTATGTGCAAGGTGTTGGAAATTAATTTTATAATTTATGCAAAAAACCCCAGGTGACTGAATTGGAGGAACGGTTAAAATAGCTGATAATCTATACAATGACTATTGGGACTCTGACTCCTCATTCATGGAAAAGAGTGAGAATTTCTCCACTTCCAAGACACATACCTGTGTCTTGTCAGGAAGAATATAGCGTTGTTTTGTGGTTACACAGGAGTTCAAGTTGTGCGAAGGGTGGGTGTGAAAGCAGAGCAGCCAGAGGGGTGGGCTGTGTCAGCCCCAAGTTCACCTTCACTGCCGGATCTGCAAAGGGAAAGGTGGACCCTTTATGTATTTTCCCTTGCCAGCTGGCACAGTCCTTGTCAGTAGTGGCCTCTGGAAAGACATTGCAGGAGGAAGGGACTCTCCCCCCTGGTTCTAGACTGCCCTCCCGACAGGTTCCTACAGTGGGTGCGGCCTCTCCAGCATCCCAGCTCCCGAAACCTAGGCGATGTTCCCACGTGAGCTGTCTGTGGTGTGGATGGCCGCTCCAGGGCCAGCTCGCGGGTACCGGCAGCCGGCACTTGGCTTGTGGCAGGGCACCTCCGCCAACACACCTGCTCATGAACAGCTTTCCCTGGCTCTCTAGAGGACACTTTCCAGCATGCTCTACAGGGCTGTGTCCCAGCAAGTTCTATTGTTGTGACACTGCAGCCAGCCGTGTGCCCTTCTCTGCCAGCCACTGAGCCTGTCCTGCCGTGTGCCCTGTCCTACAGGTCTGGCAGGGGCGGGGACTCCCTCAGGCGCTGTATCAACCCAGGGACTGGGTGCTCCTTCCATCTGCTACCCCATACCCTCTCGAGGTCTATTCTCTTCTTACTAGCCAATCCCTTGTGACTCCAATCCCCCATTTAACTCAATTCTTTATAGTAAACTTTCCCGGTCTACATTACTGTGTGGTTTCCCTCTCTTGAATGGATTCTAATTGACACAAGACTATAATCTTCGGAGGAGAAGAAATACAAGTTTGAAAATTTAACAAATCAACACGGCATTGAATAAACCACACACTGTTCCCCCTCTTGCAACTTGAAACATCTTCTTCATCGGTTGTGCATTTGGTTCCTGTGTGTCTTTTGTTCTGCTCCTTTTGCTAAAATAGCTCCATAAATGTTATTTAGAGGCAGTGTGTGTGCTTCATCTTCTCCAGCGTCGATCAGCTTAGTGCATCCAATACCTCCCTTTCAGGAAAGCGTTGTAAGCCGAATCCCTCGAGGGCTTGCCAGCCTCAGCTTGGTCAAGCTGGAAACCATCTGCGACTTAGGACAACTTAAAACGGGGATGTGGAGGATGGAATTTTACCAAATCGAATGCGCACATGTTTGTGAATTCCTTGTGTCTTATTCTCTGACCTCAAACTGTAATCTTAAATGAAAAAAAAAAACAAAAAACCCTCCAGGACTTCAAAGGAAAAGTGTTTTTTTAATTTCTCGGTGGAATGGCAGTTAAGAGCAAAGCCCTCGCATCTGTACCGGATATAGATTTGGGAAATTATTTCGACTCGTGATATCAGACCTCTTCAGCCGAAGCAATTAGAACAAGCCAAGTCTGGGCTACACCTCTCCAGGGCACCAGATGGGGTATAACTGTCTGATTTTGATTTCTGGGGGTTGTTTTTCTCTCAGTAAGGCTGGCTTTCCTTTCCCCCATCTGCTAAATAAAATATTATCTGGATCACTGTGGGTTTTTCTTTTTAACTTTTAGAGGGAGCGGTGTTTCTTGTTGAATTCATGTGGCTGAATCGCCCCCAAGTCCCCTCCCGATCAGTGTACGGCCACCTTCCACATCTGCACATGCAGATCAGAAGCCAGAAAACATTTATGCGTGTGTCCTACGTCTATTCACGAAGCCTTGTAGATGGAACACGTGTAACTAGGGAACGAACTGAAATGAAAGGAGACGTAGTCTTCACGGGTGAAGGCCATAAAGCTGCACAACCATGGGCTTCTCTGGAGTGTTGTCGTTCTTCCGGATGAGTCCGGGATTTTTCTGGAAAGAAGAGGGTGTGGAGTGTAAGGAGGGAAATGTGAATTTCCCCCATGGTTAACTCACTGTGTGACCTCGGGCAGCTGCCTCCCTGCTCTGGGCCGTGCCCACACTGGCAATGAGAAGGGTTGGGATTCCTTAGAGCTCAGGAATGTTATTACCTGAAGTTTCCTTCTAAATTCCTCATAAAGAACCCCACCCTGGAGAGACTGTGGCAGCATTGAGCCACGGATTCCCCTGCCAAGTGTCTGCATAGCCATGTGATGTGAGAAAGACCACATCCACCTACTCCAGCCATTAGGATGAAGATGACCAAGTTTGTGAAAGGATGTTCCACAGATGTAAGTCCCACAAGATGGTCTAAAAAAAAAAAAGGTGGGAGTGTGTGCGTGTGATCAAGGCTTTGGAAGTTAAATTGGCAGAAGGCTCCAAGCAGGACAGGGTCGGAGAAGGAGGGAAATGGGCGCTCATGTGCGAGCCCACCGTGGGCTGCGAGGGAAGAGGGGGGAGGGGAGGGCTCTGTGATTCCTGCGTGGTCAGGCACGGTGCGCTTGGGACTTGGAGCATTTGCCGGGGATCCTGCTGTGCCTCATTCCCTGCACCCCAAGTGGACATCTCAGGAGCGTTCCAACTTTGTTAGGAGATGGGGAGACCCCAGTCCCTGGTGAACCCCACACAGTCTAGCTGGATCCTGCCATTTTCCAAAGAAGATACGGGTTACATCACAAGGTGGTTGGGGAGATTTGTCCCCAGTCCCCAGTCGTGTTGAGAGAGGCTGCCCCTCCACCCGCCCCTCTCTGTGTTCCTGCTCCCATTTGCTTTGCCTCTGGTCACCCCTTCTACAAGCTCTAGACCCTAGTGAATGGGAAACACCAATGGGACCAGGAGATGTGTGGGCCTGTGGGCGTGGTTTGGTTCCTTTCAACATAGTTTCTTGAGCATCTACCACAGGGCAGGCTCTGTGCTTGTGCTTCATGCTTGCTGGCTGTGTGATCGAGGGTGATCTATTTGCCTTCTTGAATCTTAGCTTTATCTTTTATAAAATGGATATGATACTAACTTCCTCTATAGTGTTGTAAATATTAAATGAAGCCATGCATATGGGGCTGAATGGATGACTTTATAACATATAATCACACTTGAACATTTATCTATCAGTTTCACCACTGTTTACTGGACCTAATACTATTCACACACTGGAGACACAGCAGTGAAAAAGGAGGACACGATACCCACCGCCCGAAAACCTTACATTCTAGTGACACAAGTCACAAAGCAAAGATAGCCAAGTTCCATGAATGACTGTATGACTTTGAATGATTTTGTAGAGGCAACACTTTTGCAACCGGTCTAGGACCAAAATTCAGGATACTGGGATGCTCGAACCCTCAGTATGCATTTGTGACCATACGGGCTCCTCTCCTGATAAAGAGATTACCATGTTTACCTCACTGAGTCGTTAAGGATGGAGCTGAGAATATTTTAGGTGGAAAAACTTTCTGAACTCCTTGGTGAGCACATTACTCACAATGATATTTTATCACACAAGAATCTGCTGTTTTTAAATATTTGAACATTTAGAAACACCAATCAATCATTTAAGTTCGACTTAGACTCAAACTAAATGTGAGGTTTTTCTTTTACTTTCTGGTGCTCCTGGTGCAATGAATAGTTTTGGATGTGAAAGGAAAAGGCATCACTGCACAGTTAACAAAAGAGGCTCGAGGGCCAAAATACCTAAGTGACTTGTCAGCATCCTGTAAATGTTAGTGGCCAGTTTCTTCCACTCCTGTCTGAGACTGTCCGGGGCCCTGACAATCTTCAGGACTCCAGGACAACTTAATATATGGGTTCAATTAAAAAAAGGAGACTCAAGAATGCAACTGGTTTGGAATTTCTTTGGAAGAAAAAAACCAACAAGTCGTGTCTGGTTTGTACCTTTGAACCAAAAGCTAGTTTCTGGCTTCAGTGATTCTTGGGAATATTTTTGTAAAAATGACGTGGCAATTTCCACTTAAACACATAATATTTATATATTATTAATCACTAACCAACTCATGACATTTGGGTTAAAAAGAGTAATGAATGTAATGGTGAATACCTTGGAAACAAACAAACAAGACATCCATTAAAAAGAAAAAACTAAATAGAGATAACAGAATCAATTGTTTCCAGTACATTTTGTTCTTTAGAAGCAGAATGCTTGATATTTGGTTAATAACAATCAACGAATTATTCAAATTACTATTTAAGATGATATATTTCTAAGATTATCTCTCATCGGATTGCGTCTGTCTTTGGTGTGAATTTCCAGTGTAGTAAGCTTGAGGATTATTTACTTTCTTCTAATGGTTTGTTCCCAGTTAACATTTTAGTAATGTCTGTAGGTGTCCCTTCCTAGAAGAATGTCCATGTATATATTTTTTCTTAAACTATTTTGTCATCCCAATTTGCAGTTGGGGAAAATAAAGGAATTTGAATTATTATTTCTAATTCTGTTGCTTAAGTTTTAGTTTGCTCATAATTTAAATAATGATTTAGACAAACAATATAATTCCATGATGAAACTGGTCCAGAGAATGGGGGTGAGAATTAGTTTAGCCAGCAACTGTGGATTGCTTAACAAGTAGCAAACATGTTATATACACTCTCATGAGATTGTCACAACAACCCCATGACATGGACTCCCAGTCTTTCTCAGTTTACTGTGCCCTTAGCATCTCAGTAGATTTTCCCAGTGTCCCTAGAACAAAAGAAATACCAAATAGTTTTCAGCAGTTAGGTCTAACCAACCCAAGAGTCGCAGTATTGTGATAGACGCCTATCAAGGTAGTCTGTCAAGAGTCCACACTATATCTAATAGACATCTCCACCATCCTCAAAGACTGAAAGTGCCCATTGGTGCCTTTGTGAGTTTACTGCGGTATCCTGGGGTGCCTTGGCATGTAATTTGGGAACCATGGCCTCGTGAGGTTAAGTCCTATTGATACCTCAGTTTTACAGATGGGAAAGCTGAGTTTGAGAGAGGTTAGGTACTTAGCCAAGACTGCACAACTGGGAAGAAGAGTGTCGAATCTCAGACAGTTGATTCCAGAATGCACACTTTTAGCCCCTATGCCCACCTCCCAATTTCTTCTATGGGAAGAACTTCAGCCTTCCAAAGCCCAAATGGCATAAGGAAAAAGAGAGTTCGGGGTGGATGTCAAGGGCATCTGAGACAAAAGGATGATTTGGAACCCATTCATTCATTTATCTTTTTTTCCCATTCATTTATTCACTTTGGTTATTTGAAAAGCGTGTGTGGCTGGTCTCTGAGCTGTGGGCCTTGGAACTCACAGTCCCATGGGAGGGAGGGAGAGGACAGAGCCATGTGAGTCGGTGCCAGGCTGGCGGGAGGTGGGGGGCAGGCAGGGTTGTGAGCAGCAGGGACAGAACTCGTACAGCGCATCGCCAGAGAAGAACGGAACAGCTTCTGGAAACTGGCAGAGCCCTGCCAGGCTATCCTTATATTTCATTACCAAATGGCCTCTGCACTGCTGACTCAGTTCCATCACCTGACCCTCATCAAATGCCATAGTTACGCATCTGTTCAGTGCAAACGCGCCTGATAAACAGTCTCTAAGATGAATGTTTGATGGTGGTGAAATTCACACTTGGCGCCATGTGAAATTTGGTACCTTAGCATTTAGGTACCTTAGCAACTTTGACTTTGCCTGTGTGTTTTTCCTTTTGAAACCAGTAAGTCATGAACGACTCCACCCTTTAATCAAATAATGCATGACTTTTCCTTATTGCCAGGTCATTTTTTCCTCTGGGGAGGTCATATTTCACAAACGCAGCAATTTGACAAGCATTTCTTAAGCACCCGTGTGAAAGAGGGCTCAGAGCAGTCACTTCTCCACCCAGGGCTCAGGCTGCTGGGGGAGAGCCAAGGGGACCTGCAAGTACAGGGTCCATGACCCAGGCTGGAGTGGGGAGGGGGGGGCCTGTGCGGAGGCTTTAGGAATAAACAGAGTGGGGAGCAGAAGGGCGGCAGGATCCAGCCAGAGGGAACACCAAGTGCAAGACTGGGTGCCTGAGATGAGGGGACATCAAGTGACCATGGCCACTGGGAATGGCTGGCCTTGAGGAGGCAGGTGACAGCTTTTGGAGAAGAGGCGGAGACGGGCAGGGATTTGATGATCAGGAGGTGGGTTATCTTGCTGGGCAGCTGGCATTTTCTTGAAGCCACTAATGGATTTTAAGCAGACAAGAGTGATAACCTCGGCAATCTGGCCCATCAAAGAGCCACAGACATGCAAAGCCAGATCTTAATATATATCATACCATTTAAAGTACATTTACAGGGACATCCCTGGATGTCCAGTGGTTAAGACTGAGCTCCCAATGCAGGGGGCACGGGTTTGATCCCTGGTCGGGGAATAAAATCCCCCATGCCATGTGGCCCAGCCAAAAAATAATAATAAAATAAAATAAAATACATGTTTACAGCCCTTACTATTTTCCATCATCATCCAACAAAGATTGATGAACACCATGATTGCCCTTGTCGGGGACCTCTAAGGGTGACTCCCTTCTGGTCAGGAGGGCTCGAGGGCCACTAACAGTAATCAGAAGAGCCCTGTTTTCTTCCTCATGTGCTGCTCTCCCCTCAACTCCTCTTTGACCTCATTTCAAAGTAGAAAAAAAGAAAAGTAAACCACCTCAGGATGTTGGTGACTTTTATGAAAATCCCTTATGATTTTTGCCCCAACTGAAGAGAGCTTCCATTTACTTCAATTGATGGGGACTGGTTCCCCAAGTCACTGTTTCATGAAGACTCCATGGCCCTGTCCTTTGGCTTTAAAAAAAAAACCTGTCTGCTGTATGTCTTCTAAAATATTTAACAGGGCATAAGAATGTTTTTTCTTTCTCCTAAGAAGGGAACAAAGTGCTTTCTTCACATTGCCAGACTCAGGCAGAATCTGACACAGGCTTCTCTGCCTTCTTTCCTTGACCTTTTCACATTAAATATGCATTTAAGTTTCCTCTATTTTTTTCATGGCTTAATAACTATTTTCTTTTTGTCACAAAATGAAGCTTTTTTTTGTATGATGTACCAATACATGCACCTTTTCTAGTATCAGAATTCTTTTGGCTTTTCTATGTAGACCATCATACCATCTATGAATAAAGATATCTTTATTTCCTTTCCAATTGAATGCCTTTTATTTCTTTTCCTGTCTTATTGCACTGACTGGGTCCTCTAGTATGATCTTGACTATCTAGAACCCTTGCAATATGGCCATATGGGGCCATATGAGGAAGGCTTGATAGAAAATTTACAGTATATATTTGTGGCCGTGATGCAGGGTCTTTACATAGGACACCAGCCTCCCCTTCAATTAAGTGGCTTCATTATAAGAACTGGGTGAGATCCAGTTATAAGATAAATAAGTACCAGGGGTGTACTGTACAACATGATGATTACAAGTAACACTGCTGTATGAAACATAGGAAAGTTGTTAAGAGAGTACATCCTGAGCTCTCATCACAAGGAGAAATTTTTTTCTTTTCTCTTTATTGTATCTATATGAAATGATGGATGTTAACTAACCCTACTGTGGTAATCATTTCACAATATATATAAATCAAACCATCATGCTGTACACCTCAAACTTATACAGTGATGTGTGTCAATTATTTCTCAATAAACCTGGAAAAAACAAGAACTGAGTGAGGTGCCAGGGCTCCCTACTAGGTGACTCAGTTATATTTCTGCTCACTGGACTCAGAATATATCTAGTTGTATATAGAAAGTGACACTTTAGTAGGCTTCACATCTATTTCATCCATAGGACACACAGTAAATTAGCCATCACTGTGATTTCCTGCAGTATAAAACTTATCACCACACTGACCTCACAGCCCCCGTTGATCTTGATGGTTAAGTGCTGCCATCTGGCCTCAGTCACACTGGACCATCATTCCTATTGAAATCAGGCCAGGGAGTCTATTTCAACAGCAGATCTCTCCTTTCATCCTCACTTACTGAGGATGCTATGACAAAGATCTTCAAGGATGCTCGTTCTCAATTCCTTATTTAGTGTCCTTTGGGACCACCTGAAGATACAGTCAAGATGAAGGTGAGTGGGCTGCCCATAATAAAACCTACTTTTTAATCCTCATCTCCCTCAGCATTTGGATTCCTTTCTCCACACAATGCTGAGGAAGTTCTGACACCCCGACCTCGTTGAATGTAGGTCCCCACTAAATCCAAGTTTCAGTCAATGAAAAATGCCAGCTAGTAAAGCCATTCCAGCTGTGAAAACTAGAACATTAAATCCTGAATCTTATGCAAGTGTTCCCACATTGGCACATTCAATCCAATCCAGTTATATTTCATCCTCCTTGGTCTGACATCCTTAAAATCTTTTTCTTAGGTTCCTGCATATACAAGTCATTGCAGTGCTTTTGGCACATAAGCCATTCCTTCTCCTGAAGACCTAGGGATTGTCTTTTGTGTCATGATCGGTCTGACTTGTAGGAGTAGAGGCAATGAGAGGTAGTGAGGATGGTCTTGAGGAGCACAGTCATTCAGACAACGGCCCCAAGCATTGTTCTTTAAACAAGGGAAGGGTACCTCCTCAGACCTGGAGAAAGGTCTAATTCTTCTGGGAAGGGGAACTCTTTGGAGCTTCAAGGTTTTCAGATTATTCTGTCTACCCAATATTCCCATCCCATGTCTCAATGCCCCACTTATTCCAAATAAGTGTCTTTTTCTTAACATAGGAGTCTGGTCAAAGTTGCATTGGGAGGGACAATATAAGGGTGGGTGAGTGGGAGGTGGAAGGATGGGGACCCTCATCTGTTCTCACGATGCATGGTGTAGAGAATGAGGACAGGACGTCATGTTCCAGAGAAGGAGCTGAATGAAGGAGACAGAATCAGTGGTCAAACAAGAAGGTAGACAATGGGAAGGTGGTAGTAAGGCATGAGGAAATGTGAACAGGAGGTAACTGGGAGTGACCAATGGGGATGCTCTGTCTGGATATGTTCTGATGATGTAGTGCATGTGCCTCTGGCTCTTTATATCCTCTCTCCACCTTCCAACTCTACTGAAGATTGAAGGAGAAGATCTAATCCTCACTACATCTTTTTTATGCTTGGGCAGAAGTGTGTGCTCATCTTCTTGGACTTAGGGGTGTAGACTTCCACCTTTTTACCTAGATCATTATAGCCTCTGAGATGTTGGGCAACTTTGGTCTCATCAAGTCTGCTGCCTACCTGAACTAAAATCCTATAGTCTGGGGAGCCAGGGCAGACAATGGGGGTCTTGGACCCCAGGATGCAGTATATGGACTGAGCTCATAGCTGATGTATGGGTCACATTAGCTAGAATATACAGGCGGGGGCAACAAGGGTTGGAGCTGAACCGCCTCTCACATTGTTGCTTCCAGAAACCGTCTTGTGGAATTTGTGCTTCCCAGCCTTGTAACATCGGGCTCTTCTAGACCACAGGCCCTGATTTTCAGGCAAGAAACTTCCTCCAGGGACACAGAGTTCACTGATTCAGAAGCTCTGAGTACAGCTTGTTCATTTTGGACTAGTCATGCCAGTGAATCAGCAGGTGAGTACGGAAGGATAATTGACTCTTTTTGTCAACAGGAGCTTGGGTTGCTCCTGGAGGATAAGAATCTCTGGAGCCCACAGGATGCACTGGAACATCTCCCAGTGCTTTTAGGCCAGTGATGTGAGTAACAGACAATGGCAGCAATCATGACCTGATGGAGGCAAGGGAGCCGAGCCTCACACCCTTCAGGGGAGAAGATCTAGGTCATCTGACCAGGCCATCAACATAGACCAGACAAAGTGTTAGCCAAAGGTGAGTGAGGTCTGGAAAGGATGACGAAGTTAGGAGGTGATGAATGCTGATGAATGTCTCTAGATCAATTGACACAGTGGGGCTGTAACTTGTTTCACTAACTGTGTATGTTAAGTCTTGAAGACTCAAGCTTGGTTGGGTTGGATGTAAAGGGCAGGAGTGGATATTTGAGGAGTGCAAGGGATTTATGTAACAGACATCTCGTGGGCTCCTCCCACACCTTCTTGGCCTCACCTAGATTCCAGCTGTGACTATGGTGTGAAGCTCTGTGGGGGCTTCCACTCATATTTTGCAGACACCTCTGGCTTCAAGCATGAGCCCACATACTTCACTCTCTGCCTTGGAGCTCCTTCAGTGCTGTGGATGTGGCTGGTCCCCACATGGCACACATATAAGAGCAGCCTAGAAGTGTGGGTGTAGTCATGTCCTTGGGGGCACCCAATGTGGCAGGGGGGCTGATAAATAAGTGCTTTCCCTTTTGATCCTGGCTGTGGTGGGTGTTCGGGCAATTCTAAGAGGCATTCTGTGCGCTAAGGTCCTGGGTGGGATTGAGCACCAGCTGCCACAGCAGTGACTCATATAAAGACCCATGGACTTTATTTTTCTTCCTGCCTTCTCTCTCCTTGATCCTTCACTTATATTCTCTGAGATCACATCTCAAGTAGAATTCCTGTGCATAAGTCCTTAGGTGAAACTCTGCTTTCAGGGCAGTGAGTTGGAGAGGAAGTTAGGCTGGTCATTCTCTTTCCTAGAGATGGGCTGACAGGTCCAAAAGGCCAACCATGTGATGGGGCCAGATGGGACAGTAGCAGGGGGGCGGCCGAGGTTGCATTGTGGGTGGTCACTGTGAGAGCAGTCTCAGGAAACCCTTGCTCACTTTTATCCCCTCTGTCCTCCTGGCACGGTTTCACTACTGTCCCTCTCTCTCCTGAGCTCTAGGACCACACTGAAACATCCATTTAGGCACATTGATGGCCAAACTGAAAGAGTTCTCTTCCAAACTCATCTCTCCCCATGAGTCTCCATTGCTGCTACTGCTGCTGTCACATTTTTTCAGCCTCATGACGTTGAAAGTCCTTGATGACTCCTCTGACTTCCCCTCAATCAATGATCAGTTCCAATTCTTAAAGGTCTCTGCAAATCACCTCCCTTTAGCCCCGCTTGCCCCTGTCCCCGTGCAGACCCTCCTCATCTTTCTTGGTGTTTAATAATTATTTCAGAACCAGTGTGTCTGCCTGTAGTATCCACTCTGTCCCTCACTTTTCACAACACTCTTTATTATTACCAATATTTTTGTTCTAAAACATTGCATTCATCCATTCCACAAGTATTTATTGATTTCCCATCTTTCAGAAGCAGTGAAAAGAGACCAAATCTAAACTCCTTGGCTTGGAATGTTCACAAGCTGACTCAGAATTGTTCCTTTGGCATCATTTCCGAACTTCACATTGTACACCACAACTACGTGGTGACAACGGGACCTTCTCAGCCCGCTCTTTAATTCAGATCATTAACCCTTAGTGAGAGAAGAAAGATGTTTTCTGAACCAGTGCTGTTCTTAGATAAGAACAAAGGGCTTCGGTCGCAGCCAAACTTGATAGCCACGGAAAAAAAAAAAAATAAAGTAACTTTGGCTAGGATAGACGGTAGAGATTTAAACCAGAGTATCTGTACAGGGAAAGCTGAGCAAGATGTCCTCTGGCTTTCTAGAAGAGTCTGACTGATGTTGCCCTGTGGCAGGCAGGCAGGCAGCCTTCCTCATCGTGATGGCTCTGGTCTGTCAAAACCCTCAGTCAAGGAGTCAGAGTGAAGACTCACATCTTGATTTTCACTTGATCTGTTCACTTCTGTAGGGTTTGGACCCTGGACCATCCTGCAGTCTGCCCAGCTTCTTGCTCTAGCATCTAGTTGGCTCTCCTAGTGTCCAGACTCTGGCCACACTGAGTCCTGACTATACTCCTCATTTGGATGAGACTTTGGTCCTTTGCTCATGCTCCCTGAGTGCCTGGTCACACAACCTTCTCACTGTTCTTGTTCCTGAGTTTCCCAGCTTATAGGATGAGAGCCCAGATAAGCCCACCCTACAATGGGGCCAGAAAAGACAATCTTGGGGTCAAATAGGAAATCGATGGTGGCACCAGTGAGAGGAGAAGCATCTTCCCTGCTGAGACAGCACGTGTAGAGGAAGAGCTGTAGGAAGCTGAGGGCTGGTGGACAGGAGCCTCCGGGAGGAGACAGCAACATCATGAGTGAAGAGTTGAGAAGAGCCAAGACTTGAGGAGACTCAAGAGCAGATGTCATGGCCAAGGTCAGAGCTGGAAGTGATGTGGATCTTGACCAGGACAGTTTATGATACCTGATTGTCAAATGATCTAGGTGTTACCCACGAGACTGCAGCATTGCTGGAGCAGACAGAGCAACCAATGGGGGGCAAGAAGCTTGAGTTTTGTGGTGACCTTGTTAGCAATGAATCAAGCAACTTCCCTCCCCCAGACACTAGGTCCTCTGGGGTCCTGTGGTCAGCAACTGTTGCTTGGCCATCTACTTTGGGACTTGCCTTTGTGGGCACCACTTCTTCCACATAGGACTCCATTCGTCTCAGTGTGCCCACCCAGGCGAGAATGTCAGTGATCTCCTGCCCCCTGGATGTTTGGAACTTCCCGATTCCCCTTCTAAGCCTGCTTTTCCAGGGGTTTTTTTTTTTTTTTTTCTAATTCTGTTAGCCACCCCATATTCATCTAATACATTTCTTTGGGATTGAGGTAGAGTCAATTTCTGTTGCTTGGAGCCAAAGGATCCAAAGTGACGCAGATCTGCCTCTGATTCTCTGTGATTTTAAGTGTCAAGCTGTCATGAGTTTGAAGGGGAGACTGTGCCTCAGAGAGGCTCTTCACCTGGGAGATGCTCTTAGAGGTGGAGATCTGGTCTGGCTGCACTCTGCCTTCACACGTGTTCCATCCCAAGCTGCACCCAGGTGTCTGCTAGTTCACTCATGCTTTGGTGGCTTTTTTTGAGAACGCTGTGGTCTTTAAAGCAGTGGTTTAGGTGCTCTAAATTCAGTGGTGGTACCTCTGGGGTATTTGGGGAGAGGAGCTGAGGGACTGACTGGGTTCCATGCCTCTCTGCCACTTAATCAGACTTGCTCCTCCATTATCTGTTTCATATATTTTCTGTATAAAGTTTATTTGAAACATTGCATTTCCTTACTAAAAATAAAGATTAAAGGTCACTGCTTTGATGGACTCAACTCTTGAGAGTTTTCCAAGATGGAAACTCACTGAAAATCTGGTCCTGCTTTGTCATGATCGCTGGCTCTCCCAGCCAATGAGTCTCCACTGGCAAAATGCACGTAGGCATGGAAGCTATTTTCTAAAGAATCTGAGCTAAAAGCTCAACTGTACTGACTCTATCACCATGTGTTTATGCATGACTCAACTAATGGATAAAGTTAATGGAGTTAAGAAGTCTGCAAGACTATTGCCAATGATGCCAGTGAAAAGGAATCCATTCTAGAAGGACACTCAGAGCAAGCTTGAGCCCCATCCCCAATGCTGCTGCGTGCTGCGCATGACCCGGGACAGCTCAGTTGTACCGACTGCCCATTCTCCCACCTATGGCAGCAGCAGCATGGGCTGCCCTAGTCATGGTGGCTGCAGCAGAAAGGCACAAAAGTGAGCATTAGTTCTGGAACGGCCAAGGTGAGGCTTGGGCAGAGACAGATGGTGAGCAGGCATTTCAGGCATGTTGAGGCTAAGATGACAGAGCATCTCAGTGCACAATTAGAGGAAGGAGGGGAGTGGAGAGCCTGATCTGGAATTGTTGATGCAAGTGATGGATGAGATGAGAACAGGTGAGCCATTTAGGACCAACAGACTAAAAGAGTGAGAGGGAATAGTAAACCTAATTTTCAAGAGTGGATAGTTTTAAGATGGTGATTTTGGCATAGTGGGAGAGTGGTTCCTGATTAGTATCCGAGGACACTACAAATGACAGATACCAATTTCAATTATATACTGGTGCCAGGCACTGTATTTGGCACGTTACATCCATTATCTTACTTAATTCTTGCAAAAAATAACAAAGACCAGATGCACAAAATATAGGTGGTGTTAGCCCCATCTACTGATTTGTTTATTTTAAAAAGGACCTGGAAATATTCAGTGACTTGCCCAAGGTTACCTTGCTAGTAAGTGGCAGATAGAGTTTGAATTCTGATCTTGCTGGTAAAAGGATCTTATATTTTTACCTATGTGAAGATGAAAAATGTAGAATTATATAATATAATGAACTGTCTTGACATATTCTCAAATTAACAAAAACTTCTCATCTAAAGAAGATTACAAATAGGAAAACATACTAGGCAAAAAAGTAGAGTTTTCACACAAATTCTGGACAGGATATGTGGAATCTTTTGACAAATTTTATTCTTCTTATAATTAACTTCCAACCAATTGAAAAACTCCAAACCCTTCCCCATTTTAACCATAAAAAATGAATTTTTTGTATATCTGAACACCTCTTAAATCTTTTAGCTTCTCTCCATCCCCACCTGCTACCATTCTAGTGGGTATCACCATTTTCATCTTCTGCTTAGATCAGTTAAATCACCTTCCAATTGGTCTTCCTGCATGCACTCTTGAATGACGATAATTCTACTCAAAACCCTTCAGTGATTTCCCATTGCTCATAGGACAAATTCTCAAGGCTCTTCACAGAAAGGGTTCTGGTTTCCTTCATCAACCTGTTTTTCTCCACGCTGTTCTCCAGCCTCTCTGCTTTCTCCACTCAGCCACTCACTCACCTCTACTGGGCTTCTTTTAGCTCTTTAAACATGCCATGCCCTCTGTTGCCTCCATTCCTTTGAACCTGATGTCTCACTGCTCAATATACTCCCTCTTCTCCTGCCTCCTCCCAGGAACAGTGCTATTCATCCTTCATGTCTTGGTGGAGAAGTCCTTTTCTTAGAGAGAATCCCTCCTTATTCCCCTAGATTAGGGTGTTACAGAATCTGAAAGCACACCATGCTTCTCCTTGTGTTGCAGTTACACGTGTAATAATTTGTTTGATGATGTTCCCAGTTTCTGTAAGCCTACCACAGTGCTTTGCACACAGTAGGAGCTTCATAAATATTTGTGGAAGGAATGAACACGTGACGGTCAGAACACTTCATTGATCTGTCTTAGCCTGAGTTCCTCAGGAAAGGGATCCTGAGACAAATATTTATGTATTAGTGTTTTCATTGGGAAGGGATCCTAAGAGCAAAACTAAGGGATAGAGAAAGTGTTTCAGCAAAGAAGACAGAACAAATGCAAGCAGTGTTGTTCAGTTGATCACTGCTATGGGAGATTGGTGTTTAATGCTATGAAACCTTCCGAGAAGCCACACAAAATTGAGTAGGACTCACTATCAGTGTGTGGAGTAGGATGGAAGGAAGCATTTATTCACTGGATCCCATCTCACTGTTCAAAGGTTTTTCCAATGGGGCATTACCTACCTATAGACTTAGTTTTTGTGTCCCTTCCAAAATTCACATGTTAAATCCTAACCTCCAAGGTGATGGTATTAAGAGGTGGGGCCTACAGGGGGTGGAGCGCTCATGAACGGGATCAGTGGCCTTATGAAAGAAAGCCAGAGAGTTCCCTCACCCCTTCCACCATGTGAAGACACAGCACAAAGACAGCCATCTATGAACCAGAAAGCTCTCTCCAGACGCCAAATCTACCAGTGCCTTGATCTTGGACTTCCCAGCCTACAGAACAGTGAGATATAAATGTTTTTTTATAAGCCTCGCAGTCTATGGTACGTTGTGATAGCAGCCTGAATGGACTAAGACAAGTACCCTGTACTTCTGGGCTGTGCATGCATTGGCACCAAGCAGCTTTCTGTGGCATCCCATGCCCTGGTTTTATCAGAAGCCACGAGATGTGTGGTGTAGGCCCGGGGCAAGGCACTGCCAGGCTGTACCTGGATGAAACTGATCAGGGCCTATGCGTTGTGCACACAGAGCTGTTGTCACTGTGGTGCCTGGAGCAAAGGAAGGTTGCCTACGTTACATCTGAGAGTCCATTTGGGTCTCTCATATCTGACCATACTGTACATTATATCTGGTTCCAATTCTAAAAAGGTTATCTCGCTGATTATTAGAACAAGATATTCTCACTCCTTTTTGGAGAAGGGGAGATCTAGTGGGATCTGTAAGAGTTTCCTTCAATGTGGTGGTCAGACCCAATCCCTGAAGATTTAAAAAAGAAGGTTAGTGAAACAATGTACAATCACTGAAACTGCGTATCGGTAAGCCACAGTTGATATTCACCTCTCCTTTTTCCATCACTCAGTCTATATTTTCCTCCCCCTACAGAAGCACTCTGTGGGTCTGGGCTCCTTGCCTGGTGCAGGGGAATTAAGCCTGCATCCCCGTTAGCAGACTTGCACTTGTCCAGTGATAGTGCTTGCAGTTTCCTCTTGCAGTTATCTCTAGGGAATCCTGGAAGCACCTGAGCATACCTCCTCCATTCCAGAAACATCCCTCCCTGTCTCCATTGTGTAGAACAGTGATTCTCAAAGTGGTTTGCCGACTTCTGGGGGGGTCCCCCAAGAACCTTTCAGGATTCTGTAAGGTCAAATCTATTTTCCAAATAACACTAGGAAAGTATCCTGTGTCAGAGGATTACAAGTAACTCGTGTAGATACTTTGCCCTCGAAGAGGCGGAGTGTGACTCCCTGCTCCTTAAGTGTGGGATACACAAAGCAACCTCATTCCAAAGAGAGCAGTGTGGGAAGGGGGAAAGAGAGTTACCGCACAGTGGAAAAATCTGAGAAAGATTACTTCACTCAGGTGATCAAGGTCAACATCAACAGTGATGTCATATTGATAATATGTACCCTAGATAAGATATGATAAGAATGATATTTTATTTATGTGATCTTCCTCCCCCAAAATCCATGAACCCACTCTAATCAAGAGAACACATCAGACCCATCCCAATTAAGGGACATTCCACAAAATATCTGATCAATATTCTGCAAAACTGTTAAAGTCATCAAAACCAAGTAAAGTCTGAGAAACTGTTACTGTCAAGCCTAAGGTTGCATGAGAACTAAATGTAATGAGGTATTTCTGGACAAACAAAACAAAACAAAACAAATTAGGTAAGAACTAGGAAAATCTGTATATAGACTGGACTTTAGTTGGTAATAATATCTCAGTACTGCTTTTCAGTTGACACGAATGTACCATGCTAATGCAAGATGTTAATAATAAGGGAGAATGGGTGTGGGGTTCTTGAGAACACTCTGTACTATCTCTGCAATGTTCCTGTAAATCTAAAAGTATTCTAAAATAAAAATCTTATTTAAAAAAACCCACCAAAACATTTTTTGTTTTTTCCACTGTGCTGACATTTTCCCTGATGTGCAAAAACAATGGTGCCAACATCTGGGCAGGAATCTAGGTGGTGACATTAAACTCTATCAGTGGACCTTGTGTTTTCCATTGCCACAGCAGTACAAATTAGTGATTTTATTAAATCTTGACCCTTGCGTACTTTTCCTTTGAATATTCTGAGTGACAAAATGAGAAGTACACACAAAGCACCAAAATATAAGGGTAGGTTACATTGAAGAAGAGCTCTTGTGTGATTGAGGTGTGACCTGAACTAATCTCTTTTTTTCATGGAACACCATTTTTACTTGAAAGAATAACTGACAAATTATAGTTATTCAGATGTAGGGATTTGGCAAACTGTTGCTCAAAAATGAATGAAGTGAGCCTGTCGCTTGAAGGAAAAAAAGTTGACAGTCTTTGTGGCCAATGATAAAATTCAAATTTTCAAGCACAAATTAGAATTTTATACGATGGTCATTAACTCAAATGGTACCCTGGAGTCCTGAATCTTTGCTGATTGGCACATTTACTTGTAGAAATTATTTTGAAGTTCTTAATTTTCCATGGTTTTCTAACAAATGCATATCATATTTTTAATATCTGAATGCATTTTTAAAACTACAATTTGCCTACGGAGTATTTTCTCTTCCTACTCTCCAAGTTTGTGTCTCTTTACGTAGGTTTGGTGAATGCTGATAATAATTCCATCGTAGGGCAGAGTGAAGGGACAGTAGCTGTTCCAATAGTCCTGGGGATGAGAATATCGTCCAAGTCCTTACCCACCCAAGGGAACTTTGATTGCCTACATAGGAGACTGTTGTAAATGGACTCAGTGATCTGTGGAAAGATGAGGGATTTCCTAAGCAAAGCCTAAATGCGGAGTCTTGTGAAACTGATATATTGAGGGGACACTTTCATCAGAAATGGAGTGAGGACAGCAGAGTGAGGGGGTGGAGGAATCTGCTGAGCAAGCAAGTGGCCTTGGCTGGAGCCTAGCCTCTGCCCGATCCCACGGGGAGCTCTGGAGTGTGAATCTCACCACAGAGTTGGTCCCATTTTGGGGCAAGGGTTTGGCCTTTTGTACTACTCAGGGATTGGCCCCTGACTGCCTTGTATGTGGATGTGAACTTCTGGGATAGAAAGTTGTCATTGTCCCAAGGGTAATTCTTTGGGAAAGGGCAGCTGAGTCCTCAGCAGCCAAAGCTCACAGCAGCTGGAGACCAGCACGCCAGCTCAGAGATGCCGCCAGGATACAGAGGGTGTCCACTGCAAGGTTTCAGTGGCCGCTGTTTGCTCTGAATCAAAGGCCACAGTCCCAGATGTCAGAAAGACTGGGGTGACTGACGGCACACCAGACCAATATGCACATTCTTCCTGGAAGGATTCCCTTCCAGTTAAGGCCAGTTGAGGCCCTGGCCACAATTCAAGAATGAGTTGGATCTTGGAGCTTGTCATGAGAGCAACCCTTGGGACCACAAGTTCCTTTTGACCCTCACCACCCTGAGGTCATCCTGGAAAAGTGCACGTGCATAAGTGTGAGCACGTGTGTGTCTGCGTGCACAGAATGCAGATGCACATGTGAACAATGTGTACAGCACACAAAGGGATGGCTTTTAGGTCAATTCAAAATGTTCATAGGACTGTATGGGGGCTCTACTGTTCTATTCTGGCTGGTGAGATGTGGTCATGTGTCTCACTGCAGAACACAATTACTGGTTTTTATATTGTTGTATACTTTGGACCTACGAGAAAAGACCACGAAGGCTAACAGCAGAACCAGAGGATAAATAGAACCGAGGAGGACAAATCCCCTAACAGAATTCCCTAGATGTAAGGTAATCTTGAAGGAGGGACATTTTAGGTGGGAGCCATGGGAAAGGCAAGGAATTTTTCTGCTTGGTTATCTGAACCTAGGAAAGCATTTCTCCAGAGTGTGTTGGTGTTATCAACTTGTAGGTGGTTTGCATTCAAACACAGAGATCCACCTTGCAGCTGCTTTGCATTCTGTTAGGTAAGATGAGGGCAGACTCCACACATCTGGACCATACACACCTGGGTAAATGAAGCTTGAACTGTCTTCATCCTGCCTCTCATGTTGTTCAGTTGTAGGGAAACCAAGGAAGGGATACGAAATAGTAGCTCTGTGAGCAATTTTTTTCTCCAGTAAAAATCTCTGTCCCTGAAGGGTTTCAGGCATTTTGGTTTTGAGATCCACAATATTGGAACATTGTTGTTTTGGGGAAACTTCTCTGACCATAAATGAACTTTGCCTGCAATCTTATTTTATGCCAGGGTTTTTATTGCCTAGAGAATAACTGCAAGTAGAATGTTTAATCAATATTTGGGGAAGCCAATCAATTTTTCATGAGACAAAAATGCTGTGATAGTAATATTCTGTCTCTGTCGTCTGTTGTTTTTCTCTACCCAATAAGATAAAAAAAATATTTTCTTCATGAGCAAAATGGTCATTTCCCCCTGCACATTATAAACAGGAAGTCCACCATCTGTGGTTGCTATTTCTCCCTTCGGTCAGCAAACCACCTGCATCTTTGACTCAACAGACCATGATTATTGTGATCCTGCCACACGTGCGGAGGGAAAGTTTGGCTTTCAGTGGGTTTGTTTTGTTAGGCGATGACAGCAAACTCCCTAAGACTCCAATTTCAATACTAGAGAAGAAGACCTGTATCTTTTAAAAGAAGCAGTATAAATTTGACTAGATACCCTCCAACTGAATAAAAACAGGAAAATTAATCGTCATAGCTAACATTTACAAGCCCTGTGGTAAGCCCGTTATATGGGGTAACTCAGTTAATCGTTACAAAATCCCTTTGAGTTAGGCACTCTTGTTAACCTCATTTTCAAGATGAGGAATTGAGGCAAAGACAAGTCACTCACGTAGGACGTGGCAGAGCTGGGATTTGAACTTAGGCAGGCTGAGTTCACTGCTCACGTTCCTATCAAGGCCTGGGCTCTGGCCCCTATGGCAGGAGAAGGAAGCAGTGCCTGGATTCTCCAGCCACGTGGACCTTCTCTCATGGGACACAATGTCATAGCACAGAGCCTGGGAATTAGAACAAAGTCACATTCTTTCCTTCTGCAGACATGGTGGAGGACTGGCCATTGCCCACAGGGTAGGTCATCTCTTCTGAGCAGAGGTTGGGGTATTCAGGTGGGGAAGGGTGGGTTCATCAAAGTCTGGTTGAGAGGAAGTGTAGTTTAGGGAGAAGAACTTTGTGCTGGGGGTCAGGGGATGAATGAGGGCCCCCACCCAAACTCCACCCTACATCAGCTGTGTGACCTGGGGCAAAACACATACCTTTTCTGGTCTTCATTTTCTTTACCTGTGAAAAGAGAGGTCTGGTGGACAAAAACATGTGTAGATATAAATATAAGTGGAGACAGTCTAACACTCTGAGACTCATCTAAAGGGCGTGATAAAGTTGGTTTTATTATCAGTTTGGGAAGAAAGGATTGCACAATATATAGTCCTGGGTAACTGATAGACTGTTTGGAAATGAATTGTATTAGGCTCATACCTTATATCCACAGTAGACTCTAAATGTATAAAGAACTACATGTAAAAAAAAATTCCCTTAAGAAACAATATGAATTATAAGCAAATGTTAATTTCAGAATAGGAAAGGACTTGATTCACAAAAGCAAAAGAAGAAATCACAAAGGAAAAGATTTATAGTAACCTAAATTTAAAAATTTAACCCAATAGAAACTTGGGAGAAATATTTAACAGAAAGGGTTGAGGTCTCTTGCCAATCTTTCAAATTCTTATGAAACTGATAACGGTTTCATATCTTATTAATTTTATTTACAGTTCTTTGATGAGGCATGAGGCTGAAACTTTTCAAGTGTCTGTTCTTCTTTTAAGTGTCTGCTCATAGCCTCATCTATTTTTTTTTTTTAATTGGTGTGCTCATCTTTTTCTGACTGTTTGAAAAATCTCTGTACATTAGGAAATCAAACATTTTCTACTATATGCTGCAAAAATTTGTCCTTAATATATAATTGGTGAGTAGAAGTTTTAAAGTGGAGTTTCCTTTTAACTATTCTTTTTTGCTAAAAAGCAATTTTATATATTTGAATCTATTTCTTTTCCTTTATAATTTTTGGCTGTGAAATCAATCTCAATATTATTAATGATTTCATTAAGAATAATTCCTCGGGCTTCCCTGGTGGCGCAGTGGTTGAGAATCTGCCTGCCAATGCAGGGGACACGGGTTCGAGCCCTGGTCTGGGAAGATCCCACGTGCCACGGAGTGACTACACCCGTGAGCCACAACTACCGAGCCTGCGCGTCTGGAGCCTGTGCTCCGCAACAAGAGAGGCCGGGATAGTGAAGAGGCCCGCGCACCGCGATGAAGAGTGGCCCCCGCTCGCCGCAACTAGAGAAAGCCCTCGCACAGAAACGAAGACCCAACACAGCTAAAAATAAATAAATAAATTTAAAAAAAAAAAAGAATAATTCCTCATTCTTTTATGATTTTATATTTTGCTTTTAAATAGTTTATCCATCTGGAACTTATTTTAATAATGAGAATGGGCCAAAGATCCAGGTTTATTTATTTATTTTTTTACAAATGTACCAAAAATGTTTATTGAATAATTCATTTTCCCTACTGATTTTGAAATGACACTTTTATTGTAAATTCCATTCTCACATACTTATTTCTATTTGTTGGCTCTCTTTCTAGTCCATTTATCTGCCTATCTTTTCCAGTGTCACTTCTATATTTTATACTGTCATTTTAGAATACGTTTCAGTATCTGACAGAATAAGTCTGATTCCTCTCCTTCCTCCCTTCCCCAGAATTTTCTGAGCTCTATTCCCATGTTTGTTCTCCTTGTCATGCTAATATGCCAAATTTCTACTGGATTTTTTATTACATTTCTTTGAATTTATGGATATGTTTTGATATCATTAATATTCACAATAGATTTTTCCCTACAAAAACATGGCATGCATCTTATTTTGTACTTTTCTTTTAAAAATTAAAACAGCACATGTACACAAAAGGTGAAATGCCACTACAACATTTATAGTGGAAACAACAGTCCTTTTATGTATTTACATGTGTACTATTCATACTACCAGATCTATCGTCTTCCTACTGTGGTAGATGAGGAGCGAACCATTCCAATAGAAACAGAGAAAACATTTAACGAAGTTCAACACTCATCTATGATTAAGAAAACACACACACAAAACAACTCAGAAAATTAGGAATAAAAGGGGACTTTCTCAATCTAATAAAGGACATCTAAAAAAAATCCACAGTTTAGCTAGACTGACTAAGAAAAAAAGGGGGAAGACTCAAAATACTAAAATCAATACCGAAATGGGGAACATTACTACAGACCTTACAGAAAATTAAAAAAAAAAAATTATGGAAATCATTTGACCTGATGACATGAACAAATTCCTGAAAAGACACAAACTATTGAAATTGAGTCAATCTGAACAGACCTACAACAAGTAAAGGGATTGAATTATTAATCCAAAATTTTCTCACAAAGAAAATTCCAGGACAAGATGGCCTCATTGGTCATTTCTATCAAATGTTTAAAGAATTAACACCAATCTTTCACAAAGTCTTCAAAAAAGAAAAGAAAAGAAAAGGAATATAATGGATCACTTCCCAACTCATTCTATAAGACCAGAATTACTCTGATATTAAAATCAAAGACATCACAAGAAAAGAAAACTACAGATCAATATCTTTTATGAATATAGACGTGAAAGTTCTCAACAAAATACTTACAAGCCAAATCCAACAACACATAGAAAGGATTGTATACCATGACCAAGTGGGATTTATTCCAAGAATAGAATTTTAACATTTCCATTTGGGTCGCCATTATAGCTTCTATTTCTTTTGTGAGACTTTCTATTTCTCTGCATTTTTTTCAAATATGTTTGTAATTGCTCCTTGAAACATTTTACTGATGGCTGCTTTAGAATCTGTGTCAGATAATTCTAATCTCTGCCTCCTTGGTGTTGTTATCTATTTTTATTCAGTTTGAGATCTTCCTGATTCTCTGTATAGTGATTTTTTTATAGAAACCAGAACATTTTGGCTATTATTTTATGAAATCTAGATATTATTTAAACTTAAGGTGTTAGCTGGCTTCCTCTGACCCATTCTGGCAGAGTAAGGTGGGGAGATGGGGTGGGTTGCAACCTCATCACAGCCAGGAGAAGTCAAAGTACAGGCTCCCCACTCAGCCTTTGCTGGTGTGTGTTGGAGCCACAGCTGTGTATCTGTGCTTGTGCGTGCACGCACGTGTGTGTGTAGTGGTTGCCTGGGGCAGAGTGGTTATTGTCTGAAAGTGTTCTGTCTTGCTAGGCTGCCCCATTCCTTTGGCTTTAGGGGAGGGCTTTTCCTGGTTACGCTCATTAGAGTTTCTGGGTTGCCACCTTCTTCAGCACCCAGCTAGATATGTGAGGCATAAAGTAAACCCAGAGAACCCACTGCTGTGTGATTCTCCGGGTCTCCAGTTCCCTAACCAATCTGCCTTCCTCTTTCCACCTTTCAGAGTCTCCTGGGTTCATTTATACATAACATCCAGGGGTTTTAGTTGGACTTAGAGGCATAGGGAGAAGTACATCTACGCTGTCTTCCTGGAAATGAAGTCTCTTCTTCTCTAGTGTTGAGCATTTTATTTGATTCCATTTTATTTCCTCTTGTAGTTTATCATGTATACTTTTAAAACGTTTTAATGGTTGACTTACGGCTTACAACGTATATTTCTAAATAATCTATACGCATTTAAAAATAACTCTGTACCACTTCATGTGTAGTGCAGAAACCTTATGACAGATTATTCCCAATTCCTCCTCCTGTTGCTGTCATTTATTTCTTACCCATACGTTATAAAAACCCAATGCATAGCTATTATTATTGCTCCAAACAAACAATTATCAACTAAGAATAAGAATAGGAGAGGTGAAGATTTTATTTTACCTTCATTTATTCCTTCTCCAACACTCTTCCTTTCTTTTTGTGGTTCCAAGCTTCTGACAAAGGTTAAACATTTCTTGCAGGGAAAGTCTGCTGGGCATTAATGCCCTCAGTTTTTGCTTGTCTGAGAAGGTCTTTATTTATTCTTCACTGTTGAAGAATACTTTTACTGCGTATAGAATTCTAGATTGCTATTTCTCTTTCTTTCAGCACTTTCGAGATTTCCCAAGAACAGACTTCCAGGTGGCCCAGAGTAGACTTGCTGAGTCACAGTCTGCATATCTTCAACTTTGACCTGTATTGCACATAAAAATTTTCATATTTCTGCCAAGAATATACATGAATTCTGCATACATCACCAAAACTCAGAGTTATTAATTTTTTGCCATCTGATGGGGTGAAATGTCTCATTGACTTAATTAACATTTCCTCTAATAGTTAGGAAGTTTGGGAATATTTTCATATACCTACTGACCATCGAGGTTTTCTTTTCTCATGAATTGCCTGTTCAGCTCTGTAGGTCATTTTTGGGTCATTGTAGGTTTCTTATCTTTTTCATATTGATTTGAAAGACATCTTTATACATTTTGCCTATCAGTTCTCTGTCAGTTATTCTGCATTCTGAATATCTTTTTTTCCAATTTGCAACTTATCTTTTCACTTGGCTTTGGTATCCCCTGTTGCACAATGTTTTTCATTTTCACAAAGCCTGATTTATTATTTTTTCCTTAATGGTTTATGCTTTACTCCTCATTTAAGAAATTATTTTCTCTATAACGTATTCAGTACAATGTTTACCATCATTGATTTTACCAGCTTTCTTTGGCATAATTTAGTTGTTATTTTGCTAAATATTGAGCCTAATACTTAACTAATTTTTATTCTTTCTTTAGTTTTAGCAAAATTTGATTAGGAAGATTTTTAAAAATTTCCATGTGGCAAGGCTTTCTGTTTTTGCTTTTTTCCTTTCTTTTACTTTTTCTATTTAAGGTATTACATTAACTTCACTGCATTACAGTCAGAGAATCTGGCCAGTATTTTTTATGTCTTTCTTTAAATCTCAATCTGAAGCACAGGATCTCAGCATTTCCTGCCACTCACATGGTAGAAGACTCAAAGGCATGACCAGTACATGCATGTATGTTTGCATGGAGAGGGAATTGGTATCATCAGGCCCTAAGGGGAGTCATACACAATTTAGAGATTCTGCTGTATGGTGAAAAAGATTCTCATGTATATATTTGACCCCTTAATTCACAGTGACTCTGCCTGCTCCAAAACTCAATGTCTGGAATTTTACTGATCAAGTTAGCAAATTGCCCCTCAACAATCCCTCCCCATGCATCCTTTTTGGTATTGCCAGCCCAGAACAATCCAGAGCAGTCCAGCTTTGCCCCTGAGAAGCCCTTGCATGGGAGAAAATAGAACGTTAATTGACTGTCATGTCTACTCTGATCAGCTGGAAATTCACTCCCAGCTCTACTCCATCACTGGTGAGTTGGTCAGCCTTACTTACAAGAGGGTCATGCAGTGAGCACCGCCACATGGTAGACTCTGAAAATCATAAGGCCAGAAATAGAAAATGCCCCAAATTTTAATAATATGAGCCTTCTTCAATTATTAAATTTCCCTAGAGAAATTAGAGCCTCAACTACAAATCCTCCCTCCCCCCTGGGAAATGAATGTCCTCAAATGAAATGGCCCCTCCCCATAATCTCAAAGAAATTAAGGTCCCTTCCCACATCACCTCTCCCTGATTATTTTTCTAACGAGTCCCAGGCATACAGCAGGACTACTGCCATCACTCCGAGGAGTCTGTGGTACCTCTCCCTCGTCCTCAGACAGAAGGCGCCGAGCCAGCAGCACGGGGGAAGGAAGCGTGCAGATGACACCGATCTGCCTCGAGGCATTCTTTGTGTTAATGTTGTCTCTAGGATACCCTATTTTCCCAAGGTCCCGAACCCCACAGAGTAATATATATCCTGTTGCTTAATACATATTTATTGAAAATTAATGATGATAAGCAGCTGCTTTCTATGTCTGCCAAGTACTCCATTTCCATTATTCTCTTCTTTCTGAAAAGCAGTTGATTCATCCAAGGAAAACATCCAAACGTTGGATATTAGAGCTTAATGTTGTAAAACCCTTATGTCCAAACCTCCCCTGGATCCTCCTGCTTTAACTCTGTTGTAGCACAGCCCCGACGACTAACGGATCCCATAGATCTGTAATCAGTAACCAAGCTTTCTGATGACATTTATGGTTTTTGAAAGTAGAAGAGAGGAGGTGGTTGCACTGCATCCCTTAGAACAAAATATCAGCAAGCATTTCTCTGCAATATCTTTGCTCTTACTTGAAGGGCCACACTCTCCCTTTACTTACTCCTACTCCAAACACACACACGCTCACACACGCACACACACACTCACACATGCACGCGCGTGTGCACACACATGCACACACACGCACACGTTCTCCTAGTGTCTGGTCCCAGACTCTTCCTCTCAACATTAGGTCTAAATCCTCTATGTTTTCAGTCTCACTAAGGAAAACAAAATCTTGGCATGTATTAAGTCCTTGACTTATGCGTGGCATTGCATTGGTGAGGATTGGGTTCTAATTATCTTGCAAAAATCCGTAAATATAATAGATCCTATCTATGTGCCTCACTGAAGTCCAACACACTTTTTTCCAGTGGGTTAATTCAACATAATCACTTATTTCTCTAAGGCTGAGCATCAGATGAAACAGTTGATGATATAAAGGGGATACAGCTTGAAAAATATCTCACATTAACTTGCATGTCCCACTCAGTGCGGTGTCACTAAAGTAAACAGTTCCAGTTTAGGAATGACTTGTCATACTGGAGATTGAGACCAACTGAGGGGACAACAGCCTGGCGAATCCCACTCCACACTCAGGAGAGCATATGCCATTATGCTGTCACATGGAAGGGCAGACAGACTCACTGTGGAATTCTTTTTTTCATCTACCTGTTTTCATATAATCGCAATGGCTTAATTTAAATGCATATATGATTTAGCTCTGCCATCCTTGACTCAACTAAGGTAATGGGAAGACTCTGTTTATTTTGCCACAAATAAGTGCATATTTAAGAAAAGTATTTTCACTGTATAATGACCTTGTTGTTAATATCTAATAAAAATATCAGATTTTAAAAATGGGGCATCTGGTATTTTAAAAGATCTCAATAAATCGATTGATTAAAATGTAGAGAAATGCTTCAAAGTACAGGGGGATAATGTCTACAGGCTGCACAGGAGCTAATTTTTATCCCAGGGGGTTTGTGCTGCTGAGGAAAGCATTTCCTAATTCAGCCAGTTTTCCATAGCAATTGAAATTGAACCTGGATATTAAAGATAGAGGCAAGTTCCCTCAAAAACATTAGAGCAGGACATAGTTGCTATTTGTGGCCTAAATAGGATGGGGTGAGTGTAAATAATTTTATTACTAGAGAAAGAAGGGATGTCTGACTAGAGACATTGAGTTTTGGGAGCCTTCATGAACAATTCTGTTTCAGGGAAGCAAAGCTAGAATACAAAATGAATACATGGTACAGACAAGATATAAAATGTATATAGAAATGTATATAGAAAATGTATATAGAAAACGGTATTTACCCAAGAGAAATAAAAACCAGGATAGTGATTATAGGTAAGAGGGTATACATCCAGCTCTTTTATATTTCATTTATATTGTAGGGAGAATCTTTCTCCTTTTATTTTTAAGATTGCCAATGATGAAATATGGAAAAGCTACTGGGGGTTATTATTTTTTAAATTGACACCTACTCAATTCAAATTCAATTTTCATTCTTATTTTAATTTGTGGGAATAACCACATCTATAAATTATGGAACTGTTTATACTCAGTTTTAATATTTCTAATATTTTCACTTTTTAATGTGAGAGACTAGAACACTCAATGTGATATTAATCAGTGGTGAGAAGTGGCAATTTTGACTAATTCTTGAATGTAAGAAAGGCTGCAGTGATGGCCTCTCTCTTGTAAGCCCACCTACAGCTTTGAAGGGTTCTCTGCATGCTGACAGATTTCCACCTAAAGCAACTGTGCCCCACTTCTTTTCTGGAGGCTTCCTCCCATGCTCTGGGGGTTTGCTTGGCTGTGTGTAGAACTAGCTCTGAAAGGTGGCAGGGGAGGGGTCCGCTAGGGATAGCCATGAACAAATGGGGGATGGGAGTGGGTGATAAGTGCCCTCTCCTCCTCAATCTCTGCTAGGACAATTCTGAGGAGATCATTGTACTTGCATGTATTTACCTCTTCTTCTGTGATCATTAAACTTTTTATTTCTTTTTCTGGCCTTATTGCAATGGCCGAGAACTCCAATACAATTCTCAATAGGAGTGGTGAAAGTGGGCATCTTTGCCTGCTCTTCAAGGCCTCTTTGGTTTGTCACCCCTTCACTGAAGCTTTTCCTGACCCCTTTCTATAGAATCCATCCTTGTTTAGCCTCAGCTTCCAGAGAGGGTAGTGAAGACCTCTGCCCCTGAGTACAGTGGGTTTTATTTATTTTTTCACAGTTGAATTTTTTCCACGAGTCTTTCCCTACTTGGACTGAGATCTTTTTCAGAGTACAAGGAGACTGGTGGATTGGAAAGACAATAAACTGATCTAGATTTAAAAAACCCCTGTATTACTTATTCCTATGTAGATTATTTAATGTCTGAGCTTCATATGTGTCTTTCATAAAACAAGGATAATAACACATGCCTTGAAGAATATTTTTAAATCTTACCATCAAGGAAGTGGAGGATTGGGAAATGATCCCATCAGGCACAAAGGCCTAAGGATTTGCCATGGGAAGGGATGCTGGCCGAAGCTGCTGCTTTGTCATGGTGCCTGTCCTTTCATACCCAAAGCTGAAAACATGAGTGTGAACAACAACGAAAACCCCAATCCTCATTACCTCTCTGCCTCGCTGATCAGTCCCCTTCAGCCACACCAGCCTGCTCTTCTTCCTCAATGAAGATGAAGCCAGGCTCACTGCTGCCTCAGGGCCTTTGTACGGGCTGTTCTTCCTCCCCAGAGTGCTCTTTCTTCCGCTATATTTGCAGGACGAGTCCCTTCATATCCTTCATGCCCTTGCTTAAGATAATTTAACCCTCCCCCTCCACCCTTTTATATCTCCATTTCTAACTGAATTTTTTTCCACCTTAATATTTTCTACTCATGATTTAATTAGAAGTAATTTAATGACTAATTTTATTCTTTGTCCATCTCTATCCCAGAAAGAGGGTGCAAGGATTTCTGTTTTGTTCAATGCTGTAACCCCAGAACCAAGAGTAGTGCCTGGCACATAGTCAATGCTCATTAATGTTCGTAGAATGAATGAATGCAACTTTGGGGCCCAACCATGGGCAAAGCCTGGACCAGAGAGAGGGTCATGCTGGTGGCAGTGGATGGGCGATCTCAGCTGTCAGTTGAACGGCTTCTGCTCACAGTGATCACGCTTGTGTGAAGGTGGAATAATAGACTCTGTGTATTTTTCCACTGAGCTTTGGGGCTCAACCTTGAAGCTTCTTTGGACTGAATTTTGGGATAAATCGGGGGTGGGAAGGGTGTACTGTTTGCAATAGGAAAGATGATAATCTGAGCAGTTAATTGGAAACACAAAGGAAAAAGGCCATGTCTGTATCTTGAGGAAGTGGGGCAGGTTGCACCAGTTTCATTCCTCTCCCTGTGTGGATGCCCATCAGTGCTCAATACAATACCAGGTACGTGGAACTACTTCCTAATGAAGAATGACTGATTGAGAAGGTTTGGTGTGCAATTCATTATACTGTTTGACCATGGATGACAATAGCCTTGCATTTCCTCTACTTCTCAGCATTTGGATCCAATTCCACTGACACGCTACAGATTTTAATCAGCACACGATTCAAATTATCTGCATCTTATGTGCCTACAGAGCAAGATTCATTCCTTAGAGACATCCTTGATTAACTCTCACAGTTGGCCCAGAAGCAGTGCCCTTAACTTGGTCTTAGGAGTCACTCATTCCTGCAGAGACTCTTCTACCCCTTTTCACTGCTCTGCCCAATACATGAGTGCCTACCTTTTTCTTATAGTCTAAAAATATCCCCCACCGAAGTTATCATTTTATTGTTTTTCTAAGAGAAAGTGGACTGTATTTAATGATTTAGTCTGAGTCAGAAAAAAGAGGGTCAAAAATGGTGGTGAGGATTGTTTACCCTTCTCTGGAAGGAGTCATCCTAAAACTCAGGAAGCTTTTCCCTGGGGTGCATTTTCGGGAGAGTGCCATCAAAGGGCACCCCCTCCCCATCACCACAAGGTGTTTGTTTTCATGGGGTGTACTGAGAAATTCCCTCCATGCCAGCACCATCTTTGGTGCCAGATATTCTAGTGTCTGCAATTTGTGTTTAGGAATTAGGAATGCACCATCTCGCTATCACTGTGCCCTGTCCTTCCTGGGCTGTGTGAGGTTTGCACACACTGATTCCTCAGCTGCTCACATGGGGGTATGTCAATGGAGGGCTCAGAGATCAGTTAAGAAGGCAGATGAGAGCCTTTGCCAAGGGGAGACGGGGACACGAGAGAGACCGGGCCTGCAGCCAGCCTACTGTCCTGAGGACGAGCAGTCAGAAGAATCTCTGCTCTCTTCCATCTCTTTGTCAGCTCTGCCATGGGGCCACTAGAATAACAAAGACAAACCATCTCCAGGCTGTACACTAAGATTTTTC
Organism: Eschrichtius robustus; assembly: GCF_028021215.1. NCBI lineage: Eukaryota > Metazoa > Chordata > Mammalia > Artiodactyla > Eschrichtiidae > Eschrichtius > Eschrichtius robustus. Next base: position 3,736,304 of record NC_090828.1, read on the forward strand.
CAGTCCCATAAAATCAAAAGCCGCAGATGACATTAGATTTGGAGCCTGTATGTGCCCACTAATCAAAGCCATGTGCATGTGGAACATGATTACAACTGAAGAAAACCCCAAAAAACGGCTTCCAATCTGTTTTCAAAGATGCATGCATGGCAACATGCATAGTTATGCAGATCCTACTGAGATGGCTGAGGGGACATTCAGAGTTTGTGGTGGGGACAGCCCATCTGTGAGCACACATGCATTTTATTGATCTCATCAGCATATATTTGCAATTTTCAGAGATCATTTCCTCTTTCTTTTGGAGGGGGAGTGTTATAAAAACTCCTCTGATGTTTCTCTGATTTGGTCTTGTCTCTATCCTAACAAAGCATAAAGCCCAAAACCTCTAGACCAGAGTCTTCAGATTTTTCTGAAGGTGGAAGCAGCCAAACATTATATTGAAGCATATTCTGTGTCAGGAAGCAGGGCAGTGCTTCCTGTTCAGGTCACTGTAAACTCCCTGCTGACTGTCTCTGCACCCAGGGGCATATTATGATGCTCTGACTGCCTTCCTTGGGTTGCCCGTGGTATTCACAGGCCATATATCACACCAAACAAGGGGGTTCTTTCCAAGTTGCAAACTTTATTTTGCAAGCACTCCTGGAGAGAACTCTACTACAAGTTTCAATAACATAAAGAAATTTGTAGCCTCACTGAACTCACTCACAGATGAAGTAGGGATGGTCTGTGTGGTGAGGAAGAGCTAGTTCCCTGATGCCAGGTGGACCTTTCCATGATGTGGGTATTTAGTTAGATGTTGCCAGAATCTGTTAAGGATGAGACATGCTCCACATGATACCATGAAAATCCAAAATGCACCATGTGCCCTTGACCCAAATGTTCCCCAGCAAACGTGCAGTGTGCAAGCCTTGTTGTCTGAATCTCTGCCCCTTCCCACCTCCTCTTTCCTCTCATTTAGGAAAGATGTCTTTCTCCCAAAGAATCTCATTATATGTGTTTATGGTCCTTCACACATTAGTTAGAATGTTAAATTCTAGAAATTGTTAGAATATGTTAGTGGTACAATATATGTTGATTGTATGTCATTGGATGAATGAAACTATCTCTCCTTTTCTCCCAAAAAATGAGTTTGAGAAAGAGATTATTTAAGGCTCATGAAATGCAATTCCACAGGCAAGTTGCAAGGAGTTTCATCTGGACTTGAGTGTGCCAGCTCCAGCCTTGTGGACGTACTGGGTCTGGGTGTGCCATGATCGTAGCACTGATGCCAAGTCATGCTGGACAGCGACATTCCCATTCAGTGACCTCATTCCGAAGCCTGAGGTCCTACAGCTCACAAGAACCATAATCCATTTTTCTTTTTTTCTTTTTTCAGTTTTATTGGAGTATAGCTGATTTACAATGCTGTGTTAGTTTCAGGTGTACAGCAAAGTGATTCAGTTATACATATACATATATTCATTCTTTTTCAGATTTTCTCATATAGTTCATTAAAGAATATTGAGTAGAGTTCCCTGTGCTAGACAGTAGGCACTTGTTGGTTATCTATCTTACATATACTACTGCATCATCCATTTTTCTATTGGACTATATTGACACACTTTCATGAGTGTGCATACAGCATTTTATAAAAATGGGGCAGATTTTACATGCTGTTTTGTGACCCTTTTAATTCAAGTGAATATTTCACAAACATCTCTCCATGTGAAAAGTGTGCTTCAACTCCGTCATGTCCAAAGACCACCCTCAATCCACCATGTGGCTGCATCGTTCATTTATTTAAGCTGAAATAGATTTGCAGACAGCTCACAGAGATGAAGGATCAAGACCTCTCTCTTCACCAGTCTTCAAAAGCCCTGTTCTTACTTCTGTATTCCTAATTTTATACTGCTTTTCTTAAATAGGGCTCCCTGAAATGCATGAACTTCATGTCCTGCAAAAGGGTTTTTAGGGCCATCTTATATTTATCTGTACCTTTACTTCCCTTTCATTCCTTATCCTTTTTTGCTCCGCTTCCTTCAGGAAGCAAGCATCTGGCAATCTTGACAGGTCATCACAGGAACACTCTGAGAGCCCATCTGCTATGGACTGAGTGTTTGAGTCCCCCTGCAAAATTCTTGTGTTGAAATCCTAACCCCCAAGGTGATGGTTTTGGGAGGTGGGGACTTTGGGGTGATTAGGTCATGAGGGTGGAGCCCTCATGAATGGGATTAGTGCCCTTATAAAAGAGACCCCAGAGAGCTCCTCATTCCTTCTACCCTGTGAGGAAACAGCTAAAAGATGGCCGTCTATGAACCAGGAAGAGGACCCTTACCAGACACCAAATCTGCCTGCACCTCAATCTTGGACTTCCAGCCTCCAAAACTGTGAGAAATAAATGTTTGCTATTTAAGCGCCCCCACCCAGTTGGTGGTCTTTTTGTTACAGCAGCTGAAACAGACTAAGACCCTATCTTTAGTCAAATACTCTTTAAATACAAGGAGACAAGCAGCGCCCATAGAGGGAGAGTCCAGGACCCGTGGTTCTTGACCCTGACTCCACTTGAGGGTCACCGGGGAGCTTTCAAAAATGTCATCCCCAGACCATGCCCCAGACCAAGTGAACTAGAAACGTTGGGGCTGCAGCCCACACATCAGCATTTTTAAAACTCCCCAGATGATTCCAATGGGAAACCAAGGTTGAGAACCATCTCTAGCTGAGACTCCTCCAGCAGCAGGGGAGATGGTGCTCAAAGCCAAGCCACGAGACACTGTCCCAGGACGGGGCAAGGAGGCACAAAAGTCACAGTCCCAGGCCTGAATACTTCCCTTCTAAGTCTTTCCAAAGCCGTTTAAAAGGAAACCACAGGAGGAGCTTTGTGGCTGGGAAGAAGAGGGACCAGCAAAGATCTTCCTTTGGATAGTCACGTACATGGACCACAATCTCCTGTGTTTTGTTGTAAAGCTTAGGATTTTGCTAGGTGTAATCACTTGTTCTTAGCAAAGAAGACATCCATATTCCGGGCTTTGGAGTTGCAGCGTCTAGCCAAACTCAGAAAGCTCCACAATTCAAATAGATTTCCCTTTAAAATAGCATGAAAACTTCTCCCTCTCCACCCAGACTTATGGGTTTCTAACACTTTGGTACAACCAATTATCAACACAGCTGCTGATTTGCTTCAATCCCCATTGGGTTGGAAGCTGTTTGCTTGGCTGCCATTCTTGATCTTTCTGGGAGGACAGTGATGAAACCTTCAGGCTGGGCAAGTTCTGTGGGGCGAGTCCCTCCCTCCTGCCACTGTGTCGTAATTGCCTGTAAGAACACTAATTTGGTGCTGGCAGAAGATCCGTGCTCTAGAAATCAGATATGTTACTCAACTCTTTGATTCATTTTAGGATCATTAAAAATTAAATAAGGGAGAAAGAAGCAAAATAACTCAGAATTCTTCTTGAAAGAATGAAAATCCTCTAGGTATGCTTTTTGACTTTTAGAGTAGAAAGCAGGACTGGGTTTTCCATCTCTGGGGACCATCTGTGGGTCTCAGCAACATGGCTAAGGAGGGGACCACAGCCAAGCAGAGAGGAAAAGCTTTGAGTTACAAGGGTTTTAATGCTGGTCTCCCAGATAGGTGGGAGCAGACAGGCCAACCATGGAAGAACAGGCCTGTTTCCCTCAAAGCTCCATCGGAATTGAAAGCATATGTGATAATGATTACTTTTCAGCACTGTGGGTTTGGTGATTTTTCCAGTGGGAGAGCTAGTTTGTGGTGGATACTGTTAGCAATGAATTAGAATTTAGGAACCAGGAAGAGGTGAAGTTTGACAGCAAATGGTTTGGTCATGTGAGTGCAAAGTTTCAGGAACCATCGAAGTGAGGCTTTTCATAAGAATTTTCCACTGCCTTTGGAGGCAACTTCAGATTCTTGCTAAAGAAAAGAGAAAGCTAGTCTAATGATGCCAGATGGCGGTAGGGGACTTCCTTTTGTCATGTAAATTCCGACAGTTTCCTAAGGGCCGCACAGGACAGCTGCTGTTTCTTCCCCCTGAGTCCCAGAAGTCACAGAGAACTGTACAGTTTCACAGAACTTTCTCTGCAGTTCTGGGACCTCTCCCACGCCCTCATTTATATACACAAACCCCTTCTTTGTGGAATACTTCATTTCCTGGCAAGTGGCTGAGCCAGCAGAGCTACAGGTCCAGATGTTACCCAGCACTTGCAAGAGTGGACTCAAAATTCACAACACCTGTGCTGAGCACTCCTGGCCAGGCCCCCAACCTGGGGAAATGCGTCTTCACAATGTACATGTGACACCAGTGTGGCTGGAGACCGACCACAGCCTGTGTGTCTTTAAGTTTCCTTCCTGACACAGAGACTCCACCCTAGGAGGGAGTTACTGCTTTACTGCCGCCTCTGACCTTTTGTTCCTCCAGTGCCTTTCATGTGTCTTATATCAAGTGTGTCGCCCTTGTGATGAGAGGCCCTCCCTCCAGATGTATCAGAGCAAGGAAATGAATCCACATGGAATGCTCCACACAGACCAGAGCCTGCAGACAGTTCCAGAACCTGGACCACTGCGACAGGTTTCTGATTGCAAAAACAAAGCAAGGAAATGGATCCAGCGGGCATGCCGAATTCCCCAAATACCTGGGATATTGACCCCAAATTTCCAGCTGTGGTCAGTTCCTCCTCACTGACTGAGGGCAGCCTGACCTGACCCAGGGACAAAGCAAGACCTTGCCTGGTCCTCCTGGGTCACTGCAGCGCCGGGGCTCATAATTAATTATACATCTAATGCAGCTGTATGGAGGGAGTGGTCTGCAGCAAGTCCAGAACCTGCTCTCCCTGACTTGGGTACTTGGTGGGCTATTAGAAATTTAGATCTGCAGCTCAATACAAAGGCCAAGGATGAAGGTATGGATTCTGAGTTTGAGGTAAGCTGGAAAATAGCTCCCCGAAAGATATCCATGTCCTAATCCCTGGGACCTGTGAATGTTAGTTTATGTACAAAAATAACAAAAAAAACAAAAAAAACAGGGTCTTTGCAGATGTGATTAAATTAAGGACCTTGAGGTAGAGAGATTATCCTGGATTATGTAGGTGGGCCCTAATTGCAATCACATGTATCCTTATAAGAGGGGGGTAGAGGGGGATTTGACACACTGAAGGGAAGGCACTGGCTCACAGGGGCAGAGTTTGGAGAGATGTGGCCCCAAGCCAAGGACTGCGGCAGTCACCAGAATCTGGAAGATGCGAGGCATGGGTTCCCCCTGAGCCCCAGAGGGAGTGGGATCTGCCAACACCTTGATCTCAGCCCTATGACACCGATTTTGGACTTCTGGCCTCCAGACCTGTAAGAGAATAAATGTATTATTCTAAGCCACCAAGTGTGTGGTAATTTGTCATGGCAGCAATAGCAGCACAGGACACTACTAACCCCGGGGGCAGAGGGAACAGGTCCGGGGTGGGGTCTTGGAGACCACTTGCATTTAAGGAGGTGGTGGTGGGGACAGAGGATAAAAAGTCAGTGTCAACAACTAGACGTCAGGACAATGGGCAACAAGCAGGAGTAACACTGAGCTCTCCTTGCCCACAGGATCCAGCCCAAGTCAGGCATCTCCACTGTGGGATTCCCCTCCTGATGTTCCCAGGAACCTAGTGACATGGGATCTGGAATCACCTGGCTCTATCTCAACCCAGATGTGTGTATTTGGTGAGGTGCATATCCTCCCCCATCTATGAAGATGTTGATACTAACAGCTCTCTTTATTATTAGCTAGGTGAATGGCTGAAAGCATTTAAGGAAAACTACCTCCTCCTCAATCCTGTGGGGCTGCAATGAAGTGATTAGTGCTAAAGGCCTGATCTTTAGGAGCAGGAGTGATGGCCGGGAAGTGGCCTTCGGAAGAGGAATCGCCGACGCCACTTCACCTACAACACAGAAAAGTTCTACCCATCCTTCCACAAGCCTCCTGCCTTGCAGTTGGGAAGTGGAATCAAGTGACCCTGAAAAGACCTCTGTGGTCCTATTTCTTCCTGACTGAGCTAGCACTTCTCACTAGGCCATTACATGTGCCTCTGGTGGATGCCGCCTGCGAGAAGAACTGGGTTAGGTAAGGCATTTTCTTTGTAGCTCTCAGGCTTTATACAGCAAGACACAGTGTACCATGCATTGGTGGCATGGCAAGAAAAGATGGATGTGAGGGGTAAGACCCAGATGAGAATTTCAGGCAACCCATGGAAAAGACATCACTGGTCTTCGGATATGTCAGAAGTGGACGGGGTCCAGGACAGTGGTTGGGGCTGTTGGGTCTGTAGTATGGGCTTCACATCTGAGGCCTGTGAGCTAAGGGCATCACACCAAATCCCAGAGATTCATGGCAGATTCGTGGAAGATTGCTTTTCCTTGCTTCAAGGCATTGACGTCTGAGTCTGCTGTCTCTTAACTATCTCTCTTCCCTGAACCTCAGACACCTCATCTTTGTTCCTTTGTTCCCTAGTGCTGAGTTTCTTGGGAAACTTCAGCAAAGGAGCTGAGAAAATGTCTGATTCCCATTGTTAATGGGATAACCTATACTGTCCCCAGAAGACTACTCAGCCCTTAATTCAAAGGCCAACAATATAAATACTTCCATTCCCTGGGTTGAGAATCTTCAAAAGCAAAAATAGTTATTCCTTAGGTCAGCAGTCCTTAGCTTGTGGTTGCAACTCCCAGGGGGAAGATCTAGTCACTGGCAGAGTGGGAGGTGGGTGAAAAATTAAGAAGAAATGTCCTGTGTGAGGACTGTCAGAGCTCTGCAGGGACCAAGGCATCCATGGGATTCAGAGTCTGAGTCATTCCAGGGGCAGTGACAACAGCTGAACATATGTGGTCAAGAGGCATCGAATCGGGTGACTCAACCTCAGGGCCTCCCACTGCTTCCTGGCTATGGGGGCACCCACACACAGGACAGAGCCAAGATGGGACCACCAAATTGTATTTCCCACAGCTCAAAGAAAGTACCCATGGTTTCAGAATTAGTCAGAGCAGGACAAGATGGGTGATGACTTTTTTCTGATGACTTTTTCTTTATTCCAAAAAAGTTGAATGCTTGAAAGCTGTGAGCTCAGGCTTAGCCAAAGTAACCCAGATAAGTAAGAAATGGAAAAGTTGTAACTGCATTTAAAAGTTAATTTTATTCCCCTACCTCAAGTAAGCCTTGAGTATAACAGCTTTGAGAGGCCTATGCAGAGAAGCAGACCATAGAATTTTCTAGGAACTTGAAACTTGTGATCATTGATGCTACAGGAAGAAAAATGCTTCCACTGAAACAGGCTGGCCAGTCATCCTAGAGTCCCCAGGTCCCACCACCTCACTGGCAGTGAGTGTCCTGTGTAGGGAAGGAGACTGGGAGCCCAGACCACTGGTGGCTCCAAGCCTCCATAAAGAGGCTCTCGGAGCTTCTCAGGCCTCAGTGCAGTCAACTCAGTTCTCTGGATTTCTCTCACTGAGTCTTACCCCCAGATGTGTGGAAAAGAAGAGAAAAAGGAAAGTGATTAACTGGGAAAAGGTCTCATCCAATCTCTGCTTCTCCTCCCCTCCCCTCCTTCTTGGGTCTCATGTCACCTCCACATGGAAGAGAATGTTTCCCAGTGCCAGGCTGGCCAGAAGCCGGTGCTCAATGGTGAGACAAGCTGGGCAGCTGGAAACACCGAGGTGGTGAAAGGATCCGAGGGGATCTGGGTGAGGCATGCAGAGCACTGACGGCAGAGTCTGAAGCTACTGTGGGCTCAGGTGCAAAAAGCTCTCACCTCTGCTGTGGGTCGGGAGGGAGAGGGGTAGAGGGGGTTTGATATTTGCCACCCTGGTCTGTGTGACTCTCGCTCAAGCCCAAGTCTCCCAATCAGCAGTATTTTGTTGATGAATTCTCGTTTACTTTTCTCTGTGTCCTCAGGGACTTAAGACAGAGGCTACAGAAGTTCTGACATCACTCCCATATCTCCAGATATTTGTGGAGTACCTGTTATTACCTGCCAGGTATGGTTCTAGGCACTGAGGAAACAGCAGCAAAAAAAGACCAAAAATAAACAGTAAAGAACAAGCAAAAAACTCTCCAGAATCCTGCCATTATAGAGCTTATATCGTAGTCAGAAAAGACCAATTAAAAAAATTACCATGATGAAGAAGTCAATTTCATCCCTGTCTCCCTGTCTGTGTAAAACATCACACAGCTCCTTTGGACCTCCCTCATGTCATTTGCAGATAAAACAAGTTGTCATTGGATGGGGTCCCTTCCATTCCCTGCATTTGATTTAGGACTCGTTCCTTGTCTGAATCCAACTCATGTTGGGAAAAGGACACAGGTGCACCTCTAACAAGCCCAATGGTCACTCTTCACCTCCTTGTTGAGTCTGTGCTTTGTGCCAAGCGCTGGGCAAACACAGTGAAAGTGTGTCTGTACTCCGCGTGTGTAGAGCTTCTCTTCTAGTATGGGGGACAGATAATAAACGAGATAGTGACAAACTGTGATCATTGTTAAAAGGAAATTAAAGTGGTGACCCTGTAGAGAAGGGCTGGTTGGTGTGCTCAAGTGCAGCTGCTCTGAGAGGTGCAGGATGGGCAGGAGACTCTGGGACAGTCCAGACGATATGATGCTGGGCCTTTGGACCATGTAGAGTGTGGATTTTATTCTTGGTGCAGAAAAGTGACTCTATGTTACTCTGTAGATGGAGTTGCTGGGTATTGAGGTGATTGTAGGGCAATGAGCCTTTATCCCTGCCTGCAACAGTGCAAGCAACAGGCAAGAAGAGGCACTTCCCCCACCCACCCAGTTTTCCATTTCCCCAGGGAAAGGCACTGGGCAGGGGCCAGATGGATGCGGAGCTGATGGGAGGAACGTCTCAGAGGAGCCTCTGCTTCTTTATGGACCCATAGGCCATGGTAAGAGGGAGAGGAAAGGCCTAGAGTAGGGCAAAGTGCTCAGCCAACGTTCCCAATTAAGAGGTCTCCAAATAGAGGCACCTGGGCTGGGGAAGCAGACATGTGCAGAGCACGGCTGCCCTGGCAGCACCTGAGTCCTTGACTGCAGCTTCCTCCAGAAAATTGCAGCATGCAGACTGTGCCCCAAGTCTGGTGTGAGGGGGAGGCTTTCCCCCACGAGGTCTGCTGGGCAAAGCCTTGTATTTGCTTGTGGTCCAGCCTGAAAGATCACACGTGGGATTTTGGCCTGACCCTGGACTCCCCAGTGAAGAAGAGGGATTTTAGGGGGAGTCACCAGACATTCAGGTTTGGGGCACAGTCCCTACTAGAACCTATTGTTCTGGCATCACTATTGCCAATGCCCCAGTTCATCCAGGGGAGAGTTCATCCAGGACCAGACATAGCCATAACAACGGGGAGAAGTGAAGAGAGATGAGGTTTCGGCGACCAATCTATAGGATGTGCTAATGCAGGGGTCCCCAACCCCCAGTACCGGTCCGTGGCCTGTTAGGAACCGGGCCGCATAGCAGGAAGTGAGTGGTGGGCAAGCAAGAGAAGCTTCGTCTGTATTTACAGCCGCCCCCCATCACTCACATCACCGCCTGAGCTCCGCCTCCTGTCAGATCAGTGGCGACATTAGATTCTCATAGGAGCGCGAACCCTACTGCGAACTGAGTATGCGAGGGATATAGGCTGAGCGCTCCTTATGAGAATCTAATGCCTGATGATCTGAGGTGGAGCTGAGGAGGTGCTGCTAGCGCTGGGGAGCGGCTGCAAATACAGATTGTCATTAGCAGAGAGGTTTGACGGCACAGAGACCATAATAAATTAATTACTTGCAGACTCATATCAAAACCCTATCAGTGGGCTTCCCTGGTGGTGCAGTGGTTGAGAATCTGCCTACCAATGCAGGCGACACGGGTTCGAGCCCTGGTCTGGGAAGATCCCACATGCCGCGGAGCAACTGGGCCCCGTGAGCCACAATTACTGAGCCTGCGCGTCTGGAGCCTGTGCTCCGCAACAAGAGAGGCCACGATAATGAGAGGCCTGCGCACCGCGATGAAGAGTGGCCCCCGCTCGCCACAACTAGAGAAAGCCCTTGCACAGAAACGAAGACCCAACACAGCCATAAATAAAATAAATTAAAAAAACAAAACAAAACAAAAAAAACCCTATCAGTGAGTGGCAAGCGAAAACAAGCTCAGGGCTCCCACTGATTCTGCATTATGGTGAGTTGTATAATTATTTCACTATATATTACAATGTAATAGTAATCAAAATAAAGTGCACAATAAATGTAATGCGCTTGAATCATCCTGAAATCATCCCCCTCATCCTGGTCCATGGAAAAATCGTCTTCCATGAAACTGGTCCCTGGTGCCAAAAAGGTTGGGGACCACTGTGCTAATGTATTGGATGTCAAGGATGGAGGAAAAAGAAGAATCAAGAATATATCCCTGGATATTTGGCTTGAGCAATTGTAAATTATCATATATGAATAACAAAAAAGGGGTGTCAGCAATTGTTAGAGAAAATGCTAAAATGTCAATGTTTAGTTTTGATCATTAATTTTCACCAAGTCACTGATGATTCAACCTAGCTGCTGTTGACGCTGACATCCTGTGGGGAAAAAAGTACATTATAAGGTATCATGTTTCTCCCTAAAGTTGAAACAGTCAAGGTTAATTTTAAAAACTATGTCTCTATGATAATGTAGCTAAATCATGAGTAATTCTTTTAACAAAAGGCAAGCACAAAGGAAAAACTAAAACCCCCAACCTTCCATGATTGTTGTTTAACTTCTTTACCCATAAATTCCCCCTCTCTAAACACAAAGGTTTTAGTTTAATTTCTAAGTAAAAGGAAAATTGACCCAGCCTCACACACATCCCTCCACTAGACAAGCTAGTAAAAGAGTCTCAAATTGAAAACAGAAAGAGAGGGGTCAGATGAACAGGGTGAAGTCCAGGATTAGTGACAGAGATGCTCTGAGCTTGAGGTCCTTCCTGCATCAAAAACCAGACCCAACCCAGCCCCATGCTCCCTGTCCTTGCTGAAAGGGTCAGCATCACTCCTGCTGACTCCTTGACCCAATTAGGAAGAAATAGCCTGGGAAGAGGCATTCTGAAGTGGTGGAAAATGCATGGAATTCGGAGCCAGACACACCTGGGTTCATTCCTGATCTCCACCACCTATTAGTTAAGTCTCTGGGAAAGTAACTTCTCTGAGCCTGGTCTGCAAAATGTAGATTCCGCGACAGACCACCCGGGCTGTTCTGATGACTCGGAAGTGTGTATATGAAGCACTCAGCACAGTGCCTGTCTTGTATGGAAAGCCAATAAAAATGCAGATCCCAATTCAGGCTCTTCAAAGAACTGCAACTTAATGGTAGAAGTCCAGGGATTTTAGAGCACAGGAGTGATTTTTAAATTTCTTTTTTTGGATGGGAAAACCTCTTTTTTTTAATTCATAGGATGCTTAAAAATATTTACGCATAGCATTTCCCAATGGAATTTTAAAAAAGTAAAAATTAAGGGGCATCTGTTTATCTACCATGATTCAAGAGCTTTGTGTTAAAAAAAAGATGTTAAAAATTTTGCATGTAATAATAAATTCTTATTCTTAAAGTGAGAATGGAAATTTGAAACTCCCTCCAAAAAAGAAAAAGAAAATCCTCCCATGCTAAATTTTAAGACTATCACATAGTTTCTGCTGACTCAGGACTTTATCTACAATGTTGAAAACAGGTAGTTGAGCCAAGTTTAAATACAGGGAGAACTATATATTGAAACATTTTAGGTTCACAGATAAACACATGAATTGGCATGGCTGTAATTTTTTCAATTGGATGAAAATAACAAACAATTCCTGTAGAACATCTTCTGGAAACCTAAATCTAGGGATACTAGGGATATTTGTCAGTAAATCCTTCTCCTGAATAAGCTCCTGTGGAATGTTCTTCTTCTGTCTTCTGGAAGCTTCAGTAGCCAGCAGTGGGGACTCTTCCTCAAATTTGTCCCAGTTTCCCACCTCCACACTGTTTGCTCCATGTGGTATAATTACAAGAACACTGGATTTAGAGGTGGGAAAATATGAATGCTTGAAATCAAACTTCTCCCTGACTTTGGTTAATTACACAATCTTTCTGTATCAGCTAGCTATTTCCACAGTAATGCTGCATAACAAACACTCCCAAATGCAATGGCTTTTTGCCAGTTTTTACCCCCATGTTCATGGACCTACATGTTGATGCCATGGAGCTGGTCAGCCCTGGGCTCAGTGGGCAGCTCTGTTTCAGACTGTGGGTCAGCTGGGCTTGGCTCTGGGCTTTAGGATAAACTCAGGTCTGCTGCTACGTTTAGTTCAGGGGTCAAGGCTAAAGAGGCAGCAGCCATACAAAGGAAGCTCTTTTAATAGCAGACCTCAGTGCATAAGAGAAAGGCAAACTGCCCAAGCACGTCAAAGGCTTGTGCTCATTCCACATCTGCCTACATTCCGTTGGACAGAGCGTGTCCCAATGTGATGGAGCTGCTTGGGAGTGGAGGTGTGTATTTGTGGATAATCACCCAAACTATCAGACTGCCCAAAGCCATTTGTAAAACTGTAGTGCTTCCCACCTCCCTGGCTGCTGTGTGTGTGTGTTCGACAGACCCAAGTGTCTGTTCCGTGGTGAGATCAGCATTGTCCTGGTCTAGTTGTCCAAACACAGGAATAAGAATCGACTGGACTGACACATAACTCTCATCCTGTAACTTCCCGGGGCACTTCAGTGGTGTGCACTCCTGCAGCAGGGCTAAGGGGCACTCCTCTGGCTGAGCCCCTCTGCCTGGTTCCAGTGACCACAGCTTTCCCTACTAGCACACTTGTTTGGTATCTATCCCCCCACCAGCCTGCCTGACCCTCTGTCAGTGGAGGGGCTTGATAGCTAAAGTTGTTTTTTTACTTTTCCTTCCTAAGAGCTGTAGAGACCAGGACAGAAAACTGTTTCCTTCTCTTTCTTTCTTTCTTCTCCTAGTCTCATCCCAAGTATAAATCTTATCCAAAGCACATCTTTGATAATCTGACATGAGTCTGGCAGCAAAATAGGATTCTTAGAGAATTTATGTCACCATCTTGATAACGGAACATTCCCCAGTGATTCCCTTAGAACATGTCTATTTAATTCAGAGTGGTTTGGGAATAGAGCTGCTTTTGAAATGGACCAGCTCGTGGTCAGCAACTGTACACATGAGCTGCTTTAACCTGGGAACATGTGAACTCTGGTTTGTGAGGATGGCTGTCTTGTTTAAGGGACAACAAACAGTTATAGAATTGCTGGTGACCCAAGGGTGAAGGGTCTCTCTGAGAGCTCTGTGGTCCTTGGCAGTTATATGTTCAAAGACAGAGGCTTTGCTTCTGTTGCATCAGAGCCCATAACTTCCAATTCATCCTGACGTGGAGGCATTGAAATCTTTCATTTGAAGCTTTGGTTGAACCACCATTGGGGGAAGTGTAAAATCAGGAAGAGACGCAGTCTGTCGAGTGCATGGTTGCAACGAACACGCTACTGTACTGGAACACAGAGAGTTGAGCCTACTTGACCCAGATGCCATAGTGTCAAGTGTCACAAGGCCTTTGAGCCTGGAAGACTCAAACCCTGTTTCTACCAGTCAACACTGTGAGGTCTTAGACACGCACTAAATTGCTCTGAATCTCAACTCGCTCACCTCTAATGAATACAATCATACCTCACCCCCACTGGGTGCTTGTGGGGATTTGAGATAATGTAGCAAAGCAGCCAACACAAGGTGCCGTCGCAAGAGGCTGTAAAGCACAGGTGTTCAAGTCCTGTTTGCTGGTGTCGCCCACCTGGATTGAGTCAGAGATCTGTCTCTTACCAGCTGCGTGTCCTTGGGAATGTTGCTTCACCTGTCTGAGCCTCAGTCTCTGAGTCTGTAGAATGATGATGATGGATCACCTGCTTTACAGCTGTTTGTGAAGGTCAGATGAGGTGATGTGGCGTGTCAGGTGTCCTGCACGAAGAGTCATGGCGAATCCCATGAAACTGAATGCCACAGGAAGAGGTAGGGCACACACCGTATGTCAGGGCCAACGTTGAAGGCAACCGGACTCAGGTGGACACAGGTGCCTCTAGAAAGGCCTCTCCAGGTCGCATTAGTCAAACGTAGAATGAGGCTGGTCAGCTCACCTCCTGAGCGGTCTTGAATTATGGCTCAGGGCTGCGTGGCCTGGGAGACCAGCGGAGTATGGTGTTATAAGGACATCCACACAAAGCAGCGCTGATCTCAAAGATGGTCTGGTGAGAGGCTGTCAGAAACCGAGGAAAAGCCTTAGAGATTCTCCATGAGCTAGGCGAGGCAGAATAACTACTTTTCCGTTGAGATAGAGTCTGGCTGCATCTCACTAAGCCTTGATGTCTTGTTTTGGAAAAGGATTCCAGATCATTTGTTTCTCCACTTTCCTTGAAGAAAGATCATTGTCTTTTTCCTCTATTTATTTATTTTTCCCAAGATTTATCCTCAGGCAAAACACGGCCACATGCCAGCTGCTTTGTCTTCACACTGGAGGTTTTGACTTTGTGTGGGGTGGGGAGTGATGAGACGGGCTGAGAAATGTCAACCCCCATGGTGGGGGAGGGAGGGCCAGCTGGGGACCCTCAAAAGCCACAGGCTGGAGCCCGTGAAACCTACACCAAGGGCTACAGCAGGGACCCATCAGGGGATGGAGGCCAAACCCTGCTGGAGTTTTACACTGAGTCCTGACACACTTTCCAAGGGTTATACTCCCGGGGTGAATCTGGCTCAGCTACAGCTGGGCTGTAGATGGCAGATCCACTCATTCTATTAATATTTTCTAAACATCTACTAGGCATCGGGCAAGACCCCCTAGTCCTTGCCGCAAAGGCTCAGGGAGAGGAACATGAACAAAATAATATGAGAAATAACAAACAAGCAATGCCTGGAAGAAAAATACAAAGAACCGTGAGCGCCTCTAACAGGGACGTGATTTACTCCAAAGAAGCAGAGAAGAGTCTCCTGAGAAAGTGAAATCAGCTGAGCCTTGTACTGATTCTCTCAGTATATGTGAGTTTGGGCTCCCTGGAAACAGACCGGCAGAAGGGTTACCAGGCAGTGTTCCCAGGAGAACACCACAGGGACATGGAGGAGGCTGGACACGGGGACAGCCGACCTATAACGTGGCTACAAATAAGACCCCCAAGCAACCGGCAGAGTCGTCCCTACAGAGGGGAGAGAGTTGGGTCTCTGTGTCCCCAAGTCAGGCGGTCACTGGCCATGGCACACCTCTGGGACCGGGAGAACCCTGAGTCAGGAGTTTCCCTGGGGCTGAGGGCAATTCCCAGTAAGGGGTGCAGCCATGAGCCGTCAGCAGCCCATATTCCCTGCAGCTGGGGAGGGTGCATCCGTCTGGAGGAGGGAAGCTGGGTCGAGCACCAGGGAGCCGTCACAGCCAACAAATCCTTGTTGAAAGCCCGCTGGGAGTTAGGTCCTCTTCTAAGTGTCGGGAGTCAGCACGAACAAGAGGGACACTCTCCGCCCTCACACCAAGTGCTGATGGTTCTAAAATCTCACCCCATTCCACTCCTCTCCCCTGAGATCTATGCCTGGATCCCCGACTGCCTACATCATATGTCCTCTGGGATGGGACACCACACACACACACACACACACAGCAAACTTAACACGCACAAAGCCAGGCTCCTTATCTCCCCTCCCCCGACCAAACTCGCTCTTCCCACAGCCTTTCCCGTACCTGCTGGGGGGAAAAAATTCATTCTTCTAGTCCGTCAGGCTGGAAAGCACCCGTTTCCCACCGATCAGTTCTACCCTCATCTCGAATCCAGAATTTGCCCGTATCTCCACCTCCATGGCCACCACCTTGACCCAAGCCTCCATTAACTTTAGCTCTCACCTGGATTATCACAGTAATCTTCTCTCTGGCTTCCCTGTTTCTGCCCTTGCCCCATGAGTCTGTCCTCAACCCAGCAAGCGCTGTGATCCTGTTAAAGCACGTGTCAGTCGATGCCACTGTGCTACTCACAACTCTGCAGACCTCGTCTCATTCAGGACAAAGCCCAAGCCTCACAATGGTCTCTATGACCCTCCTGCCACCAGCTTTATTTTATTGATTGTCCATCTTTCCAATTGAAATATAAGCTGCATTGAGGGGAGAGTTTTTATTTATTTTTAATGTTTTTATACCTATTCTACTTCCAGTACCTAGGACATGAGCTAGTACATACTAGGTTTTCAATAAATGTTTGGTGCATAAAAGGAATAACTTGATTGTTTAAATCTCCTCCCCAAACCTCTCTTTGGAGAACATGAAGCTACTTGAAATGCAGTTCAATATTTCACATCAGTCAACAGGATGTACTCTACGTCAGCCCCACCTGAGACTGGACCTCACCTGTTTTCAGGGCGCCATCTCCATCAAGGGCTCAGACTCTGTACAAGGCAAGCATGTGCCTGAGTCCTTGCTTGCGGTGATTGACATGGGAAGGTCTTGATCACTTTGGGATTGTTTCTTTGAATTGACTCCAGGCTGAGTGTGGACCAGGTGGAGCCCAGATTCTGTTTGAGTTAAATCACAATGAGAACTTAAAGATACTTCCTGTATCTTGTTCCCCTTCAGCTGCATAGAAGGAAGAAGATAAAAAAGAGAGGTTTGATGGCCAAGCCTGTATCTGATCACTGGAGGGTGAAGCCATGGGTGGTGGAGTCATAAAAAAGAAGAGAAGCATCGCATGGTGAGGATGAGTTTCTCCTTCCCAATTATCCCAGGGGCTGATCTGAATCATGGAGAAGGTCAAAGATCCTTGAAAGGAAGAACATGCAGTCCTGTGAGTGGGACGGGACGCCCAGCCTGAGTGGAGATGGAGTCACGGTGAAGATCCAACCCATCAGCAGAGATTGAGACCAAACACTCTGCCTTCCCCCTGAGTTTTATGCAGTCAGAAAAACAGATTTTGTCTCCAAAAATTCACATCACGTGAATTTTTAGTCATGAGTGTTCTGCAAAATAGACCATTTCCTCTAGTTAAATAAAGAACTTGTGAGCCCTGAGCTGAACTTTTCTGAAAACAGCTTGATTTGCAAGCCAAGCTATATGTCTAAGAATGGATATTGACGAGGTCCAGCCAGCTGGACTTTCCAGGAAATCCTCTGGGCTACATTCACAGAAGCTTCTCCCTCACTTTCATCAACAATATAAGTTTGTAACTAGATGGATGCCTTTCCCGAGCTCTAAACTTTTTATTTTCTGGGATTCTGTCATAATTACAAATTTTATTCTCAAAACACATGAAATTAATTTTTCCAACTTGTCTGAAACCTTGAAAAAACAGAATGAAATTAGATACAGAGGCCAAACCCAAGGCAGTCAGAGCTACAGTGAGCTGCTGTCTTGGCCATGTAGGAGGACAGAGAGGGAAGCTGGTTGGAGAAGATGCCTGCACAGTTGGGCCCGAGGGCTTGGATCGGAACTTACTGCCGGGAATTTGTCTGCGTCTCCCACTCATCTTCCAGCCCAGAATATTCGCTTCAGTTCCCAGGAAGAAGTGCTATCATCCTGGATTCCAGAACCAGGGTAGCACCCGAGCTGACTCACCAGCTGACCCTCCAGTTAAGCGACGAGACTCCCAGATAGGAAAGTCACGTTTTCCACAGGACCTGCATCCTAGCCATTTCTACAACTGGGGACCAAGATCTGGGATCTTTCTGTTCTGATCTTGAGAAAAGTAAAACGTGGGATTCTGTGTCTGGAGGAAGGAGACCCAGGACAGGATGAGGACACAAATCCTCCAGTATATCCCAGAAAGGTGGCTTCAGACAGACAACTAGTCAGTTCACCCCTCCTACCCCTCCCACCTCCAGGGAGAGCTGGAGGAACTACCCATGGCTTGTCTCCATCACCCTTCCCTTTATCTGTCCACGCCCATAAATAAGTGAGGATAAAACTCAACGTACAGCCCAGAGAGCAATTTTCACTGGGCACCTATGGAGAAGCAAAGGGGTCTCCCTTTCCTCAGAAATGATTCTCACCACCTTCTTCCCAGAGACACTGTTCATCCACTGGGCTCCAGTACTCAGCCAACAGGGAGGGAGGAATTCCTACACTATCTCAGCCATCTGGGGAAGGTACAGTGGACTCTGTGACACAACTCCGGCCCCCTAGGCATTTAGAATCTAAATTCCCGATGTGATGAGAAGCTCAGGCCTGATGTTTATCATCTATAGACAGCAGGCTATGCGGCCTTCTGGATATCCACACCCTCTGAGGAGAGATGGTCCTTAAAGGTACAATTTGGCTTCTCTAAAAAGGTGAGATAGTGAACACCCAGACAGGGCAGCTTGCCTAGAATGAGACGGTGAATCACACAGAAAATGAGAAAGAAAACATAATCTCTAGGCTCACAGCCCATGAGACCATTTTCTTTTTCTTGTTAAAAAAAAAGCACAAATTAAAATGAATCCGTGTAATACCGTAAAATCTTACTTCACTGATAAGCTAGACACAGACAAATATCATATGATATCACTTGTATGTGGAATCTAAAAAAAATGATACAAATGAACTTACTTATAAAGTAGAAATGGACTCACAGACATAGAGAACAAACATATGGTTACCAAAAGGGAAAGGTGGGGAGGGATAAATTGGGACTTTGGGATCAACAGATACACACTACTATATACAACATAGATAACAAACAAGGACCTACTGAATAGCACAGGGAACTATATTCAATATCTTGCAATAACCTATAATGGAAAAGAATCTGAAAAAGAATATATATGTATATATATACATATCTATATGAATTACTTTGCTGTACATGTGAAACACTGTAAATCAACTCTACTTCAATTTAAAAAAAAAGAAAAACAAACTTAGTTTGCTGAGAATATTGCTCTATTTAAAAGCATGAAGGGCTGTCTCTAGTACAGAACTTGCTTATTTAAGTGTATTTATATAAGTAAAATGAGACCCATTTTGTAAGTAGAAAAAGATTTTGTGCACTTAAAGACTGATTAGTTTTTTAATTTATTCACATAGAAATATTTTCAACTTCCAATTATACACAAGACATCATGTGCATAAGTGAGTATAATTCCTTTCCTTTTAAAATTCACTCAACATGGGCTTCCCTGGTGGTGCAGTGGTTGAGAGTCTGCCTGCTAATGCAGGGGACGCGGGTTCGCGCCCTGGTCTGGGAAGATCCCACATGCCGCGGACCAACTAGGCCCGTGAGCCACAGCTGCTGAGCCTGCGCGTCTGGAGCCTGTGCTCCGCAACAAGAGAGGCCGCGACGGTGAGAGGCCCGCGCACCGCGATGAAGAGAGGCCCCCGCTCGCCGCAACTGGAGAAAGCCCTCGCACAGCAACGAAGACCCAACACAGCCAAAAATAAATATAAAAAATAAATAATAAATAAATTTAAAATTTACTCAACATACATAGCACCTTGGCCCCAATATTATTTATAATTGCGTTTGAAATAAAGAACAATGTATCTTGGGAAAATAGGAAGGTAAGTGTCCTTTTTTAAGCCTCTAATGATGTGCACTGAAGAAGGTGAGGGTTAACTGAGAGAAGCAGCAATGGAAAACTAGGAGAGAGACATGAACTATCTCACTTTTGTGCTGTTCAGGCGTCTCAACATGGGAAACAGCAGATAAATATCTTCAGTCCTCATTTCTTAATAGTCAAAGATGATGCACTAAAAGGCTTTGGGTTTCATCAACAGTGTGATTTGTAGTTGCATGTCTTGAGTATCAGGTGACGTGGGCCGCTGCTACAACGTGCTACTTGTTCACTGGCCAGAAACATTTCCAGCCAGGGGACAAGGCAGGCCAGAATGCCATGGGATTGACGCCCTGAAACAGCCCTAAAGCAAGGATGGGTGGAAGGTGGTGGTCCAATAGCCAGACTCCTTGCCCTCGAAGGTGAGTTGGGTGCAGTTTCCCAGGGGGATTGAGCCTCAGGGGCTCACAGTGGAAGCTTGCTTATTAATGTGCCCTGTGTTTGCTTTCTTCTTTTTCCAGTGCTTCAGCACATCATGAGGTCCCCCCAATTCCAACCCTTCCTTACCCTGCTGGACTTCCCTGCTTGGTAGACAGGTTTGAAGGACTTTGCTAAGGCAGACATTCTCATGCACATCGTTCTGAAGAACCAGCCTGCTTGCCCAGCCCACCTGTTGCCATGGTTATTGCACAGAGGGACATCAGGCAGACTACGGACTCAGAACATGTTCCTTCTGAACCCCAAATCTACCAGTTTGCATCTGCATGTTTGTTCCCCAAAGTACTGGTTCCAGATTATTTCCCAGAAACTGGCAAGGAGGCTTTTTAACATCACTCAAACTTTACTTCTACAGTAAACTTATCAACTAAATAAATAACACATGCCACAGATCTTCCTGACTCCATCCCCATCTAAGCTAGACCAGTGGCTGGGGTG
This sequence comes from Eschrichtius robustus, assembly GCF_028021215.1. NCBI lineage: Eukaryota > Metazoa > Chordata > Mammalia > Artiodactyla > Eschrichtiidae > Eschrichtius > Eschrichtius robustus. Next base: position 3,756,719 of record NC_090828.1, read on the forward strand.
TGGCAATGTTGCCCCAGGTGGACACAAAACGTTTCCTTAACGTTTGCTGCAGGCAAAGTTGGTGCCCAGACCAGCATCAATGGTTTTCTTGTGTAAGCAGCACAGAGGTTTGGGCTTTTTCTCCCATGGGAGAAAACATAATAAAAATCTATCAACCATCTATGAACCAGGAGGGAAGCTCTCACCAGATACTAAATTTGCTGGCACCTTGATCTTGCCCATCTCAGCCTTCAGAACTGTGAGAAATGTTTAAGCCACACAAACACACAAAAATATCTATTAACTTCAGAAATGATTGTAGACGTTTTTTTACTCCTTTGGCCAGAGGAGTGATCCAGTTGTTGCTCTCCTGACCTGCCCTTGAGAAAGACGCAAACCTTCTGTGTGACACAAAAGCCATAGTTTGCTCCCAGGACTCACCCACGCCTTCCTTAGAACTGCAAAGTCTTTCCCTTTGATACTATAGATTACTTAGCAGTGAGTCACCACAATCTGAATCGTCCGATCTCTTACTATATTTGGGGACCTTCCTCCCCATGTGTCCCTGGAAGATTCCTGGTGACCCTGAACTCAGGCAGGGATGCTCAGTCCACTGTAATCTTCCCAGCTGAATGCCATCCTGTACTGACATCAAGCATCTAGCAGTGGAGACCAGAACGTGTTGGCAATAGCCAGAAATGAAAGACCTTTTCTCGTGCCTTGTATTTCCTAATATCACTTGGCAAATAACCACATTGTAACACCTGAGTGTAAATACGATTTAATCCTTATTATTTGATTGTAAATCCCAGCATCACAGGAGCATCAACGAAATGTGCTTATTCTCTTTCAGCTAAGAAGTTCACCCTCACATGGGCTACTCATTACAAGGGTCCAAGAAAGTGTTTTCAGGGCTCTGTAAATATTCTAGGAGATCTTTTTGGAATATTTTGCTTTTACGACTCTAGTTGACTGAAAAAACTATGGTTGAGGAGGTATGACCAAGATGGCAGGGTAGGGAGACCCTGAGCTCACCTCCTCCTGTGAGTACACCAAAATTACAACTATTTATGGGGCAACTATCTATGAGAACAGCCTGAAGACTAGCAGAAAAGAGTTTCCACAACTAAAGATCTAAAAAAGGAATCACAATGAGATGAGTAGGAGGGGAAGAGACACAGTATAGTCAAGACCCATACCACCAGGTAGGCGACCACAAATAGGAGGATAATTACAATTGCAGAGGTTCTCCCTAAGGATTGAGGGGTTGAGCCCCACATCAGGCTCCCCAGCCTGTGGGTCCTGCACTGGGAAGATGAGCCTTCAAAACATCCGGCTTTGAAGGCCAGCAGAGCTTGAGAACAGGAGAGCTGGAGGGCTGTAGGAAATAGAGACTTCATTCTGTAGGAAATAGAGACTCTATACTTAAAGGGCATGCACAAAATCTCACACGCTCCTAGTCCCAGTGCAGAGGCAGTAGTTTGAAAGGATCCTGGGTCAGACCCACTTGCTGATCTTAAAGAGTGTCCCAGAGAGGCAGGGGGCAACTCGGACTCCTCCTGGGGACATAGATGCCTGCAACATCCGTTTTTGAGTGCTTGTTCTTCTATGATGACACCGGTGCTGGCAAACACCATTTTGAAATCCTCTCTCTAGCCTACTAGGACCAGGGGCTTACCTATCCATCAGTGGGCTGGCACCAGTCCTGGGACCCCTGGACCATGCAGCAGACACCCACCAGCAGGCTGGCATCAGCCCTGAGCACCCCCAGGCTGCACAATCAGACATGCTGGGACCTGGTTCCACCCACCAGTGGGCCAGAAGCTACCACATGAGGCAGAGCTTGGCAGCCAACCTGGCCAGGGGCCAGCCCAGTGTACCAGAACACTCACAGTAGTTGAACTCTCCACAACAGAAGGCCCATGCAGCCCACATAGGGGGCACACCGAGAGCATATAGCTCTGCTGATCAGAAGGAAGTGTGCTGTTGGGCACCATAGGACATGTCCTACATAAGGCCACTTTTCCAAGATTGGGAAACATAACCAACCTACCTCATACATAGAAATAAACAAAGAGAATTAGGCAAATAAGGAGACAGAGGAATACGTTCCAAATGAAGGAACAAGACAAAACCTTAGAAAAAGGTCTGAACAGAGTGGAGATAGGCAATCTACCTGATAAAGAATTCAAGGTAATGATCAAAATGATGCTCAAAGAACTTGGAAGAAGAATGGATGAACACAGTGAGAATTTCAACAGAGTTGTAAAATATAAAAAAGAACAAAACAGAGCTGAAGAATACAATTAATGAAATTAAAGAATACATTAGAAGCAATCAATAGCAGATTAATGATACAGAGGAACAGACCAGCGAACTGGAAGACAGAGTAGGCGAAATCACCCAAGCTGAACAGAAATAAGAGAAAAGAATTTTTAAAAATGAGGATATTTTAAGAGACCTTTGGGACAATAGCTAACACAATAACGTTCACAGTATAGGGGTCCCCGAAGGAGAAGAGAGAGAAAAGGGGGCAGAGAACTTATTTGAAAAAATACTGGCTGAAAACCTCCCTAACCTGGGGAAGGAAACAGACATCCAGTTCTAGGAAAGACAGAGAATTCCAAACAAAGTGAACCCAAAGAGGCCCACCCCAAGATACATTATAATTAAAATGGCAAGAATTAAAGATAAAGGGAGAATCTTGAAAGCAGTAAGAGAAAAACAACTAGCTAAGGACAAAGGAGCTCCCATAAGACTATCAGCTGACTGTTCAGCAGAAATTCTGCAGGCCAGAATGGAGTGGCATGAGATATTCAAAGTGATGAAAGGAAAAAAACCTACAAACAAGAACGTTCTACTTGGAAAGGCTATCATTCAGATTTGATGGAGAGATCAAAAGTTTTACAGACAAGCAAAAGCTAAAAGAGTCGAACATCACCAAACCAGCTTTACAAGAAATGTTAAAGGGACTTCTCTAAGTGAAAAAGAAAAGGCCACAACTAGAAATGTGAAAAGTATGAAATGTACAACCTCTCAAAACTGAACAAGGAAGAAATAGAAAATATGTACAGAACAATTACCGGTAATGAAATTGTATTAGTAATTTAAAGATTTCCAATAAACAAAAATCCAGGACCAGATGTCTTCATGGGTGAATTCTACCAAATATTTAGAGGAGACTTAACACCTCTCCTCAAACTAGTCCAAAAAATTGCAGAGGAAGGAACACTTCTGAACTCATTCTACAAGGCTACTCTCACCCTGATACAAAAACCAGAGACTCCACAAAAAAAGAAAATGACAGGGGCTTCCCTGGTGGCGCAGTCATTAAGAATCCGCCTGCCAATGCAGGGGACACAGGTTCGAGCCCTGGTCCAGGAAGATCCCACATGCTGCGGAGCAACTAAGCCCATGCGCCACAACTACTGAGCCTGTGCTCTAGAACCCACAAGTCACAACTACTGAAGCCTGTGCATCTAGAGTCTGTGCTCCACAACAAGAGAAGCCACCACAATGAGAAACCCACGCACTGCAATGAAGAGTAGCCCCTGCTCACCACAACTAGAGAAAGCCCACGCGCAGCAACGAAGACGCAATGCAGCCAAAAATAAAATAAATAAAATAAATAAATTTATTTAAATAAAAAAGAAAATGACAGGCCAATATTACTGATGAACATAGAGGCAAAAATCCTCAAGAAAATATTAGCAAACTGAATTTGACAATACATTAAAAGGGTCATACAACATGATTAATTGGGATTTATCCTAGAGATCAAGAATGATTCAATATCCACAAATCAATCAATGTGGTATATACCACATTAACAAATTGAAGAATAAAAATCAAATGATCATCTCAATAGATGCAGAAAAATCTTTTGACAAAATTCAACATCCATTTATGACAAAATCTTTCAACAAAGTGGGGATAGAGGGACTATACCTCAACATAATAAAGGCCATATATGACAGACCTACGGCCAACATCATACTCGATTATGAAAAACTGAAAGCATTTCCTTTAAGATCAGGAAAAAGATAAGGATGTCCATTCTTTTCAATTTTACTCAACATAGTATTGGAAGTCCTAGCCACAGCAGTCCAACAAGAAAAAGAAATAAAAGGAATCCAAATTGGAAAGGAAGAGTTAAAATGTTATGTTTGCAGATGGCATGATATACTATATATAAAAAATCAACCAAAGATGCCACCCAAATCAATTAGAACTAATAAATGAATTCAGTAAAGTTGCAGTATACAAAATTAATATGCAGAAATCTGTTGTATTTTTATACACTAACAATGAACTATCAGAAAAAGAAATTAAGAAAGCAATTCTATTTATAATTGCACCAAAAAGAATAAAATGCCTAGGAATAAGTCAAACCAAGGAGGTCAAAGACTTGTACCTGGAAAACTAAAAGATATCGGTAAAAGAAATTGAAAATGACTCAAACAAATGAAAAGATATATTGTGCTCATGGATTGGAAGAATCAATATTGTTAAAATGGCCATGCTACCGAAGGCAGTCTTCAGATTCAATGCAATACCTAACAAAATACCAATGGCATTTTTCACAGAGCTAGGGAAAAAATTCTAAAATTCGTATGGAAGCATAATGGATCCCCAATAGCCAAAACAATTTTGAGAAATAAGAACAAAACTGGAGGTATCACTCTCCTTGCTTTCAAACTATACTGCAAAGCTACAGTAATCAAAACAGTATGGCACGGGCACAAAAACAAATATATAGATCAATGAAATCGAATAGAGAGCCCAGAAATGAACCTATACTTATGTGGACAATTAATCTATGACAAAGAAGGCAAGAATATACAATGGGGAAATGACAGCCTCTTCAATAAATGGTGTTGGGAAAATTGGACAGCTACATGCAAAGGAGTCAAACTGGACTACTTTCTCACACCATATACAAAAATAAACTCAAAATATATTAAAGACCTAAATGTAAGACCTGAAACCATAAAACTCCTAGAAGAAAACATAGGCAGTGCACTCTTTTACCTTCATCTAAGCAATACTTCTTTTTTGATCTGTCTCCTCAGACAAGGGAAACTAAAACAAAAGTATGTCATACAAAGTAAAGTAAGTCAGAAAGAGAAAAACAAATATCGTATAATATCTCTTATATGTGGAATCTAGAAAAATGATACAGATGAATTTACTTGCAAAGCAGAAATAGAGACACAGATGTAGAGAACAAATGTATGGATACCAAAGGGAGAATGGGGGGTGGGGTGGATGGGTTGAATTGGGAGATTGGGACTGACATATATACACTATTGATACTATGTATAAAATAGATAACTAATGAGAACCTACTGTATAGCACAAGGAACTCTACTCAATGCTCTGCAGTGACCTAAATAGGAAGGAAATCCAAAAAAGAGGGGAAATATGTATACATATAGCTGATTCACTTTGCTGTACAGCAGAAACTAACACAACATTGTAAGGCAACTATACTCCAATACAAATTTTAAAAAATCCCAAAAAACAAAGGGGACTACAGCAAACTAAAGAGCTTTTGCACAGTGAAAAAAACTATCAACAAAATGAAAAGGTAGCCTACTGAATAAGAGAAGATATTTTCAAATGATATATCTGATAAGAGGTTGATATCCAAAATATACAAAAAACTCATACAACTCAACATCAAGAAAACAAACAACCTGATTTAAATATGGGCAGAGGAACTGAATAGACATTTTTCCAAGGAAGACATGCAGATGGCCAACAGACACATGAAAAGATGTTCAACCTCACTAGTCATCAGGAAAATGCAAATCAAAACCACAATGAGATATCACCTCACACCTGTCAAAATGGCTGTTATCGCAAAGACAACAAATAACAAATGTTGATGAGAATGTGGAGGAAAGGGAACCCTTGTGCACTCTTGGTGGGTTTGTAAATTGATGCAGCCACTATGGAAAACAGTATGGAATTTCCTCAAAAAATAAAAATAGAACTCCTGTGTGATCCAGCTAGTTCACTTCTGGGTATTTACTGGAAGAAAAAACTCTAATTTGAGTTATAATGTCTATTTCCACTATTTCCAATAACCAATATATGGAAGCAACCTAAATGTCTATCGACAGAAGAATGGATAAAGAAGACATGATATATATACAATGAAATATTACTTGGCCATGAAAAAATGAAATTTTGCCATTTGCAACAACGTGGATGGATCTAGAGGGTATTATGCTAAGTGAAACAAGTCAGAAAAAGGCAAATACTGCATGATCTCACCTGTACATGGAATCTAAAAAACAAAACAAAATGAAATGAAAACAGACTCATAGATAGAACAAACAGGTGGTTGCCAGAAGGGCGGGTTGGAGGTAGGAGTGAAATAGGTGAAGGGGATTAAGAAGTAGAAACCCCCAGTTATATAATAAATAAGTCACAGGGATGTAATATACAGCATAAGAAATATGGTCAATAATATTGTAATAACTTTGTATGGAGACAGATGGTTACTAGACTTTTTGTGGTGACCATTTCATAATGTAATGTATGCAAATATCAAATCATTATGTAGTACACCTGAAGCTAACATAAAATTGTATGTCAGCTATATTTCAATAAAAAAAGAAAAAAATATGGTTGCAAAGTTTTGCAGCCCCTCCTCATTAAGAGGTAGAGTCTATTTCTCTCTCCCTTTAATCATGCAGCTTGTTTTAGCCAATGGGTCACAAGCAAGTATGACATAAGTAGCAGCTTGAAAAGTGTCCATGATGGTTTGTCTTCTCTTGCTGCCATTGGAACCCAGAAGCCATGGGAAAAAGACAGGGCTGGTCAGCTAGATGCTGGACATGTGTGGCTCACATGTCACTCCCCAAATTTTACTCATAAGAAGAGCAGCTGTTGTGAAGTTTCAGGCTCCTGGGTCAACCAATAAACTTTCCATTCCTGGGCTTGCATTTCTTGACCTCAGGATGTAGAATCACGTGGGATGTTAGTCATGTCTCTGTTGGGGATGTATAGACAGATGGTCAGCATCCAGAACCTCCAGGTCCAGGACCACCTGCTTGAACAGGCAGTTGTGTGAAATGAGCTCTGACATCCGAATCCTACCATTCACTCCTTCTCTGCTCCAGTGACCCCCTCCAGGAGTGATCCACACCAGGATCCCAAGCCAGGTGGGATACAGCTCTGGTCATTAGTGTGAGCAAATGCCTGGCGACCTCCTTCCTTACCCCCCGAGGACACAGGTCTCCTCCGGTTGACAATGATGGGGAGGATGAGCATTGGGTGAGGAGGCCCTGAGGGGAGCTTCTTGGACCACATTTGTGCCCCTGGGTCTGTAGTTCAGACTTGAAGTCCACTTGACCAGCTGGTAGGCAGAACAGAGCCAAAGGCCCTGATATAAGCTGGTGTGCTCAACTCACAAAGCAGGAAGCCATTGAATATCCTGACAAAGAGCAGTATGAGTGGAGACTGACCTACATACTACGATTCCTCTGCTGTAACCAAACTACCATCGATGGGGCGGCTTAAACCACGGACATTTATTTCTCATGGTCCTGGAGGCTGGGAAGTCCAAGATCAAGGTGCAGGCCAATTTGCCTCCTGGAGAGAACCCTTTTCCTGGTTTGTAGATGGACGCCTTCTTGCTGTGTCCTCATGTGGTCAGGAGACAGAAGGGAAGCAAGCTCTTGCAGGTCTCTTTGTACAAGGACACTGATCTCATCATGGGGGCTCCACCCTCATTACCTAATTACTTCCCAAAACCCCACCTCTGAATACCATCATATTGGAGATTAGGGTTTCAACGTATGAAGTTTGGGGGTATGCAAACATGCAGTCTGTAACACTGCCATACTACAGATACGGCCAAAGAGAATCCAGCTCTGACCAGGTTGTTGACCTCTCTCCTCTTGGAGAGGAACTGGAGAGGGGACAGAAGGGCAACTGGGAAATCTTCACCCCTTCCCCAACTCTGGCACTTCCAGTGAGGACAGAGAGCCAGAAATGACCACCCCCATGGACCAAGGTGGGAATGTGGGGAGAAGGAAATTATTAGCCTCCTTGAACACCCTCAAACTCCCCTGGGTCTGCTCTCTTGACACCCAGGGGGCTTAACACCAGTGATCCCAAGGGTACCAGCTGTGTCCCCAAGCTTCCCTGGGGTTGAGACCCAACATCATGTTCTGCTCTCACCTGGTACCCAATTCTGCCTCTGCCTTCAGAAACTTCTGAAACAATTAAAACAGATAGTAACGAATTCTATGTCCAAATTATACCCCAAGCCAAAAATTCACCACTATTCTCTTTCTTTGCCGTGTCGTTCAACATACATAAGGCCATGCTGGGTATTGGACCCCTAGTGCTCTATCATTACGGTCTGTTATGAAATGTTTTCAACACTGACATGAAACCATCAAAATTTCAGATCACTTGTTAGCAAAGTAGTACAGTGACTTTTCCTATAAATTAATTGATAACTATTGAGGAGGGAGAGTGTTCTAATAAGTAAGCACGAAGTCAATATTTTAGGTATGAAATAGATAATTTTGGGAGCTAAAGACAGAGAATAGACTGAAACCAGAGAGGCATTATTCCAGGAGGCAGTCGCCTAGCTGGACAGATGGCGACTTTCTCAATTCCTGAGATGCTTACACAACAAGCCACAAAGCCAATGACATTTTGCTCAGAGAAATCTGAAATTTCCATTAACAAAATTCATTTATCAAATGACACCAAGGAGTGGTACATAACATCATTGATGTATGTTAGTAAGGGTTGTGCTTTATGACTCAAAGTCTGTGATGTTCAGAGCAACGTTGGCTCTTGGTTGATGTGTAGGAGGGAGAAGCCCGGGGAGACGGCTCGTGCTGCTTTCGCCGTGCGAGCCTGGATGTGGTCTGGAAAGCGAGCATGGGAACGGTCTGAGAGGACTGTCTGTACTAGTCTGTAGTGAGGGAGGTGCTGCTTTATTGAGACATTTATTAACCCTGAATGGCCAACCCACAGGATCCTGGCATCATGAGGTCTCCTGCTCTCAGTTCAGTGTTGGAAGAAATGGTGAAACTTGGAAACAATCAGATTCCAGCCACTGAGTTTATAGGATCAGCACGCTGTGTGAAGAAATGGCTGGAGGGTACAAGAATCTGCTTCCTCACCCTGGTGTCTTTCAAGGAGAAGGCTGTGTCTGTGAATTTTTGAAGGGAGAGATCTTTAAAACCTCACTTTCATTACCCCAATAGTGTCAGCTCAAATCATGCTATGATTTTGAGTGGTTTGATTAAATGGTATATTTCAGGAATAATTAAATGTCTTGAACAGCTAGAATCTAACACCACAGGGCTATTTTTTTTTTAATTGAAGTATAGTTGATTTACAATGTGTTAATTTCAGGTGTATGGCACAGTGATTCAGTTTTATATATATATATTTCTTTTTCAGATTATTTTCCCTTATAGGTTATTACAAAATATTGAGTATAGTTCCCTGTGCTATACAGTAAGCCCTTGTTGGTTATCTATTTTATATATAGGAGTGTGTATATGTTAATCTCAAAGATTAGACCTAGAAATGATCATACTAAGTGAAGTAAGCCAGACAAAGACAAATATCATATGATATCACTTATATGTGGAATCTTAAAAAAAAAAACAAAAACAAATGAACTCATTTACAAAACAGAAAGAGACCCACCGACATAGGAAACAAACTTATGGTTACCAAAGGGGAAAGCGGGGAAGGGTAAATTAGGAGTTTAGGGCTATTTTTTTAAAGATAAAATGTCTAGGTTTGTAAAAGAAAGCCACCCATGGGCAGACGGCTGAAATGCCAGTAGTTGGTCTCTTCCCTGCTCTTCATTTTCTTTACTGGTCAGAGAGTGAAGGCAATGAGAAATCATTGTACAATAAAACCCACATCCAAACGCTGCCACAAAATTGAAGAAATACTTTCCAGAACTGAATGTATCCCCTGAGTAGATCTGAAGTTACTACAAAAGTAATGCATGTTCTTCAGGAATTTTAAAACAGATGTAAAATAAAAATGAAAGCCCTCCCCCAACACCTTCCTCCTCCTGAAAGAATCATTCCTAATGGTTTCAAATGTTCCATTCAAGCTTTGCTTCAATGCATATGCAAATACTTACATATCCAAACTCACACACACATACAGACTGAAAACCAGATGTCAGATGAGGAAATTTGTCTTTCAAGATTCAAATAAAGTTTTCTGGGACTTCATCCCACATGTGGTGGGAATTCCACATTCCTCCCAACCAGTCTGAGAATTTGATAAGGGAAGGAAATAGGGTATCATTTTTTCTTAGTCCCTTTTGTTTGTTTGTTTGTTTTTAAACATCTTTATTGGAGTTTAATTGCTTTACAATGGTGCGTTCGTTTCTGCTTTATAACAGAGTGAATCAGCTATACATATACATATACCCCCATATCTCCTCCCTCTTGCGTCTCCCTCCCACCCTCCCTATCCCACCCCTGTCCCCTTTGTTTTTTAGCTCAGTTTTCACCCAGTTACTTCAGAAAATGATGATTGCTTTGTTATCCCAAACATACTAATTTTTTCCCTTAAGCCTCAGGTGCAAAAGCTGAGTTAATTCGACTCTTTAGTTCATGAATCATTGTCATCTGTGGTCCCTGCTAAGTCACCCATCTGCCTGTCTTTCCGTCTATGCCTCTATCCATTATCTATCTATCTCTCCATCTACCCATCCATCAGCCATTCATCCAATCATCATCATTCGTCCATCCATCTATCCATCCATCCATGCATCTACCTTTGTCTGCCTACCTATCGATTATCTATCTATCTATCTATCTATCTATCTATCTATCTATCTATCTATCTATCATCTATCTATCTCTCTCTCCATCCGTTCTTTTTACGTACTAAACATTTCTGCTGCTCCCCTTTCCTGTTAGTAAAATCATTCTGTTGTACTTCCTTCTAAATCGGATCTTTTTTTTTGGCATGTGTTATTACAAAGTGTGTACTTTTGAATCATGCACATGTATTTTTAATTTATGTAAACTGTATTGTTTTAAGTGTTTCACAGCTTTTCCCCCTCCATTTTCACTCACCCTTTCCACCTACACAAGGCGTCTGTGGGATTAGCAGATTTACTAATTAGCAAACAACTGAGGAATTTTTCAAGTCGTGTTGCTTAGCTTCCTCTCTCCTAAAGACTTCAACTCGTTCTGCTTTTAGGGTCCCTTCCCCTTGAGTTCCCCTCAAAAATTTCTCTATTTGGCTTGGACTCATATGTACTATATATATATTATCACATATATTCAGTCTCCTTAATGCTCTGCTGAACAATAGCCCACCTGGATCTCTCTCAGTCTCAGTGCAGAAGTGGTGGCGGGTATCAGAAGGTCCCCTGTCCCTTTGCTCTCTCTCCCAATATCTGCAGGTAGAAGGGGTGCTGTTAGAGATTTATGTTCCTGCAGATGTGGCTATGGTTGCTTTTATTAGAAGGAATACATAGCTATAAACAGGTTTTAATATTAAATAACAATGTTTCTCTCTTCTCTACTCACACGTAGACTTACTTACTCATTTATTTTCCCTACTGAAAGGAGATCCTACAGTACACGTGCATTCTGTATTTTTAAACCATATTCAGAATCACCAGCAAAGGAACCCAAAACTCATGGCCTGATGGGATGTAGGGAGCAGTTAAGGGCTGAAAGTATTATCATTACAGGTAGAAATGATATTAATTACCTGTGGAGCATCCGTGGGCAAGAATGTGGCAGAAATGCTTAGACGAGTGTACACATCCATTTTCACGTCGTTATAGCGGGGATTTCTTACTGAGGCTGTTCAGTATCTAATTACCACGTATTTGGGGGGACTTTTTAGATAGATGGGAAGCAGGACTCCACCTCACACTTTACAGGCAGCCAGTGAGGGACAGCAAACTAGGTGACTTCACCTGGAGCTTTGCATCATGAGCTGTCCTGGCTGCAGCAACGAAAGGCCACAACAGCAGCGCCAGACCAAGCACAGTGGTACCCACTGTCCCCAGCTTCATACAAGCGGGCAGCTCCTGGTAAAATGCTGGCTGTGTGCCTCTCCTATTTTCTCTTGGGTCTGGTTCTGCAGCCTTTTATCAAGCTTGAGAGCCCCCTGTTACCCTTTTCTTGTGCCAGAGTGGGTTTCTGATATAAGCAGAAGCCTTGGAAGTTAGACCAGAAGGGCAAAAGGCATATGGTTATTCAGGAGAGAAAAAGATGAGAAAGAGCTAAGAAACAGGAAATAAGATCTCTGGAATCTGTATCCTGGTGCCCAGAGCATGAACAATAACCTGGTGAACTTCAGGATTTAAAATACAAGACTGTAATTAGGAGGTGGCAATGGAAAAATATATCCAAGTCAAAATGCAGAGACCTTTAAAGAGAATAAGAGTAAGATGTCAATGGAAGCAACCTAAGTGTCCCTCGACAGATGTATGGATAAAGAAGATGTGGCGCATATATACGATGGAATATTACTCAGCCATAAAAAGAAACGAAATTGAGTTATTTGTAATGAGGTGGATGGACCTAGAGTCTGTCATACAGAGTGAAGTAAGTCAGAAAGAGAAAAACAAATACCATATGCTAACACATATATATGGAATCTAAAAAAAAGAAAAAAAAAAAAGGTTCTGAAGAACCTAGGGGCAGGACAGGAATAAAGACGCAGACATAGAGAATGGACTTGAGGACACGGGACGGGGAAGGGTAAGCTGGGGCGAAGTGAGAGAGTGGCATGGACATATATACACTACCAAATGTAAAACAGATAGCTAGTGGGAAGCAGCCGCATAGCACAGGGAGATCAGCTCGGTGCTTTGTGATCACCTAGAGGGGTGGGATAGGGAGGGTGGGAGGGAGACGCAAGAGGGAGGAGATATGGGGATATATGTATATGTATAGCTGATTCACTTTGCTATAAAGCAGAAACTAACACACCATTGTAAAGCAATTATACTCCAATAAAGATGTTAAAAAACCAAAAACAATAAAGGTGACCATGTAAAGAGGATCTAAAAAAAAAAAGAGTAAGATGTCAAGAATGTGTGTGCCTCAATGGAGAGAACTCAGGGTGTGAATAGAGGGAGAAGCCCTAGATAGTTGGCAACTTCCCCAGGCTGCCCAGATGGAGGGCATAGATGGTTCAATCCTGATGCTAACCCTCAAATGTCTAGATGGAGAGATAAGAAATGCAAGGAAGTGGAAATGGCATCCACCAGACTTTTGCCGGCATCTCATGAGACAAGGTCAGGGAACATCTGCTCAGCTTTAACTCTAAGAGTTCATTGTGAGGTGCACACAATGCAACCTTTAGAGTATCATATATGTTATCTCTGAGTTTTTGAAAGCCAGGGAGAGGGACACTTGACAAAGTTAGGTTTGAAAACTTCAGGAAAAAAAGTAGATCTTTTTGGAGGAGTTAATGAAAATGTTGAGTTCATTTATTTCCAGGTGCCAAACAGATTTTCTCATTTGAACGAGAAATAAACGTTACATAAATTATTTTTTAAATGAATACAAATAGTATCAATGAATAAATAGGCATAAAATATATGTTCTGCTTTTAAGGAGAAAATAGCTATCTATTTTTACAGCTGTTTTTAAGATAGTACAGTTTTCTTGGGTTATAGAAATTCTTAAGATCACTTCACTCTTGAGAGAGCACAGAAAACTTCTTTTAATTTTAACCCTGAAATTATGAAAGCATATGAAGAAAGGAATTGATGTCCCTAGGAGTTTAACTTGGTAGGAACTTAAATGTACCTAAATGAAAAAAATGAATTATTAATCTGTGGGTAAGAAAATGCATGTAACTCATAGTTGTTTATCCTTTGGAAAAGTACTTCTAATAAAAACATTAGAGATAAAATAAAATAAAATAAAATAAAATAAAATAGTGATGTTAATCATTAGTTTTGAAGGTAGGTGCCATGGTGAGCTCAGGGTACTTCTCTCCTTCACCCCATCCCATCTCCTTTACCCCAGGCATCTAGAAAAGGCCACCATGTGAGTTCTCAGGTGACACTTTAGTTATTAGGTGGAACTTGAACCAGAAATGGTTGTTGCCAAGTAAGAGCAAAAATGGGACGAGAGCTGAAGTAGGAGATGCAGGATAAATCATGGGGAAGAAAGGTGTTGGGAGGGTGGCGGGAGGGAATAGGAGGGTCGGAGAGAGACTTGTGTTAGATTTTTCCTGCTCACATTATTTCAAATTACCTCTTGTACCTTCTTTAGCATCAGTGAGACCTCCGTCGTAAAACCTAACCAAACCCAGCCTCAATAGTGAAACGTCTTGCGATAGTTTGAATACAACATAAAATGAAAGATGGAGAAAAAGAATACCATTTTAACTCCACATCTTGTTACTTCAAATGGTTTTTAGAAGATTAGGTTTTTAAAATGAGAACCAACCACCTGTGTCAACATGATCTCATGCTTTGCTCTGCCTCTGCCCATGAAAGATAAAATACACCCACCAGTAACTTTGCTCTTTGCTTCAGAAACATCCTGAAGATCAATTTGTCTGAGACAACACTGCTCACTTAAACAACTCACTTATAAACACCAGCTTACCTCTCAAGACTTGCTTCAAGAGTCTCACCTCTCATGTCCATCATTGTGAAGTCACTGTGTCACTGACTTTGTCCAGACCCAGTCCGTTTCCTGCCTCAAAAAGTCTGCCTCACCCAGACCCTACTGGCCTGTAGGTGTCCTGTTCTCACTCCCGGCAATCACTGCTGAGACACTGGCCAGGTGTGTTCCCCCTTTCTGCAGTGAACCCCAATAATCCTAGTTTTGCTTTATTAGCAACGTTTTGGTGATGTTTTGGGGAGTTCAGCAAAATATAAAATTCAGTCATTAAGCTTTATGTTCAGTATAATTTCAGTTGTAAACTTGTGTGACCTGCAGCAAATGCATGAACCCTTCTGAGCACCATTTTCCTTTGCACGGAAAGAGGGAACAATCCTGTTTCATAGGGTACTGTGAAGAAAAACAGCACAGTGTAGGGGACACAGTGCCTCTTGTAGCACTTTAGAAGGTGGCTGTCATTGCAATTCAGAAATGTCTTGATTTTAAGGCTGAGTTGAAACTTAAGGTTATTTGGGGTGGCTTGCTTTTTTGGTTTTGTTTTTTAACGAAACTGTAAGTAGCATTACAGAAGTGAGTCAAGCTCATGCCCTTTGATGAAAAGGGAATTTTACCTGTCAAATTACTTTCAGATAAAGGGAGAACTGGCTTCCTTGTCACCATCCTCAGTGTGCTCCTGTCCTGCTCAAGACTTTGCTCAAATTGGATTACATCTTAGTTCTTTTTCATGACACGGAATTTTTCTAAGCTGAATTTTAGTATGTTATTCAAATGCTAAAAAATTGTTAAATAAAAATGCTCAATTTTCAAGTGTGCTTTTAATTTTAAATTTGGGAATAGAGTGTTATTAGTATCACATTTGCAGAAGGAATGTAACAAGTGAAGTCCTTCTATCAATCATTTGCAACAGAATGTTACTCTTTCCATTTCTTCAGAGGCACCAAAGGCTGAGAGTAATGCAAGAGTTGCCAAGCACCCTTTAACCTGACCAAGGTGCTAAACCACCTACCAGAAGCAAGAGTGTCCAAAGCCACTTCTGCCAGCATTAGCCTATTATCCTTTTGCAGCCTACATAAAGGAAGGCTAAGAATTTATTAGATGGTTGGAAAGGGTGATAAATATACCAAAGAAGATTTTTGGAGATCACTGTCTGGAATTGTGACCTTCCACCCTCCCCCCATGGGAAGAATGTTTCATCTTCATCCTCCTTCACCTGAAGTCAAATGAGAGATCTTCAAGTGTGAGGGACGCTGAGACTGGTGTTTTGTGATTTAAGCAGGAAAATCTGAAGGCTGTGACCACACTGGTTCTCCTGGTGGCAGAGCTAAGAATCAGCATTAACTATATACAGGAGCATTTTGGGGTTGGGAGGCCAAGGATGGATGCCTTTTCTTCTGAACCCTAGGGTTCTCCCTAGAGGGGAGACTTCTTACCTGGAAAAGCACAGTGTGACTCTGGGAGAACGAATTGAAATGCAAAGAGGAGAAACAAAAAATAAATCAGTACAACCTAATTCTTCTTCTGCAGGCGTCCAAGCCCTAGGCTGGTCTGACAGAAAGATGTTTTAAATCAGACAAGAGTTTGGAGGTTTGACATTACACTTAACTTTTCAAAGCCAAGAAGAAAGAGACTATCCTTTTGTCATTATCTTCAATGAGTTGGAAAAGCAATGAAATTTTGCCCAGAATTTAATACAGAGATAGAAAGAAAGATTCAAGAGACCAGGCTTCCAGGGGTCTCAGAATGAAGAGTAAAATTGTACTTGGTTTTCACTATATTAAATCCAACTCTCTGAATACACGGGTTTACAAAGTTCATAGCAAGAAAAAAAAAAATGAAAAATCCTTGACTCACATACACAACCTAATCTTTTTGCTTTCTTTCACCTTATATATGTGTTAGGATGTAATTCTAGACCCATATCCCCTTGCAGAGTTTAATTATGTATCTGCAGATGATCTAGAGATTAAAATATTTCTTACACTTAGTGGAAGTGTAGCTTCCAATTGTTGAGGTAGCTCTTGGATTATTTTTGTGCCATTCAGAAGGAAAAAGGAAATATCTGACTCTGATACCATCAAGAGGTAAGGTATTGGAGAACTGGTGGAGGCAAATGAGCTCTCATAGGAAACAAAGGAAGACTGACCAGCAGAACCGGAGGAAAACCAGAAGCCACGCCACGGAAGCCATGAGAAAAAATACCCTCCACAGTGTGGGAACCACCACGTGGAGTTGTGTTAAAGTTCGACCGCCGTGAGGGTTGACAGAGGTCAGAATCCGGCGGGAGGGGAGTCATCGGTGTGTCTGGGTAGAGTGGTACACAAGGGTTCCAGGTACTGAAGAGTGAGTAGGGAAGCCTTCTGGAAGCAAGGTAGACCAGGCTGATGCCTTTCCCCCCACCTCCCACCCTACAAATGCACACAAGAAATTTGGACCAGGAGAAGAACATGCTCCTAGTAAATGCATAGCCACACTCAAAGCAAGGAGGGGAATCGCCAGATGCCCCAAACATAAAAAGAACTCGAAGCTAAGATGGCACTGTCCCACCAGTGCCAGGGCATTCTGGGACCCTATGTTTGAGTTTTCATGTTCATATCAGGCAGGAGACAGGACTTTGGATGCATTTGAGTTAGGCAGATAGAACTGAGATGCCTGCATAAAATTCTTTGTGTGAGGAGGGGACTAAAATTCGCCACTCACCAGAAACATGACAAGGAAGGCTTTTCTTTGGTTGGAGAAGAGCTATTCCTATGAGAAATAATCTCAAGTCAGGAGCTCACGTGCAACAGATAAGAAGTGGAGTGGCCTGTGCGCTCTGACAATCTGGAGCCTAGAAATGAACAGAATGTGTCTGGGGTGCAGAGCACCCTCTAAGACCCCAAACCAAATCACAACCAGTATCAGAGGTACAGTTTCCAGCTGAGGTACAGTATCTCATCCATGAAACCATGTCCACTGACAGTGAACTCACGATAAAAGATACAAACTACGTAGGGAAATTAGCCACCATGAGGAAGGACAGCATGTGCAGTGAATGGTATGATTTTTACTCCAAGAAATTAAAAAAAATTAGGACAATCTATTAAAGATGACTCAAAAAAAAGCATCTTTAAAATGATTACAGAGATAAAAAAAGACATGGAAACTATAAAGGAAAAGCTGGTAGTTTAAAAAAAGAACCAAATAGGCCTACTAGAGTCAAAAATATAGTCATTTAAAGGGAAAACTCAATGGGAAGATTCAGCAGTAGAGTAGACACAGGTGACAAAAAATATTAGCAAACTGAAAGACGAGGAACATCGGAATTCAGCAAGAGAGATGATGAGACGGAGGTTACGGAAGTATAAAAATTTAAGAGAAATAAAGACTGGAGAGAGAGTTATCACAGAAAGAGACAGACAGACAGAAAAGGAGGAAAGGGGCATGAAAATGGAGAAAAGGGAAAGAAAAACCTCAATCAATACCATAGTAGGAAAGGGGTAAACAAAATTACAGTCAATAACAAACACAAAATAATATCATAGAATTAAATGTGATCATTATCCCTAAAAATGGATCAAATTCACTTTTAAAAGAGACTCATACCTCATAGTGATTTTTAACATTAAAATACAGCAGGAGAAAAGAAATATATAGGCCAGTCTCACTTTTAGCAGTTTTATGGGGAAGTTTTACCAGGCTTGAAGAGAACAGATTATCCTGGTGTTCCAAACTGTTCCAGAGACTAGAAAAAGCTGGAATATTTTCCAACTCATTTTATAAGTTAAGTCACTGAAATGAGACAAGGATAATATGATACAAAAAATTATAAAAGGAGCATAAATACAAAAATCCTAAATGTAATATTAGCAAACTGAGTCTAGCAATGCATTCAAAAGATTTATTTTTAAGTACGATGAAGTGAGATTTGGACCAATAATATAAGAAGAGCTAAACATTAGAAGAGTGTTAATATAATTCATTATATTATCAGATTAAAAGAGAGAATCATATGGTCAACTCAATATACATAAATGTAGAAAACACATTTGGTAAAACTTATTACCAGGAAACGAAGAAAGCTTCCTTAATTTGATTGGGGGTATTTACCACAAAACCACAGTAAATCGCACATTAAATGCTAAAACCATGGGGATATTCTCTTTAATGCTCCTAAACATCAGACCAAAAAAACTATCCAGCTGTCACAGTTTCTATTTGTCATTTTACTGAAAGTCCCAGACACTGAAATAGCAAAAGAAAAATTAAATGAGGTAAAAAATTGGAAAAGCAGAAACCAAATCGTCATTATTAGCAGAGGATATGATTCTTGACATGTGAAATTGAAAGAATCTACATACTATCATTCTTTCAAAATGAATTCAGCAAGATTCTCGGATATAAAATCAATATACTAAAAGCAACAGCATTACGACATACTAGTAAAAACAAATTACAAAATTAATAAAATTAAATACTGATCTCATTCATGGTAACAAAGTTATGAAGCATATAGGAATAATTAAAAACAGGTTATTTGGAGAGAAAATAAGAAAATTCTATTTGAAGGATATCAAATATGCCTTAAATAAATGGAAAGAGAAAAAAAAAAAGAGGGGGAAAGATTATATTTACATATGGGAAGACTCAAATTCTCCCCAAATTAATGTGTAAATTTAATGCCAGTTCAAAAAATCTCTTAACAGGGTTTTTAATGAATGTGACAAACTGATTCTAGAATTTGTGTGAAGGATTAAATGGCCCCAAACGGCCAAACTATTTAAAAAAGACTAAGGAAGGACTCACGCAACCAAATATAGAGACCTATTATATTGTTACAGGATTTACAACAGTGAGTTACTGGCTCAGGAAAATACAAATACACCGGTGGAACAGAATCAAGATCCAAGCAAGATACCCACACACATATGGGAACTTGAGCTACAACCATGATGGTATTTGCAGATCGATGGAGAAGAAACAGGCCATCTAGAAAATGGAGCGGTGACAATTGGCAATTCAATTGGATCAAAGACTTAAATGTGACAAGTACAACTTGAAAACTTTTAGAAGAGACTGTAAGCAAACATCATTATAACTTTGGGATAAAGGAATATTTCTTAAAGAAAACACACACACCAAAAAAAAAAAAAAAGAAAGAAAGAAAGAAAAAGATAAATTTAATGAATTAGAAATTAAAAACTTCTGTGCAACAAAAGACATGCCAAAGTTAAGGCAGTCTCTGATTAGGAGAAGCAACATGCAATTTATATAATCTGATGAAAGATTAGTATTGGGATTAGATAAAGAAATCCTTTAAACCTGACA
The DNA here is from genome assembly GCF_028021215.1 of Eschrichtius robustus. Lineage (NCBI taxonomy): Eukaryota > Metazoa > Chordata > Mammalia > Artiodactyla > Eschrichtiidae > Eschrichtius > Eschrichtius robustus. The sequence continues at coordinate 3,776,626 of NC_090828.1, forward strand.
AACAAACACATGGACTGAAGATAAACACCCTGACAGAAAAATGAACAAAAGACATAAGTAGCCAACTGATAGCAGAATACACCCAAATGCCTAATAAACTTTTGAAAAGACATTCAGTCTCACTAGTAATTAGTGGAAATCCAAATTAATGTTGATTCAAACAAGATGAGATACTTGCTTCTCACCTTTTCAAATGCCCAAATTTGAAGAGAAGGTACTACAAAATGAAACTATCAAGCAAAAGTAATTTTGTAAAAATTTGCAACTAGTTTTCAGACATGGTTAGACCCACAAATACTGTCTTTGGCGCTGGGGGTAACTGGGCTGACATCATTGAATGGGCAGCCCCGGGTCTCCCCCAGCCCCACTTAATACACTTGCCTCACTTGCCCTCGGTCCTCACTGCAGCTCTAGGCCTATTCTCTCTCTCCAGATGGTGATGGGTGACCTTCTAGGTCGCATGGTCACCTGTCGATGGGCCTCTAGTGACTTCAATAACAGTGGGTATTTCGGACCCTGGGGCAGTCCGGTTAAGGAGACATTTGGAGGGCAGGTGACCCTTTGAGAAAGCCTCCTGAGCCAAGGGCTGTCCCTGAGACGTGGTCTGCCCACTCTTCCTCTGGAGACTGTCACAGACATCACAGAACTTCACCAGCCTCCCTGGCCAGCCCTTCACGGCTTAGTAAGAACCTCCGGGGAGCTCCCGCCCGCGGTTCCCTTCCCAGAGCCATCCCCCCGCAGAGTGAGGAAACTAGTTCAGCTTTTTAGTCTAAAGAGTCTACTTTGCTGCTCTTGTTCTGCTAAATGCCCCCTTCGCCCTGGACATGTGATGCCTCTCCTTTAGCTTTGAGTCTTTGGGGAGATACATTTCATCACTCAGACAAGCTAAAGAGGTTCCAGAGGGAAACGATGCGAAACATTGTGGTTAAATCTTTGGGTGGAACTTAGAGTCTGCATTTCCTGATCCCTCCATCTGAGGTTGACTGAATAGTTATTCTTTACCTGATCCGAGTTTCTATACTAAGCGATATAGGACAGTTCTCAATGACAAAGGTGTAGCTCTAGGATATGACTTTTTCCAGTTTTGGTGGCCCACCAAGGGGGTGTGGGAAAATCTAGAAAAGAAGTGGCTTTGATTAGTATCTCTATCAGGAGCCTCCCTGGGGAACCCAAGTCTTTCCTTCCAAACTTCTCTCTTCACCTGACACATGACTCCGCTTAATCCTCATTTTTATTGTTAATAAAACAGTTTTATAGAAGAAAATATACAAAGAAGGAACTAGGACTCACTCCTAATTCAAAACAATCAAAGGAAAACATTTGATGAGTTCTGAAGCAGTTCTCTTTTTCTATGCATTTCACAAGAGTGTGTCACACATGAACTTCTGTGATCACTTTTTTCACGACCGTCATATTATTAGAGTTGCCCTATGTCATCAAATACTTTCAGAAATTTGATTTTTCACACTGGCTAGTACACTAGTACTTTGGACACCCTCGACTATTGGAAATATCAGTTTCCTACTTTTTACTGTTACAAATAATGCCACAAAGGGTATTTTATCATCAGTCCTAGAGATGGACTTACAAGGTCAAAGGTGATATATGTGTTTACGTCTTTTGAAAAACACAGTCACGGTGCCTTTGAGGACGGGCAGCCCGGGACCCATCCCACCAGCTGTGGGTGAGAAAACATCTCCCCATTTTTTCAGAGTCCTCTGCAGCCTCAGCCCCTCATCATAGCTGCAGGCTCAGCCTCTGGGCTTCTCTGCTGGCCTTGGCCCCACGGCACCGTCAGGACACCATACCTCCTTTTCGTTCTGGCCAGTGCTTGACCCAGGGCCTCCTGATGTGCTTAGTGATCAAGGTGGCCATTCCCCGGTCATCATGGAAGCTCTTTATTTGTCTCCCTCTATGGAAACCTTGTCTATCCATCTCTCTCCAGCCCACGTATTAAGGGAACTGTGATGGGCCCCCATAGAAGTGGTTTGGAGGATCTCTGAGGGCTGAGCCCCCAGCGCATCCCTTCCTGCTGAGAATCAGGATTGAGCTCAAACACCTGGACTCTCTCTCATCTCGAAGGAGTTGTCTGGTCTCTCCAAAGCCACCCCACGGGAAGTCCGGGGCGGCCAGGACTGGCCACTCACATCAGCTTCCGGTTGAAGCCGTCTCTGCCTGTCCCCAACACGTTCCTCGGCAGCCCCCCTCCTGTGCACCTCACTCCTCTCTGAAGACCCCTAAGGGCTCTCCTCTGTCACCTGCTTAAACAGGTCATCAAAAACTAACTGGGGATACAAAACGAGGCTGTGTTATATTTAGGCTTTTTCTCAAAACAACAAAACTTTAAAGAAGGGTCTCCTAAGAGAACTCTAATACTATTTTCTAGCATTTCCTTTAAAAAATTCCTCTTGTACTCAGTTTAACAAGCCCCAGGAGGCCTGGCCCACGGTTCTCTCTCCCAGCTGCAAAGCCCCTCCATCCACGTTTATTACTCTGTTCTTCTATTGGAGACAAAGTATCTTCACTGCATTTTCGTCTGCCATGTACATCCACGTGCCCTGTTTGCACAAACTGGCCAAGTCTTATGATGAGGGCCTAGTGATGTCTACAGTGGGTCAGGAAGCCTTTCTGGGTGGTCCCACAGAGAAATAATTTGTAATTTCCTTCGGAGGAATTAAAAAAGAGAACCCCGGAGCCAGGTCCACTGTCTCCATGGTGAACGCGATGTAAGGACTGGTCTGATTCATGTGTGCTGAGTCAGGGCGGGCCTTTGCGAGAACACTGAGATCTAGCCTCATCTGATCCGAGCCTCATCCAAGGCCAGGAGCGTGCAGCTCTCTTCTCCACGTTACCTGTAGCAATGCTGTGAGGATGGTCTCCCCGGGCTTCAATGAGAATCCTGTCATCTTTCATTAGACTTTCAAAAGGCTTTGTCTTTCTATCCACGTTTACTTAGACGAAAACTATTGTAAATAAATGTTGCTTTGAATACAAAAGATGCTGCAGATATGCTCTCTCCAATGAGGTGCAGATAAATGTTTAATAACCGATTCTCTGGGAAAACCCAAAACCGAAACCACCTGATTTGCAGTGTTTGCCAGTTTCCAGGGTGTCGATACTTCCATCATGGCCAATTTTAAGCTACCCACATGAAGTAACTGAACACAGAGCTGGGGAGAGATACACAGTATCACACCACTATATAGTACTTGACCGTTTGGATTTAGTTAAATAAATAGTAGGTAATAGTGAACTGTAATACAATAAGAAAAAGTGGTAAATTGGGGGAATTTATTACCTTTGTTGATAATGACTTATTTAATTGTAAACGTGTACAATTTCATTTGTAGCAATGGCTGTGTTTAACAACTCCCTCACAAAATTCCTGAGGTTTAACACAGCACGTGAGAGCCTGTCTGAACTGGCCATCGTAGATAGACCACTGGCTCTGTCTGTAGTCGAGACACGCTGTCTGTCTGTCCCTGGATGAGAGCAGTATCAAAATCCAGACTCTGCTGAAGCACAACCAAGTTCTCCTCGAGGCAGAGGAGTTGCTGGATATTATGACAAGTCAAGCAAGAAGGACCTCGCAAAACAGCAGAGCAGCGGTATAGAAGCACTTTCATTCATTCCGTATGCAAACCGTTCAGTGGTCTCTGCCACACGTACAGCCAGCCACGGAGGGTTGGAGGAGGGAGGTAAAGTCAGAATAAATTAGACTATAGGCTCTGAAGCCAGCAGCGCACGGTTCAAATCCTGGCCCTGTTGCCTAACGGCTGAGGGACCACAGACAACTCCCTGAAGCTCTCTGGTCCTCAGTTTCCGGGCCTGTAAAATGGGGGCAGTGAGTACCCAGCGCTGAGGGCTGTTGTTGAACCAACGGCGACAACGTATGTAAAGTCCTGAGCGGGGGGCTCAGGACCTCGCAGGCACCTCACTGCAGCCTGGGGGGGCAGGTCTTCCACTGCTCCCCTTCCCATCTGCTGAGTGGCCGAGCAGGGCAGGCGAGGAGGAGAGGGGAACCAGCACCCTCTTCTCTCTGCAGAAGCTGCTGAGTCCAGAGAAGCTGAGAGACTGTGCGAGGTTGAACCCTTTGTCTGCAGCCCCAGGCTGGGTGGGCAGTGGGCTCCTCTGTGCACCCGGTGTGGGGGGCGACCCGCATGCACATCTCTGTGGCCATCGCCACAGAGAAGCACAGGGCCACGTCAGAAGTGCTTTCCAGGTTGTGCTCAGTTAGTTTGGGGTGCAATGCATGACGCGGATCAAGAGCATGGACTCCAGTGAAAAAGCCCCAGAAATGGTCTGAGCCTGAGGCTGATGAGCCTCAACCTTGCTTTCCTGGTCTGTGAAATGGGTAGAGGGGCAACCTCCTCCTGAGCTGCTTTGAGGACTCCAGGGGTTAATCCCCAGGCAGGCAGGCTGGTCTCTGAAGATGTGCTCGTCACTGGAGCCTGGAACACTGTCCTTTCAGCCAGAGAGCACACACCTGGGCGACGTCCAGGAGACCAGTGGGCTGAAGAAACTGAACGTCCAGTGAAAGATTATCCCCTGGACCTGACTTGGAGCAGCAGCTCCTGCAGAGCCAGGCCTGTGACTCATAGGCCCTGCGACCCCACAGCCCAGCCAGCAGCCAGCTTCTGATCCGTGGTTTCCATGGTGATCGGGTTGGGGGGGGCGGCAGGGGCGGGGGTGGGGGATGAGAACGTCTGACACAGGAGGATGGTCTTGCTCATCTGAACCCTTATTAACGTGGAATCTGTAAACCTTCCTCCCCTTCCCCAGCTCCCTCCCCGAGATGCAGCGTCAGATCCTACCGACCAGAAGGGATGTGGCAACTTCAAGCCCAAGACCAAATGACCCGGTGTTTCTGCAAAGGAGACCCAGTGACGTCAGAACGCCCTGTGCACCAGGTGGCAGGGGGCGTTTGTAGGTCTCTGTGTTTTTTTCTCATTTTCTGTTATCCTGGGCTGTTCTTTTTGCACAGGAACCACAGCACATCACGTGGTCTCTGTTGACTGCGGTTCCCCTCCACAGCATTCCATGTGGAAGGACCGTTAGAATTTTTCTCTAATTACAGTGTTTGAATTTGAGGAAAGGGAAAGCAAGGCGGACTCACAGAACTGCCCGTGTGAAGTTAACTGGCATTTTCTTTGGAACCTTCTGCAGCTGGTTGCTAGAATTTTCACTCTTCTGTGTATGTAGCGGTATAAAGAACTTTCCAGTTAAAGTAAGCAGCATTCAGAGGTGTTGAAAAAAAGGAAAAAAAAAAAAGGAAACGTGTGGCCTCAGGAGGCTCCCAGCACAACCTGACCTCAGGTCAAGGGTGCTTTCCTGGGAGCCCCAGCCGCCAGCCCGCGAGCCCCGGGCAGACGGAGGACAGGAAGATTCTGACCCCCAGGCCGGCTGCAGGACCTGGGGGGACTCACTCACTCCTCTGAGCCTCAGTTTGCTTCGCTGTAAAATGGGCACGATAATGATTCTTCCCGAGGTTGCTGTGACGACCGCATGAGGTGGTCCTTGGAAAGCACTTAGCCAGGAGTCCGGCCCAAACTAGATGCCCAAGAAAGATGCTGCAATCTCTGCTACCGTGTCGGGGGGCGCCTCTCCCTCCTGTGCGCTCCTCCAACCCCCTTTCAACAATTGCACGCTGAGTTTTTTGTTTTTAAATGGTAAGTGTGTGAAATTCACATTGGTTGAAGAGCACAGCCCAAACTCCATCTCCTTTGGGGCCTCTGTTTAGCCCCAAGGAAAGAATTCCTCACGCCCCTTCCCTCCTGAGACTCCACTTATCTCTAGTCTGAGTCATTCTTGGAAGTTCTCTGGCCTCTTTTGCTTGCTACCTTGCCATGACCTTGAGCAGACGTCCCTCTGGCTAAAGCCCCAGGCCTGTGTACATGGGGACACCGTGATGGGAGCCGGTCCCTTCTCTCAAAGGACAGATGAGGGCCCTGCTGGCTGAGAGGCTGGATCAGAGAGGTTGGTCTGCAAGCCCCCTGCCCCCGCCTCAGGCAGCTGTGAAGGGAAGGAACCAGGGGCACAGAGGTTCCCAGAGGCCAGCAGAGGGAGGGCAGTGCCCTGGAGGAAGGCTGGTGGGGGAGAGCGGGCAGGTGGGAGAGCATGCGGAGGCCTGGAGCCAGGATGGGGGGCAGGGGGAGGGGCTCGGAAAAGCCGGGAGACCCAGGGTCCCAGGAGGGAGTCGTGGATGCTGCCCGAGGCCTGGAAATCACAGCAAGGAAACTGAAAGAGGATGTGGAATTTGCAACCAGGAGGCCGTCCAGGGCAAGGAGCTGCCATCTGTGCAGCTGTGGGGTAAGCATCAGAGTTGATACAGGAGGAGAGTCGAGGTGAGGGTGCTCTTCTAGAAAGTTGGCGGTGGAGACAAGGAAGGAGAGAGGTAGTCACCTTGGGTGCAGGGACTAGGGTCTGCCGTTTGACTGTCGTTGGTGATGGGGGACAAGCACGTTGGAAGCCTGGTGTGAACAACCAGGTGAGGAGGGGCCCGCCTGCCCAGGGGGAGTGGAGCGGCCTGGAGAAAGCACACCTGCCCTTTCAGCCCCATCACCTTCCCCTCAGTGAGAAGGGCCTGTTCTCGCGCTGCTGGGCTGTCTGCTCTCCCTTCTCTGTCCAGCAAGATGTTACTTACACCTCTGCGAGGGACAGGACACAGATTTCTGTATCCCTGTTCCCCCCGCATGCGGATGCTGCAAGGAAGGCCCCCTGAGAAGAAATCCCAACAAAGGTTTGCCAAACGGGAAAGCTGGGAAACCTCCAGGGGATTCCTTGATTCACCGGATCCCTTATTTAGGAACTGTTTACAGTGACCTGCAACTGCTCTGAGAGCGGGCAAGTGCCTCCTCGGTTCAGCAAACAGCTGACAGTTCAGGAGGGATATGCCGCTGGTAGGAAAAAGTAAGTCAGGACAATCCCGTGTTTTTGGAAGACCGCCCTTGCAAGGAGACCCTGGCCCTAAAGTTTGAAGTCAGTGTCGCTGATACCAGCTGCCCCCTGAGGCCACCTCCCTGTGTTTCAAGGATGCCATCTTGTGGAAGGCAGTGGTAACTGCAAACACTGAACATTCCCTTACAAGACCTTTTACATCTGGGGCAATTCAATAACCCTCCAGCACCAGCTACATGACCTTACAATTCTGGAGTGCCGTGCATCTCCAAAAGACTTTCACGTTTGTTTCATTTAATTCACAAAACCCAGGGTAATAGTCTGATTATCCCCTTTTTATAGTCTAGGAAACTAACTCAGAGAGGTTAATTGACTTACAGAAGGTCACACAGCCAATGAAAGGCAGAGGCAAGTCCTCCCCGCCCTCTTCACTGAGCACTCCATGCAAAGTCCATCAGCAGGTGTTCTACACCAGTGGTTTTCCAACTTCTGCCTGACCTTTAACCTTGGGACCCTGTGTACACACATGTGCTGTATGTGCAGATGTATGTATCAATATTACTGAGATAAGTTTCATGCTGCAGCACTTCCCTGCGCCAAGTGTGGTGCCTCTGATTGTTCTATTCTTTGTTTTTTTTAATTTAATTGAAGTATAGTTGATTTACAATGTTGTGTTAGTTTCAGGTGTACAGCAAAGTGATTCAGTTATACATCTACATATATAAATTCCTTTTCAGATTCTTTTCCATTATAGGTTATTACAAGATATTGAATATAGTTCCCTGTGCTACCCAGTAGGTCCTTGTTGTTTATCTATTTTATGTATAGTAGTGTGTTGATTATTCTATTCGATTTTTAAGGACACTACTTTTGATCCATTAAATTGTTCCCATGACTCATTAGTGGTCGAGACCCACAGGCTGAAAGACTGAGTAATGGCTCCCCCCAGATGTCCAGATCCTAATCTCCAGAATCTGTGAGTCTTACCTTACATGGCAAAAAGGAATTTGCAGATGTGGTTAAGTTAAGGCTTTTGAAGTGGGGAGATTATCCAATATAACCAAAAGAGTCCTTATAAGAGGGAGGCAGGCGGGTCAGAGTCAGAGAAGAAGTGAGGACAGAAGCAGACTGTAGAAGGTGGTGGAAGGGGCCATGAGCCAAGGAAAGCAAGAGACGTCTAGAATGTGAAAGAGGCAAGAAAACAGATCCTCCCTTCAGGGCTTCCAGAAGGAGCCAGTCCTGCCAACACCTCAACTTTAGTTCAGTGAAACTGACTTTGGGCTTCTGGCCCAGAACTCTTCGTAGGAGATTAAGTTCGTGTTGTTTTGGGTCACCACATCTGTGATAATTTGTTACAGCAGCCCCAGAAACCAATACAGATGATGTCTGAGAATTATAACAAGGAGCATCACGCTGGCACTTCCAAGATGCATATGACCTGCAGACATGGTGTTTGTATGCTTGCTTTTGCCTTCATAGTGTTTTAAAGTCTCTCTTGAATTATTTAAAACCACTTCAAATCATGATGTTTCCTGTGAAAATCAGAATTTCTGGCTTGTCTTTGGCTATGCAAGGCCCAAGTTCTCACATGGCAACATCTGACTTCAGCTGGCCAGACCCTTCTTCCAACCTCCTCCTTCTCTTCTAACATACTTTTAAAAATTAATTTTAATTCTTGTCAAGGTGGTACACGCACATAATTGAAGGATACCAAGCAGTGCTGTAAGGATTGAGGAAAAACGCATTTTCCCATCACTCGAACTTTTCCACCCTCAGTTCATACTTTCAGTCTTTTAAAAATTCTATTTCTTCTTGTATTTCTGAATAATATGCTTGCCCTGGTATATCAGGGCTACCCAATACTAGACATTATCTCTCTGCTGAGGGTCTAGAGTGGATAGGTTTAGCTGTTAACCCCACTCCAATTCTACTCTCTTTTCTCATCTTCCCAACGCGACGAAAACATAAGATTTGATAAAATCACGTAAATACTGTTCACTGTTGAGTTTTTTCTTATACAACTTTTTGTTCTTCCTCGATTTAATAATTGCATCATTTTTTATTGTCTTGGCTCTCTGTCTACCACAACTTTTTGCAAATGATCCATCTGATCAGGCAAATGGCCAGCAATATTATTTTCCACATGTTTAAATATTTTGAAAGAGTCTAACAGGCCCATTACTTTCCCTGGAGGCTCTTCCTCTGGAACTTACCATGGTCCTGGCCACAGCAGGGTTCACCCTTTGCCATGCTCTGCATTGGGATCCCCTTTCTCCTGATTAAGCAGGCGTTTAAGGCAGGACAAATAAGGCAGAGCAAGCAAAGGGAATGTTTTTCAGAAGAGAGAATTACAGAAACCGGGGGTGGACGGGCTGTGTGTACTGACTGATGAAGATTATCAGTGACCCTGGGGGAGAAGTTTCTGGGGAGGGAGGATCCTCTTGGAGCCCTAGAGCTGGAGCTACTGGCAGAGAATATGAACGTGGTCAGCGCTCGGTAAACAGATTGAGTGGGATCCTGAAAGGAGTCAGATTCACGGGGGAAGAAAAAGAAAAACTGAAATATCGAGCTATCCCAGCCCCAGGCAGCCCTCTGAGGGACCTCACAGATCTGGAGAATCCCTGGGAGTCCAGCCAGATCTCTGGGCTTCAAGTGAGGAAGGAGCCCCCGCAGAGATGCTGGGGCTCCGTGCTGAGGCCCCCCGACCCGGCCTCCCTGCCCCGAAGCCCACTCGTGCCTCCAGCACTGAGCCCCTCCGCAGCTAAGACTGAACTTGCAGCACTGTCACAGGCAGCCATGCTCTCAGCAGCTGCTTTCATGCGATTGAAACGCCCTGTGATCCTGTTGCCGCGGATGCTGGCGGGCTGGGCTGTCTGACACTTGTTTATTACTTCACTCAGACAAAGAGCATGAGAGCATGTGCTGGGAAGCTCCCGGCAGCAAGCGCTCGGGACATTTTGCTGGGGTGATTTTAATTAAGGACAGCAAGGATCACCCAGCTACGTGTCCAGAGCTGGAGCTACAGACTCAAGAGCGAGGCAAACCCTGTAGATCCCAAGAGGGTCAAATTGTGCTCCAAAGAAGAGAGTTTCAAGGGAAAAGAGGGGATCCTGGAAGGTGGAGTGGTGAGATGGGAATGGGGTAGGACAGCCGTGGGGTCGGTTCCCGGCCTTGCCGTGGGCCGGCTCTGTGGCCTCTTGCAAGTTCCTTGGCTCTCTAAGCCTCAGCTTCCTCACCTATAAAATGGGGTAATAAGCACTGCCTACCAGGTGATTGTGAGAATCAAATAAAATACTGTGCTAATCAAAGAGGGTTCTTTTCACTGCAAGGACCACTCAAGCTAACTCAGGAAGCTGGGGCATCTCCCAGCATCCGTGGATGCTGGTGCGTGGAGACTGGGTCTGGAGTCAGCCGTCCGTCTGTCTAGCTGGTTCTGGGGACCACGTGCTCATGGCCTCTTGCCCCCATGCCTCTCCTCCATCCTCCTCTTTCTCTCAAATGGCTCCTGCACCCCCCTAGCTCTGGTTTGTTTGAGGACGGCAGTGTCTGCAAGGCCTGTACTCTGCCGGCCGCTGAATCCCTCAAGTTCCCTCACCTGCATCCCCAGAGAAGCACTGAATGGGCAGCTCCTGCCTGGAGCCGGGGTAGACAGGACGCAGGTCACTGGCCTATCGCTGGAAGGGCTACCCTGGTCCCAGGGTCCACCCTGTCTCAGTCTCTGGGGTGAGCTGGGGTGGGGTCTCCAGCCCCAGCAGTAGGGGTCACGGTGTTGGTAGGTTCCCTGGGCAGGGGCCCTGTGGGGTTCCGTGGGGATTACAGCCCCGGGGCCTGTGTAAGTGGGCCCAGAAGATGTCACTTCTCTTTCTCCCAGCGGGTCACGGACTCCCAATTCACCGACTCCACTGGGAAAGGTTTTCTGCCCCCCTCCTGGTATTTTCCATCCCTCATATGTGTTTCTAATTACATCTTCGGAGGCTCAGGGCCCCGTTAGCCAGGAGCTAGTCTGAGAAATACAGGCTGCACTGTGGTGGTGGAGAAAACCTGTGCTCTGGGACCATGAACTGCTCTGGAAATAATGCCAAATAAAGCAAAACAGAGACACCTTCCTGCAGAGACCTGCATCTGTAACCCACGTGGCTGGACCCTTTGTGCAGTCAGAGCTGCGCCCACGGGAGGAGAGCACTGCCTGGAGAGATTTCTTCCTCTTCATTCTTTGGGGGATATTCCTCTCGCACCCTGCTGCCTCCAGCCCTGGGGGGCCCTCCTGGTGTGAGTGGCTGCACATTCATGCACACACACACAAACACACACATGCACACACACCACACAGAGCATGTACACACACAAACACACACATGCACACACACCACACAGAGCATGTACACACACAAACACACACATGCACGCACACCACACATAGCATGTACACACAAACACACATGCACACAACTCACCACACATAGCATGTACACCAACACACACACATGCACACACACCACACATAGCATGTACACCCACACATAGCATGCACACACACCACACATAGCATGTACACAAACACACACACATGCACACAACTCACTACACATAGCATGTACACAAACACGCACACATGCACACACACCACACATAACACGCACACATGCGCAAACACACACACCCTCCAAGGGTTGCCAGCACAGGGAGGACACCCCACGCCCAGCCCCACAATTTACACTGTGGCTCAGGCTATGATTCAAATATTCTACACCGCCGTCCCCAGATGCCTGGGAGCCTCGCCCCTGGCGCACGCACTCTCTCCTCTCAGGATTTCCACGTTCACTTCAGCCAACACTTGGTAGCAGATCTGTTTACTTTCCGATGCTGTTGTAACTCGACCTGTTCTTTCAACAGCAAGGAAAAGCCGGAGGAGCTAAACCATTTGTGTTCGGGGAACTCACTGCCTTCCTGCTCCTGACCTCTGTCTGTCTGTCTGTCTAGTCTTGTCCAGAAATCAGTGTAGCTACTAAAAAAGGACATTCTCTTCACTTCCTCTTGCCCAGTAAGAAGCCAGAGCCAGCAGTGCTAAGGAATAACTAATAAGCTTACGAGCTTCTGCTTGAGTCTCCCTGTCTGGTTCTAGAAGGTTCTTCTGCCTCCACAGAGTCCCACGGGTGGTCAGTGTGGAGGAAGGAGAAGGAAGGGGCCCCAGAATGATGGAGGCTTCAGAGCCCCTTGCCCCATGAGTCAGTGAGCTCACTTATTTCACTTTTGTTCGTTCTGGAACCTTCCTATGATGCCAGCTAGTATTAAAAAATCTTTCCATGTAACTGATTAACAAGGAATAATAACAGAAATGTGCAAAGTGGCCTCAGCGGGAACCAAGGTGTGCTTCTCTAGGGGCTGCTCCACCCTGGCGGTGCCCCTTTGCTCAAGTGCCAAACCCTCAGGAAGGAGAGTGTCTGCTTGGCCCCCGGGTGTCGGGGGACGTGGCCCGAAGTGCAGGTGGCAGGAAGCGACAGTCCTCCCGGGAGCAAGTGGCATGGAGGAGGGGCGCTCGCCGAAGGAGACTGGGGGGGCTGCTGCCAAAAGAAACGGGATGGGTACAGGGAGAGCAAGCACTCAGGGGGCCAGCTGTGTGACCGGGGGACACCCGATCAGCTCAGAGGCTTCCAGCCTCAGGGCGGGGAGATCAGGGCCTCCCTTCCCAAGGCAGACCTTCCGCAATGGCTCTAGAGCCGGGGCGCCCGAGAGCCAGGCCACCTCCCCCGTATCTCCTAAGCGACATTCAGAGGTCCCAGCCCACGGGCCTTAGCCGAGCTGGCCCACAGTAAACGCCGACGCCGGCACGAGCTGTTGGTGAGAACAAAGCCTCAGTAGAAAGAGGACCCTTCATTTGTCCAGAGGCTGGGCTGTGCCTCCCATCCCGCAGCTGGTCTGGCGGAGCAAGGGGTTCCCGGAGCGGGACGGAAAGGGCGGCAGCATCCGGAAGGAGGGGGGCTCGGCTGCCGCCTGCGTGCTCAGTGATGAGCCTGGGCAGGGGCCGTGGCAGAGGGACCGCACGAGCCCGGCGTGGAGGCGACGATCTGCACGGGGAGGGAGGGGGCAAGGCCTCGGGCTGGGCAGCGGGGCTGCTGGGGCCGGATCCCAGCGTCCGCCCGTCGTGGTGAGAGCAGGCAGGTCACCGCCCTCTGGAAGAGAAGCGTCGTCCTCATCCGTGGGGTAACAACAGCAGCTGCCTCTTCAGGTCGTTGTCCCGTTGGTTCTGGGGTAGAGATAATCCAGAAGCAATATGGTGTGATGCTTCTTGGGCTGGAATTCCATGGAACGCTAAGTACACCATCCTTCTCCCCTGATGGCCTGGCCTGTGTCAGCTGACAGTAGAGGCCCCTCTAGGATTGCCAGTGCTCTAAGGTGCCTGTAATGGTGCTGACAAATGTGGCAGTAAAGAACATTCTGGGGGGCTTCCCTGGTGGCGCAGTGGTTGAGAGTCTGCCTGCCAATGCAGGGGACACGGGTTCGAGCCCTGGTCTGGGAAGATCCCACATGCCGCGGAGCAACTGGGCCCGTGAGCCATAATTACTGAGCCTGCGCGTCTGGAGCCTGTGCTCCGCAGCAAGAGAGGCCGCGATAGTGAGAGGCCCGCGCACTGCGATGAAGAGTGGCCCCCGCTTGCCACAACTAGAGAGAGCCCTCGCACAGAAACGAAGACCCGACACAACCATAAATAAATAAATTAAAAAAAAAAAAAAAATGATCAAGTCCTTTAAAAAAAAAAAAAAAAAAAAAGAACATTCTGGGTTATATTTAACTCAGTGGTTTCCACAGTTATTAACAACAACAACCAAAAAAACCATGAAAAGACTGAAAATACATGTTGGGATTCACTGGTAGAGGGGTAGGGGCATGGGCGTTGGGGTCACCCAGGTGTTTCCTCTGCAGGCCTCTCTGAGCCTTGATTTTCTCTTCTGTAAATTGGGGACGTGAATGCTGCATCCCAGTGTGGTTGTCAAGACTGCACGAGGTGGTCTGCACGGGTGCTTAGCACGAAGCCCAAGCTTGAAGCCGGAGCTTGAGAAGTTCCACTAAACTCTTACACTGAGAACAAAATGTATTCTCTCATAAATTGATTATAGTGCTTTAGCACTTGGTAAAGGTTATCAGTAAGGAACCCCAGCAGATATATTCATAAGAACAACTCAAATATCCCTCACATATGGACGCTAAAGGAATGGTACAAGTGAACTTATTTACAAAGCAGAAACAGACTCAGACATAGAAAACAAACTTATGGTTACCAAAGGGGAAATGTGGGGATGGGGGTAGGGATAAATTAGGAGGTTGAGATGAACATACACACAGTACCAAGTGTGAAATAGACAATCAACAAGGACCTACTGTACAGCACAAGGAACTCTACTCAATACTCTGTAATAACCTATATGGGAAAAGGATCTGAAAAAGAATGGAGATATATATATATATATATATATATATATATATATATGTATAACTGAATCACTTTGCTGTACACCTGAAACTAACACAACACGGTAAATCAGTTATACCTCAATATAAAATAAAAATTAAAAAAAACAGAATGAGAGGTTGGTAGATAATCCATACCTTTTTGGAAATATTTCTTTTATTTATCACCATACAGGTATATTCGTGGATAAAAAGGGAATTGCTAATTCAAAAAGAACAACTCAAATTTCTAATCATATTGACTTATATAGAATACAAGAACAAGAATATGTAACTTTTGATAACACAAAGAATTTTCTTGTAGATACCACTGCTTGTGACTAACATTTTATCACATACACATACTGGTCTTACATTGTGCTGGGAAAATTAGTCCTGGTTATGCAATATGGCAACTCAACTATATGAACACCCCAAACAGGGCCAGAAAGAGCAATATGATGTCTCAAAACAAGACGGAAAGCCCCAGACATTGTCCCTGGGACTCAGCTGTCATCAGCTGAGGTTAAACGTGGTCACTGGCAAGGAAGGAGAACAGCGGACTGTGAAACCTCCCGCTTCCCTTACTGAGTGCCCGTGGGTGTGTGGCCTCTGTCTCATGGGTGTTTCTGTGAAGACTCACGGGGCTTATGAATGTTTATATAAAGTCCGTGAGCTGAAATGGTTCATCTTTCAACAGAGACAACAACCAACAGAGAGATATCCAGTTCTCAGAAAAGACCAAATTTAAAGCTGAAAGTAAACAATTGTCATAACATGAATTCGAAGCAACACTCTAGTAAAGCTTCTGCATCATCTATTCCAGGGGTCTGCAAACTTTGTCTGTAAAGGGCCAGATGGTAAATATTTCAGGCTCAGTGGCCCAGACAGTCTTTGTCAAAACAACTCTACTCCGTCGGTGTAGAGCCAAACCAGTCACTAAACTAACTGGTATCAAACTTACCTTCCCACTGTAAATCACTAGAAATCTGGTCAAAATACTTGAAACAACTGTTTTTAAGTATAAACTGACAGGCAGGGTAGGATTCTAATCTCTGATAAAATATAAATAAAGTAAGCCTTACAATTGCCCTAGCCTTCTGCCTGTTTCTGAGCACAGCCCAGACCAGAGCGCTGAGAGGGGTACCTTACCGTGGTGGTCTTGCTGGGTTGAGAAGTCAGAGGTCAGAATTGGGGCAGGATGAAGTGGCCAGAATTTGCTGTTCAGAGTGCTGGAGAGGAGAGAGCTCTACATAGAAGGAGCATGAGCTATGTGTCTAGCAGTCCCCTTGAGTCTTAGATTGAATGCTAAGCTATACATTTATATAAGTAAAACACTTCAGGAAGAAATAATAATAATTCTACATAAATTCAGAAAGTAAGAGAAAGGAGCATATCTCAACTCATTTTATGAAACCAGCATAACCCCAGGATGAATACTTACAAAGACATTACAAGAAAAGAAAACTACAGAACATCCCTCATAAACATAGAAGCAAAAATTCTTAATGAAATGTTATTAAACCAAACATAGCAATACATATAAAAGGATAATATAACATGACCAAGAGGGGACTATATCAAGAATGCAATGTTGGTTTAATATTCAAATACCAATCAGTGCAATCCACCACTTTAATAGAATGTAGTAGGAATAAACACATATGAGCATCACAATAAATATAGAAAAAAAAGCTTGACGCAATTCATCATTCATTCTTGATAAAAATTCTCAGTAAACTAAAAACAGAAGATAATTTTATCCATCCAATAAAGAGCATCTATGGAAAATTTACAGCTAACATCATATCTAATAGTGAAAAACTGAATATTTTCCTTGTGTGATCAGAAACAAGGTAAGGGTTTCTACTCTAACCACTTCACTTCAATACTGCAGTACAATCTCTGTCCAGTGCACTAGGATGAGAGGAAAAAATAAAATATGTATAAATAGGAAAGGAAGAAGTTAAATTGTATTTTTTTCCCACAGAAGACATGATTATATACATGGAAAATCCTAAGAATTCTACAAAAAAAAAAAAGCCACCAGAATTAATTAGTGGATGTTGCAAGGATGCAGCATACAAGTAAATACCTGAACATCAATTGTATTTCTATACACTAAAAACAACAACAGAAAAGGAAAATAAAAATACCATCTACACTATCAGGCAAAACCTTGAAATATCTGGGAATGAATGTAACAAGACATAAGATTTGTACACTGAAAACTACAAGACATTGCTGAGAAAATTTTAAAAAGACCTAAGTAATAGCATTCTCGTAAATTAGAGGATTTAACATTGTTAAAATATTAGTTCTCTCAGACTTGTCAAATGTATAGATTTAACACAACCTCAGCCAAAATCCCAGCAGGATTTCTGGCAGGAATTGACAAGTTTATTTTCAAATTATTATGGATAATTATTAAATGTACTAGAAATGGCCAAACAATTTTGAAAACGTAGAAAGTTGAAGACTTAACACTACATAATTTCAAGACCTACTACACAGCTACAGTAATAAAGACAGAGTGATATTCACTAAGGGTATCCATATCAACCAATAGAACAAAAGAGTCAACAAATGGTCCTGGAACAGTTTGATATCCATATGGGGAAGAATTAACCTTGACTCTTACCTCAGAGCATATACAGAACTTGATATGAAATGTGTCACAGATATATACATGAAAGCTAAAACTCTAAAGCTTCTAGGAGAAAAAATAAGAGAAAATCTTCACGATAATGAAGTAGGCAAATATCTTGTTACACAGGACTCAAAAAGCATTAACCATAAAAAGAAAGAATCAGTTAGCTGAACTCATCAAAATTAAAACTTTTGATCCTTGAAAGACTTTTAGGAAAATAAAAAGGTGTTCAGAGACTGGGAGAAAATAGTCTCAAAACATATTTGACAGAGGACTTATTTCCAGAACATATAAAGAAATCCTTAATAATCAGAAGATCAACAACCCAATAGGATATGAGCTGAAGATTCTGAGCATTTTACAAAAGAAGATACATGAATGGCCACTAAGCACATGAAAATGTGCTCAGCATCATTAAGATCATCAGCCATCAAGGAAATAATCATTAAAAACCCGATGAGACAAAACTACAAACCCAACAGAATGGCTACAGTTAAAAACTGGCAACACAGAGGTCGCAGCTGGTGACCGGGCGGTAAAGGGTGGTGCCTCCGTGAACAAGGTCCTCACCCTCCCATCCGGGAGCCAAGGCTCTTGAGTGTCCCCGACTCTTGCCCTGCCTGTGTGTTCCTGAATGGGTCCTGCAGCATCCAGAGCATCCATGAGGACTGCAGCATGTGTTCCTCCCAGAGTGGCTCCTTTCTACCTTTGTACCCTTCGGATATAGCTCCCATGTCTGTCACTCCCATCCCCACAAGCCTCTGACCACACTTTCCCAGCGTCCTTGGAGTTCTTTGACAAATTCCAAACTCATCCTAAGATTCCTGGGTTCAACAGGCTCTCCCTTTTGCCCCCCGTTGTCCTAAATGTGGCACAATCAGTGTTCCTTATAAAAGTGAGAGATGAGCAAGCTTGTCATTTCTTGAGTTTCTAGAACATCTAAAACTATAAAAAATACAACTGTTTTGAGTTTGGCAAAACACAAACTGCCAAGCTTCTTGACTTCACTTTGAAGTCTGTGTTTACTTAGAGTATACATGTATATATTTTCTGATATTTTATTTTCTGATGTGTCTCTTTAGGTCTTGCAAAATGATCTCATAAGTTATGGAATTTTCAAGAGGCTTGTAGAGTTTGTGAAGGAAAACAATTAAAACAACAATATGTTAAGTATTTTCTTCCTTAGAAACCCTATGACTCAACAGATCCTATACCAGGCAATACCAGCTCTCTCATCCCACACTGCAGGAATCTGTGGTGTAGAAAAGGAAATGGAGTGTGGAGACAATAAGTATATTCAACATAGAAATTAGAAGCACATGCCTCTGTCTTCAGGGTTTTCCCACAAGAGGGAAAATGTGAGCAGAGCACAAGAGGTTTTTCTCAGGAGAAAAGTCCAGGCTGCGGGATCTGTTTTTAAAGTAAGATCTGGGTGTTCTTTAAGGGAACTAAAGATCAGAAAGCCAACAGCTCCCTGACTATCCGGTTTGAGACGACAATAAACCAAACTGGTATTCAGCTTCCCCTGGCTTTGTGCATGGTACTGAAATATTTCAGAGAAAACAGACTGGGAGTTAGGAGGTCCATTGTATACATGCTGACTAGAGTGAAATCCTATTGAGTTTTTCTTCCCATCCATTACATTTCAGTGTTTGTGAATGTAGAAATAAAACTCAAATCAACTTCAAAAGTTGATGAAAAAATGAAATATCAATTACACATGATAAACCAAGGAGGATTGGCCAGACAGGATTATACAAAATAAAATAACAGATCCTTGAAGGCAGAATGAACATTTTTCACAACAGAAAGACCAGATCTCAGCCCTTTTCTGACTTGCATCTTTGGTTCTGGGTTTAGAGCTGGAAGTAGAGGTCAAAGTCATGGGTCAACCTAAGAAATCTGTCACACTGAGGCATCAGTGAAAGTGCTGTACAACAGACAGACAAATATTTAAGACAGACATACAAGAAAAACAGACATATAAGACAGAGGGAGACGAACAGATGGGCAGACAGGTAAGACATATAGGAAAAGTGGAGGGCCGACCAATCAGTACCTTCTCCCACAGAACTCCCAGTCCCTAGGGATTTAGAGAAGACAGGGTGTTCTTTCTCCTTCCAGCAAAGACTGGAATTTTTATTTAATAGTTCTATATTTTGGCAATATTCAGACACCAAAATGAACAAAAGCGCCTTGGAGTAAACATTCCATCTAGACCCCTGTACACGGACAAGATCTCAGTTGATCTCCAGAGCACACTGGGGCCCCAAACCCACAAGCTACACCTGCTGTGATGGATGTCTACTTAGGAAGGTTTAATACTTGGGCAGGTCCTGAAGTTTGAGTCTGGAAAAGAGTAAGGGTCCTTCCCACCCCAATATCCCTGGTTTCCAAGTCCAGTGAAGGAGATGAACATTTGAATCAGTAGATTGAGGCAAGCAGATTGCCCTCCCCTTTGTGGGTGGGCCTCACCTAATTCGTTGAAAGCCTGAGTAGAACAGAACGGCGGAGCAAGAGAGAATGTGCTCAGCTCTGGCTGACTGTCTTCAAGCTGGGATGTTGGTTTTCTCCTGCCCTTGGACTCAAACTCAGACTGGAACTTACACCATCAGCTCTCCTGGGTCTTCAACTTGCCAGCTGCAGATTTGCGGACTTGCCAGCTGCAGATCTGGGGACTTCCCAGCCTCCATAATAACCACAACCCCGTGAGCCAATTCCTTATTATGTATGTTAATCTCATCCAGAAAAATCCTCACAGACACACCCAGAAATAATATTTGGCCAGATATCTGGGCATCCCGTGGCTCAAACTAACACATAAAATTAAGCATCACATTGTACTCTCCACTCTCATCCCCCTGCAGCTATTATCTTGTCTTTCTGCTCCCTTCACAGAAAAACTTGCCCAAACTGTCCTCACTCACTGTTCCCGTTTTCTCATATGTATACAACTATACATCAATGTATCTATATTGGTTCCATTTCTGGGAGAACCCAGAATAAAACAAGCATGCATAAAGGATTGTTTGTACTGGTGGTGGTTTTCACTGGTGGTGATCATGGTCATCTTGGCTGTGTTTTTAAAGATGAGTGGCATGAAATGATGAAAAGGAGACAATGAGAGCAACATGTCAAAGATACAGGAAAGAATGAAAATCAGCATGAAACGGTCCTGAGAATGGAGAGGTCGGATGGGCTCCAAAGAGGCTGGCTGTAGTCAGTGTCGGGGCCACTCCTCCATTGTACCAGGCGAGAGGGAGAGGATAGGATAAAAGAAGACACGAGTGGGAATGATGATGCAAAATTAGAGCACTCCGTGTGATGGCTTCTACTTTCTCCAGGAAGAAGGAAGGCGATGTGTTGAGAGTTAAGAATTGCCTGGGGTCAGAGGCTTGAGTAGAGTGAAGACCATAAATCTGAGAGAGGGAGATTCCCTCCCTCCTGTGTTTCCACCTCCCTCCTCCTCAAAGCCATATATCATGGGCAACTATGTCATTAATCCCCACAGCCAGGTTTTTATTAAGTGCAAGAAATTTTGCAATATGATATAAATTTGATAAATGCTTGAATTGTTCTCTGGTGTTCTGTTTTTCATGCTGCTTCACTAACCCAGCCAATTTTTTATTCTTATAAATATTTCCAGTCTTTGTCAAACTAGGTGTTTGGCAAGAAAGGTCCACATCTGTTCACACATCGGACAGACCAGACCGATTTCTGACAGCCAGTAGTTTTTGACAAAAGCAGGGTGTGAATCTGCTCTCTCAGTTTCTAATAATAAGAGCAACAATGTGTCGGACTAGATGTTCCAAAGACACATATTAATATTCATACATATTTATTCTTACAGCGTGATTGAGGCTCCTCCCACTCCCACTGAGAGGTGGTGTCTAGTTTCTCCACTCAGATCTGGGCAGGGACTTGTGACGGCCTGACCAAGGGAGTATGACAGAAGTTTGAGGCTATATGATTTCCTATGCTAAGTCATAAGAAAAGAGACGGATACAGCTTCTTGCTGGTCTCCCGACCCCTCTCTTCCCCTTCTCCTTCTCCTTCTTCTGCTTCTCTCTTTCTCTCTCTCTCAATGTCAGGATGTTCATCTTTGAAATCCAGAGACCATTATGTGAGGAAGCCCAAGCCACATGGACCGACCCACACGGAGAGGGGTGAGGTCTCCATCAATAGGCAGCGCCGATTCGCCAACCATGCAAATGAGCCACCTCGGAAGTGAGTCCTCCAGCCCGTCCAGCCTTCAGATGACTGAAATCCTAGCTGACACCTGCCTTTGCAACCTCACGAGAAAGCACACGGCAAGCTGCTCCTGGATTCCTGACCCACACAAAGTCATATGAAGAAGTACATAATTTATCATTGTTCTAAGACACTGAGTTTTGGGGGGCTTTGTTTTGCAGCATCGGAAAATTAAAACAAACAACACGAGTAAATTCAATAAATCATGCTTGACCATCTACCTCTGTCAGAGTTCTCAGTGCCCAGCACAGAGTCACAGGGGGATAGTTTAGGGTATTTGATTTACAGATATCACCACACAGAGTCTGCACAAAATCCCCATGAGTCATGTACTGAGATTAGACCTATTTTACAGATGAGGAAACTGAGGCCCAAAGGTCACAGAGCTGGTAACTGGGAGGCCTAGGACAAGAACCTCTGTCTCTGGGATGACCGTCAGAGCCTCCAAAGACATGCTGTCCCTTTGCCTCAGTCTCTTGAGGTCCACTGGGCCCATCTCAGGTCATAGATAAAGGTTGGCCCTGCCACCAACTAAGGGGAGACCAGCTTCGTGTTTCAGGCCAAGTGGCCCCCGGCCAGTTCTTCTACCTCCCCGTCTGCTCACTGCCCCACTGCTGGTCCTCCTGGAAAGACTGTGGCTCTGACTTCAGGAGTGTTTGTGCCTGATTAAAAAGCCAGTGGATGGTGGGAAGAAGAGGCCAGGATCTGCTGGAGGCTGTGGTGCAGTGAGAAACATAACACTTCTCCTTGGTGATGTCTGTTTTAGGCAGTGGAACCTGGGCCGATCAGAGCACCTACAGCCTCTGTCCCCCACGCGCTGACCCTGCCACACTTCCCCAAATTGTCCTGTAGCCTCATGCCCTCCAGGCCCTGGGCCGCTGAGCCTGCGGCTCTTTGGGGCCTCTGCAGGGATTCCCTCACTTTCTTTCCAGGGGAGGTTTTCTAAGATATGTGCAATTATACCCATCAGTCCATCCTTTCTTTCCTTCTATTCATCTACTTTGTACGTTAAAGATGTTTCCTGAGGTTTCTTGCCTGTGAATATCAACCTTCCCTGTTTTCCAGTGTTGATTCACTCCCCAGCACTATTCTTACTTTTGTTCCGTTATTTTCCGTGGGAATTTTGCAGAGAGCAAAGTTTGATTGAGGGGCTTGCCGTCTTGAACCAGATACTGAACATTTTTAATGGTCAGAACATCTCTGCAGAGTGAGTTAATCCAGGATGGGGAGCAGGATTTTGGGCAGCCCTGGCCTGGAGGAGGAGAGAGGTTGGGAGGGGGTTGCCCAGGCCTTTCTGACCTCACACCTTTTGCCCCTTGGCGGTTCTCTCAGGAGAACATGAGGACCTAGGGGCAACAGGCTCGGTGTGTGCCCGTGGCTAGAAACTCCAGGTCTCTAGATGATTTTCATCTTTTGATTGTCATTAGAAAGGGTATACGATGAAGAGTACTAACTATTCCCTGAAGTCCTGAAGATGCAATTTCCCCACCCACAGCTCAGGGCTACTGGCCAAAAGCTGTTCCCGCGAACAAAGGCGAAGATGGCCTGTGGGGACCTGAGTCAGTGACCTTGGCCTTGGGGAGGGCTGTGGTCCCGAGGTTCCAGTTAGGAAAACTCTGCACATTCTCCCACCCAGCCGAATCCACTGGAGCCTATGTGTCAGGAGACCCACAGACGATACAGTATTTATGGAACAGCAAGGAGGTCTCTAGGGACTGACATGACATTTTTGGGGCCATGGTCTGCTCTGCGAAGTCCTACTGCAAAGGGTGCCAGATCCCTACACTGGCCAATCCAGTCTACCCTGGTGCATGACTTGAGGCTGCATCCTGACCTGATGATCAAGCCCTACTGTTCTAAACATCTGCTGCTTCTCCTACCCCTGGTCTCCTCAACCACACAAGGAGACCCCAGCAGCACCAGGACCAGCTCAAAGGGCCATGGTAGGTCTGGCCTTGGTAGCTCTCTGGACAATGTGTACTTAGGTTCGCCGCAGGTCTTGCCATGACCATGTTGGACAAATGGCTGGTTTGGAGGCCTGGAGGCTGGGTCCATGCTCCCTGGCCCTTTTACAGCTCAAACCCCAGAGCCCAGACAAGGGATTCTGAAGCTGGATCCCTCGGCAGGACCTCTGTTGTGTGCCATCCCCTGAGCCCAACCACTTATTCTTACTAGAAATGAAAAACCTTATTTTCTCCACGTGTTATCAAAGTAATTTGTGCTCATTCAGGAAGATTTACAAGATGCAAAGAAGTAGAAAGAAAAAAATACACGAAGTACCATCACCACTATGTATACCTTGGTATATTTCCTCCTGGTCTTTTAAACATGCATAAGCAACAATGTGTGTGTGTTCTGTACAAACGTTTAACCCAGGATCTTCCTTTTTAAACTTATTATGTCATAATCCTTTTCATGTTATGAATTTATTGGGGAATCTGCTTAATTGCTCTTTAATATTCTATCAAAAGTATTCGTAATAATTTTTTCACATTTCCTATGATTGGATATTTTGGAGTTTTTTCCCCCCTCAAGTTTATTATTGCAAAGATGCTGAAATGAACCTCTGCCTATTTTTTTTTTTTAAATTGCTTTGGTCCCCAGAATAGATTCCCAGAGAAGAAATTAAGAAGTAAAAGAATATGAACGTTTTTCAATCTCAAAATGTGTTGCAAAATTTATTTCAAAAATTCTTGAAATGATTTATTTTCCCTCCAACAGTGCATTAAAGTGCCTATTTACACACACCCTCTCTGGTTTTGGGTGATCTGAAGCATAGGGGAAAAAACCCAACAACAACTTGCTATTTTAAAAACAACTCCACGCGCAAGATGCACATTGTAGATCAGAACATCCATCCACATATTTCAACAGGAAATCTCCCTCCCAAGCCAGAGTTATAGTATTTCAATCAGGTGAACTGAAGCAAATCCGGGGGAAAAAGCCCCGAAAAAACTAAGTTGAGGTGGTATTTGAAAGATTCTAAATTTTATTGAGGAAAACTGTTTTCTCTCTGCATGACTAATCCCTTCCATCCCTAAAAGGTGTGTTTGAGACAGAGCTGAACTGCAAGGACAAGGTCAGATGGACTACAGGCCTCTCAGACCCGAACCTGAGGTCACCTGGGGACATCAGCCAGGCTCTAGGACGGATGCTCCTATCCAGCTCCCTTAGGAAGTATGTCAAATTTGTCAAACATTCTATACTCTTAACATGTAAAGAAAGAAAGGCGGAAACGAGGTAGGAAAGTAGTTAGAAGTATTGAGCTCTGGCCTCCAATGGGAGGAGGTAAAACGCAACTTCAGTGAAGGAAATTGAGACCATCTTACTTTTTTTCAACAAACAGAATGTGGGGGGAATCCAAAATGGAACACAGTGACAAATAAACCTAAATGAAAAATGAGAGGGCTGAGAAGCAGTGACATCCCACTAGCAATGAACACATCTGGTACCCAGGTCTTGGTTTCTAAATAACATTGTCCAATTAAAGGAACAGGGCTCCTTGGAGAAACAGATGACACCAGAGCTGGCCCAGGGAATGTACAAGATTAGCCGGGAACATTCTGTAGTGCCAGGAAATATGACAGTGATCCAAAAATGATGGGGTCATTGCCAAAACAGGAGCCAACTCGAAGGATCACCAATGACTAAATCTGGGACAAGTCGAGCAATTAAAAAAACTCATCATATGATAGTCATGGATTATAACTCCTAGAATAAACTAAATACCCAAGAGTTCATATTAATACAAATAAATAATTGAACATATAAAATAAGAGAAAGAACAGTTCTTACAATAAAATTTCAGTTAATACATGTGGAAAGAATGATGAAAATAATAAGTCATTATTTGGGTAACACATACTAATAACTGTTGTAGGCAAAAAGCATTCAATGGATGGTAAAACTGGTGAGTGAAAAGTATGATGAGAAATGGGATGTTTACATAGTCTCAGAGTATCTCCCCACCAGATGCTAATTAAGTACAAAGGGAAATATGCTAATATGACAGTAAAGAAACCTGGAAGAGACCACTTTAGGCAAATCATCAGAGTGACCATTAGCAGTAATAAGACATGGACCTCATGTGCCCACAGCTATGATGCACTGAGAAGGGAGTAGCACTGTTTCTGGGGTATCCTTGGCAAAAAATGCATAACCTCGGCCTCATCATGAGAAAATATCAGGCAAATACAAACTGAGAGACAGTCTGCAAAATAATGGCTGATGTTCTTCACTCACACTGAGGTCATAAAAGACAGACTGAGGAACTGTCCCAGATGGAGGAGACCAGGGAGACAGGACTACCAAATGCAGTGTGGGATTCAGAATCAGATCCTAGACCAGAAAAGGACATGGGTGGGACAATGGAAGTGAAATGTGAATAAGGTTTGTAGATTAGTTAGTAGTGTTATATCAACATTAATCTCCTGGTGTTGATAATTGTACTATTGGTTATGTTAGAGGTTAATATTTGAAGAAGCTGGAAGAAGAGAGTATAGTAGAATTTCTATACTATTTTTGCAATTGTAAGTCTGAAATTATTTCAAAATAAAAAGCAAGAAAAAAAGATGGCATACTTTTATAGGGTTTCAAAGCTTTTCATTGGGAATTTCATTTATTAATCACTTTGGGGAAAATTGAAAATTTAAATATACTTGAACTTTCATTAGGTCATGTGACTTGATCTGTTTAACAACATAGAGCTTATGGAAGTAAAATTAGTTAGGAAAGGGACTGTATTTTATTTTATTTTATTTTTTAATTGAAATATAGTTGATTTACAATGTTGTGTTAGTTTCAGGTGTACAGCAAATTGATTCAGTTATAGATATATTCTTTTTCAGATTAAGGAACTGTATTTTAGTGTTGAGCTAATAGCAAATAGTCATCCAAAAATAAACATGTTGACTATTAAGAGGTCGAGTTGAACTAATTATAGAAATCCTTGACATGCTATCTTGATTTAAAAAGAATTCAAACTAGCATTTATGGGAACACTCGGTAAAGATTAATTGAGAATCTCCCCAAAGTATGTATGTAATCAAGGCATTTTCAGAGACATACCTTGGATTTCCTGCAACTGAATTAAGAAGCAGGTCAATTAGCTCTTCTAGCTGAAGGCTACCTTCAGTTTCATGGATAATTAAGCCAGAGCTGTTGGATCACTCGAGTAAGATGTAAATTGCTGATGATTTCAGAATGAGCTAATAAGGGAGACCCTCCAATTGGCTATGGGTTTTAATAGAAACTGAAGCAATAGTCAAAAGTCTGGGTTTTAATCACATTTAATCCCTAAATCTCTGAATTTGCTGTTTGGCATGCATTTAAATCTACAGATGATTTCCATCACAAAGCTTCTACTAGATCTTCTCATTCAGGGTGATATTCTAACCTTTCATAGGTTTTATATCCTTTACTCTACCAAATCCTCACTAAGATGACCTAACAGAATAATAAGGAAAATTCTCCATGATCACTGGGAATTGGAAAAGGCACCATCCAAATTCCTAAATTCCTGATGCTCTGAAATACGGAAGGGTACCAGAAAAAAAAAGAGATTGAAGGAAAATGTGGACCATCCCACCATTTACATCTTCCAGAGGGGGCTACAGATTATGGTGGTTGAGTGCATAGGGGTTGAATTTCAGTCCTGCTGCAGCCAGTCTGGGGCAACCTCAGCCTATAATACCTGCCTAGAGAGAGAGGTGGGGAGGACAACTCTCGGCATGGAGCAGAAAATTCTGTTGCATCAGCTCCGGCTGACCTCTGTCAGCTGGCAATGGGAGTTAAAGGCTAAGTACTCCCAGCCAGCTGAAGACTGCCACAGCAGATGGCCCACTGGGAGGGGAGACTGTTTCCCCCAGAAGACTTCCCAGGTGTGTGCCACCTTCCATTACCTGCCTTGCACATCAAATTACATTAAATCTACCGAAAAGAGATGCCAAGAATTCTAAAATGTTCCATTCTTTTACCTGGAATAGATTTCCCTCTGTAAGGGTTTAAAAAAAAAAAAAAGCATCTAAAACTCACTAGTTTCTGCAGATGAAAAAATGAAGACCAGTTGGCCCATTCAGGGAAATTGAATCTCTATGAAACAGAGGTATTTTAAGAAACAAGAAAACTTAACAAAAAGAAACCAAGGTTAAGAAATTTGAAATATATATTGTAAATGAGATGTAAGGAAGTATTATTTTCTTCATAACCGTTTCACTGGTGCAGTTGGAGAAAAAGAGCATTCTCAAAGTATTATATACCCAGCTAAACTACCAATAAAGAATAAAGGCAAAATAAAGACCTGTTAACATTCAAGAAATCAGAATATTATCTTCTATATGTCCCAAAATGTGCTTTGGAATAAAATTCAGCAAAATCAAAGAGGAATCTAAGGAAAAAGAAACAACTCAAGAATCAGTGGGCATAAACAAGTGCAATGAAAAGAAACTCCAGGTACTAACATCAAGACAAATGACATATGGAGGGTGAAAAGGCAGCCCATAGAGTGGAGGAAGATACATATGCATTATATATATCTAACAAAAGGCTCATCTTCGGAACATATGCAGAGCTCCTAAAGTCAATAGTAAAATAAGACAACCAATCCAACAGTAAAATGGTCAAAAGACTTGGCAAAAAATGATATCCAATGACCAACAAACATATGAAAAAATGCTCAACTTCACTGGTCCTTAGAGTAGCGCAAATTAAAACCACTGTGAAGTTTCTTTACGCGCCCATCAGAATGACTCAAATAATAAATTTTTTAAAAACACACAATACTGTTGATCGGGATGTAAAACAACCGTAACTTTCATACACTGCTCATGGGAGTGTAAACTGATAAAACCACTTTGGAAAACTCCTTAAGTTAAACAGAAACCCTTGGATCAGGAATGCAGAATTCCAGATCTGGGCTATTCCTGCTGTTTACAAGGAGTGTGCATTGGGAACTACTCTGCAAGAAGATTGGTGTAGTGACAGTCAGGGTGCCAGCAAGAAACAGATGGCACACTCAAGCTGGGGAGTGTGAGAGAGTTTAATAAAGGAACAGTGAACAAGGCAGGGCCTGACTCACAGGCCGCCGCACGTGGGCTAAGCCTTTAGCGGAAACCCGGTGCCTTGTCCTCAGTAGCATGTCTCGTCACCCCCAGGGAATTTGCGCTGCCCATTGAAGTCGCAACTTTAGGCTCCACTGCAGTATGGTCCTGAGTTCACTAGGAGGCGCTGTAATGGGTCCACTGGGGTTGAGGCTACCATCACTTGTGTCCTCATGCCAGTGGCCAGTAGGTAAAGAAAGGAATTGCTCTAGTGACATTTTGAGCCACATCATTCTCTGTGGTGGGGCTGTTCTGGGCACTGTGGGGGGCATAGCAGCATCCCTGGACCCTGTGACCTCCACCACCAATTGTGACAACCAAAATAACTCCAGACATTGCCAAATGAACCTTGGGGGCCAAAATTGCTCCTGGTTGAGAACCACTGATTGAGGTTATCATGTTCAGCCACAGGGACATCCCAGGATCTGGACAAATACATTTTAGTTCTGACAGCCACACAGTTTCTTTGGATTTGTTTTATGATCCGCTCCCCTGCTGAGCATCTAATGCAGGCGAGGTTAGGGTTCCGGGTCAAAGGTCTCATAAGGGCTTTCACTGTCCAAGGCTACCTTCTCAGACAATCTCAGGCTCTTCCCAGCTCCAAAGATGGTTCTTCCTGTAAAATGTATAAAAAAGACAAGGTTTATGTTTTCTAATACCTTTTAAAATATTTGGTATTGGTATCCACTTGATATTGCGGAAAGAATGGGCTAGAATCAGAGGGAGTTTAGGATCTGGGCTGCACCATTCCCACCGTGTAAGGTCAAGCTCCTTGGGGTGGGGGGCAATTTCCTCAGGCTGTAAAACAGTACAGGACCCACAGGCTTCTCTGCAGGAGTGAATGGTCTCAACTTGTAAAGCATTCAGTAAAGCCTCACCTGATGCTTCTTTCCTGGTTGAGGTTGGGTTTCTAGTTACCCCTCTTCTCCTTTTAATGTGCTGTTTCTCCCCCTTATTATCACAGTGGGTGAGAAACGTCATGAGGAACGGCGAGCTTGCCCAGCTGCTGCATGAAGTCTTGCTTCTCCTTATGAACCGGGCAGAACCGACAGCGCCACGCAACTGAAACAGAACCTGAGACCTTTATCAGCTTCTGAGTCACCACAGAATCACCCCTAAGGATGCAAGTAGGTGAGATGCGCTGAAGAAGGCTTTGTGAAGCCTCAGAATCCGCTCAGCCCAGGTTGGCCAAGGAGCAGGGGTAGGGAGGGGGTGGTGATCGATTGGTTGTCATCTCGGCCCCGCTTCTGTAGCATTGACTTAAGTCAGGAGCCAGTCGAGGAAGCTTGTTTCAAGGCCTATTCCTGAGAAAGCAGTTTGGGGAAGGCAAAGGGGAATCAGGGAAATAGAAGCATGTGTGTGCAGGTAACACATACACAGAGGTACATAGGAACACACACGAAGACAGTCCCACATACACACCGTTTCTCACACATACACATTTGCTTACACGTACCTGTACACACAAGCTCACACACAGACTTAGTTTCTCAGTCACACACACACACACACACACACTTCCTCATGCTCACACACAGGCTAACACATTCACATACTCCTACACACACGCCCTCTCACACGCACTCACTGACCCACACACAGACTCTCTCACACTGTTGGGCCGCAGCCCGCAGCCCTGCAGGCCTGTAATTGCCTGGCCGACAGGCCGAAGAACGAGCCCAGAGACAGCAACAAGGACATCAACTGTTTATTGGACTGGGGGCCTTACACATCCGACACTAAGGTCCTGGAGCGACACTCCACCATGGATGGCAGTAACCCTCCCTGCTCAGGGGAGGAGAAGGCTGCCATTTATACGAGGATTGATGTCAGGCGGCCTCCTCAGTTACCATGGAAACCATCCGCGGGGCGGGGGGTGGGGGGGCACATCCCTCAGCTTAACAAGCATCTCCGGGGTAGAGTTTCCCTTTAGTGAAGTAGCAGGTGGAGTGTTAGAACCAGCCGCGGGGCGGGGGCCGGGCACGTTTCTGTGAGTAGCTGCAGGCGGAGCAGGGGCTGGGCAAGCACAGGTGCAGAGAGCACGAGATCAGCCATCGCGAGTGGTTTGACTGCGCACGCGCGCAGGCGCACCCTCCCACTCAGCGCTCGCCCCATCCACGCCCGGCTCCCGCCCTATCCATGCCCGGCTCCCGCCCCATCCATGCCGGCTCCCGCTTCCCGCTCTGAGTCAGGGTTCCCGTCATGGGTTTGGCAGTGGGTTCACTCCATCCTCCAGCCGCCTCATCCCGTGATGAGTCACGAGCTTCTTGTTTATTTAGCCACTGGGAGAACCTGGGTTTCTTCCAGGTGGTTTCTTGGGCGGCGGGAGACGTGAGGGAGGAGAGGCTGGGAGAGAAAAGCAGGGTCATTCTGGACCAGGGACTGAGGAAGGAGGTGTGAGCGGAGGAAGTGCCAGCTGGTGCCCGGCCTGGTTTCCCTCCGTGGGTGCCAGGCCTCCAGGGGCCCCCACCTTCCCCGGGGAACAGAGGCTAGAGGCGGGCCTGCTGCTCTGCAACTGCGGAGGGAGCGGCCTGTGCAGAACCCCGGAAAACAAGAGCCCGCCACCAATCTCACCACCGACACAGCTGAGCGAGCTCAGAAGCAAAGCAGCTTTAGAGATGTTTTGCCTTGAGCTGATGTGGCGTTCGGAGAAATCCCAGGAAACAGGAGGTTTTAGTAAATAAAGATGCTGTCCTGAGACTCTGGCGGGCCCTTAGCTGAGATCCCTTGATAAGGATCCGGAGGAACGGCTGGGTAACAGTGATGCTTTCTGTCTTTGCTTCTTCAGGGCATTGGTTGACATTTTTTTAAGACAAAAGGGAAAGTAGGACATTTTAGCCGCCAGAAATGTATGAACTTAGCAAACTTAACTGCTTGTCCAAGGAGCTTAAATCCAGTGATTTACAGAGGCCCAAATGCAAGTCTAAAATTCCCTTCTAACCAGACCAGCCGTCCTGCATTTTGAGGCATCAGGAGTGAATTTGGCAGGCATTCATTAGCATAATGAATGCTAATTAGTGCTGGCGGCCCTGCAGGAAGGCTTCGGAGCAGGTTCAAGGGGAAGCAGCGCAGCCCCGTGTAGGCGCCTCCTTGGAGGAGTGTGGGAACCAGCTTCATAGCCTCGCTTTTCCTTCAGAAACTACAGAAGGCAGAACCCAAGTTGCTCGGAACATGGCTCGGCTCAAAGCGTGAGTCTGAGGCCGGTGGAGTCAAGGCCGCCGCCCGTCCGGCGGTGACCCCTGCACAAGAGGCAGGGCTCCAGGCGCTGACCCGGCACTGCTCGCTCGGGCCAAGAGGCCGGGGAAACCCTCACGTCGCAGCCTCGGCTTCCCTTTATCAGTGGGGGGGAGACAGTGGTTTCAAGGAAAGGGCCTTGTAGGCTGAATTTTACAAAATTTGGTTTCAGCTCAGAAGGAAATGGAGAAAGGAAAAGAAGAGGAGGTGGAGAGGGGCAGTGGGGTTGAAAACAAACTAAGCATCGAAGAGAGGGAAATAGGTCCGAGTAGGGGAGTGGGATGTGGAGGACGGAGAGGGGAGAGAGATGGTGTGATCCTCGGGTGGTGCCGGGGAGGGTGGCCCGGTGGCCTTGAGGAGGGGCCTTCGTGGGACCCTGGGCTCAGACTTCCTAAAGGGAGGGTCTGAAGACCAGATTCAGGCTTGACTCAGGAGTAGGTGGGGTACGAGGAACCCAGAGGGTCCTGGACCAGCCTCGGGTCTCCCCCAGTAGAGAGGATTGGGTGGGGAGCAGGGCTGAGGGTTGATCCTCCTGGTGGCGGGAAGGTGCGGGGGCACGGCTGGCCTGGGCCCAGGTGCTCCACACCTGTGTCCCCTTAGGATGCGGAGGGAAGTCACGTGCCCTGCTCCCATGGTTGCATGCATTTGCTGACCTGCAGAGACCCTGCAGCCCATGCCTGGACCCTGGTTCAAAGCCTGGGTCCACACGGGAACCTTTTAGCCATCCTTAAAGTGAAGCTCAGGCAGTGGCCTCGACTGGGCCCAGGAGGGAAGCTGGGTGGGCTGGTCTGGATGGGACCTTGCGGCCGGGCTCCAGCACTAGCCCCTCCCCTGCCCCGCGTGCTGACCCACCCCTGCACCCCAACCCCTGAGAGGGCTTCTGTCCAGAGAGGGTGCCCATGCAGCTGTGCTTTGTGGGACAGACAGCAGGGGTGCATGGGAAAGGGAGAGAACATGTAGGGGAGGAAGAAGACAAGTGAGGTGAGTTTTGGTGACTTATTTCTGCTGTGCTTGAACTTTCAGTGGGTGATCTGGTGCTTTGGTGTATGTACACACATCCATATATATGTTTGTATGTGATAATGTATTTGAATTTAAACTCATTTTAAATTTGGACGATGCCAGAGCGGTTCAGGTTTACACTTCAAACTTGAAAGAAACAAAATCCTCTTCCTGGTAGAAAGATTTAGTCAAGTAGACAAAAATGCTGGTTCTTTTTTTTGAAATGCTGAGGAGATGCATTTCTAGACTTGGGCCTTTTTAATTCTCAATTTTTGAAGTGCTGCAAATTCCTTTTCAGGGATTGACATTAAGGATATTTAGTCTGTTAAAATTCACAATCCTATTATGATGTCAGAAAACAGACTGAGCATTTAGTGCCCCTCTTAATTTTTGTCTACACCAAACTGGACACAGAAAATGACATCATAACAATTCAGTTAGTCTACACTGATGCTTTTTAACAATGGAAAAACCTTCAGTTTTTTGTGTTTTTAATTACAGGATGGGTTTGTAAATGCCAAAGTTTCTAAATATATTTTGAAGTTAATTGAATGACTAAGTTCTCCAAGAAATCTTCCACTCGCCTGGCAGAAAAGAGGCAAAGGGAGGCGGAGGACCTTGGTCATGACCAGTGCTGGTGTCTGGGGACAGTTTTTGTTCTGTCATTGGGGTCTGGTTTCTCTTATAAATGAAGGATTAGTGGGTCACAGAGAGAAAGGGAGGAAGGGTGCCCTACCAGGAGCCTGGTTGTGGTGACTTGGGCGGACACTATTAAGGTTGGTTTTAGCCAAGCTCCATAGAAAGTGGACCCCTGGAGACAGGGAGAGGGGTGCGTGACTCCCTCGAAACTCCTTTCGGAACACCAGCTCTATTCTGCAAATGTCCCCCCAGAAACACACTCACCCAGCATCATGACACTCTTAGATTGGAAAAATAGAGTTCTCACTCCAAAGGGCGCCCCTCTCTCTCCTGTGCTATCAGAGGCGGAAGTTGTTTCTGGCTCAGACAAGGGTGCACAGGCCAAGGCCCCCGGTGTGATGGGCAGACAGCCCAGGAGGACTGGGGATTGTGTGTCTGTCCCGTAACGACTTGGTGACTCTCTGAAAGGACCTCCATTTTCACCAGTGTGACCTTTTGACCACTCATTGCCCTGCTCCAGATACTTATCAGGCCCTTACCCTAAAATAACTTGTGATTCCTTAAGGACAAGTATTTTCTGGTTTGTGTCATTGTCAGTCACCACTCTTTCCAGGCAACTTTAACAACCTTGTGGCTTTTGTCTTTGTAAACCCCTGACTCTTTTTCTTCCCCAGAACACTCTTGGGGATTTAGCCTAATCTGTGTCTCCTGAATTGCAATTCTTAAGACCCCAAATCAAGCTCTCTGTTCTTTGCAGCCTTGACAGTTGTTTGACACCAGGAAAAGTCACTCACTTCAATGCATTTTTCTACCACATCCTTACATTCTTGGCAAGTTGTATTAAAATGTGTAGACTGGTCTGTGCCGTGCTGTGGAGGGGGAGATTAGGGAAGACAGAGATGGGGTAGACCAGGGTCCCCAGCTAAGCCCAGGGTGACAGCAGCGACAGCGTGACTGGGGCCACGCTGGGGTCACGTGACTGCATGGCTGGAAAGGTCCGGGCAGCAGGGGGCGTTGTGAGCGCCCCTGTGAGACCCCTCGGTCATGGTCGGCTAGCTTTAAGGCAGGTTAACTAAGACAGTTAGGGGTAGCACTTCAAGCAAAAGTGATTCTTCTCTTAAAAATCTTGAAGGCAATGGGCTTCTTTTTCTAATCATCTTTCTTACCACTTGAAGCTGGATTTGAAACACCAAAGAATGATTTCAGTTAGAGGAGCGTACAACAAATAATGAGCACGTAACTTTTCAGATGTCTGGAACGTGGTGGGAGATCAGGGTTCTGGGGCAGGGGGGATAAACGGGAAAGCACGCCGAGGACTCATCAGGTGTTGGAGGCTGTTTTTCTAAAACCGTGAAGACTTGTGCGCCCAAAGCTGGTTTTGGAAGTTGGAGTGAAAACCTGCCATGGCTGTTAGAAGCGTGTTTCAGTGACTGGGAGACACTGTGACTTTTCTGCATCACTATATAAACTAGGAAGCAGAACGCTGATCATCAGGGTTGACGTGGTGGTGCTGGACAGTGGCGAGAGCCAACGTCCCCACGCCTGAAAGCCAGCTCTTCAAGGGGTCAGCCATCCCCCCTGCAGGGCAGGGTGCTCTGTCCACACCAGGAGCAAGCCTGCCCCCGTGACCCCCAGGGGCCGAGCACGGAAGCATCCTTTGGAACTTTGAGACCATTAATTAATTTTAGTCCTTGCCTGTGTTCTTCACCCCAAGACGCATCTCCGAAGGAAGAAGAGCCTGCCCCGTTCAGCCAAAATGCAGCACAAGTATGAGAACAGAGCCTTTTGCTTAAGCCATTCTTAACAATATATTTGCTTCCTTTGGAAATGCCATTGTAATTTTCTAAATAATGTAGTGGTAAATATTATCATTCCCAGAATCTTTAGCCGCATACATCTGAGATGACTTCTTTAGAAAGAAATGATGAGAAAAATTACTGGATCACGTGGATAAGAAATTCTTGGGGTGTTTACATCTGCTTCCTTAATCTGAACATTTGATACTAAGGATTTCAAGATATCTCAGTTTTCTCTCTGAAACTTCCTGTGGAATCAGTCGTCATCATCTGTGGCCTCAGAATGACTCTGGCCAACCCTTTGGTCTCCTTCCTCTGGGACAGTGTGACAGTTGAGATGACCAGCTCCATCACTGCTGTGTGACCTTGGGCTCACTGAAGCCACGCTCTTACCATTTACAAAATGGAGACACAGAGGTCAGCCCCATAGTTTTGTGGGAATTAAACAATGTATACGGAGAACATGGCAGTGTGCTAGACCAAAATAACAAACCTTAGTCGAACACTAAATATATAAAAATACTAAAGGCAAAAGTTAACATCAATTCTGAGAGCTAGAGTGTCTTCCCCTTCTGATGACAAAAGGACAGAGGATCACAAATCCCGGCTGTTGTTTTGCACGGTCACGCCTGGCTCCCAGGAGCAGCTGCCATGGCGGACGTGAGGCCAAATGTCGGGGTCAAGAAATTTAGCAAGTGGTCCTTTGGAAAATTTCACGAAGGCTTCCTTTATCCATTGAGGAAACATCACCATCAGAGAAGACTATTCATTTTCATGAATAATATTAATTTACTAATGGATTCCCCACCTCTTCTAGAAAAAAATATGGAGGGCATTTAGAGAAGTTCATTCAGGATAAAGAGGATTAAGTAAAAAAAAAATCAGGGTTTGTGGGCGGTAAATAGAGGGAGAGAAAGAGCAAGTTTAGGAAGAAAACCCAGTGTCACACGGGCACGGCTCTGAGCTCCCCGTGGGCCAAGGCGAAATGGCAGGTGTGGTGGTTTCGGGATCACAGGATCCACCAGCCTCCCTCTCCGGATGCAGAGGCCTGGCGGAATTTCTCACTTGCGAGGGGTCTCATGTAGGAACGTTACTTGGTGATGTGGGTGCTGCCTTCCCCCTAGTTTGACAGGAAACACAAAAGCACTGTCCCAAGGCTCCTCTTCAGGGTGTCTCCTCAAGGGCAGGGCCAGCACGAGGGTAGAGCGAGGGTCTAGAACGAAGACTGCAAGTCCTCGGAGACACCTCCCTGGCTTTCCTTGCAGAGAATCACCTGCAGGGCTGGCTGAGGGCGGGTTCCCGTTTAGTACGTCTGGACTGGGGCTCCTAGGTGATGCCCAACTTGTGGCCCAGGGAGCACACTTTGAGAATCAGGGCTTTCGGGGTCCCCTCTATGCATATGATTTTTCACAACTGAAAATATGATGAAACCTGGATAGCCGAGCACTTGGAGTTAATTTCCTGATGAGAGCAGACAGCTTTCTCACCCTGGGTTGCAGTCAAAGGCCGGGCCGCACACTTGAATGTGCAGGGCCAATGCTGCCTGCCTGTTGGTGCTGACAGCCTGACCAGGACTTGGACCTGCAGCCACGGCTGCTGCACCCCCGGGGGGAGGGGGGCATGTCCTCAGTCGGCCCCCAGCTGGCACTCCCTG
Organism: Eschrichtius robustus; assembly: GCF_028021215.1. NCBI lineage: Eukaryota > Metazoa > Chordata > Mammalia > Artiodactyla > Eschrichtiidae > Eschrichtius > Eschrichtius robustus. The sequence continues at coordinate 3,813,292 of NC_090828.1, forward strand.
TGCTGACAGTGCAGATGACCTCTCTTCGCAAACATCCAGGGTAATTTGATTTGGTTTTGTCTATTTTATTTTTTGCGATTAAAAAAATTATTTTTATTTTTTTAAATTGTTATTTTTAATTTTATTATTATCAATTAAAATTTTAAAAATTTTATTATTATATTTTAATTTAATTTAATTTTTAAATTTAGCCTACATTTGGATTTGGTCTTCCAAACTTATGAATTCAGGTATATGACCACTGCCCCCGACCCTGTCCCCCCAAGAATTACACCTTGGCTGGGTCTTTTAATTTTTTTCCCTAATTATTAGGGATTCAGCTCTAAATTCGCCACAGATTTTCTATCTTGCCAAGTCTTCGTAAACTCATCCATTCCACTTCTATGACAAAAGGACTGACATCTCAAGGGCTGATCAAAAAAATTAAAAACTAAGAAAACAAAACTTCTCTTTGTCAAGAATATCTAGTATCTAAGGGCACTTTCTCCAGCCTTTGGATAAGGTTTATTTCTCTAGGAGACTATGTTTTCAGCCAGGAGTGAGTGATAGTGGCCTGATATCCACAAAGCCTGGAGCCACAGGAATGGCCCTGCCCACCAGGTGAATTACAGCAGCATTTTTCAGACAATTAGAAGACCGAGTGACAGCACGGGGAGGGGTAAGAATCACGCAGACGTCTGGCTCTGCCTAAACCACGTGCTTCAGGCCATTCAGTGTGGACCCTGTGTGTCTGGCTGCCCTGGTTGGAGCCCCAGGCTGCCCCGAGGAGAGCGTGAGTGGACGTGAAGAAACGCTTCCCTGCAGGGGATCCCGCATCGAGAGCAGCAGCTCTGGGCACAGGGAAGACATCAGGTGGAGCATCAAAACAACCGCTGAGCCGAGATAACCTGCATCCTGGAAGACAGGGTGGAACACAAAAGCCTCCTGCCCTTTTGAAATCAGTCCCTATCAAAGTGTCTCTGGCAAGACGCAAGCGGCTGCTCCCATATTTCCATCCATGTTCTTTGTGTTTTATGGGGACGTGGGCTCAGAAACCTGTGTAGCAGTTCGCTGGAAATCTAGATTTTACAGGAAGGCATCCAATCGGCTTAAGGCTGCCAGATGGATTTGGAAGTTCTTGGACCATTCTCCTTTGACATCACTCACCACCCAACCTCACAAACAACCTACTCCAGTTTTTAAATTGTTATTTAACTGACATGGGATACCTGAAAATGGGTTTTTATCACCATATGGATTACTACACGTGGGGCATTTTGCCGGTTGTCCTGAGTGGCTCTTCTTAGCATCTAGGCACTGGCATACAATTAGGAGAATATTATTAAGTCAAAACTGATTTTTGGCGATTCCTCCCATCATGTGACTCACGTGGAAAATGGCCTGGTTCCTCTTTTATTCAGAATGAAACCTTTGCCTACAGCTCCACCCAGGAGAAATCTTGTGATTCACATCCAGGGTTTACACGCTTTGGTCAGGTGGATGCACACACGTGATAAGTGAAGTTCACTCATTTTTTGTTTTTTGTTTTTTACATATATCCACTCTTTTTTATTAAAAAAAAATTTTTTTAACATCTTTATTGGAGTATAATTGCTTTACAATGTTGTTAGTTTCTGCTTTATAACAAAGTGAATCAGCTATACATATACATATGTCTCCATATCTCCTCCCTCTTGTGTCTCCCTCCCACCCTCCCTATCCCACCCCTCTAGGTGGACACAAAGCACCGAGCTGATCTCCCTGTGCTATGCGGCTGCTTCCCACTAGCCATCGTTTTTACATTTGATAGTGTATATATGTCCATGCCACTCTCTCACTTCATCCCATCTTACCCTTCCCCCTCCCCGTGTCCTCAAGTCCATTCTCTACATGTGTGTCTTTATTCCTTTCCTGCCCCTAGGTTCTTCAGAACCATTTTTTTTTAGGTTCCATATATATGTGTTAGCATATGGTATTTGTTTTTCTCTTTCTGACTTACTTCACTCTGTATGACAGACTCTAGGTCCATCCACCTCACTGCAAATAACTCAATTTCATTTCTTTTTATGGCTGAGTAATATTCCATTGTATATACGTGCCACATCTTCTTTATCCATTCATCTGTCGATGGACACTTAGGTTGCTTCCATGTCCTGGCTATTGTAAATAGTGCTGTAATGAACATTGGGGTACATGACTCTTTTTGAATTACGGTTTTCTCAGGGTATATACCCAGTAGTGGGATTGCTGGGTCATATGGTGGTTCTATTTTTAGTTTTTTAAGGAACCTCCATACTGTTCTGCATAGCGGCTGTATCAATTTACATTCCCACCAACAGTGCAAGAGGGTTCCCTTTTCTCCACACCCTCTCCAGCATTTATTCTTTGTAGATTTTTTGATGATGGCCATTCTGACTGGTGTGAGATGATACCTCATTGTACTTTTGATTTGCATTTCTCTAATGATTAGTGACGTTGAGCATCCTTTCATGTGTTTGTTGGCAATCTGTATATTTTCTTTGGAGAAATGTCTATTTAGGTCTTCTGCCCATTTTAGGATTGGGTTGCTTGTTTTTTGATATTGAGCTGCATGAGCTGCTTGTATATTTTGGAGATTAATCCTTTCAGTTGCTTCATTTGCAAAATTTTTCTCCCATTCTGAGGGTTGTCTTTTCATCTTTTTTATGGTTTCCTTTGCTGTGCAAAAGCTTTTAAGTTTCATTAGGTCCCATTTGTTTATATTTCCATTTCTCTAGGTGGTGCGTCAAAAAGGATCTTGCCGTGATTTATGTCAAAGGGTGCTCTGCCTATGTTTTCCTCTAAGAGTTTTATAGTATCTGGCCTTACATTTAGGTCTTTAATTCATTTTGAGTTTATTTTTGTGTATGGTGTTAGGAAGTATTCTAATTTCATTCATTTACATGTAGCTGTCCAGTTTTCCCAGCACCACTTATTGAAGAGGCTGTCTTTTCTCCATTGTATATTCTTGCCTCCTTTATCAAAGATAAGGTGACCATATATGCGTGGGTTTATCTCTGGGCTTTCTATCCTGTTCCATTGATCTATATTTCTGTTTTTGTGCCAGTACCATACTGTCTTGATTACAAGTTCACTCGTTTCTTGAAAAGATGTTGGAAGAACTGGTTTCCCACTGTCTCGGCTGACCCAGGAGAACATTGTCCATCACTTAAATGAAGAAAATTTCCACCCTGGTTTTAGCTTGTCTTTACATATTTAGATAAAATTACACTGTCTTTTCCACTGGGTTCTGAAAACTTCCTTTCCTTAGAGAAGCAACAAAATCACAGGAGTGTTATTACTTTGCTGGACCTTAAAAAATGATCAGATTACCCAAGGTTATCAACTCCGTCAAAAAGGCAAGCCTCCATCTTCCTCCAATTGCAGTGTTATCAGTGGTTCGCAAGTGAGGGGATACCCAGGCATAGCATTTGCTTAAAAAGAGGTACAGTTGACCCTTGAACAACTTGGAGGTTAGGGGTGCCAGCCCCACCCCGCCAGTGCAGTTGAAAATCCACATATAACTTTTGATTTCCCCAAGTTAACTACTAATAGCCTACAGTTGACCAGAAGCCTTATCGATAACAGAAACAGTTAATACGTATTTTGTATGTTTATATATATTATATATGTATCTACAGTAGAGGAATCTAGAGAAAAGAAGATGTTACTTAGGGAAGAGAAAATACATTTTTAGTAAAGTACTGTGTTTATCAATACCGTAAGTTTATGTCATCTGTTTACAAGATGAATTGTCTGTCTCTCAGTACCTGCATCAACATTGTCTAATATGACACAAAACACTGTAGATATTATACATATTACTAACACTAGACCTCAAAAATTAAAAGCTAATGTGAAAAAATTCATATTTATTTATAGGTATAACAATTGCATTGATCTGAAGAAGCAGCAATGTGATTGCTTTATGGTTGCCTAGTGTAATCGATCTGATTGCTTCACAGTAGACTAGCCTATATCCTAATGAATGAATCATTATAAAACTTTTATAGCATGGAGTATTACAGTCACATTCGTAATACAGTATTGGAAATATTGTTATATTTAAAAAAAAAAACCTCTGATGATAGACTGATATGCAGTATCTCCAATATCTTAGGCGAGAGGGACATATTGTGTACTGATGTAATTCTTTGAAAGCGTAGTCATAAAATAGTAAGAAAACTAACATATTATTAATTTTATCCTAAATATCACTTACCTTACACCTATATAAGGACAAACTAGTACATATGTATATTTTATGCATTCATAACTTTTCTTATTTTTATCAATATTTCTAGGCTATGTGTGATTCATCTGCAAGTTTTTTCAAATTGTTGGAAAATCTCTAAAAAATTTTCCAATCTATTTATTGAAAAAAAAATCTACGTATAAGTGGACCCGTGTAGTTCAAACCCGTGTTGTTCAAGGGTCAACCGTACTTACTCCTCATGAGCTGTCAAGAGTCAATAGATGCTTTTGTTTCCCTGCTTTTCAATGCAGAGTTGATTGCAGGTTGTTTTAAAAATCCTCCAAACTCATTGGAAGCTAGGAGACTCCTGGAAAACTGCTCATCCTTCCCAGAAGGCATATCAGCCCTCACTGCCATAATTTGGGTGGATAGGGGCAGAGAAGATGCATGCTGTTAGGTGGGGTTCTGTTCTTCCTGTTTTTGCTACATAAAGTGGAGATGAGGTAAGTGGGGAGGAGAGACCAGGAAACTGTCCCTTTCATAACCAGGACATTCCTCTAAACGTCCTTAATGAGTGGTTATCTAACTTGGTTCCAATGATACCTGATTGACAGGACTCTCTTGGTCTCTGAGACAGTCCAGACCACTGCTGTGTAATACACACTGGGCACAGGTGGCCGGCTGGTGAACACTTGGAAGGTCCAGACTGAGATGTGCTGTGAGTATAGAATCCACATGGGATTTCAGAGACTTAATATGAAGAAAACAATGTAAAATATCTCATTAATATTTTTTGATATCGTTGACCTTGTTGAACGGATAACACTTTGGACTGGACTGAATAAAATATGTTAAAATTAATTTCATCTGTTTTCCTTTGTCACTTTTTTACAGTGGCTACCAGAAAATTTAATATTACATGTGTGACTCACCTTCTATTTCTATTGGATAGGGCTGGTCTAGACAGTTTAAAAGTTCCTCTCTGGGTTGAGTCAAAACTGGCCTTCTCTAACCTTCAATCAATTTTGCTTTTGGAAGCAATAAACAAAACTCTTCCACATGAAAGTCCAATATTTGAGGATGATCATCTTGCCCACCCCATCTTTTCTTCTCATGCTGTACAGCCCCTCCTCGAAGACATTCCTTCTACGACATGTGTTAAAGATTATTTATGCAAAATTTGGAAAATGATTGCTGCTATCTTGCTGAACAATTTCTTTATTAAGCCTAGTTGACTTTCACTGGGCTCTTCCAGGGCATGTAACTTTGATTTTACAGTGCTGTGAAACATCTGGGTCCTTATCAGTTGTGGATCATTACTCAGAGCTTAACCTGTAGAAACTAGAGAATGAGTGATGTTCTTACCACCTTAAGAGAAAAGCAAAAAAATCTGGAAATATATCTCTTGGAGTTATGGGGACAATATCCAATGATGCTCTGTTCTCACGCTCCTGTCTTCTAGCTGTTGAGGACACAGCTTCACATTAGTCGTGGTTTGGTTCAGTAAACGCTCCACCTCTTGGAGGGAAGCATCCCGATTGGCAAGTTGTTGTCCCGAAGCTGGCACCCTAGCTGAGCCTTGACTAGGACATGCCACCATTCTATTAGGCTGGGTACTCGCAGGTAAGGATTTAGAATCAATGGAATAGCTTAAAATCAATGTTTCATGTGGTCATATACCCAGTGTCACATCTCCTTTTGTATATAACAGACTAGGCAGTGTTCTGTAGGATTTTTATCAACATCAGATATTTTAGATGTTCTTGGAATGTGATGCCGGAGAAGACACTGTCAGTGTGGAAGGCGAACCACATCCGGACTAGATGTCACTGCCAATAAGGATGCGGCAGTGCCCTTGGCACTGCACAGTGGAAAGGGCCAAGATAATCAATTTGCCACCGGCTGGTTATTTGCTTGCTTTCAGGAATCGTGCTCTTTGGAGGGCTCAACATCACTTTCTGCAGAGGCCAGGTCAGCCTTGGTGACAGAGACCTCATACTGCCTAGCTCATGCATGATCTCCATTCCTGCCACCGTGGTGGCTCCGTATAGGGGCCCATGGTGCCAGCAGTAGGGTGACTTGTGCCAGCAGTAGGGTGACTGAACAGAGCCCAGCTCACATCCAACAGAAAAGTTATCTTGTCACCTTGGTAGTTGAGATTGTCCTCTCTGGTGGGTGCTCTCTGGTGGGCATTAACATTGAAACCCAGGGATTTACCTGCTATGTGTCTACTCCCTTGAGTTTAACCATCTTTCCCAGATGCCTGTATCTCCAATTTTCCAATCCTGCTCCTTTCAGGACCCTGGCAACCAGCCTAGCCATTTGCCACTGTCTTTAAGTCTATAACATAGGCTCCTAACTTTGCTCATAGTGAATGGCCAAAAGCACTGCTCAGAAATCTGCCCACTGGGACTACTCCCCTCACTGCTGTCCTTTATGGTCACCACTAAATGGTCTGTAATACGGCAGCCATGCATTTTTGGCTTGTAGCGACACATGAAGCTGACCTAAACATGAACCAGGCATGGGGTTTTGCCTCTTCCAACCGCTGATCAGAAGACACCGCCCATAAAACTACAGGCATGAGTTGAGGGAGAGGAGCTGGTACCATAGAGGCAGGAACTACCTGAGTCTGGGTTACCTGTTTGTGTAATTTCTCCTACCTCTTGGACCTGCTATCAAATTTACCATTTTCATTGAACAGCAAAGGACTGCTGTACACATAAACCTTTTAATCTGACAGTACCGAGCTACAGCCCATCCATTGAGATTCTAATTTTAACTACTGTGTTTTTCTTTTTGAGAGATTCTAGTTCTTTTTCATATATGCCAGGTATTTTTTGATGTCTCTTGTTCATTCTTCACACTTTCTGTACCTTGATTTCCGTACATATATTTAAGAAATACAATGTAATAAATTTAAGTAAATTGTTTCATAAACATTTTAACATATATGTATACTTGTAATATTTTTATTACATGGTTATAATTTTGATAGCTAGTGTAATGTCTTTGAGAATTTAATCCTCTAGTTTTCAGTTTATGCTGATTCTTTCTCCCCTCCCTCCCTCCCTTCCTTCCTTCCTATCAGTGGGCAAAAGTAACTCGGGTTCTAGTGCATCAAGATTGGCAGATGCCCCAAGAACAAATGCAGCTCCAGCACTGGAGCCCAGTTGTTTCTGGCCTTTGAGGATTTGCAAGCGAGCTCATGAATGTATATTAAAAAATAATTTTAATACTCTAAACCACAGTTTAGTTGTTCTAGACTTAGAGGTTTTCTCCATTTAGACAAGTATATTGGCAGAAGCAGACGTTGACCCTAGATTTTAACGTCTAAAATTAATCTGTATCTTTCCTCCTTCTTGAACACTTCAATGATTTAGGATTAACATACTGGACAATAATAGTTTATAAGTTTGGAGACATTTTGTTTTTAGATGTCTTTATTTTAATAATTCTCAATTAGAGGCAGGGAGTATCAAAATCTTCAGGAGACCTTTCCAAGTATTACAAATGATAGTCAATTACGTGCATGGATATATCTCCTAGTTCTATCCACTGCGAGAGCCTATGCTCTGTCTGTCCACTGAGAGAGCATAGAGCAATGACACCCCAGCAGCAAAAAGCACACCTACCCTCAGATCATTGCTTCTGGAAGCATCTCTAAAAGGAACTGGAGAGTTCCACATTTGTGTGCCTTCTGATACAAAACACTGAAGAGAACACATCACTTTCGTGGTGTTCATGTCAAAGATGTATATCCCGAATCTAATAATTAAGAAGCTTCAGACAAACCCCAAATGAAGGACATTTTACAAAATAACTGGCCTGCACTCTTCAGGAACACCAATTTCACAAAGCTTGAAAAGCTTATGTAATGAATGTATTGCATATACTAACAGTATGAAGGCAAAAAAACTTTGAGAGTTCAGTGCTCTCATTGATTAAATCATCTTATAAAAGTAGCTCTAATATTTATTACTGACAAGTACATATATGTAAACTATGTACATATGTATGTATGTGTACATATATATATGTTTATAAATATTTCACTTTCTAAGTAAGTTTACTTTCTGAAAACAAGGATGCTCTCTTCTGTCACTACAGTAAAATCAACAAAATCAAGAAAATTAATGTTGAAACAAAATTATCTAATCTAAGATTTGGGAAAGTTTCTATAAAGGGCCAGACAATAAATATTTTAGCCTTTGCAGGACATACAATCTGTCACAACTACTCATTTTGCTATTGTAGGTTGAAAGCAGCCACAGACAGTACACACACAAATGGACGTGGCTGTGTGCCAATAAACCTTTATTTACAACAGGCAGTAGCCTGATTTTGGCCACAGGCTGTAGTTTGCCAGCTCCTGACGTCATCTACAGTTTATTCAGATTTCATCTACTTTCCAATAATGTGCTTTATGATGCACTTCTATTTGCTATAGCACTGCATTTAGTTGTTGTGCGCCTTTAGTTTCCTTTGAACTGGAACAGTTTTTCAAGCTTTCTTTGTTTTGTATCAGAAGACACATGAAAGTGGAAGTCCCTAGTTCCTTTTAGTGGAGATGCTTCTAGAAGCAATGACCTGAGGGCAGGTGTCATTGCTCTACTCTCTCAGGGGACAGAGCTTAGTCTCTCTCAGTGGATGGAATTAGGGGATATATCTATGTCCCTCTCTATCCATGCATCCATCCACCCATCCATGTATCCACTCATCCATGCATCTACCCATGCATCCATCCATCCACCCAGCCAACCACCCATCCATCCATCCATCCACCCATCTTAAAAACCAGGAGTTTATGCAATATCTCTAGTTCAGTCCAACATCACAGGATTCAGTTTAATGCTTCCTCTTTTCTATAACTGTAACTCCTCTGACAGAGGGAAAACTGGATCCCATTATCTACAATATACTTATTTGTTCAATCCTAGATTACACACAAAGTAGTTCTAGAACTGCTAACTTTTTACTTTTGCAAAAAAGAAACCCACTAACTGGAGTTCAACATGTTTAAAGTTCTTTTGTCTTGAACCTCTGGACATATCTAAATAGCATGTTCGAAACCTACTTGAGTTACGTCCCTTGCCTTCAGGGCAGTTTATGTTATTCATTTGAAATACAGACAGGGTCACTCCTCCTCCCCACCCCTCCGTCATCATTTATATTATTTCTTCTTTGAATGTGTGAAACATTAACATAATTCCAAAAGTCAGAACTGTACAAAAGAGAAGTGACCCTAATTCCCCAATTTTTTCTATCCTTTCCATCTCATTCCTTCCCATACCCTGAAAGCAAACAATTCCATTATTTTCCTTTCTCTGTGTGTGCATGTGTGTGTTTCCACTGAGGAGCAAATACAGGTATATTTTATTTCCTCTTCTCTTACACAAAAAAATAGCAATACTCTAGGCATTTTTATGCACTTTGCTTTATTTTCCTTAACAACATAGCCTGAAAATCACTCCACATCAGTGACTGTCATCATCCTTTATTACAGATACGTAGTACTCCCTCACATGGATATACCATCATCTATTCATGTATAAGCAATTAGGTTGTTTCCAAATTCTTTACAATCAGAAACAATGCTGCAATAAATAACCTAGAGTATGTGTGTGTATATTTATATTGTGGGAGTTGAATCTTCAGGGTAAATTCCTAAAGATTAGTTGCTGGGATAAAAAGTAAATGAATATGTAGTCCTTAGATATTGCCAAATCCCCCTCTATAAAAACTGTTGCAATGCGAATTCCCACCAGCAAAGCATGAGAACCAATTTCCCCAGTTTCACAACAGAATGCAGTTAAACTCTTAGTTTTTGCCAATTGGATGGGTTAACTCACCGTTTCTAATCTGCATTTCTCTTACCAATAACGTTGAACATCTATTCATGTTTAAGGGCCACTTTTACAAATTTTTTGTGAATTGTGTGTTCACGTCTTTTGTGAATTGTGTATTCATGTCTTTTGTCACTTTTTTCTTTTTTCTTCCAATTCCCTCCATTTAATTATTAGGAATATTACTAGTCCTTTATGTTGTAAATATTTTCTCTCAGTTGTCAGACATCTGTTTGAGTTTATTTTTGGCCATGCAAGTGTTTTATTTTTAGGTAGTCAAATTGATCATTCTTTTCTGTAATCAGAATTGGGAGCCAGAGGCCTTTCCTTTGCCCAGGTTAAAGAGGAATTCATCCATTTTTTTCTTCTAGTACTGGCATGGTTTCACTTTTTTACATCAAGATCGCTGATCTAGCTGTACTTTATTCTTATGGATCTTTCTATTTTTCCAACAGCTAACCAGTTTTCCCAGAACCATTTGGTAAAAAGCCTACTTTTATTCCAGTGACCTGCGATGCCACCTTTATCCTGTAGTACATCCCTGCATCCGTTTGGGTCTATTTCTCATCTCTCTGTTCCACTCCACTGGGCTGTCTGCTACCCATGCTCCAGGGCCTTGCTCTTAGTAACAGAGGCTCTGCACTGTTCTAATGTCTGACAGGATAGTGCCCCCACCCCACCCATGGCTGCAGAGGACTCTCAGTTGTCAACTCTTGCTTGATTAGACTTAGTTTTAGATTTAGACGATACATTTAGAATTACATATTCCTGTTGCCTGTTGAACTGATTCCTGTAGTAGGAAGGATGGTCCAAAAGACATCCATATCCTAACCCCTGGAACCTGTGAACATGTTAGGTTACATGGTAAAGAGAAATTATGATAGCAGATATAATTAAGTTTGCTAATCAGCCTATTTTTAAATAGATTATCCTGATTTCCAGGTGGGACCAATGTAACCAACCACAGGGATCCTTAAAAGTGGAAGAGGGGGCAGAAAAGAGAACCTGAGAGAGGATAGTATGGACTCAGCCCGACATTGCTGGCTTTGAAGATGCAGGAAGAGGGCCATGAGCCAAGGAATGTAGGCGGCCTCTAGAAGCTGGAAAGGGAAAAGAAACAGATTGTCCCCAACAACCTCCAGAAAGAACACAGCCCTGCTGACAGCTGATGTTAGCCCATGAGACTCATCTCAGATTGCCGAACTACAGAACTGTAAGTGATATACCCCTGCTGTTTTAAGCCATCAAGTGTGTGGTAATTTGTTACCGCAGCAACAGGAAACCAATGCAAACTTTTCCACAAAAAATTCTTCTCTATCTGTAATAATGCTTCTTGCCTTAAAGTCTACTTTTTGTAATATTACCAAAGCTGCACCAGCTTTCAATACTTGTATTTGCATTGATGTATTTCTTCCGAACTTTTAACAACACAGGAAGATTGAAAGTTAAGTGTCTCTCGTAAATAGCAGTTTTCTTTAACACTTTAGAAATGCCATTTCATTGTCTTCTGGCTTTACTGTTGCTCCTTTGAAGAGAAAGTCCCCCTCCCCGCACCCCCATGCTTTTAATATTTTGTTTTTGGTTTTCAGTGGTTTTACTATGATGTGTCAGGGTGTGGTTTTTTGTATCTATCCTGTGTGGGGTTTTCTGAGCTTTCTGAATCTGTGGCTTGATTTCTTTTATCAGTTTTGGAAAATTCCTGGCCAGTACTTCAAGTATTATTTTCCTTCTTTATCCTCTCTCTCCTTCTTGGATTCCAATTACTACATGGTCTGTCTCTGCACTGTGTACCAATGCTTTTCTGTGCTTCAGTTTGAATAGTTTCTAGTATCCTCCAGTTGCAGTTTTACTAATGGTTTACTCTAGTTTATGCTTACGGGTACCTCGCGACCCCGAGCCTTTTGTGTTGACTGAAGCCCAGCTCAGCGGGCTGAAGAAAACCAAGCTGTACTCAAATGGTTTTTTGGATTTGGCCTGTTGACTTCCTACCCCCAGAAGTTTGGGGTAGGCCTTAAAGTTTACCAGATGGATAAACAGCAGTGTGGTTTAGCCCTCTCAAGTCCTGTTTTTAGCACTCCAGCCCTGTGAAAATACCCAAGTCCCACGGGTTGCTCGGTTCTTAGCAGTGGGACCAGCGTCAGCACACACCCCCAGGAAGAGGCTGCTGCAGATAACCTCCTCATGAGCCTCTCTGCTCTCAGACCTCAGCTCATCCTTCAGGAGCTCTCCAATGCCGTTAGACAGATTTATAGTTTATGCATCCCTCTTTCTGTAGTTCGTGGCACATTGTGGGTCTGCCTGAAAGTACTTCAACCAGGAGCAGAAATACGCATGTCCTTATCGCCATCTCCACCTCTCTTTTTACGTTATTTAAGGGAACTCAGTTCTTTGTCCTGCTGAATTCCACTCATTCTAGATTTGGCTGATTGCTCCGTAGTGGGGTGTTTAACTTGTTCATCTGACTCCCACATTTCATGTAAATGAGCAGGTAAATCTAAAACCTTGATTGGATTCACATGCATTCTGTGGGGAGCGGGGCTTGCTTTGGCAAGAAACCTTACGGCTGATGCTACGTTTACTGTGGCCCCACAGCAGGCCACTTGTGCCACTGTTAGTGACGCTAGGCCTCCATGCACGGGCGGGTCACTGCTCTCGATTCCAGGAAAGAGACGGAGAACTGGGAAAAGCAAAATGAAGACGAAACAGTCCAAGGCCATGCTGCAGACAGGCTGGTTACAATGGGCAACCAAAGCTCAATCTTCTTGGGGTCTTTTCAGGAACCAGGTGTAGCATGTACCCTGGAATTGTCTTCCTAAGACAAGGAAGGGAGTGTTTACTCACCGTATCGTGTCCCCAGCTGCTGAAGAGCTAACTCTCTTCCCCGGGTTTGCAAGGGCAGCCCCTGTGGCAGTGTCAGAGTAACCCTCACCGGATGTACAGCAAGGTGCTGTCAGACTACACCTGCGTGCAGCTGGCAGTCTCAGTGGCAGCCAGAGCACAAAGATGGGCTGATTCTCACCCTGTGGTCTCAGCAGCCACGGATACTCATTCCCTAGATGCCTTACTTACTTCATTAGGGGCTGCAAAGTACTGATTTTCTATCTATATTTTTAGGTGGAATTCTTCCATAAAGAATTTCCCATCATTGGTTAGTTGACTACTTTGCAAGTTTCAATTTTGTTACTTTGGAGATTGCTAGGGCATCAATTCATTGTTCTGAAAATTGATAAATAAGCGAGTGTACTTTCTTGTATATGATGAGGTTTTTCTAATATACTTATGACCTTGGGGTTAAAAATATAAACACATATACCTATTTTTCATGCTCAATTTGTCTCACGTTTAGCCAGTGGGAACTCCTTCAAATTGGCTTCTATAACCTTTTGAAAAACCTTATTAGCCTTTGAAACTTGAACCTAGGACATCTTCTACCAGATATCTGTACAACTGTACAATCTACAATTTTATTTTTTTTAATTTTTATTTATTTATTTTTGGCTGCATTGGGTCTTCGCTGCTGCGCGTGGGCTTTCTCTAGTTGTGGCGAGCGGGGGCTACTCTTCGTTGCGGTGCACAGGACTTCTCACTGCGGTGGCTTCTCTTGTTGCAGAGCACGGGCTCTAGGTGCACGGGCTTCAGTAGTTGTGGCTCACGGGCTCTAGAGCGCAGGCTCAGTAGCTGTGGCGCACGGGCTTAGTTGCTCTGTGGCGTGTGGGATCTTCCTGGACCAGGGCTCGAACCCGGGTCCCCTGCACTGGCAGGCAGATTCTCAACCACTGCGCCACCAGGGAAGCCCCAATCTACAATTACTGCCCCAGACCTAGTATTAACCATTTTGCAAATAATTTCTTGTTCTATTTAGTTGAAAATGGAATTTAGAGACCACAACCTGGACATTAGTGGTTCTCATTGTTACCGGCTTATACTTATTCTAGGCCTTTACAGATGGGCAGAGCTAGGAAATATTTACTGTTTAGAAAGAAAATTAAACCATATGAGGTTGTTGAGTCAAATTTCAGATTAGCTTCTAACATTAAGTTATGTAATTTCCAATTGGTTTTATCCTATAATATACCTTTAATAATAATGGTAATTATTATCAAATAATGATAACAAGATAGTTTTTGAAATTAACCATGAAACCATATTCAGTAGTTTGAGATTTTTTTGTCCTTTGTATGTATCCCATTGATAATGTAAAACAAAATACTATGAAATACTATGAGTCACCTGAAATAATTTTTTCTCTATGTTCGACTGTCCTCCCCTTCCATTTTAGGGAACCATTTTTATTAGTTTTTGGTTTATCCTTCAATGGCTTCTGCTTGAAATACAAGTAAATATGCATGTATGCACATGTGTATCCATTCACCCTTTCTTACCCTCAAAATAACAGTATAAACCCCTGGTACTTTGTGTTTTCACTTGAGATCACGTTTAGTACACCGAGATCTTCACTCATTCATGCATGCATGCATTCTACAGCTGCATGGCACCACCATACTGTATACTACTGTTTACTCAACTAGTCTCCTATTAATGAACATTTGGGTTGATTCCAATCTATTAAAACTAAGACCCATGGATACAATTTGTCCTTAAACCTGGAAGTTCAAAAACTAGCAAACTAGCACTGTTACTTTCTAGGTATTGATCCTCTCTGATTTCTTGAATTTCCATTTCCTCAATTGTAAAACAAGAAGTTTTAACAACATGACTTATATCAAGGTTAAATAAAACATTAATTTAACAGGTATTTTCATAAATGTTAACAATAGCTGAAATAGCCAGTAGTCTATTTAAAATGAGTGAAAAACATGAATCATGTAATTACCACTATATAGGTCATTTCTATTTAATTAAGAAATTCGTAATTTAAAAGAGACAATGACAAACTAGAACACATCCACAGGAAGACAGGATAGTGAAACTTCTAGAAACTACCTTCGAAAAAACAGTTGAAGAATTCAATTAAATATTTATTGAACAAATGCAGAATAAATGAACTAGGGGGTGGTTTTAACCTGAAGATACAATAAACAACTTGAAATATTCAGAGGGCTGTCACACAAAAAATGAAAGACTTGTTCAGTATTTCTCCAAAGGGCAGACCTTGACCCAAGGGCTAAATATAAGCAACCAATAGGCTGCAGGACAGTCGTACAAAGTGTATCACTTACTAGCTTCTTTCCCAAACAATGCATTCCACACTTACGCTTCCCTTCTTCTGAAAGGAAATATTACAACTTAATACTTCTCATGAATGTCTTTAATAAGTT
This sequence comes from Eschrichtius robustus, assembly GCF_028021215.1. Lineage (NCBI taxonomy): Eukaryota > Metazoa > Chordata > Mammalia > Artiodactyla > Eschrichtiidae > Eschrichtius > Eschrichtius robustus. Next base: position 3,828,609 of record NC_090828.1, read on the forward strand.
GCATTTTCACGGCAAGCCCTCCACTGCCAGCAATGGATGTACTCACACTCTCAGAAAGAAATCTAAAGTTAACAGGCTGGTTTACTAGGGAGACGGTCTTTGCTCCCCAGCTCTATCTCAGCATTTTGTATTTGTGATTCTCAGGAGGGGAGAGAAGAAGAGCATATTCTCCAAAGGGGGTGAATCAGAGTCCCCAGCACTTCAGATACCGCCCCTGGGGGCAGTCCTCCTCAAACCCCAGAGGCATCACTGCAACTATCAACCTGTGGTAGAGATGGGAGTGTGCTGTGAGCCGGGGCAGAAGAAAACAGCTGACAACCACTGTTCTACACGAGGCAGGAGAGCTGCATTTTACGAGTCACTAGGAGATATAAACTGACTGCCTAATACTGACGGGCTCCATCCAAACTGTCAAATATTACAAAATGAGAACTGTTTCAACAACCATTCAGCATGTTTAAGGACAAAATATATATAATACACTTTATATTATATACGTATTTTATCACATACTCAGTAAGGAATGCTGAGGTGCTTAATCCATCCAATAGAATTGAAAATAAAAATTTTACATTTTTCTGCCAGTATTCAGGATGCTGAAGGTGGATCTTGAACTCAGAATGGTAAGTCAGTTTTCGAGGAAAGCCACGTAATCGGTGAGTCTGGCTAACTGCTGTTCATTGGGGATGGGCGGGACGGGGGCAGGCTCTGTGCGGTGGAGAGAGAAACACACTCAAGTCGGACACCAGGGCCACAGATCTTTGGTACTGCCACCCCCGCCCTCCAATGTCTTTAATTTAACAATACGGAAACTTTCTTAGCTTTGCCTTGATCTTGGACATTTAAAAAAAACAAGCCAAGAAGCGTCAATTTTTATGAGTAGTTTTCCCAAACTGGGAGTAAAGGCATAGTCTGGCTTTGCTGTTACTGAAGTTTTCCATGCGAAGCTTAAAAATACTTTTAACAGGTAATCCGTCTACCAAGGGAACATAGCTCTTCTTGGAAAGACCCTCCCCACATGACATTTACTTCCATAGTCACCTAGGGCTAACCACATGCCAGGCACTCCTCTAGACTACTCAACTGTCAGTGAACAAAAAACCCACAACGCACCCCATCCCCCAAAAGTTTACTTCTAACTTTTAAGCTACCACGTGTCACCCTGGGGCCGTGTCTGCGTCAGTGCTGGTGAGAAGCTCGATCACGCCTCCCCTACAGGACACCCTGCAGCCAGGCCAGAGGGGATCACTACCTCCAGGTAAGCTACAGAGGGGAGCCCACACGTTCACGGTTGTAACCAGATGTACTATTATAAATACCAAGTTAGGATTTCATCCCTTTGTTTATAAGATTAGAGCTAAGAAAAATAAATTCTACAACAGCAAACAAGAAAAACAATGAAACAATTTTTAAATGAGCATATGAAAATACATACCTGAAAAGGGAATAAACCTGTTAAAGGAAACATCCAGGGCCCCTGCAACTAAATAAAATGTAGAGCCCAATTTACAGAAGTCATTGTAAAGAACCTTCACATAGAACATGTCATTTTTAAGGCAGTGGCATTCAGACAGAGACAACAGTTAGGCTCTATTTTATTACACTGGTTTTTTACTGCAGCAGTCTTCTCTCACCATCTAGATTGACGGGACCCTGCCTCATCACTCCTCTGCACCCTCGCAGGTCTGCGCACATGGAGGTTTGTGCGCCACTTTACCGTGGGGTCAACAATGCCTAACAACAGGGATTCAGAGCAGACGGAAGGAACTCTGGGATAAGGCAGATCAGAAGGCTTACGGGTGTGGGCACTGCGCCCAGCTCTAAGGACAGGGCAGGAAAGGCCACTCCTGGTGAGCAGGAGGGAGTGGCGCCTCCCTGCAGGAAGGAACGTGGCTCATTTCAGAGTGGAAGGCCGAGGGACCAGGAATTCAGGTGGAGACAATGAGGACAGGCCAAATCATTTAAGGCCTGTAAAGGCCAGAGACCTTAATTTTGTGAAAGTTAAAGCCACTGAAAATCTTGTTTAGGAGAAGAGTCTATGTGTCTACAGCATGAGGAGAAAAGGGGAATTTCTGAATATTTCAAATATCTTTTTAAAAGGCAATAGTTTAGATATTAATAAGCAGTTAGAAATGGCCCCATGAAAGAACGAGAGATTAATACTTATTAAAAATTAAGTTGTAATAAGGATTATGAAACACTCACATAAAATAGTTTATGTATGAAGTACATTAAAAAAAAAATTAAGGTAAAAGCAGGTGACCTTTAACATCCCTTCTACCCTAAGTGTCCATCCTATATCTGTATTTAACATGAGTCACTCTCATTTTGTTAGTATAGCAGAATTTTATATCAAATTATTCAAATTCAATGCCTGAAAAACTTCAGTGATCTTACAAGAGTTCAGTGCTGCAAGACGGACGAAGAGCGCCACCTACCTGGCTTTTTGGGCATGACCATCCTTGTGGTGGAGTCGGCCTGCCATCCTTGTTCTAGGATACCTAAAAATGTGTATTTAACACAGAAATGAATTAAAAAAACCAAAAACTTTTCATTTACAAGATCACAATCTGTCAATGACACTACTTGTATGGGAGACCTGACGTGTGTAGATTAACCTGTAATGTGTATTTTTACTAGAAGGGTATACTAGAGACAGCATTCTCATGGGAACTTATTTTTGAAATATTTCTGAAACATCTATGATTTTATTCTATCAGGCTGATATAATCACTAACAGATGATTAGTTTTCTATAATATATATATATTATAGTATTAACCTGATCAAACCTTATTAAAGATAGACATAAGGAAGACTTATTTAGTATTTTCTATTATCATTACATCAGTAATAACAAAGACGATGGTGATAATAAAAACAACAGCATACATACACAACACAGAGGGCTGGCCAATAGGTACTGTGCTAGGTGCTTTTACAGGGATCACTTTACGTAATCAACACAACAACTCTGTAAAGGGGACATATCACCATAATTGAACAGACGTGGAAAAGGAAGTTTAGAGAATTCCAGTAAATTGCCTTAGGTCACATAGCTAGCATGGGGAAGGGTACCAGGATTCACACTCAGTCAGTTAAGAGTATGGACTCTGGGACATACTATTTATTAGATAATAAATTATGGATCAATTTCAAAATAGTCAAAACAAATAAATGTTTGTATTAGTAAGTAACAGTATGATTTACTATAAGAACGTTCATTAACCTGCCGTCTATGCGTCTAGAACTGTGCTAGGCCTTGGAAATTTATAATCTGTGGTGCTTAATGGAGCTCATATTTTGACTGGAGAATCCAACATATCCATCATCATAAAACAACACCACAAGGCACATGCAGTACTAATATTCTACAGAAATCTAGCAAGGGGAGGGGACAGTTTGGGCATGGCCTGAAAAATGAAAATGCAAAAGCACGTTTGGAAACCAGTGGCTAAGAGTGGGGTGCAAGCACCTAGGTTACTGTTAAGAAATGGTGAGGGAAAAGTTCGGCTGAAAAGGGATGCTGGGGTGAGACCACCTTCACCACGGAAGAGTGAAACAGGGATTTCTAAATGCGAGCTCCAGACCAACTAAAACTTCCCTCCCTGAGAAAACCCGCCAACCAAACCCTCACCTAGCCAGTGCTGATTTTCAAAGGAAGAGAAATAATTTAAAGACGTTACGAAGTTTAAGCTCAGAATTATGAATATGATGTTACCCACCAGGCACGTTTAGACGAAAAAACGTGCACATCCTTTATTTTCTTGCATCTCACATTTTCTACCACTTGTAACAACTATGCTGTAACCTGGGGCTCAGGTGTGGGAATGTTATCGAATGCTTGACTCTGTACCCCATTCGCTACCTTTTTCTTCCAGTAACTCACTGTTCTCACCACCTTCCTTTTCCCTCCCGCTCTTAGTCAACAGCAGCTCTAATTTTTCCTTCCTGGGCATCAACTTGGAGGGCTCACTATCATTTAGCAGGGCTCAGGAGTTGATCAAAGGTCTTAGAGATAAAAGTAGAAAATATTCAGGGGTCAGACCATGGGTACCATGATAAGAAATAACTACAGGAACATTAAAGAAGTTCCATAAGGAAAGAGCTAGAATAATCACATGCAACAAGCGTACATCTCAAAGACACAGTCAAATTTTAATTTCATAAAAATGGCAAAGTACTCCTTTACAAAGCTCCTGTTCTAAGACATCTCTAATTGGTGCCTGTCTTTGGCAAAAAGTGCTTTAGTAAACACAAACCCGAAATTTCTTATCCACACGCAGAAGTCAAAAAAACACTATGAACCAAAAAGTTTTCTTTAACTCACATGGTGGCGAAATCTGATGCGAACCCCCAAGTCTTATGTACACTCCTCCCTCACACCAACTGTGTGGAAGTGTGCACTCTGTGCTGCCTGCAGAAGTACGAGTGGGCTTGGCCACAGGTGCGGGTTGCTGGGGTTTGTGCAGTGAGGGTCTCCTATCCCCTTTCTAAAGAACACACACAACCTAAACTCCAAAACACATCCTGTTCCAATGGTTTCAGATAAGGGACCGTGGACCTATAATTTACACTTCCGTTTTCCTTGAGAGTAAAAAGTAAGCCCCAAATACCTTTCACAGCCTCTTCCACGGGAAGTCCAACAAAGGCGGCGAAATCGTCGGCGATGATGGACGTATACGCCTGAGAGACCAGGGCGAAGGCTCGCCTCCGGGTGGCATCTATTGCGGGAGGGGAGGTTTGGCAAACAGTGAACCACAAGAGCCGGCATGTTTGAGACACACAATTAAATTCTTCCATCACTGTCCTTGTCCCAATTTGATAAGCACGACTACATCAACCTAAAGATTTCTGTGTTTACAGGTACAGCTGCAGGCGCCTAACATGTAAGAGGGGCTCAAATACTGCTGAATAAACACATGCATTTCTTATACTTCCTCTTAGGTCAAAAAATCTCAGGTGACAATAAAAATTACAAAGATGGAAAAAAGTTAATATACGCAAGACTCCAGCTCTAAGAAAATTTCATTTAAATTTGGGATACATTGGGGATGTCTATTTCAAAATTTGTCTTTTATCTCACTTATAAAAACTAGAATGAATGGAGCAGAAATTACCTAGTCCCATAATCAGCTGTCCTTTCTCATCAGGGCCTCTGATACAGGACCACACCTGGGAGTTGCAGAGCAAACCCTGTAACTAGAGCACCTTCCTAACTTTCAAGTCTACTCTGAACTCTTGCCGCCATTCAGGGGCAAATCCCGAATGCCTGAGCCTCACAGAAAAGGGGCTGCGAGCAATTCCAGCAGCAAAACCTCCTCCCTGGAGACCACATGTGGGATTCCCCCCACCCAGGCTTAAATTTCCACGTTAAATAACTCAGGAATGAGGCAGAGACAACAACCAAACGGTAGGAAGTGGAGCCCAGCTGGCCCGTCTTCCCGCCACTGCTCCCCGAGTAACACAAAGGATCCGCCACCTGCCTTCAACACGCTCAGGAAGTATTCTGGGCTTCACTTTCCACACTCAATAGGCAAGTATCCATGTACAAGACGGCCCTGCAACATAAGAACATCCGCTCTCCACCCCGGGACCCTGCCTAACAGCCACACCAGTCCCCGCAGACACACTTTGCTCCAAAGCAGCCTGCTGGCTCTCACAGGAGCCTTACACCTTCTCATCCCCGGGCGCTGGGTTTATGCTGCTGCGTGGTCTGAACCGCCCTCCTCTCTTCTAGTCCTAGGTCTGTTTATAAACTCTCCCTGTGGCACTGGAGTCACTGCAATCCCCACCCTTCTCTGAACTCACAGTAACGTTTACTTATTAACAAGCAATCTTTTACCACCTATGGTGTACACTGCACCCCTCCCCACCCCATCATCTCAATTACATCCGGAACTTCTCTACAGGAGGGCTTTTATATCTTTATATCCCCCGAGGGGCCCAGCATCTCTAAGGAAGTATGTGCTGAACACAGGCTTGTGGAAGGTCTCACCAGGACCCAAGTGGGCCCGACCCCAGCCTTAGGCTTTGTGCTCCCATCTGCCTTAAAAATCGCGGACGGTCAATCACGTTTCGTCATTTCTCACTGAGGCTGACACCCACCCTGGCTTTCACTGAGCCACTGTTTGCTCCTCTGCCAATTCCTTCCTTCTTGCTACCAGCTCTCAGCAAATGACCTTAAATCAGACTTCTAATACAGCTTAGAGATAAAGGAACTTTTTCTGTTCAAGGCTACAGACATTCAGTGGAAAAGAACCGAGAGCAACAATGAAAGAGGAAAATACAAGTGTGCACCAAAAACTACATTCATTCGGTAAGCTTGCCTATTTTAAAAACATTCACTTTAGTTCAAGTACTCTGGTCAGATTTGAAAAAGATGGGGAACAGAACAAGAATAGAATGTGAATGAAAGAGAAAAACAGAATGGAGAGAAGAGAAACACAAGGGGCGGCACAGCAGACTGCCAAGGAAAGCAGAAATCAAGGCTCAGTGACCCACAGCATCAGTCAGACACTCAGGCGGCTTTTAACCTCTCAGCACCAATGAATCTGACATCCGCATTCTCCCCAGTCACTATGTGGCCCGGGAGATCTATGCTATGTGTGACCTCAGGAGGGCACACGTTACAACGACAAGCTGGAAGGTGGAGTAAGTTGAGCTCGCACCTCAGATTGCTGGCAATTCATCCTGGGACAGTCCTGGGGAGACCCTAAGAGAATGCTCATTCTTTCGTTCAACAAATACTTAAATGTGCCTATTATCTACCCGGAACTGCCAACTGCCGGCACTGGAGACACGAGGGAAGGTGAGCTTGCTGTCCTTCCCAACCCACCTCTGCCCTTAAATTCCAGGGCGGATGGCCACCCAGGCCTGTGGCACCTGGGCTCCCTTACTCGGTGAATGGGATTCTGCAGGGCAGGGAATGTATTTCCTCTGCCCCTCCCTGTCTTGCTCTGGCTGAAACTCTGTATCCCAGCTCCTCAGGGCTTATGCAAAGAGGTTAAGGCTGTTTCCAGTGCGAAGACCCAAAGCTGCCCCTACCGCACCAGGGCAGCTCAGTAATACTCCCCACACCTCCCTCCCAGCCAGCTGCTGGCCCCGGGCTCCTGCTCATTTCCCCCACGCTTAAAGTGAGTGCCTCCTGTTTTCTCACTCACACTGCTCTCTACCTCCTGCAATCTCTACCTCCTGCCCCCTGAAAAGCTGACACGACCCGCCAGAGTGATGAGCAATTCTCAACAACTTCTGCTCGCTGACGCCTCCAGAGCGGAAGGGCGGACAGTGAGGGCAGGCCGTGACCAGAGAAACAAGGTAACGAGAAGTAAGGGTACAGCAACATATAAGAGGGGGAACCAAGAAGACTGGAAGCAAACGCTGGGGGTGGGAGAATGGAAAGAGAGAAGCACGGTGGAGTTTTGTTGCAGGATCAGTGCTATGTCGCACCAGACTTGCAATCTTTCAGCATGATTAAAAAAAGTTCGAGCATCTGCGTACTGAATTGATTAATCATAAATCCAGAAGCTGGAGACAACCCCATCAAATGCTGAGGTCCACAGAGTCCAAAGCAGTCTCTACTTTCAAACATGCGGGCTTGAAATCTTATCCAACTCATGACTTGGACTTACTAGAATATTACATTTCATTTCAGTAGCAAAAAAACCCACCTCTTACTGACACGCAACTTCACTTCTAGAATTAAATTAATAGACAGTGAGGCCCTCAGCTACCGATATAAACTCAAGCAACGTGAAATCAAAGCATGATTACAGCAAATCTAAAAAAGACTTCTGAAAACCCTACTCACCTAGCAGAGAGTACCTATTTTCACACACATTATCGACTTACTTCAACACCCCGGCACCTTAGGGGAACAGGTCTAGTCTGACTTAATTCTGAGCCACAAAGAAACACTACCTCTAAGTGCCTCCATGATTGGCTGGACCGTCTCAGACCACGGGTGAGCGCTGATGGTGGTATAGATCCCGGGGAAATCTCTCTGCCAGATTCTTTGTCCTACCGACCAAATTCCCCCAAGTTCAGAATTTGCCTGCAATAAATATCATTGCCTCATTTGAGGATATTCACTCTGCACACATACCAACAACTGTATCTTAAAACATAATGCAACATTTCTTTTAAGAGGTGTAATTACTTTTTCAGCCCAACCACTATCAAAAAGATTTTCAAATGCTTTGAACAGTACTGTAGAATTTATTTGCATGTTTTATTGTAACAGAAAATTCAGGCATGAGAAAGTAGTCCAACAATATTTCACAAATAAATTTAGGAATTAGTTATCTGAAACATTGTTTTTTGAAGATATACATTTATTTACATTTCATATATACTTATGTATAATATACAGAACATGTACTAATCCACGTATACATGTACATAAAATACATGTATCTATTCTTAGGGCAAAAATAGTAGCAAAATGGCTATTAATATAGACTCCCAATCTAAGGTGTCATAAAATGTAGCCTAAGGATAAAGTTCCCACTAATATCACTGAAACTGTGCATCTAATTTACAGCTTTATTTTAAACCAATGAAGCTGGAGGAACATTCCAAACTTACTTAATAGAATGTGGAGGAAAGAAAGAGAGTATAAATGCTAATCTGATCTGCTGCTGAATATCAATAATGAACAAAGGAATTTAGGTGAATTCTTACTAAGGCTCTGTGAATGTACAAAAAATTCACTTCACATTTATGCTAGACACAGTGAATCACCTGAAATTAAAAATTTACTTCATTCCATTTTGGAAGAAACTTTTAAGTGAGTTCATCTATTCTCACATGAAAAACAAGAAATCTAAAATCCTAATTAGCAAAAATAATCTTAATGCTCTGAATAATTATTATTTTTAGAGTGCTCTTGTAAATAATACTAGTTGCAAAATAAATACCATTATAGGAAACTGCACTAATCAGTTAAAAAATAAAAACTAACAAACAAAAACCAAACTTTTACCTAAACTGACCCAGTTGTTTATTGCGTAAAGTGACACGTCTACGAAGTGTCTTAAGAAATCTGATGAGCAGGAGTTGAGCACAGATTTCTGTACCATCCAAGGGAAATTAAAATTTCCGATTAGAGGAATTTGTAGATCTATTCTTAAACTTTAATACCAGTTTAATATCTATTTCTGTGATCCACATGAAAAAGAAAACAGAAACTTTTAAGAGACTGCTTTTGAAATGAATGTCATTACTATATTAAAGTAGTAAGGTATATTGAAGACTACTTACAGATTTTATAGCAGGTGGTATTCTTTTCCAAAGATATCTTGCATTATTCCTAATTTACATCCCCCCAAGAAAGAATAAGCAATTAAAAAAAATCACCTCCGTAAATGTTTAAAATTCTAGATCCCAGAAGTATACTTTAAAATACTCTATAAAATACAGAGTGAAATTCATATAATGAATTTATCCAGGGGACGTAACAGTGGTTTTCCAGATAAAAGACATGAAATATTTTTACCAAAGTAATGTTTTGCCATTTTTAGTGAACTTTTTTATTAATAATACAGATCTTAAATTGAGGCAGCACTACAAAGACTTAAACAGAACTGCCTAAATAATTTATTCATATATAAAATAAACAAATTCATACACTTTCAGGGTCCTGGCATTCCCTGACAATATACACAGTACACAGTGCTTTTCTCCTTATCATGACCCCTCATCCTACTAGTGGATATAGAGCCACCAAAACTTCAGGGTATTTTTTTTTTTTTTTTTTTAAAGAGTTCACAAGCTTGAATGACATCAAGCATATGACGACAGGATTATAAAACAGGAAACAGATAATTTATATGCTACATGAATAATGAAAATCTCAGTTTAGTTTAAAAGGTATGAAATGAAAAGGTTTAGAAGAATTTAAAACAAAATTTAACAGTAACCGTCAGTGGGTTGCAGAACTACAAGGGACTCTTTTTGCACAACCATACTTTCCGACTTTTCTTCAATGAACGTGAATTAGGAACAATTAAAAAACAAAAACCTTTCAAGAACTGTCATACATGTTAGTAACAAATTCCTCTTAGTCTTCTCAATCTTCCCTTTCAGTTTCTCTCAGTCTCAATAGAGACTGTGAGTTAAGTACACAGTTTAAACAGTTAAGTAAACTTTACACGTGAAGTTAAGTAAACAGAGATCATAAAAGACAGAAGTTTTATAACAAGAGAATAAAGAAAAGATCAATAGATTTAAAGGAATTTACTGACAATGCAGTTTCTCATAACAAATTGGAATGTTTTTTACAAGGTATATGTAACACAGGTGTATTTTAAAATAACTCAGCCTAATCATAATTTCTTAAGTCATGATTCAATATACGAAATAAACATATTAAGTATTACACTAAAAAGTATAGTTCCTTGTGCCTATGCTTTAGTGATGGTACTTCAATGCAAGAATAATTTCTTGAGGAAGATGCTTCTCTTAGCTTTAGATAAAAGGTACTTACATGTCATTATAAAGCAGATATAAAGCTAGAAGCTGACCATACACTGGGGGTGTAGCAATTCCTCCTGGAGCCTGTAAGGTCAAAAAACAAAAGATAAAAGCCTCATTTATTCTTATACTTTTATATTTTTAAAAGTATTTTCTTAACTCATCTAAAGAGTAAGTATATTTTATAGTACTTACTATTACAGATGGAGAAACAGCTTAGAGAAGTATCTCACACTAAAAACCCAGAGTATTAAGTTTAGATCTGTCATCAGATGTGAGTTCTCCCCCTCTGGGCCTCTGTGTCTTCATACACACAAGAGTATTTAAATGGGATCCCTTTCCCAATTCTCAAATTCTTATTTAAATAGCCTCACTATTATAGGAAGTTATTTCCAACAGATTCCTAAAGCAATATGATTCTGCCCATTATACCAAATACGTTGAATAGCTACATAAATGAGTAATAAAGAGAAAAACATCACAGCTGAGTTACAAAGACACTACTCCCCTCATTCAATTTTAATTCATTCAGAAGACATCTATTAAGCGTCTTGTTAGTGAGCGGCTGCTTCTTGGCAGTTGCCTCCTTTGGTTAATTAGCTTTTTATACCAATGCTATAAATGTCTTTAAGGGCCTTTCTAAGGAAAAAAAAAAAAAAAAAAACAACCCTTAACTACTTTAGTAGTTGCATGATATAACTTTCACCTGCCCTACTGAAAACAAACGGTAAGCTTCAGTGATAACAGGAGACTAAGAAGGGTTTTCCGAATAAAAGGTTACAATGATCACATTTTCTTGGTCTGTGTGTATGCCTGCACAAACGTCTTTAATAATATCCACATTCGCCACCTCTCCCCACAATGGGGAGGAAAGAGATTTAGTTTAATACGAGAAGCATAAAGGATGTTAGGAGCAAAGATGCACAGCGTTTTCGGGCTCACTAGCTGAAGACAAACAACAGAAAGCTCCGAGCGAGTTCGGGGAGGCCAGGCCTGGCTGCTTAGCCTTCGGAGCAGGCCCCGGCGGCCCGGACCCCACACGCCCAGCTCCCGCGCCCGCAAGCGGCCGGCCCCAAGCCCCGCGGGCCCCAGGCCCCGTTACCCTGGAGACCGGCGCGGCCCGAAGCCACGCGCGACCCCACGAGGCGAATGGTTACCTCGAGCTCCTGGTTCTCGCACTGATCCAGCAACTTTCTGAAACTAAAGGAACTTTCCGCCATCACCGCCACTGGCATTTTCCCGGCCGGTCCCGCCACCGAACCTCCCCGCCGAGCCGGACCTCAGACTGTCCCTCGGGGCGTCGCGCCCGCGATGACGTAAAAGCTGACGGTGCCGCCGAGCGCCCATGCGCAGGCGCCTCGTTGGTTCCGCCGCGTCAGCAGACATCCCTGCCGTCGGGAGGGGATGCCACCGCTCTGGCCGGCGCTCTCGGTGCTCTGGAGGACTGGCCCGGCCTCCAGGGCAGCCGCTTTATGAGCGCGCAGCCAAAGCCGGGATCGGAGGGGTTTTGTGCATATCTGAGGATGATTAGACGTCTTTGCTTTGAGGCCATGCAAATTTAAACGTTCAAAACCTAACTTTTGGTTCCTCCCGCACCTACTCCTTCAGCAGCCCTCCCACATCGGTGAAGGCGCTGCGGTGCCCTGCGGGGCTCCCCTCCAGCGGACCTCACGTCCCCACATCCGAGGGAAGCTGCGCTGGCCTGGACCTCCAGCACTGCCTGAACTGCAGCGTTATTCCGACTTCCACTCCTGCCTCCCTCCAGGCTACTCCCCACACAACCACCGCAGCCCAAACGATGCTTTCGGAAACACAAATCAGATCTTGTTACTCTGATGAAAATGATAGCATAACAACAAATTCCTAAAATCCAGTCTTCGACATTGCTTGCAGGGCTTCAAGATCTAATTCCCAGATCCCCTCTGACTTGCCCTGGCCATCCTGGCCTCCTTAGTTTTCTGCCCCGTGCTTATCGTTAGCGAACATGATGTTGTGAATTATTTATTTACATCTTTGTTTTGCTGCCCTTGGCTAGACAGCCAGGGAAGTGACTTCCATTTGTCCCATGTTGCAGGGCTGGGTACACTATTTGTGGGCCCAGAGCAAATTGAAAACGCAGGTCCCTTGTTCAAAAAACAGGGGAAAGTACAATTAAAGCTATGTAATATAAAGATTTCCCTTTATTCTCAGTGTGTCTCTCAGATTTTCACATCATTTCAAAAACTGTTATTTAATATCCTAAGTAAAGAAAAAGTAATAAAATTTTAAATTATTAGCATGAATTTTACCATCCATCTTTATGCGAAGCTCATTAAATTTTATTTTATTTTAATTAATTTGTTATTGAAGCATTCTTGATTTACAATGTTGTGTTAGTTTCTGGTGTACAGCAAAGTGATTCAGTTCTATATATGTGTATATATATTCTTTTTCATATTCTTTTCCATTATAGTTTATCAAAGGATATTGACTATAATTCCCTGTGCTATACAGTAAGACCTTGTTGTTTATCCATTCTATGTAGAATAGTTTGCATCTGCTAATCTCAAACTCCCAATCCATCCATTGCGAAGCCAGTTTTAAAAGCAAATATAAGTGCATTTAACTGATATGTGGAATCACAGAAATCACACAATTTGTATTTCATAGCTCGTACGTGTGTGTGTATTTTATCCTTATCAGGACCATGGGAATGCTCCACAAAATGAACTCAACTGTTTTAACCACACTTTGTTTTTTGCACAAGCCCTACCAGCAGTCCCTACCTTAGTTAGGCTTATTGATGTGTAAGGGAGGACTGAAAGCAAAAGGAACTATGGGTTGCCCTATCTTGCCCTTCACTGTTATGTTATTGTTTTCAAAACAAAGGAAAAGTTAGCATCATACAAGGAAGTAACACAAGTAAGAAAGAATATGATCCGGTTCCTTGATTATTCATGTTTCTTAGGACACCATTGTCTACATTATGCATTTGAAGCCAGTTCAGGTTCTAAGGGAAAAATGTGGCCTTTCAGGGATGTCAGCACCCAGCATACTCTATTGAAGACAACACAGTTGCCTTGCACTCATGTTGAGTCTTGGGTGGGTGAATTCTCACCGTTGGGGATCCACTGAGAATTCTAGATTCATGGGGTATTTTAAACACGCTTTGGAATGGCAGACAACATACTGCATGTATCTCTTTGCTTGTGTTTCCATTGTCCCTGTGGACTTCATTTACCAAACACAAGCTAGAAGATAAAATTATCAAGGATGCTAAGACAGTGATGGCTTTACTGATTATTTTTGCAGAATCAACACTGTTTCCATGTGGAAATGATTGTGTTTAGTAATGCATTGGATGGAATATAAAAATAAAAAATGACTACAAAAGTCCCTCGAAGAATAGCCAACCTTAAATAGGAAGGTATCAAATAGCTAGTATAGCTAGAGATATTTTGAAAGAATAAAGCAACAAAGTTTCATTAATCATGCAAAAAAAGAGAAGGACTAAGGGCAGAATGATTCTGAGATCATTCCGCAAAGTTTGAGGAGCAGGATTTTGAATTTTCAACATGTGATAATGGCTCCCAGCCTATTTCTGACTAAGAAGGATTCAGTGGGAAGACGGCTAACACAGAACCCTGAAATTTCACCTGATTCCAGCAGTTTGATCATTTAAAGGGAAAACTATGATTTTAAAGCTTTGGCAGGTAATATGGTTTGCTAAAAGATGAAGACAATAGATGGTTTTTTTGCTGAAAAGAAAATCACAATGAAGCTTTGGAAATACAATCACAGGTTAGAGGTAGAGTTTGGGGTGTCATTCAGAGGACCAAACTCTTCTTTAACAGACAGGTACAGGGACTTGGGAATTGCAGGCTGGGAGCTACAGAGGGGAAGGAAGAGAGTCTTGGAGAGGGAAGAGGGCTCTGGGTGTGAGGGGAATGGAGTCATTGGTGGCCTATGGTGAGAGTTGGCTTACATGCAGAGAATTCCAAGTGACCGTTAAGGGCTGATGGATTTCCAGGGCTGCAGTGGCTGATATTCAGTTTTAAGTTGTTACTGATGGTGCTGCACCTATGTTTTTACCCCAAACTTTCAATAATGGAGTGAAGGGGTATGATAAAGGGCAGTGTGGTATAGAAGGCAGTAATTCCAGGAGGTAGGACTCAGAAGAGATATAAAAATGCTGCAAAAGCAAGACAGTAGAGAAGAGGCCACCAGAAGGAAGCTCTGCTCCCCGGAGATGCTGCCTTGGGGGTGGTGGGAGGCTGTTTTTCCCACTGCGCTTGGGATGAAGGATGGGTCATCATGCGGCAGGGAAGCGTGGGCTCCTGAGGCTGGAGAGTGTAGGTGTCATACCCATTACCCTTAGCTTAGCCCCCACTTCTGCAAGCTGCCCCTCCTCTCCCAACAGTTCTCAGAGGAGAAGCACAGTTGTCATCAAGGGGTTGGAAATGGGAAGACGGCTAATTCGGAACTCCAAAATTTCACCTAGTTCCTAAGGAATCCACTGAAAAAACTAGAATTAATAAATGGGTTCAGCAAGATTGCAGGAATAGATGATCAATATACAAAATAATTGATTTCTATACAGTAACCATGAACAAACTGAAATTAAGAAAACAACTTCATTTACAATAGCATGGAAAGAATAAGATACTCAGGAATAAAGTTAACACAGTAAGTGCAAAATTTATACTCTGAAAACTATAAAGCACTGTTCAAAGAAATTAAAGAAGGCTTAGAGAAATGGAAATGCATCTCTTGTTCATGGATTGGAAGACTTTATATTATGATGGCTATACTGCTCACATTCAGATTTAGCGCAATCCTGATCAAAATCACAGCTGGGTTCTTTGCAGATATTGACAAGATGATCACAAAATTCCTATTCAAATTCAAGGGACAAGGAATAGTCGAAACAATCTTGAAAATTAAGAACAGTAGGTTTCAGACTTCCCTGGTGGCACAGTGGTTAAGAATCCGCCTGCCAATGCCGGGGACACGGGTTTGAGCCCTGGTCCGGGAAGATCCCACATGCCGTGGAGCAACTAAGCCCATGTGCCACAACTACTGAGCCTATGTTCTAGAGCCCGCGAGCCTCAACTACTGAGCCTGCATGCCACAACTACTGAAGCCCACGCGCTCTAGAGCCCGTGCTCCCCAGCAAGAGAAACCACCACAATGAGAAGCCCGTGCACCGCAACAAAGAGTAGCCCCCGCTCACTGCAACTAGAGAAAGCCCATACACAGCAATGGAGACCCAACGCAGCCAAAAATAAATAAATAAATAAAGCAAGTAATTAAAAAAAGAACAGTAAGTCTCACACTTTTCAATGTAAAAACTTAACTACAAAGCTATAGTAATCAATACATGGTAGATATGTAGGTCAATGGATAATTAGAGGAGATATGTAAATCAATGGGACAGATGGAGAGTCCAGAAATAAACCCTTGCATTTACATTCAATAAACCTTTGACCAGGCTGCCAAGACCATTCTGTGTGCGAAAGAATAGTCTTCTCAACACATGGTGCTGTGACAACTAGATATCCATATGCAAAAGAAAAAAGTTGGACTCCTATCTCATACTAGATACAATAATAAACTCAAACTGGATCAAGGACTTCAATGTAAGAGGTAAAACTATAAAACTGTTAGAAGAAGACATAGCGTTAAGTCTTCATGACCTGGGATTAGGCACTGGTTTCTCAGATATGACACCAAAAGCACAGGCATCAAAAGAAAAAATAGATAAGTTAGATGTTATCAAACTTAAAACCTTCTGTGCTTCAAAAGACACATCAAGAAAGTGAAAAGACAACCGAAGAATGCAAGAAAATTTTATAAATCATATGTTGGATAGGAGACTTGGGTTTAGAATAACTCAAAAGTAGAGTGGCAAATAACCAAATTTAAGAATAGACAAAGGGTTTACATAGTCATTTCTTCCGAGAAGATGCACAAATGGCCGATAAGCACGTGAAAAGACGCTCAACATCACTACTGGTTAGGAAAATGCAAATCAGACCCAAAATGAGATATTACTTTCCACCCACTAGGGTGGTTATAATAAAAAAGGGAGAAAAATCTGTTGGTGAGGATATGGAGAAGTTGAAACACTTATACACTGCTGGTGGGTCTGTGATATGTTGCAATTTCTTTGGAAAACAGTCTGGAACTTCCTCAAAAGTTTAAACATAGAGATATCATGTGACCTAGCAATTCTATTCCTAGGTATATATCCAACAGAAATGAAATTATGTCCACACAAAACTTTTACGTAGATGTTTATAGCAGCGTTATTGATAACAGCCAAAAAGTGAAAACAATCCAAATGTCTATCAGTTGATGAATTGATAATAAAATGTGATATATCTGTACAGTGGAATACTGTTGGGCAATAAAAACAGTAGAAGTACTGACATGTGCTACAACCTGGAGGAATCTTGAAAACATTGTGTTAAGTGAAATAAGCCAATTGCAAATGACCAAATACAGTATGATTCTCTTTATATGAAATATTCAGAATAGGCAAATCCATAGAGACAGAAAGGAACTGGCAGGAGGCAGCAGGGCCTGGGGAAAGAGGGTGGGCCACAGAGGACCAGAGCCATGGGTGGAGTTTGCTGACAACACAGGTCTGCATCAGAGTTGCAAGGAAGCAGCTGCAGCAATGGGCCAGTCTTGAACCAGCCCTCCTCTGTGGCAAGGACCTGGGCTTCACACTAAGGGTGGAAAATAAACTCAGCTCATGGGCAGCTGCCTCTGTCACAGGGTGAGAAGAACAGGCAGAGAGGGAAAGGGATGCATTTTTAATTCCTGAGCCATCGAGAACTCTCAGCAGAGTTGAGGAGTGTATTAATTCTGATGGGTGGTCCTCTGGAGGCCCAGGGATTTGGGGGGTGCCGATGTGGCCAAGAACAGGAAGGTAGTACTGATGTACTGCCATTGGCTCATTGACTTAGAGGGTGTTTGGGTCTCTGTGTGGTAAAATCACAAATGGAGCTCTTGGCAAAGTCATCCCCTGTGGGTGGCGTTGCTGGTGGATGCCGCCATTTTGGAAAGCAAGTTAGCGACACGATCTTAGCCTCAATGTAGAGTTCTGCCCCTGGGAAGTTATCCTGAGGAGGCCATTGCAAGAGAGGAAGTAAACATAGCTAAAAATGGCACAGCAACATAAATACAACGGCTGAAGCCCTTAACGTGACCTAAATGTTTAATAGGTGAATGGCTAAACATGTCATGGTCAATCAATTCAAGGGGATGTTTGCAGCAATTAAATTCATAAACATAAAGTCTTTGTAAAAGTAGTCTTTCTGAGATAATATTAAGAAAAACATGGAAAATAATATTATATATACCTCTTGGCTATTAGTATGTTCCAGACTAGATTCATGGATAAATATTGGAAGGGAACATAGAATTGAAAACTCTTGTAAGGTTAGGGGGATAAATGATCCGTGAAACAATATTTTCTTTTAAGATTTTTTAAAATATTGTAAAATTATTTTAATGATTTTTTTTACCCCAAGTCTTAACTTTAACAATCCAAACTTAAAAAATAGGACATTTCTCTTTCTTTTCTTTTCTTTTTTTTTTTTTTTTTGGTCTCTTTCTTTTTTCCCGCTTTTGACTAAAACTTGTGTTCACAGTTGAATAATAAAAGAGAACATTTTTGCAAAACTTCTGAAAGGCCCTGGAGCTAAGGGCAGATAAATGTTAGGGAAAGTTTGGAGGAATAAAGAAAAGTGGTAAAATAAAAATGATGGCAGTGGTAGAAGCAAAGGCATTATAAATAAAGCAGGGAAGAATAGCGGATGTACAGGGGAAAGCGAGGCCAGGGATGGACAGGGAACAGGGCAGTCTTATAGAAAAATGTCATCATTTAAAGCCCCTTCTCACACTCATTATTTATGTCCTTGGTAAAGACGTGTCTCTTGGCTAACAACATGAGGGGGAATGTAAACAGTTGATTATGCTTTGTCGTTGCTAGTTTTATTTTAATTCTGTAAGCTCCATGGGGCAGTGCCACACTCTTGTATTGTGAGCACATCGTAACATAGTAGGTGCTCAGTCAATGTTGAATGACTGCTGACTACATGTGTTCACTTTCATTTATTCCCTGAGACCAGGACCTTGCCTTGCTTGCCCTTCCTGTCTGTCCATTAATTCTTGCTTCATTTCCTTCTGTGTCTTCATCTTTGCAACAGGGTCCTCTGGTACTTTCAGCTCTGGTGGCAATTTGATGAAGAGGACCTTTCTCAAGACAAAAGGGTGGCTGGGTGCTGCTCTCCCCTCCCCACCTGTGGGGATCTGGCTCCTTGCATGCACCCAAACCTCAGGACAGGGTCGTGGCTGGAACTTCTCTTGTTTTCAGGGAGCCCAGCACAGGACATTCATGTTGTCACCTCCCAGGATCCCCCTCTGCCCTCCCCAGTAGCACCCACAGCCTCTGCCTGGACATCTGCCTTCTGTCCTGCAACACTTCCTCATTGTTTATGCTGTTGGCTTCTGTCCTCTTCACTCTTCCGGGACTCTAGGACCACCCAGGACCCAATCCATTCCCACTGGGTCAGGACTCCGTACTCCATCCGGTGCCCTTGACTTTCCTCCCCTTGCATTAGGTCATCTCCTCCATTTCCAGCCTGAGTACAGACAGCTCTCTTGGAACCAGAAAAGGCAAATTCTTGGCATAGATCTTGCCCCTGCTGCAGCCATTACTAATCAATCACAGCCTTCTTTCCAATGGAGCCTGGATGTGGTCTTAGAATCCCCCCTTAGGATCAGAGTTGGTGAGCAACTTTGAGTAATCGGGGTGAATAGGCTGGTGGCAGCCTTCATTCCCACACAAGGATGTCGTGCCCCATACGCTTGATCAGCGTCCCAATCTTGAGCATCTCCAGAGGTGGAATCAAGACGGTATCTTCCTTAGGCACTTCTCTCCCTGTTCATCCTTCTTTCCTGCCTCCTGCTTGCTCAGGGCTCCCCAGGTCCCAGCAGACTTTGTGCCGGAGTGAGTCGCTGTGACCCGCAAGCCTGACCCCAAGGCTCACAGCCACAGCATGCACGTGGTAATGAACCCTGGGTTTCACTTGATTTCTCAGCTGGGAGTCTGATTGTAGCCATGCTTTGGAGCCCCCAGAGTCACCCGGGTGACCCTATGCCCACTGGACTGTGCGAACCGCTGGCCCAGAATGTGGGGGTCCTCCTGCTCACCTTCCCACCGCGCCTAACCCAGCTCCCTTGCAAACCGCATGTGATCAATACTCTCTCTCCCGGAGGGATGATTTATACCTTCCTAAAAGCAGACTGGGATCTGGAGTTGACTAACAGAAAGTCAGTTTTTGGTGGGGAAAGAAATGTAGGAATTTTGGAAACCAAACAGAACTCATCGTGTATTTGTGGAATCAAAGCTGAAGCCATGAAGTGTTTCCCACACAACTTACAGCAGAAGTTTTGGGAGCCCAGCCTCAGAATCCTATCACTGACCTTGGGCGAGACCCTTAGCCCCTCTGAGTCTACTTCTGCTCCTGTCAAAGCGAGGTAACACCTGGGCTGCCCTGCAAGGCCGTTTGGAGGATTGGATTAGGTTAGTCTTAGTCCAGCGTTTGGGCTAATACGAGGTGATTACTGTTAACGGGATGGAAACAGCCAGATGGACGCTAGGTTGGGATGTCCCATAACCTTATTCACACGGGGTTTTAAGACACAGCTTCTTTAACCTTTAAGAGTAGAAAGCAAACATTATACTTAAGTTTTCTGGAGGGAACAAGATCGTGGGGAAGTAATTTTCAGCTTTCTCTCCTCCAAAGCAAAGACGGGAGCCGCCTGGAAACCTTCTGGGTGCCATCTCAGGATGCGCCACTAGGGGGCGGTATCGCACCGCGAGGATCTTTAATTTCCCTCCTACCGGGAGGAATTCGGACAGGCCTTGGGCTGAGCAGTTAACACGCGGGGCCTTATCTCATCCTCTATTTTTCAGTTCAGGGCAATTAAGTCTTCCTCCTCCTCCAAATGACTTTTTCAAGTGGAAACCTGGGGCTCTGTGCTTCTGAGGGGTCCCCTTCCGTGTGCCTTATATTTGGCTCTAAATCTTCCGGCTTCCTCAGGGCTGTGGTCCCCTTTTGGCTGCACTGATGGTCCAAGCAAGTGGACATGTGTACGAGGCTCGGGGTGAAGGTCAGGATCAGCCTGGAGCATCCGGGTGCAAATCGGATGAAGGTTCTGGGAGAGCAGAGGGGAAGGAAGCTGCCAGGCAGGTTCCTCTGGGCGTCCTTGCTGGGAAGGGGGCGTTCCCAGCTGTCCTGGGGAGGCTGATGGGCTGAAGGAGGGGGCAGTGTGAAGGAGCGTGAGGCTGTGAAAAGGTCACTGCTGCATGTCTTGGAGGTCGGGGGCTGAGTCCGATAAAGTTGAGGATGATTTTTGAACTGGATTTAACTAGATTTGAATGACCATGTATTAAGCTACCTTATTTGCATCATCTCCTGCAATCTTCTTCCAAATGAAGAACCAAGGCTCAGAGAGGTTAGGTAACTATCCGGAGGTCACACAGCTAGTAAATATGAGAGGTTTGAACTCACATTCTCAGCAGCGTTGCACAGAGGCTGGGGGGACCCCTCAGTACCAATGGGCACTCTCTCCAACTATGTGACTGCTGGGGATCGGTGCCAGAGGCAGCCTGGAAACAAGTTTAAGCCCAGGTCACAGCTGAATTTCTGAGGCCATATTATGAATCCACGTCATTCCTGATCCTTTCAATTCCGTTCTCTCTCCGCACTTAGATCCACTCTGCCCACTACCCCACCAAGACCTACTCACTCTGCCCATGTCAGCGCTTCTCCCTCCTGAAGCAGCTCTTGTACCAAGTGCCTACTGTGCGCCTGGCACCGCTCTGGCTTCTGGGGCACAGTCTCTGTCCTCAGGCCGCCCACGTTCCCGTGAGGCATTTCTCTGGGGTCTGTGCTTTCTAGAGTTTACTCTCCATTCTGTATTAATTATCTACATAATCCCAGAATGCAGCAGATGACACGATAGATTTTTATCATCTCATACTTCCTGAGGTTTGGGATCCTGGTGTGGCTCAGTTGGGTTCTTCTCTCAGGGTCTCTCACAGGCCGTCATTAAGGTGTTGACTCCTCTCGAGGGCCCTGGGGAAGGAGCCCTTCCACACCCCTTCACGTGGTCCTTGGCAGGGTTCAGCGCCTCAGGGCTGTTGATTGGAGACCTCCCTCAGTTCCCTGCTAGGCGGGCCCCCCGCAGATCAGCTCAAGGTGTCAGCTGGCCACCTCAGATGGGAGACAGCACCAAAAATTAACACCAGAGTCTTTTTGTAACCGGATATCGACGTGACATCCCATCACTTTGCTGTCTTATGTTCTTCAGAATTAAGTCATTAGGTGCAGCCCACACTTCATGGAAAGGCTCATCCAGTGAGCACTGGATGAGGGTGTGGCTACCAGAAGCGGGGGGCTGGGGGGGCCACTGGGGTCATCTTAGAGCTGCCCACCAGTTTGCCCTCTGGCCCTCAAAGATTCACATCCCTTTCACATGAAAAATACACTCAACTCCTCCCAAGACCCCCAAAGTCCCATTCCATTTTTACATCAGCTCAAAGTCCAGAATCTCAGCATCTGAATCAGATCTGGGTGTGAACAAGGCCCCAGGGTGTGGTTCAAGTACAGTTCCTCTCAATCTGTAGATCTGTGAAACTAAAGAGACACATGTCCTGTCCCCTGTGCACTGCAGTTGGGATGGGCACAGGACAACCGCTGTAGATATTCCTGCTCAAAAAAAGGGGGAAATGGGGGCATGAAGGAGTCACTGGTCCACAGCAGTTCTGAAATTCGGTCGGGTAAATGGCGACCGTTTCTGGAATAGTTTCCACATCTCTCTGGCTCCTGAATCTGAGCCATCCTTCCTTTATTCATGAAAGGTAAAACGTGTTTACAACTAACTGGTCTCCTCAATCTATTTCCTGCTGGTCTAACTCCTCCTTTCTTTATGTGCCTTCAGTCCAAGCCAGCAGTGTTTCTACTGGAGTGATTGGGGGAGGGACACACACACAGAGGGGTTCAGCTGTTACAGTGATTTTTTTCTTTCTTAAGCTGGGTAATAGGTATACAGGTCATCATTGCCTCACTCTTTAAACCTTTTGGTATGTCTTCAATATTTCATAATAAATGCTGTAAAAAGAAAGTATTTTTTTAAAAGAAAACTCAGGGTGTTGGTGCATGAATAGAAAGACTGATCCACAGAACAAAAGTCGAGAAATAACCCAAGTACATAGGGAAATTTAGTCTATGATAAAGATGACATTTCAAATGCTGGAAAAGTGATTGGCCTGTTAACAAATGATGCTGAGAAAATTAAATAACCATTCCTCACCTCAGACACAACAATAAACTTCAAATGAATTAGAAATATAAACGAGAAAAATGAAATCATACAAATTCTAGAAGGTAACATGAGTGAACTCCTCTATGGGGAAAAGTTTTTTCATCATGAATCAAAATCCAGATGTCATGAAAGAAAAGGTGAGTAAAATAGAACACATAAAAATTACAAAAGAACCTCTGCATACCAAAATGTGCCACATGCATTGTTTAAAACACACACGCACGATCTGCCAGAAAATACTTGCAATATAGATCAGAAACAGAAATCAGGGACAATTTCAGGAACACATAAAGAATTCTTAAAGATTGAGCAAAGACAGGTGAAGATGGCCACGTTGGCAGTACTCTGGTTTTTCATTCTCTCTGAATTCCTCCATAAGAATAGCCAGAGCAACTAGACAGAGAAGCAGAAAGCTGCGGATAACATTTGTAATAAAACTGGGTCACAAGATATTCTTAAGAACTTCAAAATACAAGCAGATGGGAGCAGACCATTATCAGTACGTGAAGACTTGTGTGTTTTTGTGTCTGTGCAAGAAAAAGCAGAAGAAGTAATGGGGCTTCTGATGGACCCAGGAAGAGGAAAACCCCAGAATAGCCATGGGGTTTTCACGATAAAGCACAGAAGCATGATTGGAGCGTGGAGGCAGGGGCATTGCCAACCTCAGCAGCCAATGACTGCAGTGGTCCCTGGTGAAGGGGGGTGGAGCCGCCTAGCCCCAGTTGACTCTTAAAATGGACCCCCCAGTGCTTTCATCCAGGACACACTGCACCCGGGATAAACTGCTGGGAGTGGAATAAACAGTTTTCAGAAAAGGGGCAACTGAGAAATGGGAAAGAGAGGGTCTGCATACAACTGAAGAAGAGGAACATAGCCAGGGAATTTCAGAAACCAAGCTGCCGTATTTAAAAAACGTTTTACGTGAGTAAAGGCAGAGAGCTCCGTGGATTAGAGAAGCTAGTGTGAGCCACGATTCCTTCTAACTGGTCATGAAAACTTCGCCACACGAAAAAGAACAATAGAAAAGAATTGAGGGAAAATCCTGGACAAATTGCATAGGAAAAATTGAGGGAAAAAGACCAGAGCTCCTTAGAAAAAATGGGCAAAGATATGAACTGTCCAAAAAAAAAGAAAAATGTGCAAATCGACACATAAGAAAAATGCTCAACTTTATGCATAATAAATACTGGAACACTGAGTACTGTTTTCCACATGTGAGGTTGGCAAAATTTCCAAAGCTTGACAACACACCTTGTTGCTGGCTGTGGAGAAACTGGTGCTTCCATACACAGCCACGGAGAGACCATCAGGGGGTAACTCCGTGGATGGGAATTCAACACAATATAGTCAAACTACATACACACTTACAGTACTGTGTTGAATAGCTTCTCCCCAAATTTCTGTGCACCCAGAACCTGTGAATGTGACCTCATTTGGAAATAGGGTCTTCGCAGATGTAATCGTTAAGATGAGATCATCCTGGAGCAGGGTGGGCCTTAAACCAAATATGACTTCCTTATGAGAAGAGACACAGACACAGGAAGAAGGTCATGTGATGATTGGAGTGATGGGTCCATAAGTCAAGGAATGCCAGGGGCTGCCAGCAACACCAGAGGCTGGAAGAGGCAATGAAGGATTTTTCCCTAGAGCCTTCCTAGAGAGCATGGCCCTACCAACACCTTGACTTTGGAACTCTAGCCTCCAGAACTGTAAAAGAATAGATTACTGTGGTTTAAAACCACATTTTTTTTTTTTTTTTTTTTTTGGCCACACTGCGCGGCTTGTGGGATCCCCAACCAGGGATTGAACCCGAGCCCTCGGCAGTGAAAGCATGGCATCCTAACCGCCCGGGAATTCCCTAAAACCACACATTTTGTAGTGTTAGGCAATATTAATACTAGTACGTATTAGGTAGCCCGAGGCAATGAATACATGTACCCTTTGGCCAAATAATGCCTCTTCTAGGAATTTATCATGAAGACACACCTCCAATGATACAACAAATAATACATGAACCATCTTATTCATTAAGGCATTGTTTGTAATTGAAAACCATCTAAATGCTGAGACGCAGAAGATTGGTTGGCTAAACCATGGCACATACTCTCAATGGAACGCTTTTTAGAGGTATATAGCTCTAAAAAGGAATGAAGAGTATCTTCATTGACTCCAAAGATGGCACCATCAATTCCATTAGTCCCAGTATGAACGTGCAGCTAACTGCATCCAGAATCTGGGCTGACCCTGAATCTTCCTTTGCCCAGTAGAACACAGAAGTGAATTCTGCCAGTTCTTTAAGAGGACTAGTCTTCAAGAAGACTGGCAACTTCCACCTCCTCTCTCTTGGATATCACATAAAAGATTGGGGGCAGACATGGAATATGGTTGGTGCATCCAACAAGGTCATGATCAAGGGCACTGAAATCATGGTTTCTTTGGCAAGTCTCATCTCTAGGGAAGGCAAGGAGGTCCTCAACTCTTTTGGCCAGGGTAAGGGAAATGGTGAGGGGCTTTTAAAAATGTCCAAGTCCTTCATTCCCTCTCTCTAGCACCCAAAATGACCTTCCTTCCAGAAAGGTATCCACAGGTAGAGAAAGGCCTGGAGGGAGGGGTCTGGTCCCTCTAAGAGCTGACATTTTCATTATGGGGTCTTAAAATAGTGTTTTAGAGGACACTTCAGCCTTTGAAGGCTTTGGATGTGTTACTCTTCTGAGCTGATCATTGCTGGGTCCTAACAAGATGGTTTCTCTGAACTGCTCACCTGGGACCTGGGTCTTCTGTTGCCACCATCAGCCGAGGTTGTGCCCTGGAGGCTCTGAAGGGCCCCACTGCTCACAGCCCTCCAACCTGTGAAGCTTGGATGATGACATTTCATTTTCCTTCCCAGGAGGCACTGGAAATTTTCCACATGGTTTGACCTCTTTGAAGGGTTCAACCATTGCTGACATCATCTGGGGCAGATAGTAAACCGTTGCCCCATTTGCCCAGAGGAAGAGGAAAGTGTGTTTTTAAGAAACATACTAATTTCCTTTTAGAGCTACTGGGTCTGCGTTAGCTGGTGAGTGTTGAAATCCTCAGAAGAGTTTTGTGGGAAATGACTTTCCTGATATTCAATAGCACATCCTGTGGACCCCAGGCCAGGGCCAGCTTACACGAACTGTTAATGTACTCCCTAATTGAGGGGACAAACCAGGGTGAAGTTCCTGAATTTCAGGGTGATTGATAACATCAGCTCTGGTGAAACAGAGAGCCTTCAATAGAATATGATACTGATATTAAATATGAGCTTGGAGAAAAACAAAACGTGATTCACAGAAAGTGGGTGGGCCAAAGAGGCATTATGCATATGATTATGGGGCTACAATTTTGCTGTTTGGTTAAATACTTATCCAGTTACAGAATTTAAATGTAAGTGTTCCTGCCCCAGAGCCCTAATCACCCAAAGGGATGTCAGTAGCTGGTTGTGTAATAAAGAGTCTGGTTGGCCTTTATCTTTGGTTCCTGGGAGGTAACCTCTAAACCTTTGGAATTTCCTGAGTGATGGGAAGGTCTTTGTTATTCATGGTGGGCCTTTTAGACCCCACCTGGTAGTTGATGCCAATGAGGTGACTCGTGGGGGACCCCTAGATATTTTATGTTTATGAGATGACTCAGGATTCGGGCTGGCCATGCCAGAAAGAACGATGATGTGATTAGCAAGTTGGAGCTTTGATCCTCAAGCTGTCAGCCCAAATCCGGGGGGAACAGGCAGGGACTGGATGTGGAGCTCAGTCATGCAGGTGGTGATTCAATCAATCATTCCTCCGTAATGAAACTCCAATAATAAATTCTGGATACGGAAGCTTGGGTGAGCTTCCTGGGCTGGGAAAACTCTGTGCGGATTGTCACACATCAGTGACGGGAGGGTACTGCGTCCTTGAGGATATAGAAGCTTCACGTTTGGAACGCTCCCATGCCTAGACCTGCCCCATGGGTCTCTTCCTTTGGCTGGTTCTGATTTATTTCCTTTTGCTATAATAAAACTGTCATTGTAAGCGTCGTGTTTTCCTGAGTTCTGTGAGTCATTCTAGCGGATTATCAATCCTGTGGGTGTCCATAGGGACCCCCAAATTTGTAACCAGCTGGTCTGAGTGAGGGTGGCTCTCGGGACTCCTAAACTTGCAGCTGGGGTCTGAATCTTTGCTTGGAGTTTGGCAGAACCTGGGTGGTGGTGATGAAGACCCAGGGGTTGGAAAAGGCGTGATACCGAGACTGGGTGACCACGTGGGTGAGGAGGAGCGGGGCCTGCAGATGGTGGAGGCGGGGCCTGCAGATGGGCGGGATGGCCTGGGACAAGCTCAGACAATTTTTCTCCGGGTTCCGCAACACACAGGGCAGAGAAGGCTTTGGAGGGAGAGACCTGTGCTGCGGGCAGGGGTCTGTGCAGCTGCTCAGCAGCCTTGCCCCTGCCACTGCGGTGGCCCCAGGTGACCTCACGGGTCTGTGCTGGTGGAAAGGATGGTCTGGGTCCAGTAGACCCACCAGGGCAGGGGTAGCGTTTTCCCAGGGCCACAGTGCCCAGACCCAAGACAGAGATCGATGCCAGTCACGGCAGACAGCTGAGCTCTGTAGGTAACCAGACAGAGGCCCCCGACCGCCTCCACCTGCTTTGCATTCAGGCGGCTGCCCTGCCCGCGCTGGGAGGTCTGGTCACTTTATTTTCAAGTCGAGTCAGGAAGTATCCATAAGCTGCCTGCTCGGTGCTGACAAGGACTAAGTGGCAAAGGAGTCACCTCCTGCCCTGTGGGCTCTGAGCAGGTAGATGACACAGATTCCTGTACTGGGGCTGCTGGGAAAGAACAAAGTCAGGGTGCGCTTAGAAAAGCTAAGTCCATGGGGAGAATTGATGAAAGAAGTGGGAAATCTATAGGACCTCAAAGGAGCCTTAGTGTCTGTCCTGTCGGAAAGCCTGGCAGGTGGGCACAGGACAGGGGGCGCAGGGGAAACCACCACCAGAGACAGCCCTGAGGAGGTCTGGCCGGCAGGGGGCGGGCGTGAGACCCCCCCACGCGAGAAGCCTGGACTGCGGGCTGATTGGGGCTGCCTCGAGCGTGGTTCACGTTGGTCAGGCTGTCACACAGGCTGGGCCCTGGGCCCCTCATCCATCATCAGACTCGGTACACGGTGCGTCCCGTTTCCTCCATCTGTAGATGAGGCTAGTGAAGCCCCGATGGGTTGTAAAGCCTCTTCCAGGGTCACACAGCTTGTCCTCAGTAGAGCTGGTGTTTTATTATATTTCTTTTACTATGGTAAAATATTAGAAAAGAATTTATTTAAATAATATACAATCTGCTATTTTATTTTTTTAATAAATTTATTTATTTATTTAGTTTTGGCTGCGTTGGGTCTTCATTGCTGTGAGTGGGCTTTCTCTAGTTGGGGCGAGCAGGGGCTACTCTTCGTTGCGGTGTGCGGGCTTCTCATTGCGTGGCTTCTTTTGTTGCGGAGCTCGGGCTCTAGGCGTGCAGGCTTCAGTAGTGGCAGCACGTGGGCTCAGTAGTTGTGGCGCACGGACTTAGTTGCTCCGCAGAACGCCGGATCTTCCTGGACCAGGGATGGAAACTGTGTCGCCTGCATTGGCAGGCGGATTCTTAACCACTGCGCCCGGGGAAGTCCCCAATTTGCTATCTTAAAGTGTATAATCTATTAAGTACATGCACAGTGTTGTGTAATCATAATCACTATTTCCACAACTTTTTCATCACCGCAAATAGAAACTCTGTACCCCTTAAACAGTAACTCCCCACCCCCTCTCCCCCATGTCCTGGTAACCTCTAATCTATTTTCTATAGAAAGAGAGAGGCCTGGAGGCATTGCCCTGCCTTGAACATGCCAACTCCACTTGCCCTCACCCCACGGGTCCCTCCTCCTGGGGAGGAGGGTGGGAGAGTGAGGGAGGGACGTGGGGCTAAGCCCCCTCCTCAATGCTTTCCCAAGAAGCTCCCATGCTCTGGGTCAAGATACAAGGAAAGGAATTCATTTTCTCAGATACATTTTATAATCATACTTTGTACATTACTGTGTCAGTTAGGACTTTTTGTGCCAGAAATCCAACTACACCGTCTCAACCGACAAGGAACTGATGGGCGCAAGGAACGGAGAAGCCCGGAGTCGGGGCGTTTCAGGCAGGCTTTCTGAGTGGGGTCTCATGTTGCCACATGAACCTGGTTTCTCCCGTCCCACCATGACTCAGTTTCCTCTGAGTTGGCACACTGGCAGGCAGGCCCAGCCTCACCTTCTCAGGTTCAAGGGCAGCAGGAGAGAGTCCCACCGGCTCTGGCACCCAGTAAGCCAGTCAGCGTGAAGATGTTGTGAGGCTCTGATTGGCTTGGACCCAGGTCACGTGATCGACCCCAACCAGAGCCCGTGGACTTGAGGCAGGCCGCGTGGGTGTGCTTTCCAGGCTGAAATCTGGAAAGAGCCACCGGCAGTGGGGTGAGTGGATGCCAGGGGTCGGAACCAACAGAAAATGACCCGCAGTCACTGAGCCCAACCTCAGGGCTGCTGAGTGGCTCATTGAGTTAGTCCCTGTAAAGCACTTAGAAAGGCACGCTTGCCTGGCACACGGGCACGTCCTAGGTAAATGTTAACTAGTATTACTATTTGCCAAGCACCATTCTCAGCTCCTAGCTTGGTCCCTTCATCATTTCATCCTTACAACAGCCTCAGGAAGTGGGTCTTATTTTCTCCAGTTTACAAAGACACCAAAGCTCGGAAAGGTTATGTAGCATGGCTCAGCTCACACAGCCAGTGAGAGATGGAGCCAAGATTTGAACCCTGGAAGTCCCATTCCAGAGCTTGCGTGCTTGTAGAGGGATTCAAGAGGGAAGCCCGTTCCTTGTATGGGGGCCAAAAGGCAATGGCAATAGGATAAATAGCAGTGTATTTAAACATCCCATAATAGTGCGGATCAGGTTCTCTCAGGAGCCAATTTTCACCCTGGTTTTAATTTGTAAACCCTTTAAAACTACATTAATGCTTTTAAGATGTAATACTGAAACACATGAGAATTGGCAATACCTCCCTATCACTATAGTAGCCAGAAAGAGTTAATGTAGCTTCTAAAGCCTTGTAACTTACAGCGAGGAATTACACTCCCAGAAAGCATAATTCAATGAGTAATGGGAATCCGGATTAATTCCCAAATAAAGCTGTTATCCTAAGAATTTATGAACAGAGGAACAAAAGACATTTAGCAGAATCTCCAGAGGCAGATATTAGACATGAAAATCAAACTTTGCAGTGGTTTAAATGTTATTTATCACATCTTTCTCTCTTTTGTGGTCCAGCGCCTGGAGCTCCAGGCCTGTGATCATATTGTTTTCAGTGGAAAGGATCACAAATGGCTGCTTTCACATGGAGGTAAAAGGACAGGGAAAGATAAATGGGATAGAGATGATTCACAGATGTGAACACACAACACAGGAGGTAATAGTCTATCCAGCTCAAGTTCAGTGCTTAAAACTTTGTCTGGAAGCTTAACATCAGGACTTTTCCATTAAGACAACCCAGAGGATGTTGGCAAATCAAGCCAAGTATTCCTCTCTGCTCTCTTTTCTATGTATAGCCCAGGAACAGTGGGGCTTATCAGTGTGTGAGTCGGGGCAATGAGGTACCAGCTTTGTCCGTCTCCTTAGTGGTCCTGCTCAACTTCTAGAAGTCTCTTTGGAAGTGGGAGCTGCCCCCCATCCAAACAGAAGCCAAAGCAACTGGCCCGTGGGCTGCTAAGCTAGGATCAGTGTGTGCCCTGTCACCTTTGCATGGCATTTTTGAGAGGTCCCAAAGGCACCTGGTCATTCATCCCAACACATCAGCAATCCTGGGGGGGCTGTCCCTTCAAAGCTAGTCCACTGGTAAATGATGTGCAGAGGCTCCACCTTCCTCCTGCTCAGCCAGCTGGTTGGATCTGAGCAGCGTGTTGACCTCCTGGCCACAGCCTGCAAGCCATGCTTCAGTGGAGATGAATGATTTAGGCCCACAGATTTGGAGATATTGGCTTTCCAGTGATGGAAGTGCCTCTGCTGGATGCAATTCAAACTTCTTGATCCAGGATGGGTCCCCTACATACACAGTCAGCAGCTTTCCTCCCGGACGTGAGCCATCTTAACTGGGGCCGATAGAGCCCATGGGGGAGCTCAGCCCTGACCACCACCCGGGTCTTCACGTTCAGTTCACGATCTACACATGAGTCACATGGTCACCACCCACACCTCTCCTTCTGGCATATTTCTTACTGCCTGCAAAGCCTTTGAAAACCATCATTAGGGCTCTGCTAACCTCACTGTTTTGCCCTAGTCTTCACTCTAGTACAGATCCCATAAATATCCTCTGTTTGGTTGTATGACTGTTTCCATGACAATTTCCAGCACAGCTGTGTTATTCTGCTCTTTTTTCTCTAACCATTTTTTAAAAACATTTATTTATTTAGGCCATGCCATGCAGCTTTTGGCATCTTAGTTCCCTGACCGGGGATTGAACCTGGGCCCCGACAGTGAAAGCACTGAGTCCTAACCACTGGACCGCCAGGGAATTCCTCTCTAACCATTTCTGGATGCCTCCTTTTGCTCTCCTAAGTGTTGCAGTCTGCCTTTGCCTGTTCGTAGGTGGCCTCAAGTCTGGGTGACCAATGCACACCCTGTCCCAGGAACGTGGGCCTCCTGCATGGGGTCACCTGAGAGTCTGAGAAGTGGGCAGACATAGTTACAGAAAATGTGGCAGGACCCCAGTGCTGGTCCATCACTTCCCAGCCCTGTGGGGGTGATGGAAAGGGCTGTGGACCTTTCTCTTACTCCAAACAGTTAAAGACAGCGGCAGCAACTGCAGCTCTTATCCCAGAGTCACCTAGGGCCACCCTTTCCCTCCTGACTTCCCACCTTTGTCTCCCCAGTTAATGACCCCCTCCCAGCTTTCTGCTCCACGTCTGGGTGCCTGCCGATGGTCTCTCCATTTTTCAAACCTTCCAGCCCCTCTGCGCAGTTTACGTCAACAGATCCAGCCCTCCTGTCCTGTGCATTAGCTCTTGGCTCTGAACAGTTCCTGGATCTCAGCAGAACTGACTGCTCCAGATAGGGGTGTACCATCTATCTGACTTGCCACCCAGTATCCGATGTTCCCACATCATTGGGAGAGCAGCTGACTGGTGAGTAGACCTCACGGTATGAGGGAAACATCCAGAGATGAACAGAAGCATGGTAGAACTTTGGGGACAGTGGCAGGAGAGACACAGAGTGACAGACTGAGAAATAAAGATTATCTGCTTTCCGTAAAATAGTGACCAGGGAGAAAGGGCTCTCTGTCATCTGAGGGAGTTGGATTTGAGTGATGATTCTGAAGACCAAGAACCCACCTGCATCCCAGGCTAAATCTCCAGGGACCTCAGCCCTCTGCAGGACATCCTGTTAATCCCATTTGTTCTATAGAAACTAGGAACAGGCCTCAGAGGACAACCAGCAAGAAAACAGGGACGTCGGTCCTACAACCACAAGGAACTGAATTCTGCTGACTCCTGAATGAGCAGGAAATGGATCCCCCTGCCCTCCCCAGCTCCCCAGCCCGGCCCAGGCTCCAGAAAGAAGGGCAACTGCTTACACTCAGCTTTTAGTCTGGCGAGATCTGAACTGAACTTCTGACCTACAGAACAACAGATTACACACTTGTGTGGTGAAACCACTAAGTTTGTGGTGATTGTTATGGCAACAGTAGAAAATGGATACAGAGTAAAGAAGAGGAAAGCAGTGCCTGTGTCTGGTGGCCCCTGGTCCGAGCCCTGCAGCAAGAGGGCTCTGGACAGAGCGTGACGGAGCAGTTTTCAGCTTAGATGCTGGTCACCACACATGGTGCCTGGGAAGACAGGATATTTTGCCCAGTTCTGTACGGAGAACAGCCTGGCTGCAGCATGGAGAGGGCTGACGGAGCCCTGCACACGTGGGTCCTCCCGAGTTTGTCCAGATGGTTCTTCCAGAACCCACCTGCAGCCGTGGTGAAGGAGGTGCTGACCCCCACGGTTCTGCAAGCGGGGGTGTCAATGAGGAGAGCCCGTGTGAGACACCCAGAGACCAGAGACACCCAGAGATGCCCACATATCACTGAGGGGTCCCGGCGGGGATGCTGACGTTACTTCCATTTGAGGGGAGTCACAAGCCGGTAGAATTTGAGTATCTGTGACAAAGTGAACTCATTTAACAGGTTGATAATGTCTAGGGAAGTTCAAGATAAGTACGTTTTTAACCTCCTGAGCCTCAGTTTCCTCATCCGTAAAATGAGGGAAATAATCACTACATTAAATTCTTCTTGGGGGGAATGAATCAAATACGATGAACAAAGTGTCGGATATGGAACCAGGCCAGCCTCCTGGGTCCACATCAGAAGTCACCTTTGCCAAGTCACCTTGGCTGCAGGATGGGTCTGAATGTGGAGGGAAGGATAGAATTTCTTGGCAGATGGTAGTTTTGAGTCAGAATAGGCATGGGGTGGGGGGTGGGGGTGGGCACTGTGTAGGGCAATGATCTCAGGTGTGGCGGCAACCTGAGGAAGCAGACAGTGACCTGGGGGCACAGTGATGGTTACAAGACACCTGCGCCCTGGTCCAGGGCCAAAAAATTGACGTACAGTCTTAATTCCAGAAAGTGGGATGAGCCTGCTGGGGTGGGTCTGTGGCGGTCCTGAGCCCTCAGGTGGGAAGGTTAGGTGTATTTGTCCAGGTGTGGGTGGCGAGACCCCTGTCCCCAAGCCTGGGAGCCTCTGCCGTGTTCTCGGGAAAACTTCACGAGATGGACCACAAGGTGGCGCTCGCCACAAAAGGACTCCAGTCCAGTCACTGCTTCATCCCCCAAATGTAATCTTTCTTATTAATTCTCGATTTACAAACACAGCAATACGAACAAAATCAATTTGAAACTTTCCTGGGCATTCTTTCCTTTTTCTCCTTTCCCAGTATTTCCAGCTTGATTTGGATAACCTAATCCTGTGTTGTCCCAAGGTCTAGTTCAGAACAGAGGAGCTACTCTTGAACTTGTCTGGGAAAGAAAAGGTCTATCTTCAAAGTGACCTAGAACACTGATGAAGCCACAAAACGCCCCACCATATGTGATTTCCTGGATGGATAAACGTTTTCCCCCCAGAGGACTGACAGAGCTGGGCAGGGCAGCCTTTGGGATGTGAATTTAGGATTTTATCCTAACCCAGAAATTCTAGGGATAGGGAGGAGTTTGGTTTATGCAAAAATTATTCTATTTCTACACACCTATCCTTCTTTCCGTACCATCCCATCCTTCTTTGCTTCTCACATTCCCCACGCATGATCACACGTCCCGTTCGCTCTCACGATCCTGTGGCACAAGCAGCCTCCTTAAGCCTCCAGAGCTGGGTGTTGTGCAGGGTCCAGTGCATCACCTTGGGACGTGAGGTGGGGCGAAGGGGGTGACAGGACTCTTCAGAGACCAGCTGCTCCTCAGAAGGAACCCATAACTTTGGAACTTTGGAAACAAATACGTTTAGTATCCTTGTGAAAAGTCCCCAAAAAGGAAATTGTCGCAATATTTTTTCCTGTTATTTGTCTCTTGGTGTGTTGTATGTGCATGTGTGTAAATAATATATTCATTTCTAGTGTTGTCTAAGAGATCCTCATGGAATTCTGCCTGCCTTTCATGGATAAGGGGAATGTTCTTGGCAGCAGCATTTGTAAGGTCCAGCCTGCCTTCTGTGAACTTTGTTCCCAGGACTGTTCTATCTGGGCACGACGATCACAGCCAGAATGTGTGGTTGGCCAGAGTGCTCAACCCTACATCTCCCCAAGGCACACCTGCCTTGCCTGCCCATTGACTGGGGCCACTGACGCAAACATCTGTAGATGGTAAGCCAGGGCTAAAGAATTACATGGTTATACAACTGTTGTGAAGGCGATGGTGAGAGGAAGAAACATGGGAACTTTTGTAAAAGGAATTCTCTTAGCAGTGAAATCTGCTGAAATCAAGATATATGTACCTTGATGGGAATATATACCTATGATTTAATATGAAGTCTGCTTCAATCCCAAACGATGGAGAGATGACTGTATACGTATCAGAAAATGAGCATTAGGTATCTGTGAAATAGACAACATTGAAAAATACCCAATGACATGGAATAATGTTCTGAAGTGAAAATAGCAGGCTAAAAACAGTGAATTATCCCAAACCAGGGAGTTAGGACATGTAAAGTGGACACCACAGGCTCACAGCACGGTTCTGTGCTTAAGTCATGATAAACGCTTTATATTAAAAAAAATAGTGAATTCAAACTATAATAACATGCTTTATAAAATATTACTAGTGTTTAGCTATGCTTGGTGGAATTATAGATGATTTCTAATTTTTATTCTTTTTTAAAAAGTAAACATGTTGTATTAGGTACTTTAAAAATAATTTTAAAAACACCAACTAAAGGGTAAAGCTCTCATAACTGTCAAGACACCTGCTTCTCGTCAGCGATGCAGCAGATTCAACCCCACGGGGACAACGGGGTGGCTTTGTGCCACCTTATTGTTGCAGCTTCCCCTGGGATCATGTTGACAAGGGAGCCCCGTCTACCTCACCCCCAACTGGGGACAGGGGTCCGGCCCTCCTCCAGGTCATTGGCTCCTGCAGAGGTGTGAGTGTTCACAGATCTGACATCTTCCAGGAGTGGAAATTGATGAGAACCCAGCGGCATGCTGGCTTACCTGAGCTGACAGCCCTCTCCAGGCCTCTCGTGGACGGGGCTGGACATGGCTTGCCTCCAGCCAGGGCTTGTCCAGTCTCCAAAAGGCCCCTCCCTCTGCAGCCTACCCAGCCCAGAAGGCATGCAGATTCTCCCTGGTTCCAGCTCCTGGCTCAGCATGGATGCCTTTGGACTCCCCACGGTGTGGTTAATTAAGCAGTGTCCGCGAACCCATAACACCCAGGCCTGAAGCAGATCCATTGGCATGCAACTCCACTGACTAAATTCCTCTCCCGTCATGTGACATGGTGAGGTTCTATAAACAAAGACCCTAACCTGTTAACTACCCTTTTGGGTTATAATATGAGCTCCTTGCCAGTTATCTGGATTTTTAGAAAATAAATTATTTCATCTCTAAGGTTTTGGGCTCCTTTCTTTTCTGACCATAGGGGGAAAAAACTTGTCAAGAATCCAGCCTTGGCTGGCCACCTTCATTTCATCCTATGCGCCCAGGCTCATATAATAAAAATCCATTTCTCCCCTTATGATTTTGCTGCTTAATGAGATGGACATAGTATGGCTTAGTTAGAGGCTTAGCCTTATTCTGACAGTCATTTGAACTCTACGTAGTCCATGAATTTTATATATTCCAGCTGCTCTCATTATTTCTGAAAAGGTGAAAGTCAGGATTGGTGGTTAGAAGATCACCTCCACAAACAACTGTGAGACTCGAGCTAGCCAGATTTAGTCTTCAACATTAGTATTGTTGGATAGCTGTCTTCTGGCTAAGACTGGGGTAAACTTCAATTAAATTCCTATTTTAGGGCCAGAGTTAGAGATTATTAAGACAATCTCTCATCTGCACTTGCTATGTCCATTACCAGAAAGAAAATAATTTACAGACACAAAGACTCGTAAACTCTCAGGGTCCAGAAGATGAATCACATTGCTGAGACGTGTTGCCCATCCAGCCCTCCACATGCGACCTGGACCAGAGCATCACCTGGGTGCCCCTCTGTACAGTTCTCCCTCTACTCCTCTCTGGTCGCCACATTCCCTTCTGAGTTTTCCACCCATCAGTCACCCCCAGGCTCCATCCTGCTTTTTCAGTGCATGAAGGAGTGGTGATTGACACTAGGGCATCTTCAAGGTGAAGAATATAGATGTCATAGTGTCTTAGCCCTTCAGCATCTTCACCGTGACCAAGGCCAACTTTCACAATTATAATTTTCATTATCCTTGCAAAATCTCTACTTCTTTACTCTGTGTCACTGAAGATTTTGATAGTGAAAGAGACAAAAGAGTGGGTGGGAAGAAAATGCAATTTTTCCACTTAATATTCCCATTGAGATAGCATGTATCATCCTGATATGCAGCCTAACTGTACCTCTGCCTCCGTGCACCTGGCCGCTCTAGTTAAACCACAGGGAAAGAAGGCTCAGGTGTATACATTTAAGTTTACAGTGATATAGACCCTACGGAGATATAGAAACTTAGAGCAGTGCTGTCCAACAGAAATATAATGTCAGCCACACATGGAATTTTCTAGTAGCTGTATTAAAAAAAGAAAATATGAAACAAAAAAATTTAATTTAAACACTATATCTTTTTTTAAAATTTATTTATTTAATTAATTAATTTTTTGGGCTGCGTTGGGTCTTCATTGCTGCGCACAGGCTTTCTCTAGTTGTGGCGATTGGGGGCTACTCTTCGTTGTGATGCGCGGGCTTCTCATTGCATTGGCTTCTCTTGTTGTGGAGCACGGGCTCTAGGTGCCCGGGCTTCAGTAGTTGTGGCTCATGGGCTCTAGAGTGCAGGCTCAGTAGTTGTGGCGCACGGGTTTAGTTGCTCCACGGCATGTGGGATCTCCCCGAACCAGGGCTCGAACCTGTGTCCCCTGCCTGCATTGGCAGGCGGATTCTTAACCACTGCGCCACCAGGGAAGCCCTAAGCACTATATCTTACTTAACCCAGTATATCCAAAATATCATTTACCATGTAATCAGTATAAGGTTATTAATGAGAACTTTTATATCTTTTATACTAAGTCTTTGAAATCTCAAATGAATTTTATCCTTACCTCTCAAGGCAAATGTTAAATTTTCATGTGAAAGACTTGCTGTGCATTTAAATTTCATAAAATTGAAGATTGAAAAGGTAGATTCACATACCCAAGTGGTGCCAAAGATACTTCAGTTTTCCAATAACTGAATGAAGTATCAGTTTTAATTTAAAATTAATTAAAGGAAAATATAATGTAAAAATCAGCCACGTTTCCAGTACTCAATAGCATTGTTATAGATAGCTGGTAGTTACCATACTGGACATGTGGATTTAGAATATGCATGTGTTTTGTTTCTAAACATTGCGTAATAGCAGTAGGATGTATATATGATGACTACCAATAGGGAGCCTCAGGAGGGAGCTCTATAGAAATGTTGGCCCAATTGACCATTTTGCTGAGAGAGGCTGGACTTAGGAAAAGTATCAAAAACTAGGAGGCCCAATTCCTTTTGCTGTTTGTCCCAGAAGTGCTATCTCAAATTGCATAGACCCTACCCCACTCTCAGCATGTGTCCTTCCACCTATAACTCCTTCTAACCCATAACTTACTTTATTGAAGATCAATACCACTTCAGTTAGGGTAAGACCGCTGAGGGCAAAAATCATTTTTAGGCTTTGATTCTGAGGCCAGGATTCTACTGTGGGCTAGCTGCATAAACCTGCAAGCTGCATTGCTTCCTGGTCTTTAAAGTTCTTGCAAAATCTTAACGTTCATGTAAAAATTGGGGCAGGCAAGACAGCTTTCTGCCAGACCAGATTACTCTCTTGAATAGTTACCTGTGTCTGAGCCCTCGACCTAGATATTTTTCATTTGTGTTTGTGATTGGAACCACTTGGATGAAGTACCCCTTTCATGAGGCAGTAGCGCACTCCTGACACCCATGGTATGGTTTGCTCAACACGGACCAGTCCTAGTTGCTGCCCCAAAGAATCCATCCTCAGTAATTGTTATAAGTGTGTTTGAGGGCCTCTTGACTTCAAGACTTTGGATGTTGATGGTGGGGATAGACCTGGGAATTACGGTGTTTCAACTGTTCCATAATAAGGGAAGTTCATCACGTGTTCAGGTGGGGTGGACAGTGTGAATCATTTCCAAGTTACCTCCTCTGCCTCCAGTGTGTGTTTGTGTGTGTGTGTGTATGTGTATGTGTATATTTGTGTGTGTGTGTGTATGTGTGCCTAAGAAGGGATGGCAAAGGAGGACCCTGTAGGAGAGGTTGGGTCTGATCAGCCCAGCCAACTAGTAGACCCACTGGTAATCCAACACCCCAAAGTTAGCAACTAACTCTATATAATTTTACAGTTTTTTCCCCAAGCACAGAAGGTAGCACTTGGCACTGCTCCAAACTCCTAAGGCCCTCCTGGGATCCATAGAGGGCTGGTGTTTTCCTCCAGTTCTTTCCTGGTTTATTTGTCTATTTCACCGCAGCACAGTAAGGTGGAAAGGGGCCCGATCAAAGCTTACTCTCCTTCATCTTTTAAAATGATGCCTTACCATGTTCATTCTGATTGAATTTTGATGCTGAGCATCTTTTGGCCTCTAGTTGGTTTCAGACTTCAATCAGGGGCATGACCCATTAACAGGAATCACTGAGTGCAACACATACTCCCAGCTCCCAGTCTTGGGCTTCCTTTTCCAACATCTGCAGGAATCCCCTTGCCCTTGATCTTTCTTATAAAATATTTTGAAGACTCTGATATATTAACTGCTTACCTACTTCTCTCTCTAATTCTCACTTTCTTTCTTTTTTTTTTTTTTTTGCAATGAACCTTTAGTCTTTGCAAAATTCCCCTTCCTTCATGGGCATTACTCTTTGGGCTAAGGGGCCTCTGGAGCCCATGTTAGCATTCATTTCCATACGTGCCAATATTTCCCTGTGTGCTCTCAGATGGAGCTGCCAGATTGGCACATAAACACACAAGATGCCCAATTAAATTTGAATTTCCAATAAGCAACGAGTAAATTTTTGCATAACTACGTACCAAATATTGCATGTGGCTTACTTATACTAAAAATTTATTAGTTGTTTATCTGAAATTCTAATTTAACTGGGCATCTGTATTTAATTTGGCAACTACACTCTTAGAACTATCCCCTGCCCTTTCCCTGCTTGCTCTACCTCACAGGGACTCCATCTCCCAGCTCCCTTGCCCTCCTGATGCTAAATCCTGGATAAATAGGTTTGGTGTGCAGGTGGCCAGGAAAAGCCAGGTTATGTGGCCCCTCCCTTTTTCTGGTGGCATCCTCCAGCCACATCCAAGCTTTCCTGTGGCTCCAGGTCTGGCCAGATCTGCCTGCCACCGTTGCAGTTTCTGCCAAGCGGCCAGATCCTGCGCTGCCCTGGGTCTCCTCTCCGTGACTTCCTAGCCCTGGGGACAGCAGCTGCCCCCTGTCGTCCATCTCCACATTGCCTGCCCTCCCTGTTTAAATGCTCTGCTTTCCCAGTACCTGTTTAAACCATTTCGTGTATTACATTTCCTCTGTTTGAAATACCTAGCGTGGTTTCCGTTTTCCTGACAAGACCCTGACTGAGAAGCCTATTGACTATTTCTTCTTCGCTTATTTCCTTCCCCCACCCCCTCCTCTTTTGCATTCAGTTGCCTTCACCTGTAAAGATGGATAAGTGTAGGCCATGGCACAATTCATTTGTTACCAGTATCAAAGCGCCAAATTTACTTCTCTATAAAGGTTGAAGTACATTCAGGGCTACCTGTAAAGGAATGCCACTGTCACTCACTTACACTCTAACCCTGTTGACAGCCCGAAGGGAGCATCTGTCAAGTTGGTCAAGAAAGAGAAAAGAAGGTGGAGAGTTCCTGCTGCAGAGAAGTTAGAGAATGTCGCAAGTTCCAGACTTAGCTTTCTATTTCTTTCCTGATAGCTGTACCCAGATACAATCAGATCAATCCATAACTACAAACGAAAATCACGTTCTCAACATATAACCAGATGTGAAGGTTGTGAGAGACCCCTGATAATTTAATTACTGGAAAGTGGTCCTTTGCAAACTATTTCCAAATTACATTGACAATAACCAAAGTAGCTGCCCCCCGGGCATAGCAGAGACGGGGCAGTAACTTTTAATAAGGACTCATGGAACTCTGGGGTATAATGGAAGGGAAAACACCACAAGAAATTCTTAGAGTTGTTACCAATGTTACTACCTTCAGAGCCCCGGCTCTGTCTCCACACTTAAAGCCAGACCGGCAGAAGCTCCCACAAAGAAATGATGCAATTGCTCATTTGCTGTCCCCAGAGCTGCCTCTTCTTGTTACATTGGACAGTGGGACTCCTGACTGTCTTCAAGAGGAATAGCACACATACTCACAGGGCGTGGTCTAGCCCTGTCTCGCCCCAACAAGATAATGGTACCGTAATAGTCTTAACATCAATACCTGTATCAGGGTGTTAGTTAATTAACATTGAGTAATATTACATATGGATGTCAAGAGAATTTTATTCCTTTTTATAGTCCTGAGAATGAGCCTACTGATCTTCCCAAGTCTTTGAGATTCCCTACGCCTGTTAACATTGAACAAGAAAAGTGTATGCATGCACACACACGTACACATGCACGTACGCACGTATACATATATAGTCGCCTCCCTAGAAGCAGGAGAATGAACAAAACTTAGGTGCATGGTTTAGTCTAAATGAATATTTACAAAAAACCTGTTTTTCCGTAGGAACATTTTTGCAGAGACGTACTTTTAGGATTCTGCTTACACTTTTAAACACATCTCTAATCACCCAGAACAATTTACCTCTTCAGAGCTGTCTTGTCTTGGATATTTCCTTCTTAGAAGAGGGCCTTCTTTTTCTCCCAGGAAGCCACCTCTGTGAGCTTTTTAATTATGTAAACGTGAGCAAAGAACCTGAGACCCAAAGGCAGATGCAAATATCTATTCTTGACAGCAGAATCTACCACTAACCTAAGTGATAGGTATTTTAAATTATGAAATAATTTGAAGATTCGGAAAGAATATAGTTAATTAATAAACATCCTCTTAACCAACCATCGAATTTAAGTAATGCTAATTCACTAACATTTTTACCTGTATGTTTCATATTTCTTATTAAACTATGTAAATGGTTTTAGGCAGAATATATTATTCTTTAAATTTGATTTTTTTCACTTAATATTAAGTTTCAGGATAGATGTTAATGTGTATAAACTTATTTATTACTCTAGTTCATTTCTTAAGACTGCAATATTCCATTCCATCAAATGAGCTTGTTCTTCTTGCCAAGGTGGAAACACAGGGACTAGATGTACCCTCCTGCCTGAAACAACCAGGAAACAGACAAAAGATATGAAATGATGAATTTCAAGACACTGGACTTCAGGCGATGAAGGACAGTGATCTCGTGAGACAGGAAATCAACAACTGCCCAACTTCCCTGCCTTGAGAGGGTAACAGGCTGTGTGCAGGGCAGGGGTGAACCAGCAGAGCCTGATGACTCCTGAGTTGAGAAGACAGAGCTGAGAGTCCAGGAAAACCATGGTGGCTGGAGCTCACACGTCGGAATACCAGAGGAGAGAGGGCTTCATAGAGAGAAAACTCCCGAGACGTGGACAGTCACTCTCAACAATTCAGCTGAATATTGATTGGCATATACATTTAAGGAAAGCTCCTGTCTTGGGAAAGAACCATCCAAAAGGATTAGAGGTAACAATGCCTGCTGCTGACACAGTCTGAGAACAGTGCCTCCTCTCACCAGCCAGACTGGAGAACGTCATGACTCACGAGATATTTGGCTGGAACACACAGAAAGGCCTCACCTTAATTAGTGGGCGATAAATTAGAACTAGCCTGAGCATTCATCTGTTTCCACCTAGAAGATCTTTAAAAGCAAGATCCAAAAGGATTAAATCATTTCCAAGTAACCTAGCTGCATCTCAGAATAAAGCTCAAGAATACTGATAGGAATACAAAAACTCTCAACATTCAAGAGCAGGAATGCAGAGAAGCTGAAAAATAAGGCCCATAATGGAGTTAAATCAATCAAAATTAATCCTGAATGGACACAGGTGTTAGATATTAGACAAGAACGTTAAAGTGCAATTATAATAACTGTATTCCCTATGTTCAAAAATTAAGTAGAGGCGTGAAAGGTAAAAGATGACACAAATCAAACTCTTACCGCTGAAAAATACGTTGGATGGAATTAACGCCATGGTAGGTAGTGAAGAAGAAGAGATTGGTACATTTAAAGATATAGCCACAGAAACAGTCCAAAATGAAACACACACACACACAGAGAAAAATACTGAAAAAAAGCAAAAGAAAACAGAATACTAAGTAGTGAACTAATACACTTGTAATTGGAATCCCCAAAGGGGTGGGGACAGAAGAGATGGTAGCATGAATAATTAGCCCCCAATTTTCTCAAAGTGGATGAAAATTATAAACCCACAGATCCAAGAAGCTCAGGCAACCCCAAGCACAGGAAACATGAAGAAAAGTACACCAAGACACGTAACAGTCAAATTGTTCAAAACCAATGATAAAGAAAAATTTAAAAAGAAGCCAGACAAAAAGTAACAAGAGAAAAAGCCAAACAGAATAAAGAGGAGGAAACATATGGATGACAGTACATTTCTCAAAGGAAACAATGCAAGTGAGAAGGCTCCCATGTCTTATTGGAGCAACGTCTTTAATGTTTGGAAACAAAAAAACTGCCAGCACTGAATTCTTTACCCAGTGAAAATATGT
The DNA here is from genome assembly GCF_028021215.1 of Eschrichtius robustus. Classification (NCBI taxonomy): domain Eukaryota; kingdom Metazoa; phylum Chordata; class Mammalia; order Artiodactyla; family Eschrichtiidae; genus Eschrichtius; species Eschrichtius robustus. The sequence goes on from NC_090828.1 coordinate 3,871,961, forward strand.
TTCAAAAACGAAGGTGAAATAAGGACTTTTTCAGAACACAAAAGTGATTCCATCACGTGAATCCATTACAATGTGCTTGTCCATTTCTCTACTGATGGACAGTTAGGTGGCTTCCCTTTCCTGTTGTAAATGCTGAAATAAGCACGTGCACGTTACCTTTTTGTCCACATGACAATTTTCTAGGATGTGTGCCTAACAGGAGAATTGTTGGGTCATAGGTAAGTGCAACTTCAGTTTTACTTGTATTGCCAAGGTACCCACCAATGTGCCCACCAAGGGGCCTGTCAGCACTGGTATTGTCAGATATAATTTTTTTCTTTTCTGATGAATCTGGATGTTCTATTCTGTTGCATTGGCCTGTTTTCCTATCTTTGTTCCTATATAATATTGTGTAATAACATAGATTTATAATACATTTTAATACCTATTGGACGAGATCCTCTGTATCGGTTGTTTTGGACTGCCGTTATAAAATACCACAAACTGGGTGACTTAAGGAACAGAAATTTATTTTCTCACAGTTCTGGGGGATAGAAGTCTGAGATCAAGGTGTTGGTTGGGTTGGTGTCCTCCGAGGCTCCGAGGGGAGGATCTGTTCCAGAAGATGTAGATGGACATCTTCTCCCTGTGTCTCCCATCATCTACTCTCTGTTCATGTCTGCGTCCGTAGTTCCTCTTTTTATAAGGACAACAGTCACATTGGATTTGGGCCCCACCTTAATGACTTCATTTTAACTTAGTTATCTCTATAAAGACTCCATCTCCAAATATGGTCACATTCTAAGGTACTGGGGGTTAGGGCTCCAACACATGTATTTTGAGGGGAATAATACCTCCTCTCTTAGTTATTCACCAAAACAGAATTCTAGAATCAATTTCTCCAGTCCCACCAAGAAAATCCCTTTCATTAGAATTGCATGGGTTTGACTTTGGGAAAAATGACGTATTTGTGATACTAAGCCCTCCTTTTCATAAACATGTAGATCTATCTTTTATTTGAAGACTCTTTTACGTCTTCCAGTAAAGTTGTAAATTTTGCTCCTAATGGCCATGCGTTAATCTCTTTCCCATGGCTTACTGCCATCAACCCCACCCCACCCTGGAGTCCACTCAGCCTTTATTGAGAAGCTCTTGCCTGCAAGCTTCTGGGCTCTGTGTCATTATCCTCATTTCTCATCATTCACTACTTCAAACTCTATGCCAAAATTCTTGAGGTTTTTTCAAACATAGCATGCTATAACACACCTTCCTGCCTTTTCTTCTGTTCTTCTCTGCCCTTCTTTTATCTTTTACCCATTAAAGGATGGGCTGAGTTAAAGACTTAGCCCAGACAAAACCTTCTACCGGAATCCAACCTTAGCTCAGACCACTGAGCAACCCACAGACTAGTTAGGTGGTTCTTCTCTTTGTGCTTCTGACCATACAACTGTAGTGTCACAGCATCTTATAAAAGTCTCTAGAATCGAGTCAAGTTAATGGAGCCTCTTTGAGGGCTGGGATTGTACCTGATTCAAATTTGGATGGCATCAAACTATAGCACAGTGTCTGGCATACAGAAAGTTATAATAAATATTGATGGTATGAACGAATGAAATAAATCAGAAAGGCCATATTTCCTTTTCAGAGACTGCTAGCTAGGACCCCCTTAGGATTAGTAAACCTGGGAAGTCAAGGGAGATAGGAAAGTGGGCAGGTGAACATTAATTCAAGGAAAATCGGGGCAGACGTGATGACAGCTGACAACCTCTCCCCACTTTATAACAGAGAACATCATTTTAGTAGCCGGAATATTTGTGTCCAATATTTAGGGTCTCTTGTTCTTAGAAATTGCTGGATAAACATGATCAGGGCTTGTCTGTCTCTCCATTGTCTTGGCTTCCTGCTAGCTCTGTCATCACAAAGTTTCTTTGAGACTTGAAGGCAGCCTTCCTAATTGTGGACCCATCCTGGTGCTGCACCACTGAGATTACCACAAGCCACATGGGATGAAGCCACGGGCCTCCCCATGAGGGCCCCAAACACTCTACACTTCCATGGGACTTTGAAGTATAACAGTCCTCAATGCCAGATCATCTCTTGACTTGAGCCTCAGGGCATTTCCTTTCTTTCCAAATTCTTGGGTGAGGAAGCACCCGGCTCTTGTCCTCAGGTACTGGCTCCACTTAACAAGGAACACTCAGTGTCTGTGCCTGGGCCTTTTCTCTGAAATTAGTGAGCCGACTGAGGGTTTCAAAACACCCCCAAGGCCACATGGTAAAGGTGACTCTTCAAATATGTTTTAAGTCCCCGGCTTTTGATGCCTTTTATCTTCTCAAAAGTAAGTCAGAGCTTTAGACAGAGCGGTGAGGACTATGCAGTCAAGTGTGAGGCCTGGAGGGAGCAGGGACACACCGACGGGCTGCTTGCAGAGTGCTATTCTGTCCCCTGTCACCTGCGCTGGGGCCTTTCTTCTCTCCATGGGAGGATGGATTCAGATGGGCTGTTGAACTGTCTGTGTCTACAGGACCTTCTTCTGTAAACCAGATGCTTCATGTGCACCCCTCCTCCCGCGTCCCCTCTTGTAGGACACTGGGACCTAGGGATTTGCCGTTCTCATTTTCGGGGAAGGATGATATGGATTCACCCTCCCTCTTGCCCTGTGCTTTGCACAACAGAGATGTCCCCCTTTCTCCTTGTGTGGAAGGTCACTGGGCTCGAGTGTGACACTCATGGTAGGTTCTTATGGGAGATGCAGAATATTCTAGAAAACTGCCTTGCATCATGTTGGTGGTGGGCTACTGCTCTTTGCTTGCTTCCTCTCTTTGGGTGGTAACAGCCTCCTTGCTTTCCTTTAAGGAACTGCCCCTTGCCTATTCCCTGATGACTTTGTGGGACTCCTAGGCAAGCCCTCCCTCCAAATAGCTCCTCCAAGGTCGTGTTGAAATGCTCCCCTTGTGGGTTCCTTTTGGGGACTCAGAATGGTCATCCCACTTGTTGCAAAGAACTTCTCATCCCCCTCCATATGCTGAGTGCTCGGACACTGTTCGTGGTTTTAATCAGTCCATACACATATTTTAGAGATGGGCAGCACCCCCAGTTGATAACTTCTTGGGGATAAACTTCAGCAGCCCCTCACTTGTCTGCCATCCTTGAGAATGTATTGTTTCACCTAAGAAAAATGACCAGATAATTGAACCTAATTTTTGTGAACAAAACTTTAAACACTCTACACTTCCTTGGGACTTTGAAATATAACAGGTTAATCAGAACATACAGAAAACACATCTAATTTAACCTGGTCTTTACCAATCAGAACAGTCCTTCCGCAAATCAGTCACGGCTCAGAGTTGCAAGGTTATGCACCTGACAAGTGCGTTGGCTCGGAGAGCTTTGGTTGGCATTCCTTTGAAGGCTTTCCTTTGTACTTCCAAAACTTCTTTCTCTCGCAGGCAGCAATCGACCTCTCTTGCCATTGAGAATATTTCCCTTCTCATAGGTTTCTGTGCACTGGCAGGTCATCAAAGGTGTCTGAGTCTGCACGAAGGGAGGAGTGGTGTTAGTGGGTGGGGCAGGCAGAGGCAGCTCTGGGAAGTTTTCAGGAAGGCGCAGGTGATCCACAAACTCTCATCTCTGGCTGACCTGTTTCCTCAAATGTTGGTTCAATGATTGAATAAATGAATGAAGTAGAACGCGGCAAAGCTGACTAAGTAGAGACAGACCTTCCTGGAGTTCTCAAGTTTCATCATACCGGTTTCTTTTATACAAGTTCTACAGATTATACAACTTTTATCTGTCAGCTTAACAACACCATTGAAATAATGAACATTGGGTAAAATGCTAGAAAAACTACCCAAGTATCATATTGTCAAATTTCTTAGGGAAAATGTATTGAGCCAAAACTTTTGCTTTATTTTTTTGACAAACCAGGTATTGTTGGGTTTTTAGATTTTTCCTGTTAAAACTGGTTCACTTATACCTTTTCAAAGGAATTAAACATACTCTAGGAAAAAGGAGTGTGCAATTGCATGGTGTCTAATATTAGGGATGCTTATTTGATACTATTATAAAGTAAACAGAATTCTGGCATGCAAAGTTCCAGGCTCCCTTGCTACCCTCTGCGTCCTGGTTTATGTTACTCCTGTCTTTTCTAAGGAAGCTACACCCATTGTCTCCTGCCCTGCCATGCAAGTTGCTTTTCTCTGACATCAAAGATTCCTCTGTGATTTCCCTTCTTGGCTCGGCTGCTAACAGGGAAGAATGTGGACTCAGCAGCAGTGAAATCTCAAGTCGTTAAGTGTTTTAAATTCCCCTTTGGACATATACAGTGACTTTCAACAAGTACTGCATTTCCTGTACTTTTGTAAGAGAAGGGGAAATTTGAAAAACATTACAAACTTCAAAGCAATTCGGTCATCCAACAATCATGTTTACATTTGCATGATTACAGCAGCAAAATGCAAGAGTCCAGGAGATGTTTTGAAGTAAAATTGAATAAATTATATGTCACAGTAAAATAAATATTTTAAATCGCTATTGTGTTATCAGATTAATCGCCCTACAACCTCAGTTATATAAAACGGAGGTGGGAGCATGTAACGTGCAGTCATTTGGAATATCTCCAACTACCTCCATGGCGTTCCACTGGGCATTTAATGATGTACTCTAGGTTTTTATGAAAATATGCCATCTGCTGCAGCGTGACCCAACTACTCTACGGGGTCAGCTCTTACTGAACATTAGTGTAGTGACTTAATCCTCTGCAGCGTGTACACTGTCCGGGGATTCTCTTATAGACAATATCACAAAGTGTTTCTTTAATTGGAAAAGTAGAAATAAAGACAATAATTAACAGAAACTCAGTTGTACTACAGGTGACCATGTTCATGGAGTGACTTAATGAACAGTCAACTTCTAAATAGATAGCCTGGGTGGGATTCTGTTTTGGACCACTAGAAGTGTCTCTGGCCTGGACCAAAGACTGGGAACTCCTCCTCCTGTTTGCGTTTCATCATCAACACCAGCTTGACGTGGACAATGGACTATTCCAAAGGGCTTTATATACATTACCGTATTTACTTCTTAGCCCAAGTAAGGCCTTTGTGTTATATGCTCAGATGCCCTCTCTGCTCCCTGGACTTTTCCCAGATTACAATTTTATGTACACTTGCAAAATTAGTTGATTACTGTCTCTTTCCCCCCGGTTGATAGGGAGCTCCATGCAGGCAGAAATTAGTCTGCATTCAAATTAACAGCTGGGGATGGGGAGGGATAAATTAGGAATATGGGATTAATAGATAAGCACCACTATGCATGAAATAGATAAACATCAAGGATCTACTTATAGCACAGGGAACTATAGTCAGTATCTTTTAATAACTTATCATGGAAAAGAATCTGAAGCTGTATACCTGAAACTCACACAATATTGTAAATCAACTGAAGTTTAACAAATAAAAATATTAACATCTGATTGTGAGTAGGGTCCACACAAGTCCAGGTGTTCTGTAGCTGTTTAAATGGAAAATTAGAAATAAGGATGTTGACTGAAAGTGACTAAATTGTGCTTATGAATGAGCAAGTATATAGAGAGATTTCCTGAACAAGTGACCCGTAGATGACTGATGACAGGTGTATATTGCATGGGTGGGGTACTTGCTTGGTGCCCCATGACAGGTGCTCCTTGAATGTCTGTGAATGAGTGGATGTCAATACTCACAATAGTGCAGTGAATTAGGAGATATTATTCCAGTTGTGTACATGAGGAAACTGAGGTCTAAAGAGCATAGGTTCTGGGCTCAGTAGTGGGGCTGGCACCAAAGCCAGGGCTGCAGGGCTGCAGAGCTGTACAGGCTTGACCATCATATGAACTGTCTTCAACCCTCTCCTTTGTTATGACCTGTGTTATCTTCTTGGGTCCAGAGCCACCATTGCTGATTGCAGGAACTTAAGACCATTATGGTCACATTAAGTCAGTATTTCTTTAGTGTGGCAGCATTCCACGGATGACGCTTGTGAGGGTTTTACATGACAGATGCATGAATATTTTTATTTGTTAGTTATGTATGATTTTAATTTGAATTGAAGAAAATATAATTGGAAAACATAACTAAACCATATAACTGCAACATGAAACCAGATTTTTTCATGGATATTATTGCCTACGATGGAAATAAATTATTTAAATTTTCCAGTGAATCAAAGAAATACATTAAGTAACTAATGATGGATGTTTGCACGGACAAGGTAAACATCATAAAGTGTTGGAAACACTACCTGATGTTATGCAGCTTTCAGCCTAAGTGGAAAACATTCTCTTTGATCTGTCCCTCTCTCTTCACAAAGTTTCATCTAACCTACTTCAGGCAATGGTGAAAGTCTTCTCATGGCAAAAAAGGACACACCTTCCTGAGTGGGAAAAACCACTGCTTTATCTGTCTGACAATAAGAAGGTTTATTCTTCTGCCCCATGGGGAAACCCTAGACTTTCCAGGAGAAGAGTTTGCTTTGAGAGGTTCCATTTGCAAACCAGTCCCCCAAACAAAGCAACTCCACTATCTTTCTTGCTTTCTTTGCAAAAATTTCCTGCTGCCCTGAAATAGGAGGATCAAGGGGAATTCCTTCCCCTGGAGTAAGGAAGGGCTATTGCTGCTTGTAGCAGAGTTGACAGGCAGGCCTGGGTAAGGGGCTCTTCATAATATTATTAAAAATTAATAAGCATTTAAGACCAGGGACTTGCCTTATGAATACTGACACTCCCCCCTCCCCTCCCCCCGCCCCCCGCCAAGATATATGCAAATCATGTATCTCTCAAAAAAAAAAATGCTAATTGGATGAGGAATGAGTGGATAGTTCTTCCACTATTTCCCTCCAAAGTAGCAAAACACTAGTAAAACTCATACTTTTACAATTATAATATATTCTTTAATGACTTGAAAACAGAATTGACATCCATGCTTAGACAGTACAGGAAGCTTCTTTGAACTTTCAAATTGGAATGTGAAATTTGGGAAATCAAGAGATATGGAATTATTTCTTATATATTAAGCAGCTGCTCAAGGAAATTTATTGATAATTTTACTGGCATTAATAGTGTCCTTTCAAAATTCATGTGTGTACAGAACCCGTGAATGTGACCTTATTTGGAGATAGGGTTGTTGCTGATATAATCAAGTGAAGTTGGGGTCACAGCTGAGTAGGGTGGGTCCCAAATCCAGGATGACTGGTGTTCTTATGAGAAGAGGGAAATCTGGACACAAAGACACAGACACAGGGGGAATTTTATGTCATGACAGAGGCACTATGGGATGACAGATAGGAGTGACCCATCTACCAGCCAAAGAACTCCAACTATTGCCATATTACTGGGTTAGGTAGCTTACAAAATAAATTCTATGGAAATTTCACAGCAGTCTGCAATTTCTCCGTGAGTATTTTACATTTTTGTTTTCTGTTTTGATGATTAAGAAATTAGTATAGACCTACTTGGGATTACCTGGAAAACCCTTTGCCATGTTATTTGAAGGCCCACATTTACATTTACCACCACATCATGCTCTGTGGTCTCACACAATAAACCTAATGTCACAGGACAGCATCCTTTCCTGTTTGCCATTGTGTCAAGTTGAATTCCTCAACCAGGTATAACCACGACCATTTTCACAGATGAAGACTTCACTTTCTTAAGTTATCTGAGGACAGAAGACTTTGATTTGACATAGCTTAAAAGACCTAGAACTGCAGGGTGATACTCTTTGTAATAATCCTGGATTAGTGAGAGCAAAGGCATACTTTATATTAAAGCAATACTGCTGCCTCAGCCAAATTATGCAGTCATATTTTACTTAACAATAAAGGCTTGCAGAGGTTAGACAAAAAGCATGGTGTGTGAATTGAGACCTCACACCACACCTCCTGGAGGAGACCAGAGGCCTGGGGCCGTGGCTTTCCCAGCACCCCGCTCTCGCAAGGCTGTGACTCCCAGGTCCCACCTTCTCTGCGTCGCGGAGCACCACAGCAGCAGTCGGTTAGCAGTAAATGTAGCAGGAGATGGGCCACGGGGAAGTTTTTATTAAATGGCATACTTTGATTTTCCATCATTGCATTTGGAATACACTTTTAAAATGATTGGCCTGTCAACATAATGGATTGGCAGTTAAAAATAACGAAGAGAATATGTAAAAAAATAAAAGGGTAAATTATGACAATAATAATATTGGTGATTCAAAAGATGGTCCATCAAGACAAATAACAAAACACATTCCAGGCAATGACAAGTCAACATAAAGCCACCAATATATTTTTCTATTCAACACAGAACTAGCAATTTTGTTTTAGCAAAATAACGCAATCTGTCATATCTAATGAGTATCATTGATCTGAATATTATTTGTCTTTAAGCCTTTCTTGTTGTATGTTCTCTGTAAGTGTCAGTTGCAAGTGAATAAGGGGTTATGACTAGCTTTACGTTTGTACATATATAAGAAACATTATAATGAAAGAATTTGTCAACCATAGGAATCCATGAGAATTATTTTCCTTTTAAAGGAAATGACTCAAGTTTGAGCAGTACAGCCCTAATGGCATTGTAGTCTTTTCTGCATTTTATTTTCAATTTTTGAAAAACTGCATTTTCAGTATTTTCCTGTGATTATAAAGGAAACACATGTCTCTTGCAAAAAGTAATTGTTTCTTACAGAGAAGCAAAAAGAGGATGAATCAGTGAGAACTTCTACTTCCCACACCATTTTAATACCTTTTCTTTTAAGGGTTTTCTATAAATATTTAGTTTCATAAGGCAAAAATGATATGGAGCCATACATTTTCTTTCATAATCTGCTTTTATCACTTAGATGTTCATGACTATCACAGGATATTAAAGGGAGACTTTTCTACTTCAGCGTTTTAGCAGCAAACAAGACAACAATCAATCTCCCAAGGTGGAGTGGATCGCGGAGTGGTGACAAAGCCACTTTCCCAGCATTATCCCTGCCCCAAATCTGCTCCAAATGTGAATTGAGACCAGGTAGGGGGTGGGAAGAGGGTGAGCTGGGACCCCTTCGGGGAGGGTTGCCGACGTGCTGAGCATCCCGCCTTCCAGGGGGACACGAGGGATGCTTCCTGCACACCTGGAGCCAGGTGAGAGGGTGTCAATGGGACCCATCAGGAAGCTTCGCCCATCCGCTGGAATTTGGGGAGCATGGTGTCCGCCTCACAGAGGAGAAGTATCAAGGCCTGAGGCTGTTGTAGGTAGGCGCTATGGACTGAATTGTCTCCCCAAATTCATATGTTGAAGCTCTAATCTCTGTCCCCCACGCGACTGTGCGGGAGACAGGCTCTTTAAGGAGGGTAATTAAGGTTAAATTAGGTAGTCAGCGTGGAGCCCTGATCCCAGAGAACTGATGCCTTTGTGAGAAGAAGTTCCCTCTCTCCTCCACGTGAGGACACAGGAAGAAGGCGGCTGTCTTCAGGCTGGGAAGAGGGCTCTCACCAGAACCTGATCGTGTTGGCACCCTGATCTTGAACTTACAGCTTCCAGAGCTGTGAGAAATAAATGTCTGTTGTGTAAGCCCCTCAGTCTACGATATTTTGCTGTGTTAGCCTGAGTGCACTAGGACCGTGGCTTGCAGAGGCCAAGGCGAGTGTGCTAGGACCTTGCCAGTGAATGCAAGCGGCTTGACCAGTCTCTGGAAGATGAATCTTTCTACCTGTGTGTAGGTGGATTACACGTGCACACACACAAGCCATAGGACTGATAAAGAGGGAAAAAGAGAAGAAAGCTGGGGAGTGAGGGAGGACAAAGGGGGAGGTTTCTGTGAAGGATGTTCAAGTTTGCTCCCTTTCCTCAGAGGTCACAAGAATAACCTCTACTGATCCAGGGAAATACCTGCTCCAGCCATTAGCTGAAAGTGCCAGGTCGAGCATAACTTTAGGTCTGACTCGTGGGATCACCTTCAGAGGTAAGGAACCCCGAAACAGGCCAATGTTCTTTGTTAAAAAATAATATTGAAAAAGCAGCCACCTGAGAAACTCCTTCCCTGCACTGATCTTCTGTCTCAAGAAGAAATCCTCTTGGGCTCTGGCTGTATGGTGGCTTCCTGTCAATTAACACAAATGCATAAACAATTTCTTTAAACTTCACAATCTAACCCTACCTCTATCAGAGCATGTAAATAAAATGTCAATTTGTTGACTCTTCTAAATGTCCCTTATTTTCTCCTTTTCTTCCTATGAACATCTGTATATTTCAAATGTTCTTTTTTTTTTTCTTCTTCTTTTCCCAAAATAGAGGGAGACGAGCGTATAACTAAACATATAAAAATGCAGGTGACAGTTTTCTTAATGTTTTGTATTCTTTGGATGGATTCATGAGGGGTGCAGCTTTGGAAGCTGGCATGCATAATCTCTCACCTGTTCAAACATCACGGTTTTGCAAGGTTGGTCCTGCTGTCAATCACCACCTGCAAAGCCTTCACCTGCTGAGTCAGCCAGTGTCCTAGCCATTGATGGGTGGAAATCTCTATTGTGTGTGTGAAAGCTCCTGGCAGGGCAGCTGGTGACTGTTATTAGCTGAATGGAGTGATATTTAAAGATATGATTAAAAATGGGGTGTAAAGAAAAACAGGGTGTCAAGAGCGTCCAGACACTCCCAAGGCTTTGAAGCCTTCCACGATTCTAAGTTCCTGCAGGTCTGCGTTTTTGTTTTGTTTTGTCTTTTCAATTAATGAAGAATCAAGGGAGGTACTGGAACTCAGAATTGAGTCAGAGGTTAGAATTTAGAGAGTCTGACAGCCCTCAGGTGAATTGGTGGATAGTCTGTCCTTTCTGGGTTTGGGAGATGATTCTCTGATTTCTTGCTCAGAGCTCTGCTCTCAGATTTCTCAAGAGTCCATAGAGAAGGTGGTCCATGGGGTCTCCAGTCATGAGGAGTTGGTGCCCATGGAGGTTACAGAAATCAGCCTTGCAACTTCCAGCATCCTTTGATGGCACTGATGGAAAAAGAGGTCACATCATGCTTGCTTCCTGGGAGGCTGAAAGGGCAAACTAGATGCACATATTACAGTGATTGTCTGGGTTTTAACTCAGACCTGTGGGTGTCTAGATCCTGGCTTCCTTGATTTTTTTTTTTTTAATTGGGATATAGTTGCTTTACAATGTTGTGTTAGTTTCTGCTGTACAGCGAAGTGAATTAGATATATGTACACATATACCCCTTCTTTTTTGGATTTCCTTCCCATTTAGGTCACCACAGAGCATTAAGTAGAGTTCCCTGTGCTATGCAGCAGGTTCTCGTTAGTTATCTATTGCTTTTTACTAGCCATGTGACTCTGGGTAAATTATGTAAATATTCCGACCCTCAGCTTCCCCATCTGTAGAATGGGAATAACTGCCAACCTCATAAAGTTGTCATGCAAGTCAAGTGCAGGGCCGTCACGGGCACGAGGTCAGCCCTCCTCTGTGACCAGCAGGGGTTGAGGGTCATTGTTGTGTATCCTATGTCAAATAAATAATAAGAAACATCGCAGCAGAGGAATGCCATGCCGTTATTTAATCGTCCTAGGACTTGGTGCAGGATATAGTTCTTGGTAAGTGCCATGCTGGGAAATCATTTAACAATGACTTGGGAGAGAAATGATACGTGCCGTAAAGCAGAGGCTAAGGATCTTTTATGGGGAAAAAAAGGCAAAGGAATACAAACTGTGCTTCACTTTTTCCTGGACTAGATTCATATTCAGAATTTTATGGTAAATGACTTATTCTGTTCAGATCAACGTCATCCCCGGATACCACATTCCCATCTTTACCAAGATCCTCTGGTGACAGATCTTAGTCTTTAGTGTAAAAAGTACCTTAATCCTGTGAGAAAAAAAGAGGTGCATGGATGATGGATAAAACTGAAAAAGTGAAAAAAGGAGATTCTAAGGAAGCAATCAGTAAAGATATAGTAAAGGGATGAAAAAGCTCATAGGAAGGATGAAACACAGTTATAAAGCCTCCTACGTGTATCTAACAGGCAGGGGTCTCAGAATCTCGTTACTCAAGAGAGTACTGAAAAATCAGCAACAGAACTATTTTAGCAAACTGGTGCAGTTAGAGGGAAAACGTATTCTAAACACATCAAAACTATGAATGAGCAGTTGCTTAAAGTCTGGGTTGAACTCAGGTTCATTAGATTTAAAATGACCTTGGCAAACTTATAAAATCACCATCAACTTTGAAAAATTGTTAAATTCCTAATCACACACAGCAGCTGATTCTTGATTTAAACAGGTCTAATCAGCCCCTCCCAATGATGGCCTTAATTGACCTCTTGCAGTAGCAGCCGAATTGGTTGAAGAGAAGCTGCCCTTAGGGAAGGTTTAGAATCTCCAGAGGGTAGGTCCCTGGAAGAAGGACCCTGGGCAGTCTAGTAGGGCGGGGTGTCAGGGAAAATTGGGAAAAGGCTTTGAGAGCCACTTGGAAGCTGGATTGTGGGTCTCTCTGGAGTCTGTATACCTTCGCTTGGTCTAAATTATTTTGCAATTCCAGGCTTTCCTCTCTCTATTCATATTTTGTAATTTAAAAGGACAAAGGGAAAAAACAGGGCTAGAGATTCTTAGAAGTTCACTCTCCTTTTGGGTGATAAATAGCCTTAATTCTCCTTTCCTAGCAATGTAACCAAATGACTGTTTCTCAAAAGAAGTCAAGGGCTTCCCTGGTGGCACAGTGGTTGAGAATCTGCCTGCCAATGCAGAGGACACGGGTTCGAGCCCTGGTCTGGGAGGATCCCACATGCCGCGGAGCAACTAAGCCTGTGAGCCACAACTACTGAGCCTGCGCGTCTGGAGCCTGTGCTCAGCAACAAGAGAGACCGCAATAGTGAGAGGCCCGCACACCGCGATGAAGAGTGGCCCCCGCTTGCCACAACTAGAGAAAGCCCTCGCACAGAAACGAAGACCCAACACAGCCAGAAATAAATATTAAAATAATAATAATAATAAATTAATTAATTCATTAACTTTAAAAAAAAAGTCAAAACTCTCTAAGGAAATCATCTTTAGCTAGTAGAATTTAATTCTGTTTTAGACCCACTGTTAAGTCCTCTTGTGATAACCATAAGGTTACCATTATATTTTCCTCATTAAAAAGGATAGCCTACAAAATGGAGTTAGTTTGAGATATTGAAACATTTTCTTAAAGGAAAGTTTCATTCATAAACATGATCGAATAAAGCAAGTCTTTCCCAAAGTGGGTCTGAGGACTGTCAAAGTTTTCCTTCACATATTTTCAGCAGAAGGACTTTTCTATTGTAACTACCTGTGGATATCTGCAGTCATTTCATTTCCAGTCATTTATCCCACAAATGTTCATTGCACACCGACTACATCTCAGTGTTGTGCTGGGTGCTGGGAAGAGAGAATATATAATGCAGAGTGAGGAAAGCAATAATCTCCTGAGAGTCTCTCTTTCTGTGGGAAGGCTTCCCCGAGGGTTTGAAATTTGGGTTGGACTTGGGAAAACAAACAAGGTCCCTTTCCGGTGGCCACAGTTGGGGTGGGATTTTGTGTAGAGGGGAGAGCAACACCCAGTGGGCACAGCGGCCTGACCTGCAAACAAGGTGCTCCATTGTTGGAGTGTCAGGTGAAAGGTGGGGGGGGGGGCATTGGGATGGACCTGGAGGTGTGTGCAGGGGCCAGGCCATGCCCCCCCTAAGGAGCTGAAACTGGAATCCGTAGTCAATGAGGAACAGGGAAGTGTTTCAAACAGGAGAGAGACATTAGCAGTCTGGTGTTTCAAAAGAATCCTTGTTAATAAGGAAAGGAGTATTTGGAAGAAATGGGTTTAGATAGATGGAGACCAACTAGGCCACCGCTGCAGTAGGTCAATTAAGGCGATCATGGGAGTGGCTGGGAAAGTCGGGCTTGAAAGGTGTTCGGAAGGGACGGTCCTCACTCATCCTGTGGACCTTGGTTTCTAGATGCAGAAACCGCAGATGTGTGGGTGATGCCAGTTCAGATAGGGTTATGCTGTAGATGGGATGCGGAATAATTCAATTTGTCTACTTTGAGATCTAGAAAGCTATGGGGTGTGGAGTGGGCAGCTGGATGTAGGCAGGGCTCTGGAACAGAGGGATATTTAAGAGTCATCAGAAGGTAAGTGGCAGTTGCAGCCCTGGGGGCTGAGAAGAGGAAATTCCACAGAAGAGGGTGGTAGCCCCCAGGAGACAGACACAGATTGCAGTGGTTAAATGCTTGCACAAGGCCACATGGATAATGCCAGAGGGTAGGCACTGGGTCCCCTGGGGCCAGTGGGTCCAGGTCCCCTGATTCTACCACTTGTGCTGCTTTTCCTCTGTCCCACCTCATCTTCATGATGCCGGAGAACTTATGTCCTTGTCTCGATTACTCAAAAAAGCTACAACATTTGTAGAAATCATTGTGTTTGTTCTCAAAGGCAAAGTTTTGGAACTAATCAGAGTATATTTGGCCTTTAATCACTCACAAAATGAATGCCTTTTTGACTCAGGGAAAGCAGTTCACATATTATTGAAAATTTTAGATCGGAGCATGGACTTCAAACTCCTTAACAGTGGATAGGACTTTTGTACAAATTTAAATAAATGGATAACAAAATAAATAAATTTGATAGATGAAAGTGGATTGACCTGATTGAAGGAGGGGATGGGTTCTCTCTGCCCCAGTCATTGGTCCTCCTTTTCACCCCTGGTGGAGAAGGCACCGGACCCAATGGTCATCCCCTAGTTGGGTTTCCCAGTAGTTGTAGGGGGTGATATAAGGCCGAAACCAAGTGTGGAATGGCAGACAATGAACAGAGAGTGGGATGGTGAGGTCTGGGAGACACCCATATGGATGCACACGTCTTGATATTCATGGGTCTCAGATATCAAGGGTTACTGTGAATTTAGCGATGATCTTAAGTGAGCAGATGTAAAATCTTAGTGGCCAGCCTCTTCTTTCAGATGTGTTCAGTCCTGTCATACTTACACAGCCACTGCTAAAGGGAGGCCCTGAAATCACATCCACGTGTTATCCCTCTTCCTACCTACCTGTGTATGGACTTCCTACCTCTGCCACCTCTGCTCGCTCTGGAATCAAGGCCCTAGCGTGGAGTGCGTGACTGCCCTCCGATCTGCAGGCAGCTTGGTTCCGAGGCCAACGCAGGGAGTCCGAGACAGATAAGGAAGTTCCTGTGAGTGATTGCCATGCACGCAGAAGGCAATCTTCCGCAGATATTTGCTTTGTGGTTAGTTAAAAACAAGCAGCAAAGTGTCTGATGTCTTGCCCTTTACTTTAGTATTAAGGATATATTACGATTTGAACACAGATGGCGGTTTTATTGCTGTATTTTTGCTGGATTATCAGGATAGGTGGGGAAAGGCATGAAGTGAGGTGAATACCAGACGAGAAACTTGAGAAAAGAAAATTCGCTTCAACTCTGAGTCTCCCAGTCGCATGTGATTGAACTTTTCTTTCATTGTCTTGTGAATGAAAAATGTTACCTGCCATATCAGTAAACACATCAGTAAACAAATGATGCTGCAGACCTCAGCCACTTCAGCCGCCGGCAGTGGGGCACCCTGAGGAGACTCGGGATGAGAAAGCACAGGATGCTTGTCCCAGGTAGCTGAGATGCGTATGATTTCTGATTTCACTGAGCCCAGACTCCTGCATCTTCCCATACAAAGAAACATGCTAAATTCCTTAACTTGAGATACCTGGTTTTCTTTAATTAACAGTCATCTTTTAATGTTCCGACTAGCTGGTCTTTGTTGCAGAAACCTCTATACATCCTGGCCCCTCCCTTGCCTCTTTGGAGCAATCTGAGAGCCTGCCACCCAGGCTTAAGTCCTCGGCAAGTTTGCCGAATATAACGTAACTTTCAAGTTTTAGGTTGTGCATTTTTTTTCAGTTGACAGTCTCCATGAACTTCTGATGATGAATATCTCACTTGGAACATATTGCGTTGCCACAAAGATTCCCAATTTCAAAGACCTCCAGGAGGTTAGCATGTTCACGGGTGCAGGTTGGTACGGACTGATTGAAAAATACGTAAAAATACTTACGTGAGGTCATAACTCGTTGGTCCCAAAGCCCATGGGCACATGTTTAAAAGTCATGAGACTTCCCTTTAGTATGCAAGTGGCACCTGGTGGCCACAGTGACTGCAAGGTTCCCTGAAGTAGGACAGAGCTCTGATATTCCCCCAGGGCTCTGCCACCCACAAATTGGGAACCATGGCCCCAGGAAGCAGAAATCCTAGGATGTTTGGTTTCAGAGTTAATTTTTCCATAAAGAGGTAGAATCTAATCTTCTGATGTTGTCATACCCCCTTATCCATCACAATAACAGTATGCTCAAAGAAGCAAAGCCCACTCCAAATGTCTTCCATTAGATCAATATGGTACAGTTCAACTCTGTTACCATTGAAAACGGCAATTACACAGTGGGTAAGCCAGACAGGAACTTTGGGAAACCGATGCATTGGAAGCCTCTGGAAGTTTATGAAGAACAAAAAGTGCAGTAAGAACCAAAATATTCTTTCTTGCCCTGGGCTTTGGTAAAAAGATCCAGGATGTTGAATCATGGTTGCCTGGAGGCGTTTCAGAGAAATGTGACCTTAGTGGGGTCCAGGTGCCTGCTTCTAATGGTCTGAATGGATTTGGATACAGAGCTTACAAAAGAAGGGGACTGGTCAGAAAATGCCTTCACTGGGCTTTGCCAGGACACTCAGGCGGGCACTGACTCTTGGCACCAATGGGAAAGTCCTTGACACAGACCCCGTGGGGAAGCTGGTTGAGAGGGGCTCCAGCTGCTTCCTCTGATGTGGTCATGCAGAGGGAGTATTTTGTTCATTTCTTCGTCCACTCATTCAGCGAATATCTGGGGGTACGGCAGGTGGGCACACGGGGTCCCTGCTCTGGTGGAACCTTTGTTCGGGTAAGGTGTGGGGCGAGGGGGACAGACAACAAGCAAATAAACAGGTAAACGTATAGAGTACATCCTGGCGTTCAGTGCGATGGGAAAATGAAGCAGAGAGAGGAAAGGGTAACTTAGCACAGGGTTGTCCAGGGAGGCCTCCTGAGAAGGTGATGTCGGAGCAGAGCCCTGCAGGAAGTGTGGGTGTAAGTCACACAGCGCTGGGAGAGAGGAGTGTTTCATGAAGAGGGAACATCCCGTGCGAAGTCCCTGAGGTGGGAGCCAGGAGGCTAGCGGGATGGAGCAAGGCGAGGGGGAGGAAAGGGTGATTACAAGGTGGGGTCAGAGGGATCAGGTGAGGCTTCCTTGAAGGAGGATGTGTTCCCAGTGAGGACTCCCCGTGGTAGGGAGTGTTCTGAGTGAGTTGGAGACCAGGGACCAGGGATGCTTTTGAACGGCGGAGGGATGCAGTCTGACCGGCTTTTTCACTGCATCACTGGCTCAAGGGGTGCCTTTGTCCATGGAACTAACACAGCCTGACTTGACTCTGTCCCAGATGGAGATCAGACTGTCCGTACACAGGATCATAGACACACCTCGGGCAGCTCCTCTCTCCCCTTCTGCAGTCCTGAATCCCATCGATGGCTCCGAGCAGGAGCTGCTCCCCACGGGCCAGCCCACAGGGCCAGAGCCCCTCCCTCCTGTGCCCCTGCTCGCGTCCCTGAGCAGGGTTACACCCTGGTCCCACAGCCCCACCCTTGGAGGTGAACCCGGGGCTCAGCACGCCAAATACGCACCCCGAGTGTGCCTTGTTTTCCTCATGAAGGCCATTCCCTCCACAGCTGAGATGTCCTCTTCTTCTGGATGTTGAGATGTGTGATGAAACCCTCCGTGAGATTGCTTATTGAATGTCTGCATCTACTCCTTGAATCTCATCCCATGTGTGACCACCTGGGAAGCAGTTTTACCTGACAAGGACCCATTTCAATTCTGCACTTTAAACAGCTGTGCTCCGGGCACACCCCCGCCACCCCCAACCCCTCCCTCACCCTCAGCTTTTCCCAGTGCCTTTTGGGGCCTCACCCCTCTCCCCCCCATGTTCGTCTTCCCTCCCAGGTAGGAGACATCAGCTTAAACAAGGCAGCATATGCCTATGGCTTGGGTCTGGTAGAATCAAATTGCTTTTTGCCAAAGGCCACTGTAAAACTTTTACCATGGGAAGCAAATACAGTTGGCTTTCAGAGTAAGTAAGAATTCTGGTGCAGTTTTGGAGTGTTGGGGTACCTTGCATACCGGAGATAATTGCACAAAAGGACTCTAGACTGTGCACTGCTGTGTCATCTTAACATGCCTTTGCATATAATATAACTTTAGCTCTGAGTTCTGAAGTTTTCATCACCTGGGAGAATACGAAGCAGTCAAAATCTGTGCCCAAGCCATCTCGGCATCCTTTCTCACAGTCAGTATTACCAGCATCTCGCTGCCCGCCCTTGGCAGCGGCAGGGGAGCCCAGGGGAGCAGGGCACGGTCCTCCCCTCTCCAGGGGCTCACGGTTTCCTAGGGAAGAGGCCCAGGTAAACGGAACCAGGGATCTAACTGGAGTGACAACACGGTGACATGACTAATGCCCTTGAAGCGGGGGAGGGCTGTCATGCAGAGGACGGACCACCGGCGTCTTCAGGAGGAGGAGAATTTTCTCCGGGGCTAAAGAGGATGGGGGGGTGGGTGAGGCAGGGGCGACACCGATGTTACTTCCTAAAAGCGGCTTCCAGGAGCAGGGAGGACAGGCGTGGACGGAGCCTGCAGCGGAGTCACTGCGTACCTAACTTGTTCCTGAGTTTGTTCAGAAGAGCCAGATCTTCAGGGCTTATTAGTTTGAGGACCAGGGATTTCTTCCTGGCACCAGGAAACTCCGGAAATTATATCCAGAAGTTTCCATGCATGCGTATGTTTCCTGCGGGAGACTCAACACTATCAGTTGATTTGTGAGGCGTCTGTGGCCCTGAGGCTGGAACGCTGCCTCCGCTCCGGGCCCACTCACCCCTGTTTTCTGTCTTTGACCCATTTCCGGTTCCTGCTCCCTCCACCCCCGGATCGTGCTCGGTTCTCCCGTGTCTCTGAGCTGCAGCCTCACGAGCCTGCCCGAGGCCCCTCGCACCCGCTGGGCTGGGCTGGTGGCCCCTGGGCACGGTGGGTGGCCGGGAGGGACAAGATGACCTTGTCTGAGTGCTGACTTTGCTCTCCATGTCCCTCTGATTTCCATGATGGGGTGTCTGTGTCAAGGTTTACAGCAAAGGTACGAAGGCCCCGGGGGAAAGTGGGCTCCTGTCCTGGGGTGTGGCCCTGGGGGAACATGAAACAGGTGCAGCTGGTGATGGAGGAAGGATGGAGGAGGAAGGGCCTGGACCAGAGAACCAAAGGGCCGCCGTGACTGAGGCGAAAGACAGAGCCGAGAGCTGGTGGTCGTCACAGGGGCTACGCCTCAGGTCCGGCCGGTGTGGGCCCAGGGCAGGACTGGGCCTGGGGTCTGACTGCACAGTGCCTTGGGCTGGGGTCCAAGGAGAGGGTTTGGCTCTGGTTCTGCCCTCACTGTGAACCTTGGGCAAATGCTTCGTGTGTTTGGAAGTCTGCTTTCTTGATTGAACGTGGGAAGGTGACGTTCTCCATGATCTCTTGGTGCAGACAGCTCCCAAGTTTACTCATATTCCTAGACGGGTCCATACAAGGCACTCAGAAATTCTTAGCGGAGTTGAACTGAGTGCTTCTCTGGATTGCACGGCCATCTCTTCATCACACCCTGTATGGCCAATAACAGAATCTTAAACCAACTAAGTAAGTGCCCGTTGGCATAAACAAATGGCCGGAGGCCCTCCACCGGCAGGAACACGTAAGCAGCCTGGTTGGGTCACGCATCCCAGATCAACTAGAAACCTAACATTTGTTTTGAAAATGTCCTTTCTGGCAATCTTTAGGGAGTGAAATTTTTTCCAATAATGGGAGAGCTGGAAAAAACTCAATTGGAGGAATAGAAGCCCCCAAAAGACATAAGAAAAGGCAATGACAGCTTCTCAAAAGACAGTGAAAGGGAACTGATAGTAAGGAAAATATCCTTGAATGTTTAGCATAAACAAGAGGACCGTGCACAGTAAAAGCAGGCGACCTTGTTGCTCCTGTGGCCAAGAGTCATTTCCAAATAACTTTCGCCTTTCATGTGTGAAGAGAGATCTCTCTGTCTGTTTTTACTACAACTGCCGCCAGCAGCTCTGTGTCTGGGGGAGAGTCCCTCAGACCTGCCTTTGGCCTCAACATGCCCATCCATGAAGAGCCAAGGCTCCCAGGGCCACGTTGAGGACAGAGCGGGCAAAGGATGCTGAAGGGACTTAGGAAAGATCAAGTCTACCCAAGTTGATTGTAGTCATTAGTAGGGACCACTGGTGACAGCTTTGCTCAGACCTATCTTTATGTCATTGGAGCTGGTGGTGACTTCCCTCATGTCACCCACCGGCCACCAGGTGGACTCAGCAGCCCTGGCTGGTGGCTGCAGGTCCCTTTGTTTCTCAAGGCTTCTTGAGTGTCCTTTCCTCAGAAAGCAGGTGCTGGGATGGAGAGCCGCCTTTCCTGGTAGAAGAAGCTGGTTCTCAGTCAAGCCGTGACTGCACTTGCTTCCTTTCCAAACTCTCCCCCGAGTGTGGGGAAGTGTGGGCAGTGGTTGGGGGTCCGAGGGGCTTCCCTCCTTCCCGAGAGCTCCAGCACAACCCCCTTTAATTCCTCCCTTCACTGGAGAAGGCATTTCCCCAAATGCTCCCTCCTTGGGTCTCACGGTCCCCCGGGCATCTCACCCGCTCTGCCATTCCAGCTTTTGTCCCTGGGATGTTCCACTTTCAGCCTCCCAATGGACCGGTAGCTCCAACAGAGCGCCTGGCGCACGGCAGGTTCTCAACAACTATTTGGGGGACGGACACACTCCCTGGGCTCCCAGACCTTTGCTCCCTGCTCCCGTTGCACACGCTGCCCTGAGCTCACGCAGGGGTTTCCTCGGCCTCCTGCCCCCTGCTTGAGTCCCTTAGCCGGGTTAGAGCCTGGTCCCACAGCCCGTCACTCGTTCTCTCTCTGCTTCTGCCCTCGGCTTCTCTGTCCTCCCTGCAGCTCTCAGCGCCCAGTACCCTCATCTCCAGCCCCGGTGCCTCTGGGAATTCCCTCTCACTCCTCCCTACCCTCTTCTGAATGAGTCAGGTTAATACGACTTCTCTATCTCCTTTCCTTCTTCCTGGAGGGTGCACTGGCTTCTTCCTTCAGCCCAAGGTGAGTCTCTCTGTCTGGGCTCTGGGTTCCATCCAAAAGGTCTAGGGTCTCCCGTGACCCCTCCTCCTTGTATCTTCAGCTTCTCCCATCACTGTTTCCTTCTTCAGCCTAGAAATAATCTCTGTGGTTTTGGGTCACTGCACACACCACACAACCAGAGCAGTAGCAAACCTTTCTTGGGCCCCATGGGGCACTGGGGGGCTGCTTTATCTCCTTTTGTGCCAGTTATTCGACACACGTGAAGTGCTAGAACAGAAGAGAGATGTTAGTTATCACCGTCATCATTATCTTTAGGGCGAATATTCTCAAGGTTTTCTCTAAATTCACAGCCTCCACGTCTTCCTGTCCCAACAGCCCCTCAGGTCACAGAAGCCGCAGTGTGGCTTTGATTCCATCGCACCCTGAGAGTATTCTGACCAAGGTACCATTGACACCCTAATCACCAAATCTGAGGGAGGCTTTGGCCCTCTTGGACTTGTCGGCATTTGACCCGTGGGAGCCTCTCCTTGTCCCTGAAATGCTCGGCTTCATTCTGTTTGGAAGGTCTTCCCTCTGCGGCCACCCTCCCAGGCATCTTTGAGGCTGACCTTTAACCTTTGAAGTCATTCGGGGCTCAGTCCTCTGACTCTTTCCCTTTCCCATCCTCATCCGCCAGCGGGACCTCATGCAGTCTCCTGGCTTTGAATGCCATCTGTATCCTGAACATCAGCAAAGCCCTCTCTCTGGCCCTGGGCTCTCCCTGGAATTCCTGTGCTTCCACACCCCTCCTTAACATCTCCTCTGGGATGCCCACTAGTCACCTGACACCCACCCCGTCCTCATCTGAGCTCCTGATCTGTCCATCAAATCTGTTCTTCTTCCAATCTCTCTTCAAAGTCAGTGAATTCTTTCTATCGCCCAGAAAAAATGCTTGGAGGGAAGCACTTTTAAGTCTTTTCTCCTCCCGCTGCCCACCCCCCTACACACTACCACCACCTGCCTTCAGCCCCCTTCAAGCCCACTCCCTCCTGGATTCCTGCACTTCCTCGTGACCCGTCTCCCTGCCTCTGGCCCTGCCCCACAGTGCCCTCCCTCAGCACTGCTAGAGGCTCTTGTCAAAGGGATCCTGTTACAAGTCAGATCCCTCTTTTGAACCCTCCTCTGAGCAAAACTCCCCATCAGCCCCCCCAGCTCCCTCAGCCACTGCCCGAGTCCTCATTAAGACGCCCGAGGGTCCCGTGATCCTGTCTGACGCTTCCCACCCACCCCCTAGCTCATCCGCTCAGGCCATGCTGGCCCGTGCCCTGCGCCCTGGACACACCAGCACACTCCTGCCTCACTTCCGTGCACAGTCTGTTCTCTCTGCCTGGAATGCTGTTCCTTCATGAGGCTCCTCCCTGACTTCTTTCAGGTCTTCACTCACGTGGCACCTTCTCAGGCCCCCGGAACCAGCATTTCAACCCCCTTCCTAACATGACACGCTCACTTCTCTGCTTTATATTCTTTGTCACAATATTAATAGTGAATATTCTATATATTTTATTATTTATCTTGTGTGTTGCTGGCCTCCCCAGTTTCTCACTGTAATAGAAGCTTCACGGGGCAGGGGTTTTGTCAGTTGTTTTGTTTTTTTTTTTTTCTCTAGAAACAGGACACTGGAGCTAGGCAGTCATGTGCCCTCATTTAAACGAGGCCTGGGAGTTCAGAGTCCTACCCCGGTGGGATCCAGACCTGGTGACACGGGTCCAACCTAGGGAGGGGAAGAGGGACAGGCTGTAGACCACATCGCAGGGAGGGGCAGAGGGACCCTGAGAGGAAAACCTCCGCAAGTGAGCGAGAAGGCCGGGGCAGGGACGTGGGAGGACAGAGCAGCGTGTTCAGTTCTAGTGCGGGTTACCCTGGAACCTTTTCTGACCCACTTTTCTCCTTCCCTGAGAAAACAACTCCATGTCCTAGAAGGGCAACACCAAAGCTAGTAGGACCCCTGACTCCCAACCTCTTCTCCTAGAGGAGATCCACTGGGAAAACCCCAAATCAAACAAAAACATGCATTTTCTTGATAAATGGAGAGAAAGAGGAGACCAGAGGTCGTCAGAAGCTGCTGAAACGAGTCACCTGATGGTGGCAGCAGAAAGTCTAGGGCAGGTGCTTCTATTCTGGCCATCCCCAGGGCAGGTGGGGAGACAGGAATTGACGCAGAGGGAGGGCCAGGTGGGGGATGGCTTCTCCGTTCACAGTCACGGTCACAGAGAGGGTGGCACTCACTCTGCCGTCCCCTCAAGTGGACAGACGGTCCAGCAGACCCAGCGATGAACAGCTAACATGACCATTTTATAAGAAATGGGAAACGCAGATAGATGCCCCTCTGCAAAAAAAGAAAAAAAAAAAAATCATAGTCAGTGTACCGTTATGAACCTTTTCCATTTAAAAATATGCCGAGACTATTTTCCAGTCAATAAACAAATATATACAATTTCATTTGAATTGAGCAGAGAAGATGGTGACTCTGAGGTCTGTGTGATTTTGTACCTCATGGGTCCTTCCCTGCTCTAAGGTTTCATGACCTTTATGGCAGCAACATGCTGGCAATTGAAAGAACTCAATGAAATTACCACCTTATTGAGCCATCAGATCTGTCAAAAGGAAATTTAGGATGAGTGGCAGGAGAATTTTTCCCTCACAGCAGGAAAATCTATGGGAACATAAAATTATTTCCCAGGGAAGTTGTTAAAAATCCATTATGTGAGCCATTTATAAACATGTTATTTAGCAACATCTTACAAAAATATGTTGACATCACATCATCAACAAAATTCCTATATTAGCAAGATGGACCAGATGCCTTAATAAGAATCTTTTTCATATCCACTGATGATTTAAATTATAGTATTCTATTTTTTTACAGGATAAAGAATGTTATTTTCTTGCAATATGAAATGTAACATCAAATGAAACAATTGCTTTTATAGTTATCTTTTATAGCTTTCAATTGGTGAATTAGGACAAAATAAAAAAATCTGTGTAACTGCAAATGAAGGCAATTTTTAAAAAGTCAGATTAGTTACGTGAATGTGTCCTTAGAAGACACAAAATTGATTTATTACTGATTAACATGATATATTAATATTAACATGGTTATTAGGATATATTAATTAAAATGACCCAAGGGCAGCCGGGGTGGGGGAGGAAGGGCATTATAGGGAGGGACTCTGGTTGACGGGATGATGAACAAGGGTAGGTCCAGCCTGAGGTTGAGAAGGAGAGGGTCCAGGGGCATTTCATACTTGAAAGATCAATCGGGTAAGTCAGGTACCACCCAAAGTGCTGGATCAAGATGTCCCACTGAAGACAGCTGGCAGAGCGCTTTTTAAAGTCAAGCATAACGATCCCAACATAGAGGAGAAATTAACTGGAAAATATTTATTCATAAGAGCTACCCCCTCTATATATAAAATAGATAAACATCAAGGACCTACTGTATAGCACAGGAAACTATATTCACTACCTTGTAATAGGGCTTCCCTGGTGGCACAGTGGTTAAGAATCCACCTGCCAATGCAGGGGACACAGGTTCGAGCCCTGGTCCGGGAAGATCCCACGTACTGCGGAGCAACTAAGCCTGTGCGCCACAACTACTGAAGCCTGAGCGTCTAGAGCAAGAGAAGCCACGGCAATGAGAAGCCCACACACCGCACTGAAGAGTAGCCCTGAGTAGCCCCCGCTCGCCGCAGCTAGAGAAAGCCCGTGCGCATCTACAGAGATGCAACGCAGCCAAAAATAAATAAATAAATACGATAAATAAGTTTTAAAAAAATACCTTGTAATAACCTATTATGGAAAAGAATCAGAAAAAGAATATATATATAACTGAATCACTTTGCTGTACCTCAGAAACTAACACATTGTAAAAAAAAAAGAGCTACCCCTGTGTATGCTTAACGGATATTCCTCTATGTGTTTAAGGCATTAATAGTACTCTGCACTTCTAGACATCAAAGTCGGAGAAAGAATGGTGCACGGAGCCAGCAAGGGATCACCTCCCAAGTTCTTAATTTACAGAACTACCTTAAAGGGGCAGAGAAAATTCTGGAATGGTGTTTGAAGTGACCACTGTAACATTCTCCAAGCTATGGAAAATATTGAAGTCAAATATTTACAGTACTGAAGGGCTCATGTGCAATGTAAAATAACCTCCAAATTGAGAACATCTGGGAGAAAAGTCTTAAACAGAGGCAAGTAATGAAAGCAGTAATAAAAATGCAGGCGATATTTGTGAGGAAGCCTAATGAAGAAGGGAAGCTTTTTTTTTTTTTTTTTTTAAGGTAACGAGGCTACCTTCCTGCAGTGACCTCAAGGGAAATGATTTGATTCTCTCTGACTGAATTTACAACCTGCCAAATGAAAATATTGCTACCTCTAATTTCATGGAACGAAATAATTACTGATGTACAGAACTTGTAGATGGCCTTAGATTTTGAAACACTAGAGGAAAAATGGCTATATACGTGTAACTGAATCACTTTGCTGTACAGCACAAATTAGCACAACATTGTAAATCAACTATACTTCAATAAAATAAATTAAAAAAAAGAAAGAACAGGAAAACCCAAGTTAAAAAAAAACTAAAGAAGTAAAACATATATATGTATATTTGTGTGTATGTATATATACATATATGGTATATATACAAATGTATTTGGGATCAATCCATTGAAGAAGCTTTTTCTGGATTATAGGAAAACAAGAGGGAGACTGAATTTAGACAGAAGATAAACAATACTGGCTTTGGTTGCATTCAAATTCTGATTCCATGTCTCATTGTTGATCTTAGGCAAGCTGTCTTAGCCTCTCCCAGCCTCAGTTTGTACATCTTTAAATGGGGCTCTTACAAAAGTTAATCGAGATAATGCTGACAAAGCTCTTGCCCTTACACCTGGCACAGATAGAGCCAATACCTGGGTTTATCATCACTGTTGTTATTACACCTTTATTTAAAAAATACAAGGCATCAAAAGGAGGTTAGATTTCCATCAAACAATAGTGACCCAACAAAAAGTATTTATAAACTCTCAAGGGTTTAAACTCTCTCTCTCGAGAGCATTTTGGATGATAAGCCTCATAATATAATGGGGTAAAGTATTTGCTTCCTGTGGTGAGAATAGTTGCATGATTGCACAGGAGGGCCAGGGGGCACATTCGGGTGGTCTCATGCCGAATGTACTATGGAAGGAAAATTAATAAAATCCAATATGAATGAGCATGGCTCCTCTCCCAAGTTTCCTCTCCTCTGATGTTTATAATAGGCCATCACACAAGGGTAGAATCAGCAGCGGTCTACATTAACAAGAACAGATTTAAAATCCTAGATGTCCTTAGAGGTCTATTATTTATACCGTGCAGAGTCAGTATTTCCACCTCGAGAACCTCCTGTTACTTAGGCACTGAAAAAAAACTTTGAAGTGTAGAAAGTTATGGACTTCAAAAGAATGCTACCGGTTGAGGATACAAGAGCAAAGTCAGGAACCAGAAGAGGACAAAAGAATCTCATGGTATTCAAGTCATAATTATGGCTCATCTGATGTCTCCCTGCTGTTTAGAACTGAATAGCAAATTGCAAAGACTTCCTAATTTTAGGCAGGGTCTGGCTGCCCATTAGGGTACCTTGAGTCTTTAACAATAGCAGAGAAAGCCTATGAGAAAAGTCAGAAGTATTCAAACTCAGTGTTTGTCAAACAACTGGCATTGAAATGACACTGGTGGCTAAAAAATTCTATCTATCTCTCTATCTCTCTATCATCTATCTATCTATCTATCTATCATCTATCAATTTAATAAGCCTCTCAGAACTGTTAAAGCATTGAAGTAGAGGCCACGTCTGAAAATGCCTGTTCCAGTGCCTGAGGCAAAGCCAGTGATAATAGAAGTTCTTTATTTCTCTTTTTCCCTTCCCAGAAAGCCAAAGAGGGTTCCAGTGGTGTTATCTTGCCTCCGATGTTTACACTGCTGGGATTGCTCTCTAGGTCACATCAACAGCAAGTAGGGACCCCAGTCTCCTTCTGCCCTGCAGGAGGCACGGAGAAAAACGGCTCTGGGTGTGGGCAGACATGGAGTTATGATCAAGCACAAGTGGAGGAGGAATATTTGAGACCTGAGAAGGCACCAAAGCCCCTGAGTTATCAGTGGTTAGTTGTCTCTTCTGGAATCCCTTTGATTCTGAGCCCTGGGTCCCAGAATGGCCAGCCATGATCTAGAATAGGGAGAGGACAACAAATAGATTGCACCTTCTGGGCCTGAGGATGTGAGCCTGGAGCGCCTGTATGGAGAAGGATTGCAAAGCTCAGTGAGAAAGGGAGCCATGATCAATTAGTGATGTCTGCCACTGACTCAGGATAGAGGAGGAGAGCACACATCAGCTTATTAGAATTGCCATCCATAGTACAAGACCCAGCTCTAACACCATCTTCACAAACATTTCTCAAGATTTAGAATTAAAGCATCATATGACCTCAAGGATAATGGGATTACCCCGTCATTCTTTGTATATTTGTAGGCAGTTAATTTATGGTACTACCTTATATAATTGTTTCTTTTTTCTTTTTCCTTTCCTTTCTTTTCCTTCCCTTCCCTTCCCTTCACTCCTTCCCTTTTCCTCCCCTCCCCTTCCCTTCCCTCCGCTCCTCTCCCTTTCTTTTCCTTTCTCTCTTCTTTTCTTTTCTCATCTCTTCTTTTCTTTCCATTTCTTTTTCACCTTTTCTGCTAGATTGTAAGCTCCTGGAAGGCAAGCACTTCTTCTAAATCATTTTTATGCAACCATGATCCTACCCTCCCTCTCCCTATCTTCCAAGTCCTAATGCAGGCATTCAGGCATCCTTCTGATGACTCATTCAAAGAATTTTTGCTGAGCACCCAGCTTGCACAAGTCCTGTGCTGGAGACTAGAAGTAATAACAAGACACAGTGGAGCACAGGGCTCTGCTCCATGGAGCTCATGACTCTGCCTAAGGTGGGCAGGTGGCTGGAAGCTCTGCTGATGAATCTGCCTGCTGACTCCCTGCATCCTGCTCTTAAGGTTTGGCAGGTGGTGACTAGGGGATGGAGTGTGGTTGAGGCTGAGTTAGCATTAGGGGCCAACAAGCGGCGGCCAGTGTTGTGCCTGTACCCACCCTCAGTGGCCGCTCCATCAGTAAGGGGGCACCTGAGAGTTAAATTCAGAGCAAGAGGACAGCGGGAGGTGAGGGCCAGAGCTCCTTGGAACACCGGAAGCCCAGGGAATCTCAGTGGCCAGTTTGCTAGCAGAAATGGTGGCACTTTCTCAGTGCTGTGGTGGTTTCTGGACTAAACTTGAAAAGCTGGGCAACTGGTCATAGGTAAGCAGATGCTGCAGATGCCCAACTGCTCAAAGGTCAGCCACAGAATGAAAAATCTACCTGCCTTGGGTTGGAGTGACTGACTGATGGCTCCTTGCACAGAATTCTTTTCCCACTGCTCCCCTGAATTCTTGTGAGAATTATTTTACCTTAACTTCCTTTCTGAGAAAAATTAAAAGAAGAAGACTGAGTTGCTTTATATCCACTGAGGTCATATTTGAATTTCTAACATCCTAAATGATTTTAGCCAAGCCACTTGAAAAAGCACATAATAGACTCGGAATAATGGCTAAGTTTTTTTCCTCTCCTTTTGTTTTTGAGGTGACATTGGTTTATAACATTATATAAGTTTCATGTGTACAACATCGTATTTTGATTTCTGTATACACTACAGCACGATTATCACCAAAAGTTTAGTTTCCATCCGTCACTATACGGTTGACCCCCTTTTACCCATTTTGTCCTCTTCCCACACCCCTCCCCCTCTGGTAACCACTCCTCTGTCCTCTATGTGTTTGCTTTTGCTTTGTTTTGTTTGTTTATTTTGTTTTTTAATCATCTACATATGAGTGAAATCATATGGTATTTGTCTTTCTCTGTCAGACTTATTTCACTTGACATAATACCCTCGAGTTCCATCCATGTTGTCACAAATGGCAAGATTTCATGTTTTTTATGGCTCGTATTTCATATGGTCCTGCTATTCCACTCCCTGGTATTTACCTGAAGAATATGAAACACGGATTCAAAAAGATACCTGCAGCTCAGGGTTTATCACAGCATCATTTACAGTAACCAAGATATGGAAACAACCTGAGTGTCCACTGATGGATGAACGGATAAAGGAAATGTGGTGTGTAATGCTGAGTTTTTACAGGATGCCATTCTCTGTCCATGCAAGGTAATTCTGAGGAAGCCAATATAACATCAGCCAGAACTTCTGCTAAAATTCAGGTCATTTCCTTCACAACGTTGTCACCAAGTCATCTTGCCTTAATGGTGAAAAGTGTAAACGTTTCAAAAGCTGGGAAAGACACGTTACCCTCTGGTTTGACACCAAGACCCCTCCCCTGAAACAACACTTGAGTTTAAAGATGGGCTTCCCCTTTTCCTTTAGTTTGCCCCTTTAGTCTGAGAATGACTTCAGTTGTGGCCATGAGTAAATCAAGAGTCCAGCTACACTAAAACCTCCCCTTTCTCATCCCCTAGGTAAAAAGGAAGTGCTCTCTGGTTTGTGGTGGTTGGTTGTATTTTGTTTGTGTTGTTGTTTGATTTTTCTTGGGAGGTGACTTCTCAATGAAGCTGACTCCATTTTCCAGGTGCCCCAGCTTGTTACATCATTTTTAGCATCAAGGACAGTTCAAAATCTCTCTGCTCCTGGAGATGGCAAATTAGGGCAGAAATCCCACCTGCTAGGAACCTTAGCACAGTACCCACTTTGTGCCTCAGCCTTTACCTGTTGGGTCATCTTAATATGGACACACTCTGGAGACACTGCAATGATGTGATGGTGGCACCAGGAGCCTCTCAGGTGAGGGAAGGGAGAAGCCCCAAGACCATGCATTATTAGGGACAGTCGGGCCCCCCAGCAATGCCACTTTTGTACCAACATTCCTCCCCTTGGGATCTCACAGGCTACCTACTGTCAGCAGAACAAAATAGAAAGGTCACAGTCCTCATTGGAAAAGGGTCACATCTCACCTCTTCAGGCCAGGGCTCTCTCCCACTCTCTGGCCCCTGTGGCCGGCACACCATGCTCCTGGACACCTTGGGTATCTGGGCCATCTGTGTCCCCTGCCTCCAATGGTCTCTAGTGGCCTCCCTGGGCCTGCCCTCTGAACATTTCCAACTATGGCCCACACTGCATGTCCCAGACCTTGTCACACATGTGTGGCTTAAACTCCCCTGCACACACTTTTTCTCCACTTCCCTAAGTTATGAGAGCATGATGTTTGGATCTGTTACTTGTGTTCCAGGGAGGGGCCTTGGGCACCATGTTGTACAGCTCTCTCATTCATCAGGCAAGAAGACTGAAGCCTAAGAGGTAAAAGGAGAATATGAGTTAACATGGAATCCAAGGGTCCTGGTTCTGCCATTTCTACCACTCTGCATTGCCTTGTATTTTGTTCTCTCACCAGCTTGTTTTGCCCACTGGTTTTCTGACTTTGTCTGATTTCTCCAACCAGAGAACTTGGAGACTTTCTGATTTCTCCCACCGAGTTTGAGCACCTTAAGAATAACTATGTTTTGTAATTTCCTTTGTAGCAGTCAGCAGAGCCTGCAGACGAATATCCCCATAAGCAATGACTGAAATGGATGCATGGAAGCTACCCACATGCCTAAGAAAATAGTAAATAATCTTGACACCCACCAGGGAGACTCTCTTGTGACACTCAGAATATTGGCACCAGAAAGTAAATCAGGCTCTGTCACAGGACAGTAAGGCTCCACATGGATGGAGCGGTCATCTGGTCCAGTGTTCCTACTGCTCAGTGGAGCCACCATGGTCCAGCATGCTGAGGTCACCAGTATCTGGTAGCAAAACTGGAATCAGAACATAGTTGCACACTGTATTATTTTTTAAATTAATTTTTATGGGAGTGTAGTTGATTAACAATGTTGTGTTAGTTTCAGGTGTACAACAAAGTGAATCAGTTATACATATACATATATCCACTCTTTTTTAGATTCTTTTCCCATATAGGCCATTACAGAGTATTGAGTAGAGTTCCCTGTGCTATACAGTAGGTCCTTATTAGTTATCTATTTTATATATAGTAGTGTGTATATGTCAATCCCAATCTCCCAATTTATCCCTCTGCCCCTTCCTCCCTGGTAACCATAAGTTTGTTTTCTATATCTGTAACTCTATTTCTGCTGTGTAGATTACTTCGTTTGTATGCTTTTTTTTAGATTCCACATATAAGCGATATCATATGATATTTGTCTTTCTCTGCCTGACTTACTTCACTCAGTATGACAATCTCTAGGTCCATCCATGTTGCTGCAAATGGCATTATTTCATTCTTTTTTATGGCTGGGTAATATTCCATTGTGTATCCATACCACATCTTTATCCATTCCTCTGTCGATGGACATTGTTGCTCCCATGTCCTGGTTATTGTAAATAGTGCTACAATGAACACTGGGGTCCATGTATCTTTTCGAATTATGGTTTTCTTTGGATATATGCCCGGGAGTGGGATTGCTGGGTCATATGGTAGCTCTATTTTTAGTTTTTTAAGGAACCTCCATACTGTTCTCTGTAGTGACTGTACCAGTTTACATTCCCATCAACAGTGTAGGAGGGTTCCCTCTTCTCCACACCCTCTCTAGCGTTTATTGTTTGTAGATCTTTTTGATGATGGCCATTCGCTGTACTTATCACAACAATATCCCCCAGTTTTCCTGGGCAAGGGCTGAATGGATAGAAGCTGAGGGAGGAAAAGCAGAAGGAAGGGAAGAAGCAATCCAGACATTGAAAAGGGTTAGGATGTCATGGCTCTGTGTGTCTTACGGCAGGGCAGCCACTCCCTGGTAAAGTGTCCGAGGAGGCCTGAAGCTTCTCTGGTATCTTTCACAAGCTTCCCTCTCTCTTTTTTCACGCAGAGAACTTTCTGGCTCTCTCTGTTTTTTTGTTTTTTTCTTAATTCTCTGATTAAGATGTACCTTCTCCCTTCTTTATTCCTATCATCCCGTCAGATCCCTCCTGCCCCCAGAACTCCCTTTTTAATTACAGAAAATGCCTGGCTGATCTTGGAAAGGGCTGTGAGTAGGCAAGCCCTCCGGAGATGAGACTCTTTGGGTCCTGTTTTTTCAAAGCTGCTCCCCTTCTGGCTCTGTTTTCTGTCTCTGTCAAAGAACTATCAACAGTTCTCTAAACCCAAACTTGTTCCTCAGGAATCAGATGTGTATGTGGGGAGAAGAACCGTTTGTATATGACTGGTGGTGCCAGGTGTGGCGTTCGTGCAGGGCTGTCCGGTCAGGCCGTTTAGCCATCAATTCATTTAATCTCATTCATTCAGGTAACTCAGGGGTGAATTATCTTTCACCTTCTGGTCGGTTTGGCCTCCTGTAGATAAAACCTGGTTGCGTTTTCAAAAGGACCATTTGAAAAAGTTCTTTAA
The DNA here is from genome assembly GCF_028021215.1 of Eschrichtius robustus. Taxonomy (NCBI): domain Eukaryota; kingdom Metazoa; phylum Chordata; class Mammalia; order Artiodactyla; family Eschrichtiidae; genus Eschrichtius; species Eschrichtius robustus. The sequence continues at coordinate 3,904,627 of NC_090828.1, forward strand.
ATCAGAGAAACAGCTCGCCCTGAAGAGAGCAGAGCAAATCTTTGTGATGTTCAGGGAACATAAGGTCCAGTGGGCTGCTTTAATGCCAAGTTTGTTATCATGGAAATCACCCTCAGGTCCTTGGAGGAAATAAACTACGTATAGACAGGGCATTATTATTTTTTTTTTAGAACATACTCTTGGTATTTTATTTTATTTTATTTTTTTTAACATCTTTATTGGAGTATAATTGCTTTACAATGGTGTGTTAGTTTCTGCTTTATAACAAAGTGAATCAGTTATACATATACATACGTCCCCATATCTCCTCCCTCTTGCGTCTCCCTCCCACCCCTCTAGGTGGTCACAAAGCACAGAGCTGATCTCCCTGTGCTACGCGGTTGCTTCCCACTAGTTATCTATTTTACGTTTGGTAGTGTATATATGTCCATGCCACTCTCTCACTGACAGGGCATTATTAGCATACTCGGTTAACTGCATCGTTATAAAACAATACTGGGGCTGATTTGCAAATTTGGGCTGGGAAGTTCCTTAGACGTGCTTCTGAGTCTATACAGCCTTCCAGTATAACCTTCCACATTCACACGTGGGTCAGTTTCAGAGCCCATGGATTCGCTGTGTGGCCGCTGCGAATAGACTTCCTGATGCGAATCAATGGTGTCTTATAATAAGTATATGCTGCTAATGGCCAGCGATCATAACTTCACAGGATTTTTATTTATGATCTCAAATAATATTCCCACTCAATTCGTGATAAAACAAGCCAGGGTGAGAAGACATGGGAATTTAATGAAAGGTTGCTGCATGCCAGACGGCCTTCCAGACCACGGATCCTGTTACCCGGGGGAGACTCACAGATTCGCTCAAAACAGCTCCCTTCCTCTTCGGAGGCAGCCTCCAACTCGCGCTGTCTCTCTCAGAACTATTTTGAATTTTCCGAAGATGTAGGTGATTAATCAGGGCCCCGGGTGTCACAATGACCCATTGTCCACGAAGGCATTCCTTCTGCTGGCATCTGACCCTTTCCTCTTGGGGTGAGTGTGCAATTTCCCAAACTCTTAATGCACAAAAACTCAAGAACAATGGCCCTGCGTGTAGCTCACATTTGCGGGATGGAACAGAGAGGGGTTTTGTTGCTGGAGGGAGGGGAAAAGGGCATCAATTAACTTAATCTTTATATTCTCATGAAAAGCATACATATATTTTGAGAAAGACAGCATTCCACTTGGTGTTTTCTTTGTAAAAGAATTAGTGGCACAAAACCCCATCATGACAATATTAAAGAAAACAAAAATAAAGGCTCAAGCCCAATGCTACTTCTGACAAATTTAGTTATTTTCATTATCTGCTTCCCTCTAACCCTTGTCCACACACGTCCACATGTGTGCAAGGTTTTTAAACAGCTGTCAGCAAAGCTCCCTTTGCTTGTAAAAGCATTACACTGTGATGGAGATATCTCTTTTAGATAGTTATGTACCGTTATTAAAGATCCCAAATATCATTAATTTCCTTCAAGCTCTACTATGTTTATCATCTATCACTGTGTCAGCACATTAATCACGTGCTCGGTTGCCTCAGGACTGTTGCCTAACTATCCACTTTTAATAGACATTTGACCACCGCGGCCTTTCTCTGCACCAGCAAAGACAAACCACTTCAAGAGCTGCTGATTCCCTGAAACAAGTGAGCTCTTTTAATGATCTCCTATGTGGTCGAGATTTTTTTTTTTATATATAATGAAAATTAAAGGCCAGAAAAGTTTGAGGAAACAGAGAGAAATGTCCCTGTTCTTCCACAGTTCCCGGATGCAGAGCAATTGTGGACACAGCAGTGATGAGAATTCTGAGGGAAGGGAAGCTTATCTGCAACCCTGTGCCCCTATGCTCGACTGACCGCTGGCCAGGCAGCTGAGATGAGGTTATTAGCTCAGGTTTGCAAGGAGGGTAGAGGCTCAGGTGCTGGATCTTTCTAAGTGCACAGTCCTAGCGGTATAAGGAAGCTTGAGAATGTGGACTTCAGAATCAAAGACTCTGGGTTCAAATTCACACTTGTACATTTACTCAATATGTGACGTTGGGCAAGTTACGTGACCTTCCTGATTCTTGTTTCTTTATATTTGAAACAGAAACTTCAGCTGTCATTCATTCCATAAATATTTATTGAGCAGGGCACTAGATGCTGAGAATAAAACAGATTTTATAAATTAGAAGTTGCAGGAGAGGCGGAGGCACAGATACTGATCTAATCATTGCCCTGTAAAACCACAGGTGCATTCAGTAGGATGAAGGAACAGAGCATACATTATGAGAGACTGTAAGGGGGACCTTGAACTTGTTAGGCTTGTTAAAGAATGAGTTAACCAGTTGGGTACTGGAGGGAACAGCATTCTCAGCAGAGAGGATAGAAAGTGCAAAGTCTTTGTACTAAGAGGAAGCATGGTGACCGGGAAGTACAGGGGTCAATGGGAGCGTGGTGGCGGATGTTGCTGAAAGGTAGGAGCCTCGGCCTATGTTAAGGATCCCCTCTAATGGCTTGCGGTGTCTCAGGAGGGTTCCGTAGGACAGAATATAATGAGATATAGGCATTGAATGTCAACTTGGTGCCAGGTGAGCTGGAGTAGATGCAGAGAGACCGATGAGTCTCTCTGAAGATCTCTAGGAAGATCACCTGGTTTGCTCCTTGTTGGGGTCTGACAGCTGGCTCAGAGCTTGGACTAGAGTAAGTGGTGAATAAATAGTTATTTCAGTGAATGAGTGATCCTTTGATAATTGCAGAGACGGGGGGACACTGGCAGATTTCAGGAATATTTAGGAGATAAGATGGGAGGTTATTGCTGCCTGTTTGGCGGAGGGGATCATCATCCAGGCAGCCCTGCTGATTGTGGCCGGGAACCCACATCTCGGTTCCAATGGCCATTGGCTGGCCCCAGGTGGCCTCAGCTGGGCGATTGGAGCCCATTGGCTCTGACCATGGTTTCTTACCCTATAGAAGCCTGTCCCGGGGCCCATGCTTATATGACCGCAGAGGGACACGAGGGAGCCCGGTCACACAAGCACATTTCAAGCCTCTGCTTGCATCACGTTTGCTCACATCCCCCTCAGCCAAGCTGCCTCCAAGGGCAGACTGGGAGGTCACTATAAAGTCACATGTGGCTACGAGAGAGGGTGAAGAACGGGAGCCACCGTCGCGATCTATCAAGCTCTGAGCTAACCGATTCCTTCCTCATTCTCATCTTCTCTTAAAAAAAACAGGAGTTAGGGCTTCCCTGGTGGCGCAGTGGTTGAGAATCTGCCTGCCAATGCAGGGGACACGGGTTCGAGCCCTGGTCTGGGAAGATCCCACATGCCGCGGAGCAACTAGGCCCGTGAGCCACAACTACTGAGCCTGCGCGTCTGGAGCCTGTGCTCCGCAACAAGAGAGGCCGCGATAGTGAGAGGCCTGCACACCGCGATGAAGAGTGGCCCCCGCTTGCCGCAACTAGAGAAAGCTCTCGCACAGAAACGAAGACCCAACACAGCCAAAAATAAAAATATATAAAAATAAATAAATAAATAAAAGATTACTATTAAAAATAATAATAAAAACAAAAAAAAAAAACAAAAGAGTTAAACTATTTCTTTTTCTCTCCTATTTTCCTGTGGCCGTTCATTTCTGGCCCTTCACCCCCACGGGTTTCCCCAGCTGTAACCTGGCCAATTTAGGATTAATACGTAGTCATGAAGAGAACTCCAGAAGTGGCATGTTGTTTATAATCCAAATCCCACCCATGATATAGTTAACCTTGAATATTATGAGTTTATTCTCTCAGGCCATGAGATGAATCTCTTTCACAGTGTATAGTCATGTATTTTCTGTGGGCTGCAAAGCACACAGCGGGTGCTGAGTACGAATATATTCTACCCTTGAAGTTCCATTCTTAGGCAATGTCTTTGCAACTACTATGTAAAGATTACCATTTTCCAAAGTATTCAATTTTAGCTCATTGATTAACCTCCAAAACATTCTCCATCGTTGACTAGGTCTCAGAAAACACACACACCCCACATAATAATAATGATAGTAGTAGTAATAACAACAATAATAATAACAACAGCTGAAAACTATCTAGTGCTTACCATATGTCAGCATTGTTCTAAGAGCTGATTCCTTACGAGAAATTGAGGCTTCTATACTGATTCCCCCAAGGTGAATGTTCTGGACTACGATGGAATCATTTCAAGAGGGTCTCGAAAAACTCATCGACACCACAAACAAACTATATACACTTGGTAAAAAACTTTCAGTAGAGAATGATCCTAAATGTTCTTTACTTAAACATATGTTCAAACCCCTTCTGTTTGATTTGTAGCATTGAAGGGTTCATTCTATAAATGGTCCACTCCATAAAAAAATTACATTAAAGGGTTCCATTTTGTATTTCCAGGAGCATGAACTCAGGTGGAGATGTACAGGCAATGAACACAGCCTCTAGGGCTGTTGGGGACTAGGGGGAGACAGTCCCATCTGACTGATGAGATGAAGGGCTGTGTGATGGAGCCGAAGATTGTCAAGGATTTTACAGTGTTCCCACTCTTTACTTTTAACTGTGGTATAAAAATTCATTTCCTGACTAGAACTTGGCTCCAAAGGATGAAATTAGAAAGGCTAAGGTCACACTGAACCATATTTCTCCCCAAGTGGAAAATAACATTCTATTTGATGTAGAGTGGGTCTTTAAACAGACAGAGAGAGAGAGTGAGAAGAAAGAAAACTCTTTTAAGCAAATGAAAGTAAGATCTGAGTTTTTATTTGGAATTCCTAGAGCACTCTTTTGTTGTTTAAAAACTGCCTGCCAAGATCTCACGGTTTATGTGCAGGTAATGGACATCTTCATTCTGGCTTTGACATTTAAGAGCGTCTAGTCCTGACCGGCAGAACTTTAATAGAACCACAGTATGGGAATATGGATTATTTTATAAAATATGGGGAATCCACTGTTTTCTTACTTAAAGCAGTTATGATATCTGGCAATTTCCCATTAGTTCTGAATAACCTTCTTTCCTCTGCATCACACCCCATCCCCAAGGACCAAAGAGATGTTGAATTTAACTTCCTGCTCTCTACTCCAATGGGTCATGGGTTGGGGTAGGCATTTGTTCACCTTGGTTCTGTGTTCATGGAATTGGTTCATTTTGTATTATACCATACACTTGCCCCTAGTTTCTACACGGTTTTTCAACAATTATGCTTCGTGACCATGTAATATTCCATTAGATTAAAGTACCAAAATTGATTTCTCTATTTGTCTGTTATTCAACATTTAAGTTGTTCTTTTTTTCTAACAAACATTATGTCAATAATTACCTTTTTAAATTTAGCTTATATCTTCTATTTAATCATCTCCTTTAACATCTCTTCTAGATAAATTTCTAGAAGTGGGAAAATTAGGTAAAAATTTATTTGCCATACTGTAGTCATCTATAAGAGGTTTGTATTAATTTATAAATGAATGCTATTAACTGTGCATTATGCACACATGATGTACATATGCATGCATACGTGTGTGTTAGTTTCATCCCAATTTCACCAGCAACAGATGTTATTATTTAAACTATTTTTTCTAATTTAAGTTTAAAGTTGTACTTCACATTTGCTTTTATATTCATTTCTTTTTCAAATGTTGGTTTACTATTTTTACCTTCTTTTGTGTGCATATTTTGTATTTGGCCTTGATTCATTTCTTATAAGGGTCTTTAAATCCTTCCAAGTATGTGTGAGTATTTTCAAAGGGCATTACCAATATTATTATATTTGTTGACATAATTCATGTAAACATTTTATCTTACATGTTTCCCTGTATATTTTAGTCCAGTCCTTTTATTTTAATCAATATAGAAAAAAAATTTTTAAATTGAATTGCTCATCGGTTTGTTTCCTGCCTCCTTTAAGTAAAAAAAAAATATTATTTATCATTTCTTCAAAGGCAGGATATTTACTGCTGATTTTTCTCTATGAATATGCTTGTAATGATCAAACGACCTTCTTTATTCAGGAATTATGGTGTAAAATATGGATATAAATTAGTTTTTCTCCAAATTGCTACCAGATTATCCCAACGGTGTTTATATTACAGTTCATCCTGACCCCTTTGTTTTCAGAAGATTGTGCAATCACATATTATACTGTGTCTATTCTGCTATGCGTATTCTACCCATTCATTTTTACCTCTATTTCTTAACGATTCCACTCGGCTTTTATTATTGTTACAGGAGTTAATACTCTGTTTCCTAAAAAAGCTCAGCTTCAATTCATTTCCTCTATTTAATAAAGCCACACAGGGAAGACTCCAGGTTCTGTGGAACATGAACTTTATACAATTTGGGGACCCTCTTAAGAAAAACAAGACAAGATTATAAACACAAAATGTCCTAGCTCCTCCTGTGAAGGACCAGAGGAAATGAGGAGCCCTGAGCCTTCGGCTTCCTTATCTTCGTGGGAAACACCTGTCCCCACCTATTTTATTGTGCTGAATGCGTTTATCATCACTTGGCTGAGTTATAAAAAGTGGACTCTGTATTTTAAATGGAATCACATTATATCTGTAACATAGAACACGATGTTTCTCCACTTTGTCTTCTTTTTTAACCCCCTAATAAGGCCTTCTAATTTTACTCATTCATCCAGTAGCAATTTATTGAGTACATCTTCAGTACTTTTGCAAGGTTTTTTTATGAGGGTATCACATGTACACAATTTGACTTCTTATTTCAAATCCTCGAGTCATCTGTGAATGGGATCTTGAATTTCAAAACAGTTTTATCCGCTTGTTTTCTAGGTTTTCCATGACTAATGACATCGTTACTTTTTTTCCTTTTTTGCTTTTAAACCGTTTTATTGTGAAGCATAACACTCAGAAAGTACATACAACATAAATATATAGTTTAGTGAACTGTAAAGTGATTAGCCATGTAACCACCACCCAAGACAAGAACACTGCCTGCATACCAGCAACCCCTGCATGTCTCTTTCCCACCATAATCCCATCGCCTTCCCATTTGAGCAGTAACCACGAATTCTGGTAATGACTCACTTGCTTTACTTTATATTTCACCACCCATGCATGAATCCCACACAATATAGTTCAGGTTTGCCTACTTCTGAATATTTTACAAATATAATCAATCCATATATGACATTGCTACTTTTTTTTTTCTGGATATTTCTCTTATAGCTGTTCCCTCACAGAGGTCTTTGTATCAACCTTTAGATTTTCAAGCAGTTTGTCTTTTAGACATCTTTAGGAATGGAGTCAGGTCTTCTTCAACTAATCGTATTTAAAGAATCTTAAGTGCGGCTCTTCCCTGCTCAGAACTCCCCACGGTTCTCTACTATCTTTGAATTTAAAAAAATATATTTTTAATTGTGACCAAAAAAAGCATAGCATACAATTTACCATCTCAATCATTTGTACATGTACAGTTTGGTAGTGTTATGCATATTCACATTGATGTACAACAGATCTCCAGAATGTTTTCATATTGCAAAACTGAAACTCTATCCCCATTGGACACTAACTTCCCATCCCCCTCCCCCAGCCCCTGGAAACACCATCTGCTTTCTGTCCCTACGAATCTGACTACCCTAGAGACCTCACAGAAGTGGAATCACGCAGCATGTGTCTTTTTGTGATTGGCTTGTTTCACTGAGCTAATGTCCTCAGGGTTCACCCATGTTGCAGCCTGTGGCAGGATTTCCTTCCTTTTTAAGGCTGAATGTTATTCCCTTGGATGGATGGACCACATGTTTATCCATTCATCCGTTGACGGACCCCCATTGCCCTTTGATGGGATCCCAACTCCCCTCTAAATCCTTGTGTGTCTGGTCTTATCTCCTCCAAGGTCTCATCCTGGTCTGACCCTCCCCTCCCCCACCCCCATGCCAGATGCTTTTTCTTCGCTGCTTTCTTTCTGTCCCTCAGAAGCCAAATTTGTTCCTGCCTCAGGGCCTTTGCATGTGCTTTCCCCACTGTCCCTCATGTTCTTCCCCAAATCTTCAAAAGGCTGGCTCTTCTCAGCATTCAGGTTTCATTTCAAGTGTCACCTCTGCACAGAGGGCTGATTACTCATGTAAATAGATGCCCCATCCCTGTCACGTTTTTCCACTCTGCTGTTTCAGACTTTTGTCATTACATTTATTATGACCTGACACTCACCTGTGTATTTATTCCTGTGCCCATTGTCTCTGTGCCCCACTAGAAGGTAAACTCCATGTGGGTTGGAAGGTTATCTAGCTGACTCACCACTGTGTCCTCTTCCCAGATAGCCCCTGACCGTCATTTACTAAATATCTCTCCTCTGAATTTGCTCGTCATTATTTATTTGCCCTGCGTTATTGCATTGTGGGGAACTTGAAAGATATAAAACTAATGGAGATGGTGGTTTTCTCTGCGTCATTCTTGAACCTGAAGCCATCTTTCAAAGGCTCCACTATGATGTAGCATGTGGCATTTGAAATGTATTCAAACATTTTAAGGGAAGGATACTTAAATTGGGTTTGTTAGGAATTGACGATGAATTCTGTTAAATCTGCATCAGCGTCTATTTGAAATATTGCTCTTTGTTCATCTGCCGAAGTGCAGCACGAGCCAGCCCTCACGGGAAGGCCTGGATCAGAGGTCCTAGCTCTAAGGAAGAACAGGGATGGAGTGCATTCAGCATGACCAGTGCCCGACGTTATTTTAAAAGAGCTTAACTCCTCTGTGTAAAACCAGTCGCCCATGTATTAAAATGACTCTCAAATTATTTTGATAGTGACCAGGACAATTAAAAGCAAAGATACCCTGAAAACAGGGGTACATAAAGCCTAGGCTTTCTGGAAAAGCTGAATGGGTGGCATTTCGTGTGTCCAGACTCTTTGTTTACAGCTCTGTGTTTGGAGTTGTTTTCCACTGACAGCAGAGTTAAATCATCCCACACGTGGGCAGACACCCTGTGCGGTGGGAACCTACCTCTGTCAGAAGGGCTGGCGTGGGAAACCTCACCTGATGTGACAGGCATTGGGGTGTGCTCAGCACCCTGGTCGTCTGGGGCTTGAGGAGTGTCCTTTCTGAAATCTTTGGTGGCGGCGGCCCGCCACTGTGGGAGTACTGTCAGCCTCTGAAGCCAGTTCAGCCCAGAGCAGGTGTCCCTCCAGCTCTAGGGCCCTGGGCAGGTCATTTACTATCCCGTGCCTCCGTCTTGCTTTATATGTCATGAGAGTACTCACGTGTAGTTATCACAGAGGTAGAGGTTTAGCATGAGCCTTTCACATACATGGTCTCATTTAATCCTCATCCTATCTTACAAAACCTGCAACCCATATTTTACGGATCATGAAACAGAACCTCACAGACACTAAATAAATTAACCAAATCAAATGGTAAGTGATAGGACCTAAATCTGAATCCCAGTAGCCCCAAGCAGAGGTCACATCCTACACACTCCCCAGCAGCTGTCACACTTGTGGGCTCTTCTGAGCAGCCAGTCGGAGATTCCCAGTTCACTTGGGAGGTCCATCCTGAGAACGGAGATGGGTAAAGTGGACTTTCAGAACTTGATAACAGTATTTCCTAAGGTCACCCAGCCGGTCCTAAACCTCTGGTTCATACTCACTAATGGGTCAATGGTAGAAATTTTATTTTCCAAATAGGTTTATCAGTTTCCACCGGAGAAGAGTCTTCTTTGCTGCCCCGCTGCTGTGAATGCACCGTCCCTCCCAACGGTCAGGGCAGGGTTCACAAGAGCCGCGCTACGGGGTCTGGGCTGGATGTATTTTTTGCCGGGGGCCATCTGCACACTGTGGGATGTTCAATAGCATCCCCGGCCTCCGTCCCCTTGATGCCAGCATCACCCTGTCCCTCAGCTGTATCAACCAAAAATGTCTCCAGACACTGCCAGATGTCTCCGGGGGGCAGAGTGCCCCCACGGAGAACCACTGAGTTAGAGCATGCTGTTAATTCACAGGAGACAGTCACTTGCATGTCTGCTGAGCGTGAACTGCAGTGTCAACCTCTCCAGTCCTGGATGAAGAGATAAAATTCAAATTCTGAAATTGCATGTGAGGCTGAAGCTTAGTGACTGCATCCCAGGGCACCAGGAGGAAACAGATGGCCCATTAGAACTGGGTCACAGAGGAGAGCTTAATTAAGACGATCAGAACAGCGTCAGCAGGGCAGAGGGAAACCAGTGAGGGCCTGGCAGTGGCTGGAAGCTTCGATCATTCCTACCCTAAAGGGGCCAATGACTAAGCAGTTTCCTGAACCTGGAGAGTTGCCTGGAAAGGCTGCCTGGGCCGAGCAGCGGGTGACTGCTTCCGGTCCAGCAGTCACCTGGCGTGGGGGACCGGGGAACGCTCCCTTACACGTACTGCCCTCTCTCCTTCCTATTACCTGCTGTCTCCCTCCACTGGCCAAGGCAAGAAGAAGACAAAAGGCAAGAGGGCTTGTAAATGCAGTCCATATTGGGTTTCGTTCTAGATTCATTTTCTGCCAATTACATACAAGCCACCCCAACATCATTTGTTATAGAACCCTTCTTTCCCCTAAATGGAATGCTTATTTATTATATCTTGAATTCTTCTGTATAATAATCTTCCTTTTGTGTATTCTGTTGTGTAGCTCCATATGTCTTTTAAAAAATTAGTTCCTCATTCCTTCAGTTATTTGTTTTACATTGTGGTTTAATATCTAATGGAGTTAGCAGGACTAATTTTGCTGGTCAAACTATAATTTTCCCAAGATCTGTCTTAACTGACTAATGGCCAAAAACCTTCTGATTGCAATGAGCAGATTGCCTGCCCCTTACTAGAAATTTAGCACATTTTAACACTTGTCAAGCTTTGCTTTACCTTGCTTTCCTTTTCATTAAACACAAAACTTTTCTTTAAAATTGTCCCACTGTATATTTGCTGGCATGATCTATTTCATCCTGGATGTATACATCATTAGTCTCTTTTCCAAATAGAACATTCTACAAAAATCAAAGTGCACACGCACACAATATACCCTTTTGTTCCCAGGCAAGAATTTCCAACAGTAGCCAAAGCTTTGTTTTGGTCTTCAAGTATGTCACAAGTCTTAATTAAGCAACGTTATTTCATTGAGAGCTGATGTTTTTCCCAGACATACAGCACTTATTCAGTGTAAATGTTTCATTTTTAATGAGAAAAATTTAGATTCAATATCTGCAAGGAAAAGTAAGATTTTGGTATCTGACATTACTACTAACCCTTGCTTGAATAGTACAACATCTGGGTACAATAAACAATAATAAAGTCTAATCATGTTTTCATGGCTCAGCATTCTCTTAATAACCTGTCTATAGATTTTAAGTGCCCTACACAAATAACAATAAAGTATCAAAACCACAAAGCATCACTAGCTTGTATATCCTGAGAATTATTCTGCTGAGTAAAATAGGGACAAGCACACATGATCTAAAATTCCTGGCGGGCAGAAACATTTATCATAGCACGGGGGGAATGCTTAATGAGTTACAGGGAAACAAGACTTCCAGACTGGAAATTTTGATTTGTGCTGCATCTTGGAGCAGGAACCATGCACTGAAAGGTCATGATGATAAACTTCAACTGGAGCCAGTGGAAGGAGCAATGCAAAAATTCAGTGTTCAATTTGGCTAACTTTGTTTTGTTTTTTACATTGTAGATTTGTTTGGGTTTTGAACAGCTTTTAAGTGTACTAAATAACACTCACATGAATGCTACCCATGCAGCGGTAAGACAAGACCATAATTTATTTGGGAAATTGACCAAGACAAAAATACATTTCTGGAAAAGGTGAAGAATGACTTTCCCTTTCTCTGTTTGCTGAGGGATTCTGTGTACTTCGCTCGGGCAGGGAAAACAAGCACTGATAAATTAGGTGCTGCCAGCACCCTCCTGCCACGTTAGGATGGAGGACCCGTGGCTTGCTTCCTCCTAATCACTTGTCACTTTATTTCTCTCCTTGGGAATGTCAGGAAGCTGTCCAGAAAAATAATTGGTAGGTGGGTCAAAACCTTTTCCCAGCTCTCTAGAAGAAAGAATAAAATATTACATTCAAATATCTGTCTTGCAAAGTCTCTTATATTTTACACTTTCTTTTTTTATAATTAAAAAAATTTATTTATTGATTGATTGATTGAAGTATAGTTGATTTACAATGCTGTGTTTATATTTTGTACTTTCCATCATTCCACTGTGTAAACAAGTGATACTGGTAGGTCTGTCCCTGTATTACTTTCCAACATAGCGAGTGTCACGGGAACAAAATTTAGAAATATGCAGTCTCTTTCTGGAAGACATGTAAAGTAACAAAATATTCCTAATTCAAAATTAGCCAGGGATATGAGATAGGATTTGCCCTTACAGGTGAATTAAAAACTACAAAGAAAGTGGCCTGTTGTTTCAGAGGAGAGACGCACCCAGCTGACATACTCACGTGGGTTTCCCCAGGGACCAGCTGTGTCTCCAGATCAAAGGCCCTGGCCCGCTTTGGGTGTACCGTTGGTGTTTTCCAAATAATGGATGCAGGCACATCCCTGAAACAGATCAGAGAACAGGAAACTCGCGGGGGTCGGTAGCCGTTCAAGAATGGCAGCATTAGGAAGGCTTCCGAGGCAGTTAGAGAAGTGGGTCTGGCTGGGAGCAGGGTCCCGACTTCAGGAAGCCACAGAAAGTGCCAAAAGGGAGGCGTCGGGCACAGCTATGAAGTTCCCTACCTCACGCTGCTCCTAACAGAGCTGCCTGCCAGGAAGCTATGTGTGCACCAAGACCCCTGGCTTGACAGCTAGGGCTGGAGGTGAGGTGGGAAGTGGGGAGGGGCTCCCTGTGGGCCTACTCCTGCGTGGGAGCACAGCTGGTGAAGGGGGGCCTTCTCACGTGGGCTCATTGGGAAGGCGGCATCTCAGGGCCTCCACAGGGGCAGCCCCCCACCAGCTGGGTGTACCTCCTGAGTGGCTCTGCTTCCCCAGGCCTCCCGCACTGGGACCTGTGCGTGGCCAACATCAGCACCGAGAAGACATGTTCCCTCTGCCCATACTTTCCTGGGCTACAAGAGCTCACCAGGGACTCAGGGGCAATCCTCTCCCTCCCCTGAAACATCAGCAAACAGAAAATTGTGAGATATCCAAACAGCACCCGTGGAGGAAACGTCTCCCCAGGCAGACGACTTCCTTCAGGAGCGAGATGACAGCTCTGAAGTAGTCAATTCACATTGTCCAAGACCTCTAAGGACGTTCTTTAGAGAAAAGAGAACAACGTAAATGGAAAAACGTGTAAGTTTTGTTTTTAATCAAAAGAGTAAACAGTAGATTGGCTCCTGTGCAAAAGTGAACACATTACTTTTATAATTGGGGGGGGGGAAGTAAAGCTATTTGCATTTTTGATTTTAAGAAGCATATAACTAGACATACCTTTGTGAACATTTCAGAATTCCAGAAATACAGGTGATCTGCCAAACCAAGACAGAAGGAAGCAGGCTGGCATTTAGACTTCTTCGCAGCGCGAAATACCAGTCATTGGAGCATCAACTTCTGAGTTTGGGCGGGAAATATGTGATACTAGCATCCAGTACTGCCACATCCCATCCCTCACTTGAGGCCATGTCATGGCATTCTCACAACTGGAAGGGCCGTGGTGCCCTACAGCAAAAGTCACCAGCAGAGACTTCTTGAAAACTGAGCAGCAATTAAATATGGAAGGCAACAATGGGGAAGATAAAGTATAAAATCAAGCCCGCGAAATGTACAGCTAATGAAAACACGATCACACAGTTTAATGCAAATGTGAAAAGTAATCATACTGAAAAGAAATGTTCTGTTATATAGAAATAATTTAATGATAATTCTCTGCATTTCAAATTCCTAATGACTTCAACAAGATTTTGGAAGGGAGGTAGGGCAAAAGAAGATAATTTAGTAACATACTGCATACTAACTCTTTCATCCCACGTGTAGGAGCTAGGAGATGCAGTTTATAAATGTTGATGGAAAAATATATTATTACACATTTTTAGGCAATACTGTTATAAACTTAGGCATTGCTGTTGTTATAAAGACACAGAAAATATACAAATCATAAAAGGAAGAGAGCAAGCATTGCCTAAGCAATATGACAAAAAGAAGAAAGGAAATAAATGGGAAACGAGAGAAACAAAAAGTAGAAATCATAAACTAAGATGACAGAATGAAGACCAAGCAAATGAGTTAATATGACACAATAAATGTGTTAAACTATTTTATTAAAAGACAAACTCTCAGACTGTGTAAAAACAAGTATAAACTTATATCTCCCTCCAAACTATCCCTTTAAAATATGGCCATCTTAATGGAGAAGGCAGATTCTTGGGGAAAAAAGGGCTCCTAACACTACTGAGACAGAGAGAAAACCAGTAGGAAAGCATTCATCTCTCCATCCATCCTTCATTCACTCAACCAGTATCTCCTGAATGTCCAAGGGGCATGAAGTTGGTGGATGAGAACGGTGTCAGCTCTCAGCAAGGTGACCTTCTAGAGAGGAACACAGATGTGGCTAAAGGTGGTTTTTCACAGAACACATGCTGTGTAAGGGAAATCCCAAACAGCCCCTGCTCCCCCCAGGGATGAGATCAGCTTGAAGCAGATTGGGTCATTATATAATGAGTCATTTGTGTCCATCAATCTTATACAGAAAAGAAAAATCAGATTGGATAACTGCCCATGTACTTAATATATAACCCTTCCTATGTACATTTCAGTTCTTAATATTAACTTTTATTTTGTCTGCAGGGACCACTTCCCAGTGTGGACATCGGCCATCCCAGCCTCCCTACATACTTAGAGCTTGACTTTCCTCCGTGGGTGGTGCCTGGGAGCCGGTTGAACACAGAACGACTCTGAGCTACACGTGTGAACTTTTCCTACAGCAGCAGAGTATAAAAAGATCAATGAAAATAAGAATTCAGGAATTCAATCTGCACAGAACAGGGAATGAAAGCACTGCACTCTCAGGGGCGGGGCCCGAAGCACGTAATTGCTTTAAATTATTTTTACAACTGGTCCACCATTGTGCCAGGTCTGAGTTTTTCCCCAATGAGTGGAAAGGTTTTTAATAACTCTTCACATTTTTGGAACCACTTGAGGCTCGTATATGTGCTTTTTATGTGTCTCACACCTGTGTGGTGACTTACACCTATTGCTGATGGGGCCCGTCTGAGATTGGGCTCCCTCAGAAGCAGACGCCACAACCAAGATGAGAATGTAAGTCGTGAGCTTTGGAGGTGATCCTAAAAAGCAACAGTGAGCGAGTAGGGGGAGGTGCCAGGCTAGGGTAGGAAACCAATGCCAGGTGCCCCAATGAGCAGGTCACCCCTCTGGGCATTGGGGGCTCATTCCTGCTTTGAACTTCAGAGGCTGCAGAGCATGGGCTTCCAGGTTGTGGGAGACCAGATCCTTACCCACCTCCCCTTCCATTGTGGTTGAGGGCTGCTCTGGGATGGTAGCCCCGCTACTCTCCAGCTCATTCAGCCAAGCCTTGTTCTGCAGCCTAAAAAGCCCCCAAGCAGAGGGTCACTGCAGACGAGGGTCTTGCAGCAAGAAGCCACGGAGGGTGCCGAGGTGCCAGTGGTGGGCTCTGATGGCCTCTCCTAAAAGGTTGTATCTCCACTCTCTTCTTGTTATCCTCTGTTTTGTTTTGTTTTTTTCATTTCTTTGTGAAGTTGGTGCTTTGCATCTGATCCTGCTAAACCGCTATGGCCTCACTCTGTCACCTTCCCTCCCTTTCTCCCTTCCTCCCTGTCTGTAAACCTGTGCTGAGCGCCCACTCATTCTAGGGCTCAGTGATGAAAGATGACTAGATGTTTGTGTGCGCAGACCCTTTCACAAAGCTGTACAGGGGAGAGCTGAGACAGGTGAGCACAGGATACTGTGGGACCCAGAAGTGTCTTCTGGCTCAAAAGTCTCTGGAAAACTAGATGGAGTGACCCCTGAAAAGGTACATTGACAGCATGAAAGGTGTTGGTAAAACATGAGGTTTGATGATCGTAACTGGTGGTAGGGATTTGATGGGCTGGGAGGAATCTGGGCTGCTCCAAGTTCCCATCACTTTCCCGGCAAGGAAGTGAGGAAGCCAGTGACCTCCATGGTGAGAAGGAGGAGCCCAAAGGGCGCGCCATGCTGATGTCTTTTCCAGGTGGAATTTGGGTCATCCTGTGAGCAGTTCAGGAGAGCTTGAAGGAGGACACACGGCAGACAACATGTTCTTCAAATAAAAGAGGGTCACCATCACCTCTTCTCAAATCCCTTTCTTCCCAGAGAATGTTCCCCTGAGCAATTGCACTTCACATATCATTTTGCCAGGCGTTCAGGCCAATGGGAAGCCTTGTGCAGCCTACTCTGTCATTCCTTGAACTCAAACTTCACTGCACATGATAAATCCTGAGAATCTTATTATAATGTGATTTCTAGGCTCTGCTCCAAACCTACTGAATTGGCATCTCCCTAGTATCCTCAAGTTTAGGCACTTCTTATGCAGCACACTTTGCTTTCTCTGAGTTGGAAGAAGAGATCCATCCTTCCATCCATCCATTGACCCATCCATCCATCATTCATCCAGCCATCATCCATATATCCATCCACCATTGATCCATCCATCCACCCGTTTATTCATCCATTCCAAAAATATTCACTGAGGACCTCTGATGTGCCAGGCATGGCACCAGGCAGTGGAGATACTGTAGTGAACAAAACAGATAGTTAATCCTGCCATCAGAAACATTACCTCTTTGTGAGGGAGACAGACAGAAACAAGACAGACAGACCAGTTCTGTAGTATGTCAGTGGTGATAAGTGCTCTGGAAAACCTAAAGCAGGGGAGAAGGACAGAGAATGTCAAGGATCAGCTGAACTTTTAACAAGAGTGTTTGGGCAAAGTTCCTCTGAGAAGGTGACATTTGTATCGAATACTTGAAAGAGGAGAGGGAGCAGGCCGTGGAGATGCCCACGGGGGAGAGGATTCCTGACAGAGAGACCAGCAATAGTGGGGCCCAGAGCCATGCTGGCCTGGTGCCTCCTAGAAATGGCAAGTCAGTGCAGCTGGGCTGGGGCAAGTCAGAGGTAAGAAAGAGCTGGGCCTCATGGACACTGGAGGACTCTGGATGTTGCTCTGGCTGGAATGAGAGTCCTGGGGGGATGGAGACGTGGAGTCTTATGATCTGGGTCACTTGGGTTTTAACGGCATCCCTCTGGCTGCTGTGTTTGGAATAAACAAAATGGGGGTGAGATGGATTCAGGTAGCCTGGTCAGGAGGCAACTGCAGTAGTCCAGGTGAAAAACTCGGGTGTATTACAGGGATGCCGCTTACCGGCTAAGCGCACAGCCCTGGGGGTGCATTGCACAAATGTTATCGGGGTAGTGCAGTCGCCCAGATTGGACCAGGGACTTAGCAGTAGATGTGGAGAAAAGGGCTAGGATCCTGGATCGATTTGGATGGTAAGGCCAATGGGACCCACCAGCGAGGTCACCTTGGAAAGTAAATCACCTTTCATTGTTTTCCCCAGAGGGCTTCTCTCTGCAGAGCAGGTGAAGGGGAGAACTTTCATTTTGATTCTCAAGAACCAGCAGCATGGCACCAAGTGTTCCCCTGGTTTTGTCGTAGGTCATCAATCTCCCAAGAGCCCGAGGAAGACAGAGTGGAAAGTGAGCCCAGATATATCTTTGGAGACAAGGTGCCTATTAATAGAATGTCCTATGTAGTCAATGGCATTGTAAGTATTTTCTGAAGGGAAAAATAGTTTGCCTTTGATGGATTTTCTGTTTTACAGACATAATTAGTCACAAAGTCTTAAGAAATCAATTTCTCTAATAGCAAACATAATCTATGTTTCACCATCTGGAAACACCTCTTTTACTTAAGAAACACTCTCCCTCTGTTGATTGTACTTCTTGGCACCAGGAGCAAGAATGCTGTCCATGGGCACAGATTATAGTGAGTCACTGAGGAAATATGAAGTTCTCAGGCAGAATGCATTAAAAGGGTTTTCCCTTATCAAATGGATTTTTATTCAGAAATGGATGTGACAGGGCTTCCCTGGTGGTGCAGTGGTTAAGAACCCGCTTGCCAATTCAGGGGACACGGGTTCGAGCCCTGGTCTGGGAAGATCCCACATGCTGTGGAGCAACTAAGCCCGTGCGCCACAGCTACTGAGCCTGCGCTCTAGAGCCCGCGAGCCACAACTACTGAGCCCACGTGCCACAACTACTGAAGCCCACGTGCCTACAGCCCGTGCTCTGCAACAAGAGAAGCCACTGCAGTGAGAAGCCCGCGCACCGCAACGAAGAGTAGCCCCCGCTTGCCGCAACTAGAGAAAGCCCGCGCTCAGCAATGAAGACCCAAAGCAGCCAAAAATAAAAAATTTTAAAAATTAAAAAAAAAAGAAACGGATTTGACAGATAAACAGTAAAATGTGCAACAGCTGTTTCCCAAATTTCTGAGCAATAAACATTTTCTAAGGTGCATCATGGCATAATCCAGAATTGAAGAATTCTGGGACTAAATTAACATCCCATTAATTTAGTCCCCTTCCCCTTGTCCCCATTGTAAGACCTCCTCCTCAATATCAGGAAATGGGCCTCTGGTCTCTCTCGCAACACATCCAGAGCTGGGGCTGACTAACCGCCCACCATTTCCTATCTGAGAAGGGCTAATTGTTGGAAAGTCCTTCTGTTAATCAGAAATCTGCCCTCCTGCAATTTCCCCATTGCCCTTGGTCTGCCTTCTGGAATTACAAAGAATTTGTACAGTTCCGTTTTCAAAGAGATGAAGATGGCTATTAAGTCACTACTAAAATTTTTTCTCAATCCCCACTTTCCCAGTTCCTTCATGGGCCTCAGCAATCCAGTTTGAGGAGTGACTTATGAAAGAAGCTGTTTTTAGTAAATCATATCAAAGGTCCATTGTTCCTACAAAATCTCCCCCTGTGCTTTCCCCATCCATCGCCGTGTTTCCGGATGGAGCCGGGTCTAAGCCTGAGCCCAGAGTGCCTTATCCTTGCCAATGGGCTTAAGAGGTGGGGTCACTTTGGGGAAAAATATCCACTTGTTTGAAAACAAGGGAGGAATTTGGCTCACCCCGACTCAGAGGTTCAGGCTCTGTTGGAAAAGAAAACGCAACATCCTGAATCCACCAGGGTGTGGAAGGAATCACTTCAGAGAGAAGGGCTTGATTTTAAAATTTTAGCTGCCTTTGTCATTTTCCTGACAGGCCCAACCTTTTATAAATGTGCTTTTAATTAAGCAAGTGTTTTCTTTTTGGGCTCCCACCCTCTTCTGTTTCCAGCAACGATGCCAAAGAAGCTGCGTCAACTTCTTAAAGTAACGTGGGGACTGCGGTGCTTGCGGGGCTTGGGTGGGCACAGCGGGCCCCCCTTCCCTTTGCTTGTCGTGGCTGCAGGTCTGCAGGCCAAGGTCTGGGGACACGGGCGATGGTCCTTCTGGCTCCCCACGTCTGTGACCTGGCCAGTGGCTGCTGACTCCGACCTGGATGAACTCAGAGGACGCGTCTCTGGGGTGAAGGGTGGTTGGCAAAGAAGCTTGTCTTCTCTGCTCCAAGGCCACAGCTGCAGAGAGTTTTGGTCATGGAGAACCACTGCTGTCCCAGAGTCTGTACTTGGAACAGGGTGTCCCTTTTGTTCTCCGAAACTAAAAAGAAGGAAAGGAAGAAAGATCAACAGGCACAGAAAGTGAGCTTGTGCAACAGGTCTGCTGGAGGAAACATGGAAATCACTTAAAACGAATTGGTGAAATTATTGTGGCAGTGTTTTCTGGTCACATGAGGCTAGGTGACATTTCTTCACAAGAGTAAAGGGGTAGCACTGAAAGGGTGTTCTAACGAAATACTCAAGCTCACTGGCTAAGCCCCCCTTTGTCAAGGTCTGACCCCTGGTTGTCTTCAAAGGTAAATATTGACTCTGATAATGGGTGAAAATCAGTCATTTCAAACACCCCCTGACAAACATTCTGTGAGCAAGGTTCACAGGACATGGTTTTAAATCCAGACACCCAAAAAGCCTGACTCTGTCACCACATTAATCTCTAATGTAGGTACTTGCAGATACCGGTTGGTTACATTGGTTTCCTTTGAATTCGGGAGCCTGACATTGTTTTAAATCAGCTGCTGAGGCTCAGAGCTCAGCTGCTTGCTGGGGTTCCAACCCTTCTCTTGTGTCTGGAATTTTGGGAGACATCATGGCCTCCTTGCGCTTTCTGCAAAGTCCATCGGTCTGGGATGCACTCAACAAACGGAAATGGCAGACAAGTTTGCTTCTGAAGCTGAAAGAATGAATTCCCTTCATAGCTCACTTGAAGTAGAAACTTACCTGCCTCCTTACAGAAGGGTTCCTCCCATGTATATCATATTGGGGTGAACGCTTTGGGCACAACACTGAGAGCCAGGGTCATAGAACGTCAGATCAGGAGACTCATTAGAATTCACTCATCTCTTGATGACAAACCCATGGTCCAGGTGTTCCAGGTCCCACACCAAGCGGACACCACAACTGTGCCCACGTTCCTGGGATTGCTGGGCCCTGTGCCCCCTACTCTACCCTCCCAGGATCCTCCAGGCCTTTTTTTCATGTGATTTTGCTTTATTTCATTTTTATTATTTTTATTTTTATGGAAGTATAGTTGATTTACGTTGTGTTAGTTTCATGTGTACAGCAAACTGATTCAGTTATACATATATATGTATACATATATGTATTCTTTTTCAGATTCTTTTCCCTTATAGTTTATTACAAGATATTGAGTATAGTTCCCTGTGCTATACAGTAGGTCCTTGTTGTTTATCTAGTTTATATATAGTGATGTTTATCTGTTAATCCCAAACTCCTAATTTATCCCTCTCCCCTTCCCCTTGGGTAACATAAGTTTGTTTTCTATGTCTGTGAGTATCTTTCTACTTTGTAAATAAGTTCATTTGTATCTTTTTTTTTTTTTCAGATTCCACATATATGTGATATCATATGATATTTGTCTTTCTCTGTCTGGCTTATTCACTTAGTATGATAATCTCTAGGTCCCATCCATGTTGCTGCAAATGACATTATTTCATTCTTTTTTATGGCTGAGTAATATTCCATTGTATATATATATATACCACATCTTTAGCCATTCCTGTCGATGGACATTTAGGTTGCTTCCATGTCCTGGCTATTGTAAATAGTGCTACGACAGACACTGGGGTGCATGTACCTTTTCAAATTATGGTTTTGTCCAGATATATGTTCCAGGCCTTTTAAAAGGAGGAACCACTGAGCTGGGTGAGGAGAGGCACACCCTTCCTGCACAGGGGATGGGGTGGGAAGGGGAAGTTGCCGGGCTCAGGAATTGCACCTGTTTGGTGTACTCGCCACTCCTCATTTCGCAGTCACCACCAAGAAGGGTAAGAAGAGCCATCCCAGCCTGACCCCTTCGCCCTGACTCACCTCCCACCGATGCGGTGGGTGGGCTTCTTCCCCACCTGCTGAAGTGCTCATGTGTCCATGCAACCTCTGTCTGCAGCACTTCAAAGAGCTCCCCTTCTCATGGCGCAGGCAGTGGGAGCCAGCATAGGTCACTGGAGAGGATACTGTCTTATAGACTGAAACACGATCAGCACGCTATCACCCAGTGGGTGACATCAGATCCTAGTGGAGGGGCGGGGGCAGTGGGAACTGCCATTCCCGTATCTTCCAGAAGAATTCCTCGGACTACACGGAAAGTCATCTTTTCCACAGGGCAGGCCACCACCACCTGTTCCCTTGAATGGCCCTATGCCAGTTCCAGATGCAAATAAATCAAAGGAAGGGTATTGTCCAGTTTTGGTCTCCTGACTGTAAACGTGGGAATCTCTTCTGTGCTGCTCCCACGGCAAGGGGGTACTCAGTACATGTTCAAAGGGGGCGGGTTGGTTCAGTGACTGGTCACCCCACTCATCTCAGCCAAGTTGGGCGGGGGGGGTCTCTCAATTGAGTCGTGCCTACAGCATGCTGAGATGGTCTCAAAACCTTCCCAAGGAGGTCACTAATGAAAAGTCCAAAAATCTAGTGTGTCCACAAACCTCCCTGCAAAATAAATAGGCTTTATTTATCTAGAATCTGGACAAAGCTACCACTGAATAGATGTTTGTAAATGAATGAACAATGGATGGGTAACTGTTCAACATTTCTTACACAGGGAAAGTGGAATGGGGGAGTGACCCAAGGGTTAAATGATTGCCATAAAGCCGAGGATTGAAGGATGCAACCACCATGTCTCCATTACTGGTTTTCTTCAAATATATCCTACCTCTTGCAATTACTGAAATAATCCAATATTAAATATATAGGACAAAGACCCATATGCATATAACATGGCATAATTTCAGATTTTGGAAGCACTTTCCCACAAGAAAGACTGAAAAAGTGTTAACGAACGCAGGTTTGTGTGCCCAACGCACAGTGAGGCCAAACAAACCAAAACTTTGGAGTCTGGAGCAGAGAAAGTTTTACTGCAGGGCCATGCAAGGAGAACAGGCCCCCCAAATCCCGAACTCCCCGAAGGGTTTCAGCAAAGCACTTTTAAAGCAAGGTGAGGGAGGGGCGTGGTTGGTTGTTGCAGACTTCTTGGTGTCGGCATCCTTTGTTCTTGCAGCTGCCCAGTGTAGGTCAGGTCACGATGTTCCTGTAAACCTCCAACAAGACAAATGTTATTCTCTGTTCTGCAACTTTGTATCATATGAATATAAAAGTGTTATACCCTTAAAGATCAGAGCCTTGAGAATGGACTCTTCTGCATATTTCAGGCTCTAGGCAACATTCTTTTACAAAAGGTGCAGAGCCAGCCTGACTAAGCACAGGCAACAGAGGGCAAAGGTTAAAGTAAAAGGAACAGATCTAATATGGAGTCAGATTTGTTCTTCCCTATTAGAAAAGGACTTTCTGAGCCTCCAGGAGAGAAAGAGAAAGAACAAGTCAGGCCCAGAGAACGGTTCATAGCAAGCAACAGCCTGTCTGGGAGCCTTGGTGTACACACGGGATGGGGCCCCGGCCGAGACTGCAGGACAAAGGCTGAGCAAACGGTAAGTGCCTTCAGTTATTCTAAGACACGATGCTGGTGACAATACCAAATACAGGCTGAAAAGAGAAGCAAACAGGCTAGCCCTGTCTTCCTGGAGTTGTCACAGGTGTCTGAATAATTTTGTAATTAAATCACCCGCCTGGTCATAGGATTATAAGCTAAAGTGAATACTTATCACAATGTCACCTTCTTCAAAACAAAGATAAAAATAAGCGGTAAAAGTAGGTCAGGGTGTGCAGTATTTGCTTAGAATTTTTTGTGTTTAACCAAAACTAAAGAGCCTTCAAGAAGGGCTGAAGGGTTGTGTAACCCTCAAATGCTTTAGTCAAAAACAAAAAAATTGACCTGCCTAAGCAAGTGTTGGGATTTTTTTTAACTGTATCAATTCCCTAGAAAAACAAACTCCCCCACAGCATTCATTTTCCCTTTTTAAGCTGTTGTAAGAAAAATAGATGAGACCCGATTGCCTCCCCATGAATGGGATGCTCCGCCACCTGCATCCTTCATCTGCATCCATGTGATTCCTCCTCTATCACAAGTCTTCTCTGTTCCCTTTCTTCCCTCTGATCACAGCCTTTAGCTCAGGGGCTGCACTATCATTAGTCACTTTCAGACAGACTCTGTAGATTTCAAATGTCAAAATCAGGGAATTCCCCACATGGTCATTTTATTGGAAAAAAACAAAAAAGGAGAGAGAGAATGAAAAGTAAAATAAGTACAGCTCACATTTTCCACACCCTCTGTTGATACTAGGTTTTGGCCAAGTGTTCTGCATGTTGAATAATAAACTGAATGGTTCGTTTCTAGGGTTATGTTACTGTTGGCTGATAGTGTATCATTTCAAGGGGGTCCATTTTTCTCAGCTCTGCTCAAATCACTTTGGCAAGTTTAATCTGGTCTAATAGTTTTGCTATTTACTGCTGGAATTTCTATATCTTAAGAGCACCCTGGGAATTTAGCTTAGTGGCTAAAAGATTGACTTATAGCTCTTAACCAGGAGGAAGTGGAGATGCACGGAAAATATACACAAGGATATATTGCAGAGTTATCTTTGCTCTCAGAGCATTCCCATGGGTTCAAGGATTAATTTCTGGTTTTCAAACTGTGCAGAAGTGACTGCTTGAATCTAGAGATTTAGAGCACTCCTAACGCCCAAAGTGAAGAGTTGTGCTGGGGAAGGAGTGGGTGCTGGGCTCTGTGATTTACTAGTCCTGTGATCTTAGGTGCATTCCTTGATCTCTTTGAGCTTTCTTTTCCTCATTTGCAAAATGGGGTTAATAAATCTTACCTTGGAGAGTTGTCTTGGAGGTAGACATCCCTATCTCAGTTCAGAGGTAGCTCCAGCTCCTTCTCTAGCCAAACCACTCTCTCTTGTGTTTCCTTCCAAATGGGCTTTAAATGTTGTGAGCCTGGGAATTATGAGGGAAATCATAGTAATTGTGATCCCAGATCTTAATAGGTGGTACCATAGTTGATAAAGCTTTTTCACAAATTTGACTCATCCTATTCTTCCAAAAGTCTTAGGAAGAAATTGTTATAATTTCTGTATCTAGATAATGAAACCATGTCACACAATTGAAAGCAGCAAAGCAAGGACCTAATAATCATAAGGTAACTATGATGACAAAGATGATGGTGACACTGGTGATGACAATGATACTGATGTTGACGATGGTGCTGTTGGTGACAGGTGTGCTGATGTTGATTATGATGCTACTGACAGCAATGACAATGATGCTGATGACGGTTTTGATGTTGACAACAACATTCAGTGAAGCCTTCCTTGCACCGACACTCTGTCAAGTGTTCCAGCCTATAGTTATTCGTTTAACACTCACAACATCTTATGTGATGGGACCATTATTATCCCTATTTTACAACTGAGGTCATCACATTTCAGAGAGATCCAAGGTCAGAAAGCAAGTGCAGAGGGAGGACCTTCAAGATGGCGGAGGAGCAAGACGTGGAGATCACCTTCCTCCTCGCAGATACATCAAAAATACATCTACATGTGGAACAACTCCTACAGAACACCTACTGACCGCTTGCAGAAGACGACAGACTTCCTAAAAGCTGTGTAGCTGACAGGGTGTTGGTGCTCCAGCCGGCTGTCAGGCTGGAGCCTCTGAGGTGGGAGAGCTGAGTTCAGGACATTGGACCACCAGAGACCTCCTGGCCCCATGTAATATCAATCGGCAAGAGCTCTCCCAGAGATCTCCGTCTCAATGTTAAGACCCAGCTCTACTCAACGACCAGCAAGCTCCAGTGCTGGACACCCCATGCCAAACAACTAACAAGACAGGAGCACAACCCCACCCATTAGCAGAGAGGCTGCTTAAAAACATACTAAGTTCACAGACACCACAGAACACACCACCAGACGCAGTCCTGCCCACCAGAAAGACAAGATCCAGCCTCATCTACCAGAACACAGGCACCAGTCCCCTCTACCAGGAAGCCTACACAACCCACTGAGCCAACATTATCCACTGGGAGCAGACACCAAAACAGCAGGAACTACGAACTTGCAGCCTGTGAAAAGGAGACCCCAAACACAGTAAGTTAAGCAAAATGAGAAGACAGAGAAATACGCAGCAGACGAAGGAGCAAAGTAAAAACCCACCAGACCTAACAAATGAAGAGGAAATAGGCAGTCTACCTGAAAAAGAATTCAGAGTAATGATAGGAGCGATGATCCAAAATCTTGCAAATAGAATGGAGAAAATACAAGACAGGTTTAACAAGGACCTAGAAGAACTAAAGAGCAAATGAACAATGATGAACAACACAAGAAATGAAATTTAAAATTCTCTAGAAGGAATCAATAGCAGAATAACTGAGGCAGAAGAATGGATAAGTGACCGGGAAAATAAAATAGTGGAAATAACTACTGCAGAGCAGAATAAAGAAAAAAGAATAAAAAGAATTGAGGACAGTCTCAGAGACCTCTGGGACAACATTATATGCACCAACATTCAAATTATAAGGGTCCTAGAAGAAGAAGAGAAAAGCAAAGGGACTGAGAAAATATTTGAAGAGATTATAGTTGAAAATTTCCCTAATATGGGAAAGGAAAGAGTCAATCAAGTCTAGGAAGCACAGAGAGTCCCATACAGGATAAATCCAAGGAGAAACATGCCAAGACATATATTAATCAAACTATCGAAAATTAAACACAAAGAAAAAATGTTGAAAGCAGCAAGGGTAAAGCATCAAATAACATACAAGGGAATCCCCATAAGATTAACAGCTGATCTTTCAGCAGAAACTCTGCAAGCCAGAAGGCAGTGCAGGACATATTTAAAGTGATGAAAGGGAAAAACCTACAAACAAGATTCCTCTACCCAGCAAGGATCTCATTCAGATTCAATGGAGAAATCAAAAGCTTTACAGACAAGCAAAAGCTAAGAGAATTCAGCACCACCAAACCAGCTCTACAACAAATGCTAAAGGAACTTCTCTAAGTGGGAAACACAAGAGAAGAAAAAGACCTACAAAAACAAACCCAAAACAATTAAGAAAATGGTCATAGGGACATACATATCGATAATTACCTTAAATGTGAATGGATTAAATGCTCCAACCAAAAGACACAGGCTCGCTGAATGGATACAAAAACAAGACCCATATATATGCTGTCTACAAGAGACCCACTTCAGACCTAGGGACACATACAGACTGAAAGTGAGGGGATGGAAAAAGATATTCCATGCAAATGGAAATCAAAAGGAAGCTGGAGTAGCAATACTCATATCAGATAAAATAGACTTTAAAATAAAGAATGTTACAAGAGATAAGGAAGGACACTACATAATGATCAAGGGATCAATCCAAGAAGAAGATATAACAATTATAAATATATATGCTCCCAACATAGGAACACCTCAATACATAAGGCAACTGCTAACAGCTATAAAAGAGGAAATCGACAGTAACACAATAATAGTGGGGGACTTTAACACCTCACTTACACCAATGGACAGATCATCCAAACAGAAAATTAATAAGGAAACACAAGCTTTAAATGACACAATAGGCCAGATAGATTTAATTGATACTTATAGGACATTCCATCCAAAAACAGCAGATTACACTTTCTTCTCAACAGACCAATCACAAGCACTGAAATTGAAAGTGTGATTAAAAATCTTCCAACAAACAAAAGCCCAGGACCAGATGGCTTCACAGGCGAATTCTGTCAAACATTTAGTAAAGAGCTAACACCTATCCTTCTCAAACTCTTCCAAAATATAGCAGAGGGAGGAACACTCCCAAACTCATTCTACGAGGCCACCATCACCCTGATACCAAAACCAGACAAAATGTCATACAAAAAGAAAGCTACAGGCGAATATCACTGATGAACATAGATGCAAAAATCCTCAACAAAATACTAGCGAACAGAATCCAACAGCACATTAAAAAGATCATACACCATGATCAAGTGGGGTTTAACCCAGGAATGCAAGGATTCTTCAATATATGCAAATCAATGTGATACATCATATTAGCAAACTGAATGATGAAAACCATATGATAATCTCAATAGATGCAGAAAAAGCTTTTGACAAAATTCAACACCCATTTGTGATTAAAAACTCTCCAGCAAGTAGGCATAGAGAGAACTTACCTCAACATAGTAAAGCCCATATATGACAAACCCATAGCCAACATCATTCTCAATGGTGAAAAACTGAAACCGTTTTCCCTAAGATCGGAAACGACAAGGTTGCCACCTCTGACCACTATTATTCAACATAGTTTTGGAAGTTTTAGCCACAGCAATCAGAGAAGGAAAAGAAATAACAGGAATCCAAATAGGAAAAGAAGACGTAAAACTGTCACTCTTTGCAGATTACTTGATAGTATACATAGAGAATCCTAAAGATGCTACCAGAAAACTACTAGAGCTAATTAATGAGTGTGGTAAAGTACCAGGATACAAAATTAATGGACAGAAATCTCTTGCATTCCTATACACTAATGATGAAAAATCTGAAAGAGAAATTAAGGAAACACTCCCATTTACCACTGCAACAACAACAACAAAAAAATACCTAGGAATAAACCTACCTAAGGGGACAAAAGACCTGTATGCAGAAAACTATAAGACACTAATGCAAGAAATTAAAGAGGATACAAACAGATGGAGAGATATACTGTGTTCTTGAATTGGAAGAATCAACATTGTGAAAATGACTATACTACCCAAAACAATTTACAGATTCAGTGCAATCCCTATCAAACTACCAATGGCATTTTTCACAGAACTAGAACAAAAAATTTCACAATTTGTATGGAAACACAAAAGACCCTGAATAGCCAAAGCAATCTTGAGAAAGAAAAACAGAGCTGGAGGAATCAGGCTCCCTGACTTCAGACTATACTACAAAGCTACAGTAATCAAGACAGTATGGTACTGGCACAAAAACAGAAATATAGATCAATGGAACAGGATAGAAAGCCCAGAGATAAACCCACGCACATATGATCACCTTACCTTTGATAAAGGAGGCAAGAATATACAATGGAGAAAAGACAGCCTCTTCAATAAGTGGTGCTGGGAAAACTGGACAGCTACATGTAAAAAATGAAATTAGAACACTCCCTAACACCATACACAAAAATAAACTCAAAATGGATTAAAGACCTAAATGTAAGATCAGACACTATAAAACTCTTAGAGGAAAACATAAGCAGAACACTCTGTGACATAAATCACAGCAAGATCCTTTTTGACCCACCTCCTAGAGAAATGGAAATAAAAACAAAATAAACAAATGGGACCTAATGAAACTTCAAAGCTTTTGCACAGCAAAGGAAACCATAAACAAGATGAAAAGACAACACTTAGAATGAGAGAAAATATTTGCAAATGAAGTAACTGACAAAGGGTTAATCTCCTAAATTTACAAGCACCTCATGCAGCTCAATATCAAAAAAAACAAAACACCGAATCCAAAAATGGGCAGAAAACCTAAATAGACATTTCTCCAAAGAAGATATACAGATTGCCAACAAACTCATGAAAGGATGCTCAGCATCAGTAATCACTAGAGAAATGCAAATCAAAACTACAATGAGGTATCATCTCACACCGGTCAGAATGGCCATCATCAAAACATCTACAGACAATAAATGCTGTAGAGGGTGTGGAGAAAAGGGAACCCTCTTGCACTATTGGTAGGAATGTAAATTGATACAGCCACTATGGAGAACAGTATGGAGGTTCCTTAAAAAACTAAAAATAGAACTACCATACTGCTCAGCAATCCCACTACTGGGCATATACCCTGAGAAAACCTTAATTCAAAAAGAGTCATGTACCACAATGTTCATTGCAGCTCTATTTACAATAACCAGGACACGGAAGCAACCTAAGTGTCCATCGACAGATGAATGGATAATGAAGATGCAGCACATATATACAATGGAATATTACTCAGCCATAAAAAGAGACAAAATTGAGTTATTTGTAGCGAGGTGGATGGACCTAGAGACTGTCATACAGAGTGAAATAAGTCAGAAAGAGAAAAACAAATACTGTATGCTAACACATATATATGGACTCTAAAAAAATATAATAATAATGGTTCTGATGAACCTAGGGGCAGGACAGGAATAAAGATGCAGACGTAGAGAATGGACTTGAGGACACGGGGAGGGGGAAGGGTAAGCTGGGACAAAGTGAGAGAGTGGCATGGACTTATATATACTACCAAATGTAAAATAGATAGCTAGTGGGAAGCAGCTGCATAGCACAGGGAGATCAGCTCGGTGCTTTGTGACCACCTAGAGGGGTGGGATAGGGAGGGTGGGAGGGAGACGCAAGAGGGAGGAGATATGGGGATATATGTATACGTATAGCTGATTCACTTTGATATACAGCAGAGACTAACACAAAAATGTAAAGCAACTATACGCCAATAAAGATGTTAAAAAAAAAAAAAAAAGAAAGGCAGAAAGTGCAGAGCCAAGCAGGATTCAAATCCAATTGACAAGACTCTAGGCTCCTTGTTAAACTATAGTCTAATTCTCTTTCTACTCTCTCCAATAAAAGGGGACATGAGAGAAGAAATATTTCCTTTGTAGGAAAGGATGTTATGAGGAAGATATTTAAGGGAAGAGGCAATAAGATCATTCAACAGATCCTTTGGATGTCCATGAAGCTTAGGCACCGCCCTGGATGTTGGGAAGCCCTGGAAGGTGTGCAGGTGCGAGATTGTGGTGGCCGCATGTCTCACATACTTCTTTTGTTCCTCATCAGTTTCAAGGCCTTTGGCTGCTTGTTCTGCACCAGCCACCACTCTGATCAGCTCTGCATGGATTCGATGAATCAAAGAAGCACAATCCTACACAATCCCTGCCTACTTTCCACTCCACCCTAGTGCCCATATGGGTACAAACTACAAAACAAGAGGGAATTGAAGTCCCATGGGGTGAAATTTAGACCAGTAGAGAAAGGGAGCAGATGGAGAAGTTATTTCCCCTTCCTTGCCCAGGATGGATTGTTCTGAGACTCAAGCATTCTTAGGTCCCTCAGAAAATTGTCCCCTAAGATCTGGCCAGTAAGTACACTTACTACCAAGTGGTGGTCATCTTGTGAGGCGTCCACCCTCAGATTGGTTCTCTCTTTTTTTCCCCTAGCTCGCTTCCCTCTTTATCCTATTTTCCAGGACCTGAACTTCCTAACATAATAGTAGCATATGTGATTGTGCCTCAGGGTCGGCTTGCTGGGTCACCCAGTTCAAGTGTGAGGACTGGAGTGAAGGAAATTAAAGGTAGGAAGGAATGCATAGTTTAGCAACATTTTAAAAGTAGAAGAACTTCAAGATCGGAAGTGAGTACGAAAAATAAAGAGTCAGGGATGGTTTCTGGGTTAAGCTTTAGTCAAATGATGCCTTCTTTTAAAAAATTCACCATTGGTAGGCAATGTTTCTAAGAATCTACTTCCATTTATTGAGCAATGCTTAGCATCTACCATCCTGGATCTTTAGCAGAGGGTGAGTTGATAATCTGTTTCCTAAAAGCAATCTTGTTATGTGGCTGTGTGGTGGAGTTAAGAATAACTTCTAATATTTGAACAGAATCCTGTAATTCAGAGGGAATTTCCTTCTGTCTTATCTCACTGAATTTCTACAAATACCCCATGAAATAGTGGGATAGAGATTATTGTTGCTGTTTATATTTGATAATTCTGAGGCTCAGGATAAGCAACTCATTGGGAAGCTGTGCATTTTGACTCCTGGCCCAATGTTCCTTTGATCTTATAAGGCTTGGTGCCCACCACCTTCACACTGATGCTACTTTTTCTTTAGAGCTGTTATCTCCCTTCTGATGGAGGTACCCACTTTCCAGGTAACAGATACTACAGTTCTTCATGAGTATGGGTGGGTTTGTGATTTTCTTCTTCAGTGTAATCCTCTCAGAGATTCTCAATACCACAAGGAGTCAGATCTTTGTTTATTTTTCTTCCTGTGCATAAAAGGAGGGATTATATCATGTTCATTGGCTGAAAAATCCAATACTTTGAAAAATGCCAATCCTACTTAAAGTAATCTATAGGTTCAATAAAACCCCAACCAAAACCACGGGGGTTTGTTTTGTGGCATTGGACAAGTTGGCTCTAAAAATGTGGAAATTCAATTCATCACACCACATATATGCATTAATATACGATATTTGTTTTGCTCTTTCTGACTTACTTCACTCTGTATGACAGTCTCTAGATCCATCCACATCTCTACAAATGACCCAGTTTCGTTCCTTTCTATGGCTGAGTAATATTCCATTGCATATATGTACCGCATCTTCTTTATCCATTCGTCTGTTGATGGGCATTTAGGTTGCTTCCATGACCCGACTATTGTAAATAGTGCTGCAATGAACAATGGGGTGCATGTGTCTTTTTTAATTATGATTTTCTCTGGGTATATGCCCAGTAGTGGGATTGCTGGGTCATATGGTAATTCTATTTTTAGCTTTTTAAGGAACCTCCATACTGTTCTCCGTAGTGGCTGTATCGATTTACATTCCCACCAACAGTGCAAGAGGGTTCCCTTTTCTCCACACCCTCTCCAGCATTTGTTGCTTGTAGATTTTCTGATGATGCCCATTCTAACTGGTGATGAATTGGGAGATTGGGATTGACATATATACACTAATATGTATAAAATGGATAACTAATAAGAACCTGCTGTATAAAAAAATAAATAAAATAAAATTTAAAAAAAATGTGGAAATTCAAAGGGCCAAGATAGCCAAGACAATCTTAAAGAAGAACGAAATGATTCAACCTACACTACCAGATATCAGGACCTATTACAAAGCTGTACTAATGAAGAGAATGCAGTATTTCTGAGAATACATAAATAGACCAGTGTAACAGAATGGAGAATCCAGAAACAGACTTATACATATGTTATCTCAGTTTATGCAGTATATAAAGGATGGTGTTATGGACAATATTGTGTCCTGCCCAAATTCTTATGTTGAAACCATAGCCCTCAATGTGACTATTTAGAGATGGGGCCTTTAGGGAAGTAATTAAGGTTACGTGAGGTTGCAATGAACATGTAAACTCTTACAATCATTTTGGAAAACTGTTTGCATTATCTACTAAAAACACATACCTTATGATTTAGTAATTCTGTTCCTAAGTGTATACCCGAAAATAATATGTAAATATATTCATCAAGGGACATGTTTGAGAATATTCATAGCAACACTATTTATACAAGTCTCAAACTGGAAACTCTCCAAATGCCCATTAATAGTAGAATAGATAAATAAAATGTTCAGAGTCATACAATGGAATATCAAGTGAAAATGAGCAAACAACACAATCATATGGATGAATGCACAAACATAATGTTGAACAAAAGAAACCATTGATGGGAGCCATGAGTTCCAAAAATATATATTAGATGTCAGGAGAGTGGTTGTCCTGGGTGGTGAATGCCTGGGAACAGGCATAAGTGGGCCTTCTGGGTGTCGCTAATGTTTTGTTTCTTGATCTGAATGCTGAGTGTATTCAGTTTGGGAAAAACTGTGTATTATATTTTTCATGCATTTCTATGTGTTTATAGTACTTCAATAAAAAGCTAAAAAATTATAAAAGTGCTAACATGACTTTATATTGATTAGCTTGCTTGCATTTGGTCACTCTTTATGGTGAACTGTTAACTGTGGTCCCCAAAGAACAATGCCTCCTGACTTTCAATTCTTATGTAGTCCCCTCCACATTGCCTCTGGACTTGGCCGTGTGACTGGCTTCCACTCATGGAACACCAGCCAGCATGATGTAAGTGGAAGCTTGATGAGCACTTGCCCACTGAGGTTGTCCTCGTGGCATGCTCCTCCTGGGAACCTAGCCGTCATGTTGTGAGGTAGCACAATCAGCCACCTGATGGTATACTTGTGGACTTTCCTCCTGTGTCCCATATGCATGCCAACCTGTACAGCTGACTAAATGAGCGAATGCACAAAAGGTTGACGCTCAGTGCAAGGTTGACCAGAAGGATTCTCTCTCCTATCTGCTAGTTCATACATTTCTTCTAACTTCCACTTACAATTCACCTTTTCTAGGGAGCCTACTTGGTACTGCCTGTGCCAGCTGTACCAGTCTACACAGTCTGAGCCAACACAGGAAGGTTCAGTTTGCCCTCTGTGGTTCTGCAATATTTTAACTAGTAAGTCATTGCATCTCTATGGCGCTAAGAAGCTCCCTCACACTTTGTCTCATCTGGGTTTCACCACAATGCTATGAATTGGGCAGAGTACACTCTGTCACTAATATTTTAAAAGGAGAAGATTGATGCACAGAGAAGCTGGCTGCCCTTCCCTGGATCACCCTGTAAGGGGAGCCAGGATCCAGAGCTGCCCTCCCCTTCCTCAGCTGCCAATCATCCTTCAGCAAGGAGCCGGTACCTCCTCTGCTTGGCATCTCCCCTCCACCACTTCCTGTTCCTGCTCCCACCAGGACATTCCACGGTGCTCTCTGCAGTGTTGAACCAGGACTCGGTGCAATAAATTTTAGCTTTTATTGAGTAGTCTTATCCTCAGCGGGCTCTGCTACCTGACAAGTAGGGCACTCCTCTGAGAGTCAGAGGGATGGGGTGTCTCCGCAAGAGTGAATAAGGTGGTGTCATCCATCTGTGCGTGGTCTCACCCCATCGTCATTTACTAAACCTGCCCACTCTTGTTCCTGCTGCTGGACCCCACTTATTGGGCAGTTATTCTGCAAAATTGTGGTGCAGAGATGAAGGCCTCCTTTCTCCACTGTGGTCTCTTCTTGTCATGGGGATTAAGACAGATAACAAAACAATGCTGCGTTGGGGGCCGTGGATGGGCACACACAGGGTGCCATGCAAACCCACAGGTGGGTCATTAAAGCTTCCCTGAGGAGAAGCTGGGCTGAATTAGTGATGACATCCACCTTCATCTTACCATCTGAGGAGACCTCAAGGGGAGGGAAGCACAGATACATGTAGCGGACTCTGTAGGTCCTCTGCAGAAACTGTTGCTTTCACCTGCTTTTCCATTCCCACTGAGATGGTCCAGATCCAAGGCCCATAACTGCTGCCTCAGGCCTCCAGTCCCCTTTACATCCTGAACACAGCTGCCAGACTGACCTCTAGAGCACAGCTTTGTCCTCTGCGGTCTGCCTTGGCTCCCTATTGCCTGCAGCAGTGTTTATTTACTTTCTTCTCCCCGCAAAATTGCACTTGGCATCACAGTGTCTTGGCCACCAAAAGCCCCCAAGGGAGCTGGAGTAGCTGATATGGATTGATTTCTTTGATCAGGCTTTAGCCTCAACACGACGTCTTCAAGAACACCCTCGCTGAGGTCATAGACTTGACCCACGCCATCCCTGCACTGCCTCTTTCCGTAACACCCATCCTAATATTAACATATGTAAGTGTGGACTAAGTGTGAACTAATGTTTTAAGGGTCTATTTCCCGCACCAGCCTGGAAACTATGAAGAAAGTGGCAGTGTCTGTCCTGCTCCCCATCACAGCTGCACTTAGCAGAGGTTGGCCCATGCGTGGGGTTTCATACATAGTAACTGCTTGGCTACTGGTTCCAAGACCACTTGCGGCATTTGGTGTCTCCATCCGGGACATTCTCAGACTCCCCTGTAACAGATTTTAGGCTAGAAGCTAAAGGAACTGCAAACAGGCTTGAAACTTAGTCTAGGACCCCAGGAGCCTTCAAGTTAGTGGTGGGAACAGACACTGTTACAAAGGGCTCCACGTGTGGCTCCTGTGAGCTGTCATTTCATGTCAGGAAGTCTCTCCAGTACCATCCGCCATTCGACACCTACTTCTGCTGCATTTTTCCGAAAGGTTCTGAGATGAGGCTATGGAAGCTAGTATTTGTGGAACCTTCACTCTGGGTCAGGCGCTATGTAGAGCACTTTACATGAAGCATTTTTTTCTTAATTTATTTTTACTGACGTATAGTTGACGTATAATATTATATGTTACAGGTGTATAATATTGTGATTCACAATTTTTAAAGATTATACTCCGTTTCTACTTACTATAAAATATTGGCTATACTCCCCGTGTTGTATCCTCATAACTTATTTATTTTATACCTAATAGTTTGTACCTCTTAATCCTCTATCCCTATCTTGCCCATCTCCCCTTTCCTCTCCCCACTGGTAACCACTAGATTGTTTGCTGTATCTGTGATTCTGTTTCTTTTTTGTTATATTCACTAGCTTGTTGTATGTTTTTTACATTCCACATATAAGTAATATCATACAGTATTTGTCTTTGTCTCATTTCACTTAGCATAATATCCTCCAAGTCCATCCATGTTGCTGCAAATGGCAAAATTTCATTCTTTTTTTATGGCTGAGTAGTATTCCATTGTATATATGTACATCACATCTTCTTTATACTTTCATCTGTTGATGGATACTCAGGTTGCTTCCATATCTTGGCTATTGTAAATGATGCGGCTATGAATAATGCTGCTACTGGGGTGCGTGTATCTTTTTGAATTAGTGTTTTCCTGGGTTTTTTAAAATATATACCCAGGAGTGGAATTGCTGGGTCATATAGTAGTTCTATTTTTAGTTTTTTGAGAAACTTCCATGCTATTTTCTGCAGTGGCTTCCCTGATTTACATTCCCATCAACAGTGTATGAGGGTTCCCTTTTTTCCACATCCTTGCCAACATTTGTTATTTGTGTTCGTTTTCTTGATGGCCATTCTGACAGGTGTGAGGTGATTCCTCACTGTGGTTTTAATTTGCATTTCTCTGATGATGATTACATGCAGTTTATAATCAACCCATGCAAGAACTCATTTGAGAGAAAAGAAGTCGTGATTTGGGCCAAAAAAGTAATTTGCCCGAAGTCACACAGCTAGCGAGCAGGAAAAGCTGAAATGGACTGAGGTCTCTGTGATGCTGTGCTCAGCCTTCAGTTATAGAAAGCAGAGTCGCTCCAGCCAATTTAGAAAGGAATTTACTTCTGTTACTAGATGGACAGCAGAATCATGAGGTCTGCTGGGGAATATGATTCTAAGTGAGCTTGCAGGAAAGTCTCCCATGCCACA
Organism: Eschrichtius robustus; assembly: GCF_028021215.1. Lineage (NCBI taxonomy): Eukaryota > Metazoa > Chordata > Mammalia > Artiodactyla > Eschrichtiidae > Eschrichtius > Eschrichtius robustus. Next base: position 3,941,286 of record NC_090828.1, read on the forward strand.
GAAGTTGCTGCCCAGGGAACTGCCTGTCAAGTGGAGAACCATGGTTTCCATGCTGCCTCCAGAGCCTCATTATGACCTGCCTCTTTCCCCACTCAACCCACTTCTGAATGCACATCTTGAAAGAGTGTGTCTGATTGGCACACACTAAGCCGCCACCAGAACCCTGGCTGCGAGGGAGTCTGGGAAACATAGGTCTTGGCGTTTAGCCTCTGAAGAGCAAAATGGCACATTAGGTAGCATCGGAGAAGATGTTGAGCAAAGTGAGTTAGAGAATCAGCCTCAAATACCAAAGTCCAAACATTACATGGTGGTGAGGGTATGTATACTCTTTCCTCCTGTGCAAAAGCACCAACCCAGGAGAGAGGGAAGCCCCTGTCAACTCCTTTCTGCCATATGCCCGCTGCATTTCATCTTGTCCAAACATCTGTTTCACCTGCTAACTTTCTGACCATGCTGGACACTAATTGACTCCAGTGTGTGTTCTCCCTTCCTACTTCCAACCCCCATGGCAGGCTTGTCCCTTTTCCTTGTCAACAAAAGCCAGCTTATGTCAGGGTGTGCCCAGGACCTCTTGCAGCTAAGGATAGACTTGCCGCTTAGTTCTGGCCAGGAAGATTTAAGGAGCAGTTTCATAGGGGAGGCTTCTAGGAAAGCCATTGCTTTCCTGATGAAAAGGGGCAGATTGAGCTGGCATTTCCTTTGGAGAGTTGTCCTTTCTTTTTCTTTCTTCCTGCCTGGAAATGTGAGCAAATTACCAGGAGGTGGTGCACCCATCCAGGGAGCATGTGAGCAAAAGCCACATGCCGAGAATCAGAGGAGGAATCGGGAAGCAGCCTGTGTCCTGATGGCACAGGAGAGGTGTCTGACTTCGGCTGCCTGCTTATGGACTTAATGTGATGCCAGAAAAATAAAACCCTATTTAGATAAGCTTGTCTGTTCAGTTTTCAGGTTTTGATATCCACAGACCCCAAAGGGTCTTCTCTAGGGTCAGTCCTTGTATACCAGCCCCATGGCTGATGGAATTTTAGGGCCAGAAGACAGTAAGAGGTCACTTGGCTATAGTCATATATTGCCTTGCAGTTTATCAACATCTAGGTGTATATGCCTAGTCTACACTGTCAGATTTTAAGCTCCTTGTAGGTGGGGATTATATATAAAATATATTTAATAATATATACAATATATATCTATATATCAATATAGATAAAATGCTTAATATTAAAAATGTTTATCAAACCCTCGCTAAGTGAATGAATTCACAGATCCTTTGACAATGTCTGTGGAACACTTACTTTTAAAAATTAAAAAAATTGTTTTGCAAAAGAACTCAAATGGATTTATTAAAAATATATTTAAGGCATATCCAACATTTGAGAGCAAATATCCTATTCTGCATACATCATTTTTTAAAATTGAAGTAGAGTTGATTTACAATGTTGTATTAGTTTCAGGTGTACAGAAAAGTGATTCAGTTATACATATATATATTCTTTTTCAGATTCTTTTCCATGATAGTTATTATAAGATATTGAATATAGTTTCCTGTGCTATACAGTAGGTCGTTGTTTTTTATCTGTTTTATATATAGTACTGTGTATCTGTTAATCTGACACTCCTAATTATCCTTCCCCACATTTACCCCTTGGTAACCGTAAGTTTGTTTTCTATGTCTGTGGAGCACTTACTTTTGAATGTATACTCATTGTATTAAGAATTTGGAGACGCTAGAAAGAAAAAGAAGGAAAATCCTATGGAGAGGTGAAATTCTTTTATTCTTTCTTGGATTTATTGTGCAAAACTTGATTTATCTATTGCTGTATAAAAAAACCAGCTTCAAATTTGTGGCTTCAAGCAACCCTCATTTTATTTGTTCTTGATTACATGGGTCAGGAATTCCAGTCAGGTGGCTCTTCCGGTTCAAGTGATGTTGGCTGGGATCACTCGATAGGTTGCATTCGGTTGCTGCCTGTGTTGGGCTGGCAGGTCCTAGAAGGCTCCATTCACAGGTCTGGCACCTGGGCATCCCTCCTCAAGGCCACCCTTTCTCACTTGCTGCTTTGGGCTGCCTCACAGCATGGTGGCGGCAGGAGAGCTGGGGTTCTTCGATGGTGCCTGGCTTCTAAGAGGGAGAGTTGAAAGTGGCAAAAGCTACAGACGTTAGGGTCAGCCTGGAAATGTACAGCACATCATTTCTGCTGCATTCTGTTGGTCAAGAAAGCTCACTTCATGGGCCCTGCTCAGATTCAGGGGAAGGACCAAGGTTCTCTACCTCTTAATGGGGCAGAAGCAAGGTCACATTACAAAAGGATGGTAGATAGTACTGCCGTCATCTTAAGAGACAAATCTACCATGCTACCCTTTACCTCCCTACAGGTCCAGATTACCCTACAAATCACCTCATTTGACAATTTTTATATGGGAGGAAGAATTAATATTTGTAGGATTCATACCATATGCAGAGTGCTGTGCTAACTCCCTTCACATAGAATTTCTTCCTTACTGTGACTTAAATTGTCAAAATAATATTCTTTGGACCTAATCTCTGGGTTCATTTGAGCCATCTGTTGATGGCAAGTAGCCAGTCAGTCCATAAAGCAAGATGCACGATGATTCGCTGAGAGGTGGGACTTATCTAGCTGTCTTCCTTATGCAGGGATAACCCTAAATTTTTTCTCTTTCTCTCTGGGGATCACAGGTTACCGACTTGCATTCCTAAAAGAGCTCACTTCAAACTCTTGTTCCTTCAGCTCCCGGGGCGGGGATATGGAAGCTTATCTCTTTAGAGATTCTTTTATTATTGAAAAGAAACCATTTCTATGCCTCTGGGTGCCCAATTAAAACTTGTACAGACAGAAGATATTGGAGGGGCAGCTCCCTGGCCACTCCCACCTATTCAGTTGTAAAATACCCTTCCAGAGCTATTCAGAACTGCAGACTCGGTCCGTTGCCTCATGATGTCTGCACAAGAACCGATGGCAGACACACCCAGAGGCTTACGGGTGTTTGTGCTGAACAGCAGCCCCTGCGGGGACCATCTTATTTTATCCCTTTTGAAAGTCTTGACTGTGATTCAAGAGGAAAGAAAAAAAACGTAAGCTGCGTGTGCACCAGAGCAACTACGCTGCAGTTAAACAGCAGATGCAGGAACACTTCATTCGCCAAAGGCTCACCAGAAGTCAGAGGAAAGTTGTGACATTGGTGGAGTCAGAGGCAAGTGGAAAGTTCTGGAACTTTCTAGCACCTCAGTAAGACTTCGGGGATGTCGGGGAAAAGTCGGGAGAGGTCCCTCATTTCCAAGAGGTGTAACTTGCTAAGAAACACCTTTGAAAACCTCAACCCACTTTAGGGGTAATTCAGTTATTTTGAACCATTATTCTTCAGATGGGGACACAAAGGCCCAACGAGTGAGGTGACTGGATGGGGTCAGTGCCCTGGCCTGTGGCAGAGCAGCGTCTGCACCCAGTTTGCCTAATCTCCCGTTCAGATCTCTTTCCAGACACTGTGTCCCCTCTGACTTTGACTTTTCGACCTGATTGCCTTTACCGTGTGATGTTGAAATGGGGAAATAGAAGCTCCCGCCTGCTCGGGGCTTGGATAGCAGGGATAAGGGGAGTGACACGTACCAAAGGAGGTTGCACAGGGTCAGGGGCTTCCAGAGGGTTTTGAGGCAGCCTCAGGCTGGAAGGTGGGCGCATGGGGGTCTCTAACCGCCCCTCCCCTCACTGAGGGGAGAAGGGAGCTGCCTTCCTGCAGGAACACCTGCGCAGAGCCTGCACCCATGCTCTGCGCGGGGCAGGGAAGGTGCTGCCACAGTTGGACCCTCGGAGACGCCCGTGTCCCTCATCCTCGGAATCTGATCTCCCAGCAGATGTAGACAGAAAGCTGGAAAGTCTCGTGGATGAGGTCCTGGTCGGATCCATCTGTGTGAAACGTGGCAGAACAGGAAAAGGAGGTGGGAGGCTAGCCTTGGGCACATTTGTGCAAGAAAGGATCGTCATTAATCTGAGATCACCGAGGATCTCATTTGTGTCTCCTTGTATCTGTGAGTGGATGGGTGTGTGAGATATTGAAAACTGTATGGCTCAGAGCAGAATCGCCCTAGCCTGGCTTCGTTTGGGACTGTGGGTTAGCAGAAGATGAAGAGATGAAAGACCCTCTGCATCAGGGTCTGGGGGAGGGGTGGGGTGGAGGGAGAGAGAGGGAAGAACCAGGAAGAGGAACTTAGAACTTGAGCTTCGGAACTAGCCCGGGGGCTTTTAAGCAAAGACGGCCCAATGTTTTAAGATGCCAGGAAACCTGGTCTGCTATCCCCTTTGGGATCCTAAATATTCAGTCAGATCTGTGCTCAAGTCACCGGCCTTGTTGGGGGTGGGAGGTAGGGTGGATACAAAGGAAAGGGGTGGAGTTCTCTTGAGGGGGAGACAGACCCCAAGATGCTCCTTTAGTCAGATTGGTTCAGTGGAAGCAGAGCTCCTAGGAGTCACCCACTGCTTGAGGAGCTCACTGCCGGGGAAGGAGGGTCAAGTGAATGTTGTCTCCACCCTAAGGGCCCAGGGCCCCCAGTCACATACTCTTATTGTTCAGAAGCCTGGTACAGTTTATGACAGAGTCCTGAGGTCCATGGCTGTCCTTACAGAGCGAGGCCTTAGCCAGGACAAGTCCTGGCTGGGTAGACACTCATTGCACCAAAACGCAGGAATTCTGTACCAACTATTTCTCAACAGAACCTCATAGCTGCAGTATCCTCCCCACTCCTCTCTCTCTTTTCTTCCTACCCCCTCCCCAATTATATAATTCTGGTTACAAATAGTTTATGAAGTCCAACCTTCTCTTCAAAGCCTCCATATCCGTTAGAAATGAGTTTGTATGCAAGTAACAGAACATGCAACTAACAGTGGCCTAAACCAACGGGGCTGAGTTTCTCACAGAACAGGACATCTGGAATCAGCAGGCCAGGGCCAGCACAGTGGCTCCCCAGTGTCACCAAAGCTCTTTGCTCTCCGCCGTCCTGAACATGTTGGTTTGCAGGGTCACAGTCACAAGGTGACCGCCCCAGTGCCAGCCATAAAGCCCATGTGTGACTTAGAAGGGGAGGTGCCATCTTTGTCCCTTTCATCAGGAAAGCAAAAGTTTTTCCAGAAGTGACGCCAGACCCCAGCATTATGGTTACATCTTTGTGGCAATTAGTGCTTACCCAGGACACTGCAAAATCAGTTCCCTACATTCTTTTTTTTTTTTAATTTTTGGCTGTGTTGGGTCTTCATTGCTGTGCACGGGCTTTCTCTAGTTGCGGTGAGCGGGGGCTACTCTTTGTTGCGGTGCGCAGGCTTCTCATTGCGGTGGCTTCTCTTATTGTGGAGCCCGGGCTCTGTGGTGCGCGGGCTTCAGTAGTTGTGGCGCGCAAGCTCAGTAGTTGTGGCTCGCGGGCTCTAGAGCGCAGGCTCAGTAGTTGTGGCGCACGGGCTTAGTTGCTCCGCGGCATGTGGGATCTTCCTGGACCAGGGCTCGAACCCGTGTCCCCTGCGTTGGCAGGCGGATTCGTAACCACTGCGCCACCAGGGAAGGCCAGTTCCCTACATTCTTAAGCTTCCTGGCAATTAGGTTGAAATGCAAGTTCTGTCCAACAGACAGGGAGCAAAAGTGACACAAGACACTTTACAGCCACGGCAGTTAAAAGCCCGAAAGCTCCTCCATCTCCCTCTTCCCTTTGGTGGCAACTTTGGGAACTGAATGTTCCAGACCGGGCAGCTGCAAAATAGTAAAATTCCATCAGGCTGGGTCCCTGAGGGACACTGTGGAGCAGAGACCCCAGTAGACCCACCAGGGGTGTGCAACTTGAGTGAGAAATCAACCCTGTTGTGCTAAACTACTAACATGTCAGGGTTAATTTGTGACCACAGCATAACGTAGCCTGCCCTGGCTTACACGGTCTCATCCTCCAAAACTCCATCCCACGGCTGCCTCTTGCTGACGGAGACTGGGAACATGAGCCTTTGGGTCGTTCGGTCTCCACCTGGAGTCAGGCAGCAGAGAAGTGTGTTGGGGACTGGTGTTAGGTTTGCCTGATCATAATGCCCACCATAGCTTCCCAGGTTGGTCCTGAAGTTCTGTACCCATGTGGCTAAGATCTGAAAGCAACAGACACAGATTAAAATACACACACACACACACACACACACACACACTCCCACACATACATGCACAGTCTCTCACACAAAAACACACTCTCTGGCACAAACACCCACATACTCACACAGAGATACACACACAAACACACACTCAGACACATGTGACAAGACAATCTCTCAACCATGAAGAAAAGTTTGAAAGAAAAAGAGTTATTTTCCTGTCACCTCCCTGAACTTGCTTTCTGATTTTGGAAAAAACCACAGCCTCTCAACTTTGAGGTTTTCCAGCTCATGATCCAAATAAAGAATAATTCTATTAAAATAATGTCAGGCAGACGTGGCGAGGTGGGCACAGGAAGGCAAACCTATCATTGGTTTGGAAACAACCCTCTGAGTCTGGGATGAGGAGAAAAGATGGAGATGAAATAATTGCTGTGTTGTGAGAACACGGGGTTGGATGCTAAACTTGGCCGAGGTCTTGAAGACAAGGAAGGGGTAGTTCATGATATCTGTGAGGTCAGTGACTTAAGACCGAATGGTAGGGAAAGACCTTGGGGATTTCAGCAAAATTCTCAATTCAAAGAGTGAGAGAAGGCAGATGATTCACGGTGGGTGCAGCAGCCAGAGGAGCTGACTGCAGGCCAGGAGCAGGGAGCTCTGGCTCGGGGAACTGTGTGGGCAGAGCCCAGGGAACTGCTAGTGATGGACATGCCACGGATGTTCTTACCAGGGGGGCGCGAACTGGGCCCAGGGCAAAGGCGGTCGCTTCTCCAGCAGCCCTGGTCTTCTGTGGACGTTGCCAGTGAAGCCAAACCAGGAGAGGTCTGGGTTGGGGGGCTGCAATGCCAGGTCCATCTCCCAGGACACAACACCCTGATGCACAGAGATTTTTGCCCCCAAGTCCCTTGTCCTGCAGTGAAATGCTTTGTGCCCTTTGAAGCCACTGTGGGTTGTCAAGGTAGTGAGGGGGGACAGGGTGAGGTAGATGTTGAGGAAGTCCCCTGACCTTCCTGTTTTGGGAGACAAGAGGAGCGCATCTTGGGAGCAGCAGACCAGCTCAGCCTCCCCTGGCTTGGGCCCCTGGGGCGAGATTTATTAAGAAGTCGAGGCCACTTCCGGCCTCCATCTCTCGTCCTCCAGCCTCAGGGGACACAGCTGACCCTGTAGGTGTGCAGCCTCACGTGGTCCCTCACGTGGCATCCAGAAGACCAAGGCCAAGAGGCAGATGTTTCCCTTGCTGGCCTGGGCTTTGTCAAGCTCAGAGTGAGCTCACACAGGGCTGTGGGCTGGCAAGAAGGAAAAGGCATTTGAAGCAAGATCTGAAGAAGGCCCTCAATGTTGGAATACAAGAAATACCTTCCTATCTGGCCCCCTTCCCCAACCATATTCTTCCCTAAAAACTCACATTTCAGGAAGAAATATTTTGAGACAATACGGGGGGAGGGAAGAGATCAGCTGAAATATGAGCATGAGGTGACATCACATCTATGCGATTTGTGTGCAGGAGAACAGACAGGGAAGGGGCACTTCCCGCCCCGACCCCCGAGTCTGCACCTGCCCTGGGTCAGGGGTCACTTGGGGTTCCATCCATGACTTGACACATCACAGTGTGGCTCTTTTAAATTGCCTGATTCATATGTTTATTTTACAAGATATTTTCTGCACAAATCTTAGCTGTACCACTTTTTAAAAAAATTTATTTTATTGAAGTCTAGTTGATTTACAAATGTTGTGTTAATTTCTGCTGTATGGCACTGTGATTCAGTTATGCATATATATATATACATTCTTTTTCATATTCTTTTCCATTATGGTTTATCACAGGATATTGAGTATGGTTCCCTCTGTTGTGCAGTACGACCTTGTTGTCTATCCATTCTGTATATAAAAGTTTGCATCTGCTAATCCCAAACTCCCAATCCATCCCTTCCCCCACCCCCTTGGCAACCACAAGTCTGTTCTCTATGTTTGTGAGTCTGTTTCTGTTTTGTAGATAAGTTCATTTGTGTCATATTTTAGATTCCACATATAAGTGATATCATATGGTATTTGTCTATTTCTTTCTGACTTACCTCGCTGAGCATGATAATCTCTAGGTCCATCCATGTTGCTGCAAATGGCATTATTTCATTGTTTTTTATGGTTGAGTAGTATTCCATTGTATATATGTACCACATCTTCTTTAAACATTCATCCGTCGATGGATATTTAGGTTGTTTCCATGTCTTGGCTATTGTAAATAGTGCTGCTACGAACATAGGAGGGCATGTATCTTTTTGAATTATAGTTTTGTCCAGATATATGCTTAGGAGTGGGATTGCTGGATCATATGGCAACTCTATTTTTAGTTTTTTGAGGAACCTCCATGCTGTTTTCCATAGTGTCTGCATCAACTTACATTCCCCCCAAGAGTGTAGGAGGGTTCTCTTTTCTCTACCCCCTCTCCATTAGCTGTACCACTTCTATATCAAGTTGACCTCTCCTTTTCACTCAAGGACACCAGAGTGAAATAACTTCACGGTGACTGATGCAGGACACCACTCCAAGGATGGCTCCTTCCTCATGGAATATTCCACCTGGGGAAGGCAGAAGATTTTGTTACATCTGCCCAAATGAAAACGTTCATAATCCCCCAGTTCTGGGCCTTGTCTGTCAGACGTGTTCATCTGCCTTGTGTGCTATGCGTCTGTGGAGTTGAGGGTGGTAGAATACGATCACCCTGGAGAGCAGGGCTCCGGGTAGCAAACCGTCAGGATTGGGTGTGGAGCCGAGCCTCCAAGGCCATCAACACACCACCGTGCTCCCAGTCCTGTGAATATCAGTGTAAAAACTTTTCACAAAGCAATAGAAAAATTATTAACAGAAAGCTGAGCTCTGAGTCTGGAGCCAGACAGCCAATACTATAGGCCATTTCTGCAGGGCCTGTGACAGAGGCCCCATGGGATAGGAGTCAATTCCCTGCACCTCACTCTTTCCAGAGAGGGATGTGAAAACACACCTGCAAAACTCTCCTTTTGCTCACCCAGGTTTGAATTTTCCTTTAGTCGCCTGGTCACAAAAATCATGGTACATTCATCATGAGATTCCAGAACCTCGCAGGACATCAGAGATGCTGGTTGATTTTTCTTCTAAGTGCCAAATAACCCGCTATGGGTAAGTCTGGCACCCTTGTCCAGGACTGGGTTTTCTATCAAACTAGGACGCCTGCCCGCACCCCTCCCCTGGCCTCCTCCTTTCCTTTACCAGGTCCTAGGAACATACAGAAAAATGAGAAAAGTGAGAGCAGTGCTTCCCAAACTTATGTGAATCCCTGGGGATCTTGTAAAATGGGGATTCCGATTCAGTAGTTCTGGGCTTGGCCTGAGTTGGTGGATTTCTAATATGCTGCTGGGCCCATGGACCGCACTTAGAGTAACAAGGGTTAGTGCAGTGGTTCTGAAAGGTGGTCCCCCACAAGCAGCTACATCAAAGAGCTGAATGTTAGAAACGCATGTTCTCAGGCCCCTCCCAAACATACTAACTCAGAAGCTGTGGGGCTGCGGCCCAGGCATCTGTGTTTTAACAAGTCCCCCCACCCCACCCCCTGGGATTCTCTCTCTCTCTTTTTTTTTTTTTCTGTCGTGCCTCGCAGCATGTGGGATCTTAGTTCTCTCACCAGGGATCGAACCCGCGCCCCCTGCGTTGGAAGCATGGAGTCTTAAACACTGGACCACCAGGGAAGTCCCTACTCCCTGGGATTCAGATACAAGCCTGACTGCTGAGGTTTGGGAACCACCAGCTTATAGTAAGTTGCAGTATAACCATCCGGCTACAGTAGGGTTTAACCTAGCTGGGCTGGGGAGGAGAGGTGGCCCATTTACTGCATAAGCTGGCCCTGTGAAGGACAATTAGGGGCTCCTAGACAGAGCGAAGGGCTGTGCAAAGGCCCCGAGAGGAAAATGAAGGCTGGGGATGGGGAAGGGAAGGGGGCTGAGGAATAGTCTAGAACACTCTTTCAGGCCAACCCAGCCACAGGTACAGAGTTTTCTTCGGCAACTGGCCTTTCGTGGTTAAGCATCACCACCTCACCCCGCTGCTCTTTACCAACAGAAGGATAAGAACTCAGCAGCCGGAGTCCCTCTTCCTGCCCCTGGCTGTTTATAAGCCCATCTGCCTTCCTGGAGAGGAAAGCTTCGGATACTGAAAACGATTCCCAGTCTGATAAGTTCAAGATGGTGTCCAGAACTGAAATTTTCGCTCGGGGACGGTGGGACTCAGCAATCCCGCTTTCCCCAGGATGCTGAAGCAGGGAGAGTGAGCCTGTCGGAAGGAGTGAGGGGGAGAGGTTGGGGCAGAGGGAGGGGAGCGTCAGGAGATGCCGTTGTGGGTTCCTTGGTTGATGCCATCTCACAGGAAGGAGGATGGTTCCTGTCTCTGTTTTAGGTCCCTGAAGGCCTGCAGACACTCTTCCCCCAAGTATCACCAACTGCAGAGAATGTGTGTGTGTGACTCCAAGACCTGGGGGAAGAGCCAGGGGCAGCTAGGGAAAGCTGATACTGTCTTGATTTTATCTTTGAAAAGTGTGCCTATTTTCTCCTATTAAGTAATAAATGTTTGTTTTCATGTAAGATATGGCCCAATGCTGAGGAAAATAAATAATCCTGTTATCCCACGGTTACATCCCAGGGAGTATGCACATTGCCCTTGGAAGAGAACAGGCCCAGGCAGAGAACACATTGTTTTCTGAATAGGTGTTTTCACAGAGGGGACGTTTTAGAGGAAGGATGAAATCCACCTTCTTTGCGGTGAGCACACAGGGGTTGGGGTGAGGGCAGGGTGTTTGGGGGCGTCCTGTGACCAGAGACTGGGGAAGTTCTCTTCAGCCCAACAAGCCTGGTTCCCAGAGTCCCTCGTGCCCCGGGAAGCAGGCCCGGCAGCCTCAGGGGGGCCACCAGCAGGTCCTGGGGTTCACACTCAATCCTGAGGGGCTACCGTGCTAGAAAAGTGCTCAGTTTTCGGAGAATTGAGCAGCAAGTTGAGCTCTGACAACCTGGGTGATTCCCGTCCTGAGGATACGTACCCGCTGCCTTGTCTCGGGGCCAAAGTGCGTGGGCCTGAGCTTGCTCAGCTAGGGAAGGAGGATGGGCTGCTGGGCGGGGGACTGGAGCAGCTAGTTCGCTGAGCATGTGCAAGAGGTCACGCTTGCTCAGAAGTATCAGACAAGAAGCAGAGTGATCAGCTTCAGTCTGTAAGGAAAGGACGATTCGTAGGGTGGTTTGTGTTTGCAGAGCAATCTCGGGGCTTCTGGTATCAGGTTCTTCACCTCCTAACCCCCCCCCCCCCCCGCCGCCACACACACACAGCTCGGGTTCTGGAGTCACCAGCGTGGCCAGACGCACCGTATTGCTAGGCACATAATCCATCTCCTAAACCCTCATTAACATCTAAACGTTAGAATATAAAAGCTGACTTTCAAAACTTTTGGCAAGCAGAATTGCACCTAAAGCACCAACAAATGAATGAGTTAAGAGGCAAGAGAGATGCCCTGGCGATACAGGGGGATGGGCTGCCCTCCAACTCCCAGGGTCCGGGCAGCTGCAGCCGTCTGGCCCCGCCAGGACCAGAGGGCACAGAGAGATGCCAGACACCCTTCCCTTCAGCCGAGGGACAGCGGAGGCCACAGGGCTGGGAGCCAGTTCAAGGCACACCGTGGGGAGGAGGCCGCCCGCCCAGAGGGACCCCCGCCTGGGACGAGGGCACGGGAGCCCCGTCGAACCGGCTCAGGAAATGCCAGCGCCAGGCTGGCCTTGGTTTGGGTGGACTGATGGCCTTAGGGAGCTACCCAAAATGCTGACAACCTTGTTTTGGAAAGGCAAAAATTCCAACGGCAGTCCTTCCTGCTTCTGACCCTCTCACCCGCGGCTCCAGGAGCGGATTTCTGTCACGAGAAATGTATGTTCATTTATAACAGATGGGGCGTGTGGACTTTCTGGAAATGGATTTATGGATTTGGGCCCAGCCCCAGCTCTCTGAATGCCGGGCCCCCGGGAGGTCACCGGCCTTCCTTTCCGGAAGGGGCCTGGGGCATCATGGCCTTGTGTTGGGACAGACGCAGGGTGGGCGTCCACACCACACCCTCTGACCTTGTGACATTCAGCCAAGCGAGAGGAGGGGCAGAAAGTGTTTGATCAAAACTCGTCCTACTGCTGTGTAGCTTCTGAAGTTGATGGAACACAGGTTCTGAATCTTAAAAAAAAATCAAAGAGATACAGTAATTGACCACAAGTCGTATTCTCCCAGTTCACTATATCCGGGAAGGTGGATTTCCTTCACGTTCTCACTTTCAAGCGCATCCACCTCCCCTGAAGGGCTTGTTGAAACAAGTCTCCGCCCTCAGGACTCCTGACTCAGGAGGTCGGGGTTGGCCCTGAGAATCTGCACTTCCAGCAAGTTCCCAGCTGATGCTGACGTTGCTGCCCGAGGACCACCGCTGAGAACCGCGCTTTGCAGCGGACACGGCGGTGCCCCCGTGGCCCGTGCTCCTGCTGCAGCCCCTCTTATTTCTGTCTCCCAAGGCTACTTAGGCAGCCCGGGTGTGGGCCCTGTTCCTGCAGAGGCAAGTCCCAAATCGGGAATCGGGGTCGTAGAGGGGCTCCAGCATCCACTGAGGCCGCCGAGGAGGCATCGCACGGGCAAGGCCCCACCCTGGCCCACGAGATGACCTTTCACACCTGGGACGCGAGTGGGAAGTGCCGGCAAGGCCAGCAGCAGCTCGGGGGGCAGAGGTCCTGCCCCAGCCACTCAGGGACCTCAGCTGTTCCCCTCCAAGTGCAAGTTCCTCCCACAGCAACATCACCCTCTTATGTACGGGAAAGAAGCTTTAGGGAGAGATGCAGGCAGGGAGGGGATTTATCTGAGAAACAGAGTTTTTATTTTTATTTTTCCAAGAAAGGTACAAGCAATTTTTTGAAAGTATCGGGTGGAATTAAGCGTTTAAGTACAATGAACATTAGCTATTAGCTATTTTCTCCACAAACCAGTGAATAGTGGCTTAAAGGGTAGATTAGTAATACACAGAATAAAGAAATATTGTCCCCTCTAAATACAAGTCTTAGAATGTGTTGGCTTTTCTATGTCACTGCCCTTGCTTTGGTGGGTGGCCGTTTCTCCAGAAGCCCGACCCACCACCTACCAATACTCCTGATATTAATGGCAAATGTCCCTGGAAATTTAGGGGAGAGTGAATCATTTTCTGCTGTCTTGTTTTCAGCAGTTTGGGAGAGAGTGTTTTATCCCAGAAAATGGGGAGTAAGTGTCCTATGTGACCAGTCTTAACTCTAGAGAAACCCCACTGCTCCTGACCAGCCCACTCCCAGGCCTCTTGGGGTCTGCAAGGATGGATTCGTGATGGGGTGTATCCCAGGAACTGAACACCTTAATCTGTGAAAGAGTTATTTCGAATTGCGCATCTACACTTTGGAAGATGTCTTCCAAACACAGCAAAAAGTGGAGACAGAATGGATTGCTTCCTAAAGCCCCCCCAATTGTAGAGAACAGTAAGGAGGGGGCACACACCTCCCTCACGACTGGAATCTTCCTGAAAGCACTGTTGGCAGTCTTTCTGCCAAGCTCAGGCCTTTAATTCCTTTCTATTGCCCTATTTTTTCCAGTATCGGTCCATGTAATGCTTAGTGACCAAAAAAAAAAAAAAAAAGTTAAGCCAGTGAGCTAGAAAATTCTAGACTGCCTTCTACTTCCAAATGTGAGAAAAATCCCTGAGATTTTACTGCCTTTGCACTTCATACTATCTTGCCTTAAGTAATGAGCAGTTGTATGGATAATTTCTGAGCCTATATTCCAATAAAGATAAGGCAAAGCACTTCTGGTGGCTGTTTGTTTTTTAGATTTTATTGTAGTTGATTTACAGTGTTGTGTTAATTCAGGTTGTTTTTAATCAGTGGTAGAGTGGCAGGCAAGCCAAGAGTTAAGCTGCTGGTGCCATATTTGAGAGCTTAGGGCTGCCTGAGGAAAAGCCCTGTAACCCTGGAATGAGCTGTCTACTCAGTTTGATTCCTGGAGAATTTTCTCCAGTCTTGCTGGGACCGTGCTAACGACCGACAGGGCTGACTTGATTTTATATCATTGGCAGGTTTTCCAGAGGCCCAGACGCCTTGTCCTGTGCTGTGATGCTAATAGGCAGCTAGAAAGGTGCTGCTTCCCACCTGGTTTGGAATCTCTTCCCCAGCTGCAAATACTGCATCATGTCTACCGACCTCTTTGCAGAATAAACACCAGCTAGAGTTGCTGCCTGTCTTCTGAGTGAGGCAGCCGCCCCTAGTACGATCCCGCTAAATGCCAGGCCACCTACCCCACGGGGCTGCATTGAGGCCCAATAGTGCAGACACACTGGTCTGCTCGAGTTGCGGGGAGCCTGCCTCAGACCCCAGTGGGCACGAAGGGAGCTAGATGTCAGATGACCTGCACGTGGGCTGGCAAAATGCATGCTTTCCCTCTATGTGTTCCAGAAAGTGCTGGACGATTTCTCCTACCATACCCTGCATTTCAAACCCAACCCTTGGCTTGGCCTAAAGATAAAATGCATGAATCTGGATCCCTAGTCTGCTGTAACAAATAGCCTCACTCCAGTCTAAGGGCGAATGAGGGACCTCCACAGGTGGGAAGTTCAGGAAGGTGAGGGTAGTAGCCCCCCACGTCCTCGATCCATCCCATATGTCCAGGAGGCAGGGAGGTCACACTCTGAGCAGGAGGCCAGGAGGCCAGTCAGAGCGAGACTGTGTGCTGCGCAGGCCAGGCCTTAGCTGGCAATGCTGATGGGAATTAAGGTGCATGGTGGCAGTCCTAGGAAAGTGGGAACAAGGGCCCAGACCCAGGGAAGATGTGGCTTCACAGCCCCTCCGCAGATCAGGTCGAGGGGGCATCAGGCCACAGGGCCGGGCTGAAGGACAAGATACGGAGGGAGGTCAGAACCCAGTGTGCCCAGGCAAGGAGACGTCACCCAGCCCTCAGGGGCCAAAGGACACAAGATGGAGACACACTTCTTACTGGCACTAGTGGGGACCTGGCACAGAGGCCTGTGTGCACGAGGTTTCCCTCCCCAGAGAGAATCGCAGGTTTGAGACAGAAATCTTGGGAATGTGCTGATTCCTACTGTTTACCCTGGGGCAAGTCAGCCAGACTCTTCTGGCACATTCCTCTTTGTGTTTAGCTTAGGACTGATGATTCACTGGCTTACAGAACACGTTGGGATTCTGTAAGAAAACACTTGGAATTCTTGTGCAGCTTTGGGGCCAAGAACAGAGAAGGTCCCTACTGACCTCCTGGGTTGTTATGAGCTGAGTTGTGGCTCCAAAAATTCATATGTTGACGTCCTAACCCCAGTACCTCAGAATGGGACTGCATCTGGAGATAGGTAATTAAGCTAAAATGAGGCCATTAGGGTGGGCCCGAATCCAAGGTGTCTGGGGTCCTTATAAGGGGAGGAAATTGGACACAGACACACACACAGAGGTGACCACAGGGAGACACTTGGAGAACACGGCCATCTGCCAGCCAAGAAGAGAAGCTCAGAAGGAACCAACCCTGACAACACTCCGATCTCAGACCTCAATCCTCCAGAATCATGAGAAAATAAACGTCTGTTTTTTGAGCCCCCCAGTCTGTGGTACTTGTCATGGCAGCCCGAGCCGTAACACACGAATGATCTCTTGTTCCTGAATTTGTAGTGAGAAAAGCTTTGTGACGTTCAGGAGAGCCTAGCGCTTTTTGATATTAGCATGAAATCTTCATTTTTTTAGGAAACCCTCAAGCTGTAACGGCATGCACTTAATCTCCCCTAATGAAGCCTCCTTCTCCCACTAATTCCAATGACCAGTGTCATCTATTCCAGAACCAGAGCACAGACACTTCCGGGTTGATCCAGAGGACCACTTCCCTCTCCTCCTAGGTGTTGGAAAATGGTGTAATGACAACAAAGATGTATTACCCCAGACCAGGCAAAGACTGTCGACACAATAACTTATTTAGAGCTTGGCTTTTGGTTGGGAGAAGACAGTGTGAAGAGTGAATGAAAGGCATTACTATTCCAGTTTAAAAATATATGGCATAAAAATGACGATCTCATTCAATGGAAATCTTTCTTCGTTAAGAATAGCCTACAATACATTGAACCTTTGGCCAGAAAAAAATCTTTTAGAGCTTTTGAGTAGCTGTTTAAAAGGCCTGGATAGCCAAAAATAGACCTGCAAATGCAGACGACAGATGGAAATGAGGTCTGGTTGGAAATGTGCCATGAACCAGGTCCAGAGGCCTCCCAAGGCTGACACCCCTCAAATCTTCATGTCGCGAGCCAGGTGGAACACCTACAGAGCACACCTTCGTCAACAATCCTGTGCTTAAAAATGGAACCACTTACTTTATTTATTTATTTATTTATTTATTTATTTATTTAATTCTTCAATTTGTTAATATGGTGTATCACATTGATTGATTTGCATATATTGAAGAATCCTTGCATCCCTGGGATAAATCCCACTTGATCATGGTGTATGATCCTTTCATATTTTCTATTTCTTCCTGGTTCAGTCTTGGAAGGTTATACCTTTCTAAGAATTTGTCCATTTCTTCCAGGTTGTCCATTTTATTGGCATAGAGTTGCTTGTAGTAGTCTCTTAGGATGCTTTCTGTTTCTGCGGTGCCTGTTGTAACTTCTGCTTTTTCATTTCTAATTTTATTGATTTGAGTCCTCTCCCTCTTTTTCTTGATGAGTCTGGCTAATGGCTTATCAATTTTGTTTATCTTCTCAAAGAACCAGCTTTTAGTTTTATTGATCTTTGCTATTGTTTTCTTTGTGTCTATTTCATTTATTTCCGCTCTGATCTTTATGATATCTTTTCTTCCACTAACTTTGGGTTTTGTTTGTTCTTCTTTCTCTAGTTCCTTTAGGTGTAAGGTTAGATTGTTTATTTGAGATTTTTCTTGTTTCTTGAGGTAAGCTTGTATTGCTATAAACTTCCCTCTTAGAACTGCTTTTGTTGCATCCCATAGGTTTTGGATTGTCGTATTTTCATTGTCATTTGTCTCTAGGTATTTTTTGATTTCCTCTTTGATTTCTTCAGTGATCTCTTGGTTATTTAGTAATGTATTGTTTAGCCTCCATGTGTTTTTGTTTTTTACATTTTTTTCCCTGTAATTGATTTCTAATCTCATAGCGCTGTGGTCAGAAAAGATGCTTGATATGATCTCAATTTTCTTAAATTTACTGAGGCTTGATTTGTGACCCAAGATGTAATCTATCCTGGAGAATGTTTTGTGTGCACTTGAGAAGAAAGTGTAATCTGCTGTTTTTGGATGGAATGCCCTATAAATATCAATTAAGTCTATCTGGTCTATTGTGTCATTTAAAGCTTGTGTTTCCTTATTAATTTTCTGTTTGGATGATCTGTCCATTGGTGTAAGTGAGGTGTTAAAGTCCCCCACTATTATTGTGTTACTGTCGATTTCCTCTTTTATAGCTGTTAGCAGTTGCCTTATGTATTGAGGTACTCCTATGTTGGGGGCATATGTATTTATAATTGTTATATCTTCTTCTTGGATTGATCACTTGATCATTATGTAGTGTCCTTCCTTATCTCTTGTAACATTCTTTATTTTAAAGTCTATTTTATCTGATATGAGTATTGCTACTCCAGCTTTCTTTTGATTTCCATTTGCATGGAATATCTTTTTCCATCCCCTCACTTTCAGTCTGTTTGTGTCCCTAGGTCTGAAGTGGGTCTCTTGTAGACAGCATATATATGGAACTTGTTTTTGTATCCATTCAACGAGCCTGTGTCTTTTGGTTGGAGCATTTAATCCATTCACATTTAAGGTAATTATCGATATATGTTCCTATGACCATTTTCTTAATTTTTTTGTGTTTGTTTTTGTAGGTCCTTTTCTTCTCTTGTGTTTCCCACTTAGAGAAGTTCCTTTAGCATTTGTTGTAGAGCTCGTTTGGTGGTGCTGAATTCTCTTAGCTTTTGCTTGTCTGTAAAGCTTTTGATTTCTCCATCAAATCTGAATGAGATCCTTGCCGGGTAGAGTAATCTTGGTTGTAGGTTCCTCCGTTTCATCACTTTAAATATGTCATGCCGCTCCCTTCTGGCTTGTAGAGTTTCTGCTGAGAAATCAGCTGTTAACCTCATGGGAGTTCCCTTGTATGTTATTTGTCATTTTTCCCTTGCTGCTTTCAATAATTTTTCTTTGTCTTTAATTTTTGCCAATTTGCTTACTATGTGTCTCGGCATGTTTCTCCTTGGGTTTATCCTATATGGGACTCTCTGCGCTTCCTGGACTTGGGTGTCTATTTCCTTTTCCATGTTAGGGAAGTTTTCGACTATAATCTCTTCAAATATTTTCTCAGGTCCTTTCTCTCTCTCTTCTCCTTCTGGGACCCCTATAATGTGAATGTTGTTACGTTTAATGTTGTCCCAGAGGTCTTTTAGGCTGTCTTCATTTCTTTTCATTCTTTTTTCTTTATTCTGTTCCACAGCAGTGAATTCCACCATTCTGTCTTCCAGGTCACTTATCCGTTCTCCTGCCTCAGTTATTCTGCTATTGATTCCTTCTAGTGCATTTTTCATTTCAGTTATTGTATTGTTCATCTCTGTTTGTTTGTTCTTTAATTCTTCTAGGTCTTTGTTAAACATTTCTTGCATCTTCTCGATCTTTGCCTCCATTCTTTTTCCGAGGTCCTGGATCATCTTCACTATCATTATTCTGAATTCTTTTTCTGGAAGGTTGCCTATCTCTACTTCATTCAGTTGTTTTTCTGGGGTTTTATCTTGCTCCTTCATCTGGTACATAGCCCTCTGCCTTTTCATCTTGTCTATCTTTCTGTGAATGTGGTTTTTTTGTTCCACAGGCTGCAGGATTGTAGTTCTTCTTGCTTCTGCTGTCTGTCCTCTGGTGGATGAGGCTATCTAAGAGGCTTGAGCAAGTTTCCTCATGGGGACTGGTGGTGAGTAGAGCTGGCTGTTGCTCCACTTCTTACTTTAAAATGTGTTATTATAAAGGAAGAATATACTAAAGACCCAAGAGGGAATTTTAAAGAGAAAAGTATACTCACATCAAAGGCTTTTATCTTTCCATGTTCCCTTATAGTCATTGTTCAAGTATAATTATAATTTTATAGTTATGATAATGGAATAAGGCACCACTTCCTATCATTTTTTTCCTTCTTCATTTTAAATGATTACCCTTAGGATAAAACCAAGGATGATTTTATTGGGCCAAGTATGAACATATTGCTAAATTGTTTCTACCACCAGAAAGGGCCTTATCAGCTGAACCACATTCTCACCCTCACTAAGTATTTCAGTGTTTTTTTTTCTTAATTATTAAGAAAGGAGAAGGTTGATCCTTAATTTTAAAGAGCACTGCATTTAAAAATTTTTTAAAAGACAGCCTGCTTTTCCAGATTTGTTTGAGAATTGTAGATTCTTTTGTACAAATTTTTTTATCACATCCTTTACCTATTTGCCTACTTAAATATTGATTTATTTTTTTACAAACTGGAATGCATGTTTTATATTCATACCAACTCCATCATATTGCTGGAATGGTTTTCCAATGGTTCTCTATTATTTTTTTCCTTATTCCTTTCATTTTATTTATACAATATTGATGCAGTTAAATCTGTTCAACATTTCTTGCAATTCCGTCTTCGCTTGAGTCTCAGAAAGTCCTCTCCCTGCCCTGGTTAGGCCCCCTGAGCTCTCCTCTCCTCCTTGGCTTCCTCTGCCCTCCTTGCTGGACCAGCTGGCCCTTCCCTTATACTTGTGTAGGGCTGTCCAGTTTAGCAAATAAAAATACAAGACAGCCAGGTCAATTTGGATTGCAGATAAACAACAAATAAGTTTTTAAGAAATAAGCACTCCCAGGCAATATTTGGAACATACTTATGTTAAAAAATATCTTGCTTTTTTGAAATTCAAGTTTAACGGGAAGTCCTGTATTTTATCTGGCAACCCCAGCTTGTGGTCCCCACTTGTGCCCCGTGTCAGCTCTTCCCAATCAGGTTAGTATTTATTCTCAGTCCTCAGGAGGACGTGCTGCTTGCCCAAGAAACAGAGTTCAGGTCCCTGTGTGGACCCCAGGGGTGCTCCTCTACTGCTCAGCAGATCTGGGTCTACTGTGGTGGTCTGGGGAGGGGGTTCTCACTGATACAGTCTCTGGTCTCTCCATCTGTGCTAGTTTGCTCGGGTTGCCATAACAACAGACCACAGACTGGGGGACTTCAACAGCAGAAACTTATTTTCTCACTATTTTGGAGCCTGGAAATCTAAGATCAAGGTGTCATCAGGGTTCCTGAGGTCTCCATCCTTGGCGTGTAGATGGCCGTCTTCTCCCTCTGTCCTCCCATGGTCTTCCCTCTGTGCGAGTCTGTGTCCTAATCTCCTCTTGTAAGGACATCAGTCCTACTGGATTAGGGCCCAGCCTAGTGACCTCATTTTAACTTAACTACCTCTTTAAAGACCTTATCTCCACATACAGTCACATTCTGAGGGGCTGGGAGGTGGGATTTCAACACATGAATTTGGGGGACACAATCCAGCCCAAAACAGCATCTTCCACTCCTATGGTGGTCTGTCCAAGGCACCCATCCTGCACCTTGTTCTCTCACCTGACAGTACATCTATGGTTTGGAGGGGTCCCAAACCATGTCCCCCTAGGATTGGAGCCATATGAAACCCTGATGCTTCTTGGGGCACCCTGACTTCCTCAAGACCTTCTCCCAGGGCACAGCTCCAGCCTCCTTGGTGGGGCTGCAATGGGCGGGGCCCAGTCCACTGTGGACAGATTACCCAAAACTGGGCAACACCCTTTTGGGCTTCAAATTGGACCCACGCCTGGAAACTTCTGCTATGCAGTCTCATCCCACGAGGATCTCCCGATCCAGATGGCTTTCTGAATCACTTTGGAAATTCTCTCTCTGCTTTTTGGTGGTTGGGTCCCTTGCCGCCTTCTCGAGGACTTGCCTTAGTAAACAGGTCATCCATCTACATCGCGTCCATCACCTCCTGCCTTCTTCCCTCCCTCCTCAGGCCGTTTTATCATCGAACTGACAGCCCTCCCACCAGGTCCAGCCAAGACATGACACTGTTCAACTCACTGCTGGCTGATCTATGTTTTTGTTTTTAAAATAATTTATAATCTACTGCATGTAGAATTTATTGTGTCAGATGGCCTATGGTGTGGTTTCATTGGGATATACTTCTGGATTTCAAAAATCATTATCAAGACATTATACCATTTAATAAACATCTATTTTCCTTCACTGTTTTCCTGATACTTGTTCAATGACATGTAAAACTCCCTCTCCCACAATCTGTGCTCTAATGATGTGATAGCCACCTGCCTCATATGGCTACTGAACACTTGAAACATGGGTAGCCCAAATTTCAAAGGCAGTACAAAAAAAAAATAAGAATGTAAAATATCTTTTAATATTTTTTAGATTGGTTGAAATGATAATGTTTTTGATATATTGGGTTAAGTAAAACATTATTAAAATTAGCTTTACCTATTGCCTTTTGCTTTTTAAAATGTGGCAACTAGAAAATACTAAATTCTGTCTTTGACTATATTTCTACATATGATTGCCTTTAACTTAAGGCTTACATATTTCGTTACTTTTATCTCTCTCTTGGTTTTTAGCCAATATTTTAATGTTTTAGTTAATGTTCTTCTTAAAACATTTTAAGATCTGTTAGAAGTATAAACATTTCCCTCATTACTCTTATCTTTTCAGACTGTCTTTTGTAAGTCTAAGCCAATTGTTCTTTCAGATGGATTTCAAAATTATTTTTGCCAAACTGATAAAAATCCTGTTTGAATTACTCATCTTTACATCCAGAAATATTTTTTGCCCCTAAAATTGATTGACTTCCAATAGAACTTTGAGGTTTTATTTATATGTTATATGTTTTCTCAAAATCACCTCTATGTATACAATATTGCTGATACCATTGTGGATAGAGGTCTATACTGAGATGCTATTTGTCTTTACATATTTGTCCCTTGAAGTCGCTTAATTAACCTGTGTTTTAGATAGTATAGTCTTAACTGGTATTATCTGTGAAGAGTATTTTTCTCTTTTTATCATATGCATTCATTTTATTCTGTTTCCTATATTATTATAATGTTATAATGACCAAGACTTCCAAGGCTTAATAAATAATTATGGTGGTATTGGGCATTGTTCCTGAAGATAATTTGCTAAATATTACTTTTTGGAATATTTACCCTTTTAAACTTGGCAATGCTTTTTCTTGGCTTTAATTGTCTTCAAGGACATCCATTTGAGAGGCGTTTTCCTTGTCCAAGTAAAATAAGCAGCCTAGAAAACAGAATTTCCTTCTGGCTTTCTGCAATCTACCCACTATAAAAATAACACAAAATCATCGTTTTTTTGGTTTTGCGACATATTTTCACGGATAAATTGTCAGATTATAGACTGTCCCTGACGCCCTGCAAAAATGTCAGTGGATGGAGAGACATTTCTGTTCTCTCCCCTTGGGCAAGGGGAGAGAACAGACACGTGATTTAGGGTTAGGCTTGGTGTTAGGGTTAGATTTTAGAGGTAGGGTTAAAGTTAGGGAAACCTGCCTTGAATGCACAATGTATTGAATTTCAATTTAAAAACTCTAAAATTTCACATACCTTTAAAAAATGACTACATTCTCCAAACATCATTTAGAGCAAGGCTCCCCAGCCGTGGCTTGTTAGGAACTGGGCCGCACAGCAGGAGGTGAGCAGCGAGCGAGCAAATTTCCCCATCGCTCGCATCACCACGTGAACCATCCCCACTGTAGAAAAATTGTCTTCCGCGAAACTGGTCCCTGGTGCCAAAAAGGATGAGGACCACTGAGTTAGAGGTATCTTTTTTTTTTTTTTTTTTAATTTATTTATGGCTGTGTTGGGTCTTCGTTTCTGTGCGAGGGCTTTCTCTAGTTGCGGCGAGCAGGGGCCACTCTTCATCGCGGTGCGCGGGCCTCTCACTATCGCGGCCTCTCTTGTTGCGGAGTACAGGCTCCAGACGCGCAGGCTCAGTAATTGTAGCTCACGGGCGTAGTCACTCCGTGGCATGTGGGATCCTCCCAGACCAGGGCTCGAACCCGTGTCCCCTGCATTCGGCAGGCAGATTCTCTGCCACTGCGCCACCAGGGAAGCCCAAGTTAGAGGTATCTTATGCTTTATATAAACAGATCAACAAAGAAGCCACTAGGGTGTATCTTGGAGAAAAAAGCGGGCTTAGAATTGTTATAGGATAAGCTACAGGAGCAAGCTCTTAGAAGAGGATGAAGATGGATGTTGTTGAGTGTGCCATCAGCCAGGGCTGCCGTGGCTGGCAGGTCCTCCAGACAGAGGTGCCAGCTGCAGGGGCAGGGGCGCCTGGGCTCTGTCTGAATCTGGGTCCTCAGGATAGGGCATTTTGTTATGTTTGGAGCTAAATCAGACAAAACTGAGTGATGAGAAGCATCTTCCTCATCTTTCAAAGTGTCTGATGAGGACCCAGTCTACAGTCATTGGCTAAGTCTGGGACTTCTGGGCTGCGAAAATTCTGGCTACATCTCCACCCCAATAAGTGTACGCAGCATTACTTGCCACAGACAGCGAATGCTGCCCTGAGTCTGACAGAGTATTTTCAGATGCACCTTCCCTTAAGGGGATATCCTTGGGATGGTGTTCTGGTCAATAAAATAGTGTCCCCCCACCTCCTTGGCTAATGATCTCTGGAAATTCATATAGTGGAAGAGAATCTGGGTAGGGCTAGATTCGAAGAAGATTCTTCTTTTCCCAACTCTCCAAACTATTCCTGCTGTCCTTTAAATGGCCCTTGGGGCTCTATCTCCCTGTGGATCTTCTTCATCAAGTAGTAGCTCCTGCAGGGAGGGGGCCACGAGACAGCCCCTCATGGGCAGGTGGGTAGATGCAGGAGAGCTTTCGGGTGATGGGGTTTTCGGCATGCAATGTGCCTTTTGGACCCTCTGGGAAGCAAACACTGAGACTGAGTTAGGACAGCAATGTTTCGTTCAGGGTTTCAATGAAAAAAATGTCACCTGCCATATCAGTAAACAAAGGACGTTGCAGCCATCAAGCCGTCACATTACAGCTGCCCAGCTGTGCACCCTGAGGAGACTCAGGATGAGAAGGCACAAGATGCTGGCCCTAAATAGCTGAGGTGCATATCAAAGGAATGATTCCCATGAGCCCAGACTCTTGCATCTTCCCATACAGAGAAAAGTGCCTAATTCCTTAACTTAACCAGAGATGTCTGGTTTTCTTTATTTAGCAGTAACCTTTTGCTGTTCCAACTACCTGGTCTTTGTTGCAAAAACTCCTATAGATCCCGGCTCCTCCCTTCCCTCTTAGGAGTGGTCCCTCAGAGCTTATAGCAGTCTCTTTATAAGCTGTCTTCTTATCCTGGGCTTAAGTCCTCAGTTCTGTTGGCCAAATAAAACATAATTCAGAACTTTCATGTTGTACATTTTTTTTTTTTCAGTTGACAGGGATAATGGCTTTGCAAGGAAAAGGGAAGAAGCAGGATGGGGCAGGGCAGCCGTCGGGCTGTGATGCAGACCTGACATCTTCCCTGCCTGCCCTACAGTGAGCTCTGGAGCAACGCTTCCTCATTAGAGGAGTTCTGTGTCTGGTGGAAATGGCCAGGACTTTGCACTTCAGTCTTGCTTAGTCACTGTCTGGGGCCACCCCAAGATCAGTAAGGTCCTGGCCCCAAAGCTGAGGGTGACCTGTAAGCTGTCTCCTCATGTCGACCAGCTGACCACACTCCTCTCAGCCTGAAGGGGAGTCTGAACTCCCCACGTAATAGGGACTGTTGATAACCCTCTTGTCAGACACACACAGTGTCTGGTCTTCTGTGAACTTCAAGCCTAGCTCAGCTCTAGCAAGAAGATTCCCATCCTCTGAGCACCTTATCTACTCTGGGATTCAGCTCCCTTTGCAGACAAGAACCTGCATCCCTTTGGCTCACCACTTCTGGTGGCCACGCTGCCAGAGACCCCTCTTTCTGACCTTCCTGGGACCTCCAGCTGTGCAGGGCCACGAACAGGGCAAGAGCAGTTCCCAGATACTCTGGGCTTCCTCAAACTTAACTAGAGTTGAGATTTAATCATCTTAAGAGTAAAGGTCCTTCCACCTCTCTAGGGTGGGAAAGAGCGATAATGTGTTATCTCCTCTGCTGAGCCCTTTGTAAACACTTGCATCATTCAGCTGATACAGGACGAGATAAGAAGGGGGTCCAGGGTCCCCTCTGAAAGTAGTCATGAATCCAAACAAGGATTCTTGGATGGGTCATCCAGCTCTGGTTTGTATTAGCTCTGCAGTCACAGGGTTTATGCAAAGCATGCCTCAAAGGGGCTTCTTTACCACATGAAAGGAGGAAAGTTAGGCCCTGAAAGAAGGCATTCCTGAGCTTTTCTTGGCACTTTTTCCCAGACCTTGGAAAAGGCCAGTGCTTTTAAAAGCAGAGGTCACTCGAAGGGAAGGCAGTCAGAGGCAGGCTGCATAAAGTGGTCCTTCCAAAGCTAACCATTTCCTTCCTTTCCCAGTCCACAATGGCTTCAATCTGCCTTTCCCTTAAATCTGACGGGAGGAAAGGGAAAGCAGGGTGATGATTCCGAGAGGATCTAAAGTGAATAAAGATGGCCTGTGTAACCCCCCAGGTCCCTCCATCCTCCAGGACCAGGTGAATCAGCCAATTCAGAATATGCTGACAGGAGCCACAGAAGAAGGTGGGACAAAGTACAGTGTAGCCCACCCCCCAGCCCCGCTGCCACCCACCCTGCTGCTTCCACCTCTAAGGTTTTCTCGTGTTACCGAGAGGCTGAGGCTCTGGGCTGGATGCAGGAGGGGAGGGGCTCCCAGAGAGCCTCAAAGTCAAAAAGTCTGTCCTTTCATGTTTCATTCCAGGACCTCATACAGGGCCTGCCACCACGTAGGTAGGTGTCCAGCACGTTTTTCTTTCTTTCTTTCTTTCTTTCTTTCTTTCTTTCTTTCTTTCTTTCTTTCTTTCTTTCTTTCTTTCTTTCTTTCTTTCTTTCTTTCTTTCTTTCTTTCTTTCTCTCTCTCTCTCTCTCTCTCTCTCTCTCTCTTTCTTTCTTTCTTTCTTTCTTTCTTTTTGGCTGTGTTGGGTCTTCGTTTCTGTGCTAGGGCTTTCTCTAGTTGTGGCAAGCGGGGGCCACTCTTCATCGCGGTGCGCGGGCCTCTCACTGTCGCGTCCTCTCTTGTTGCGGAGCACAGGCTCCAGACATGCAGGCTCAGTAGTGTGGTACACGGGCTTAGTTACTCCGCAGCATGTGGGATCTTCCCAGACCAGGGCTCGAACCCGTGTTCTCTGCATTAGCAGGCAGATTCTCAACCACTGCGCCACCAGGGAAGCCCAGCATATTTTTCTTTTGAGGAGTCTTTGAGGGTTTTTTGGAGAAGGAAAAGAGCCTATTGTGGTCTTTCTCTCCATCTTTTAAAAGTGATGAACTCCAAATTTGTACTGTGAAAAGTCTAAGGTCACACACCATTTTTCCCTTTTTCCCTTGCACATGTAGGGGTGTATGGGTCCCTCCCCACCACTGGGTAGTTTGGGTGGTAGACTCCGCCTCAGCTCCAGGGTACCCAATGTCCGTGGTACAGTGGGTAGGTCAGGTGGCCCAGGCCTAAGAACATGCCGTCCTCCTCCTGGTCACTGGGTTGGTTCAGGAGTGTTCCATCAGCCCAAAGCTCAGGCCGTGGTCGGATGGCTGTGGATGTGAATGAGGAAGCATGTATATTTGGGGGTGCTGCCATCTTGCAATCATGAGGGAGGGGGTTGGCAAACACAGAGGGACGAGCAGGGCTGAGAAAATGACATAGAAAGAGCGTCAGAGTCCAGATCAAAGCCTGCTGAATACTTAGTCCACCTCTGTATTTTTCTCTTAGGTGCTCTGATAAACTGCCTTGAAGTATTTAAGTCATTCTGAGTTGGGTGGTCTGATGTCTACAGCCATACCACCCTGAACGTGCCCAATCTCGTCTGAGTTGGGTTGTCTGATACTTGAGGGCAAAAGGATGTTGATCACAGGGTGTGTTAGGTACGATGTGCTGTCGACTGGAGCATAAATAAGATGCAGAACTTCAAGACATATGTCAGCATCAGCATCGTGTCGTATTGGTCCTCTTTCCCTTTGCAATAAGCCATATTTGGAACGGATTTACAATCTTTCTTCTCTCACTTTGACACTTTCTGGTCCATAATGGACAGTTCAGGATCCACACTTTAGGAGCAGAAGTGGAGAAAGAAGACGCCATCCTGGCCTTTGTGGACATGCTGAACCTTTGGATGCTTCCCATTTTCTCAGAGTCTGGACTGAAAAAGATGGTGACTGGGAGAATGCAACTGAGTGCTTCCCTAGGAAGGAAGCTGTTCATGCTGAAGGACAGGGTTGGCCCTGCGAGCTTCTGAAAATGCGCCCCCTGTGCTGAGTTCTGGTTTAGCTTTGTAAGGAGCTGTGCTACCAGGTGGACCTTCTCTGAGAACGGGAACCTCTTCCCACGCACTCCACCCGCCAAGGCCACACTTTCCCAGCAGGTGTGACACATCACAGGGCTTGTTCTGATGAAGGCAGGGGGGTGGACTGAAAAATAAGCAAAACCCAAGACAAAAAAATCATTTTCATTAGAAGTAATATATGATCCAGACAAAACTATAATTCAAAGAGATGCATGTACCCCTGTGTTCATAGCAGCACTATTCACAGCAGTCAAGACATGGAAACAACCTAAATGTCCATCAACAGATGAATGGATAAAGAAAATGTGATATATATACTTTATGAATATATACATATATATAATGGATTATTATATATAATATATAATATACATAATAGAATATCACTCAGCCATAAAAAAGAATGAAATAATGCCATTTGCTGCAACATGGATGAACCTAGAGGTTGTCATACTAAGGGAAATAAATCAGAAAGAGAAAGACAAATACCCTATGACATCACATATGTGGAATCTAAAATATGACACAAATGAATTTATCTACAAAAGAGAAACAGACACACAGACATAGAGATCAGACTTGCGGTTGCCAAGGGGGAGAGGGGGTAAGGGAGGGATGGATTGGGAGTTTGGGATTAGCAGATGCAAACTATTATATAGAGAATGGATAAACAATCAGGTCCTACTGTATAGCACAGGGAACTATATTTAGTATCCTGTGATAAACTATAATGGAAAAGAATATGAAAAAGAAGGTATATATGTTTATAACTGATCGCTATGCGGTATAGCAGAAATTAACACAACATTGTAAATCAACTATACTTCAATAAAATAAAAAGTAATACATGCTCATTTTTGAAAACATGGACACAAAGAAGAAAACAAGAATCATCCACAATCCAGATATTATTACTATGTACCCACTGCCCAGGGTTTATTTCTCATTTTTAAAAACAATTATTTCAGTATAATATACATACTAAAAGTATACACGTCCTAAGAGTACAGCTTGATAAATTTTCACAAGTTTAACACACCCATGCAACCGGCACCAAAATACAGAAAGAGCTACAGCAGCAGCCTCGACATCCTTCCCCAATCACTCCAGAGATAACAGCTAGCATCATAGATTAGATTTGCCTGTTTTCAAACTTTATACAAATGAAATCAATACAGGATGCTCTTTTTTGGAACTGGAGTTTTGTAATCAACTTTATGTTTCTGAGATTGACCCACCCCATCCCCACTGCATACAGTTGTTTATGCTTGTTGCTGTCAGGTATTTTCTTCTGCGAATATAACACAGTTTGTTTACATCTGTACTCAATTTTAGTAGATACAGTTTTCCCACTACCACCCTCAGCAGCAAGCAGTACATGAGTGTGCTGGAAGCTCTTGCCAACACTTTAGTTTTTCCCATTTTTTTCATCTTAGCCATTCTTTTCATATTTATTGGCCATTTGGCTAGCCTCACCCACGAAGTACCTTTTCCAATCTTTTGCCCATTTTTCTACTAGGCTATTCATTTTTTCTTGTTAACTTGTAGGAGTTCTTTACCCATTCCAGCTATGATTCCTTGGTAGGGATAGGTATTGCAAATCTCTCCTTCTACCCTGGGGCTTGCGTTTCTACTTTCTTCATTAATATTAAAACTTTATGATAATCTTTCTGTTTTCTTTATGGCTCAGTGCTTTTCTGTTCTGCTTAAGAATTCCCCCTCCTTTGTGTTCATGAAAATGTTCTTTTTTCCTACATTCTTCATGGTTTTTCCTTTAACATTTAAATCTATTTAATTTAAATCTAACGTAAATCTGGAAGTGATTTTTATATGGTGTGTTTTTTCCCAAGTGGATATCTAGATTGACTCAGCAGATTTCCAGTCTTTTACTAAAAATATTATGAATGCATATGCATGTTTATTTATAAGTAAATATCTTAATGCATACAGCCTATTTTTTTTCACACACACACACTGTATTTTATTTTCACAAGCGATAAATAAACTGACACCAAGCATTGTAAATGGGTGACCACAACAAAAGCAACAAGGATTGCAATTACCAAACACGAAACACACTCATACTATGTCATGATATTGACATTCAGTCCAGTAATCCTCCACTGTAACAGCTCCTTTACTTTGCAGTGAAAACTGATTTGTATATTTTTTGCCTCTGAGTCCTTGTGAGATTTTTTTTTTTACTCAAACAGAAAGTCACACAAATTATAATCATCCTCATCAGTTCACTCAGTCCCATGTAATTAATTATTTTTTTCATCTTGATCTTTTGTTAGCACTTTTATGAATTCATCAGTTTTCCATTAGAGTTCTGAAAATGCTTATTCATTCAGCTCAGCAGTACAGTCAGTTACCAGAAACCTGTACTTGTCAGAGTTCTTTTCCATGAATTCCTTGAAGATGAAACACTTTTATCGGAACATTTTTGCAAAAGCATCAGAGTACACCCAGAACTGCATACAGACTATTTTTAACATTGCTTTTAAAATTATTGTTGACTAATTGTCATTTAAATCCACCAAAACATAACTTTCAGTGTCTGCATGATATTCCATTATATGGATATGTGAATTTATTTGGCCATCCAAATGCTAGTAGACATCCAAATTATTGCCAGATTTTCATACTTATAAATAAAACTGATGAAAAACTAGGAATATATATCAGTGTTTCAACCTGTGTACCCACAAAAGGGTCCTGGAAGAACTGACCCAAATAAACATTTTAAGGCTCTTCATCATTATCACCAAACTGCTTTTCAGAAGATTTGACGAAACATAAAATTCCATGAAAACTGAGATGATTGTATTCTCCCCGTGTCACTACAATGTGTCAGCCTTGAAGATTGTCATTAAAATCTTACGACAGTTGTCTAGACAAGAAGTCATACCTCGATGTCAAATTGGGTGTTTTTTAAAAAGTGAATTGGAACACTTTGTGTTAACCATGTTTATTTCATCTTCAGATAACAGTGTATCCAGTCACTGCTTCCTTTTGTATAAAGGCTTTACTGTTCTTCTTACTGGTTTGTCTGAGCTATTTATAGAAAAGGTAGAAACCAGTCACATATGATGTAGATTTGTTCCAAGGCCTTTAAACCTTGCCTATTTATATTTTCATGTAGTGAAGCCTATCCATTTTTATTTTATTATTTCTGCCATTACTTTTAATCTTAATAGCTTAGAGCAAATATTGACCTCTATGGGTTACCCTTCCATTTAACTCCTTTATCTATCGGCAACTAATTCTGCAGATTTGATGTAAGATACAGATCTCAATGTATGCCTTCTCCCTTATCCCTAGATACCTAGCTAATTTTTCCCAGCAACCCAACCAGGATGTGGATCATTTTGTGTTATCTTAGCAGCTGGTGTTAGAATTCCACTTAGGTGGAGAACCAATACTGTTTGCAAGAATCTCTTTTTTTTTTTTTGTAGATTTATTCTGTTATATTCTATTCAGATTCATATTATCTGAAAGGGCCATCAATTTTTATTTTTTTTTAACTTTTGGGTTTATTTATTTATTTATTTATGGCTGTGTTGGGTCTTCGCTTCTGTGCGAGGGCTTTCTCTAGTTGCGGCAAGTGGGGGCCACTCTTCATCGCGGTGTGCGGGTCTCTCATTATCGCGGGCTCTCTTGTTGCGGAGCACAGGCTCCAGACGCGCAGGCTCAGCAATTGTGGCTCACGGGCCTAGTTGCTCCGCAGCATGTGGGGTCTTCCCAGACCAGGGCTCGAATCCGTGTCCCCTGCAAGAATCTCTTGGTACTGTGGTGTTAAGATGAACTACTGGAGGCCCAGTGATCCTGGCACTGAAGCCTCAGAGGAGGGAAGAAGCTGGTCTGCGATTCCATTGGAGGCATTTACTGCTTTCGGGTGGCTGGGGCATGGGGATGAAGAAGAGGAGGAAGGAGGCGAAAGAGAAGATTCAGATCCGTGAAAAGCGGTTGGAGCAGGTGGAGGTGCCAGCGAAGCTTGTTGGCGACGGGGTGGCCAACAAGGTGATGCCCATGGTGTCACATTCCTGATCCCCAGACCCCAGACTGCCCCCAGTTGCTTTATCTGCATTTCGCCGTGTTCTGTGAGGCTCAGAGAGGCGCAGAGCTCACCTCTGTGCTGTGCACACAGGGAGCCGAAGCAGCGTGCAGAGGCTGAGGGGTGCCCTCGGGAATGCAGGGGCTGCGGACCAGGGCTTGGGGCGGCGATGGACCAGGGCCTTGGTAGGAGATTGAGTCAATTACACCTGCTTCTCGAGGGCCAGGGAGGCCCCTAGCTCACATCTGTGGATTAATCTGGCTTGCTTTCTTGCTTTGCCATTCACTTTGGTGTCTTTCTTTATCACCAGAGCTGACGTGTTGATTCCCTGTTGCTTCTATGTGAAATCGCTAAGCTCCTTGCATCAGTGATGCAGTCAGGGCAAGCCCTCTCTCCTAACCATCTTAACTATGTTGAAGTGTACAGCTCAGCAGCGTTAGGTACATTCACATTGTTGTGTAACCAAACTCGAGAACTTTTTCACCTTGCAAAACTGAAACTCAGCTCTGCCCAGTAGGGAAGAACAACTCCCCATTCCCCTCCCCCAGCCCCTGGCGACCCCCCCTCTTCCTCCTGTCTCTGTGGAGCTGACTCCTCTAGGGACCTCATAGAAGTGGAGTCATGCAGTATTTGTGTTTCTGTCACTAGCTTATTTCACTGAGCAGAATGCTCTCAAGGTTCATCTACATGGTAGCACATGTCAGAATCTCCTTCCTTTTTAAGGCTGAATAATATTCCACGGTGTGGCTGGACCACATTGTGTTTATCCCTTCATCCATCTAAGGACACTTAGGTTGCTTCCACCTCTTGGCTATAGTGAATAATGCTGCTATCAGAGCTTTTTCTGCATTCCTACAACTGAAATTGCAGCCCAAACTTGGGGAGGAAACAGCATGGCACTCCAGAGCATGGGATCTGCTTGACCTTCAAATCCCTGATGGTCTTTAAGGAGAAAGATCTTGTCCTGCCTCAGGGTCATGACGTGAGTACCATGTCGCTGAGAAACACTCTGACTCCACACTGTTCTTAACATGCGCCCCCCACCCCATGCCACCACAGAGGAGATGTAAGGACCGTGGTCTGCTTTCACCCTGCCACAAGGGTTCTTCATGAGGATTCTTACATTAGAGCCTCACCCAAGCCTGTGGTTCATTCTAATCTAATTCTCTCACTTAGTTACTTCCAGAAATGAGACTTCCCCACCTGACCCAATCTCTCCATATGGATCATGATTTTCTTTTTCAGTGGATTCCAAAGAGAGAGAAGTTTCTTGAAACACATAACAGTGGTGGCATTTGGGATGCCACCAGCACCCCTGAACCAGGTGCTTCATTTCTCAGGGGTGCCCACCCATGAGTGAAAGAGGACCCACCTCAGCCTTGATGACCATGGCATCCTCTAAGGTAATGGAGTCTGGCTTGTGAGTCATCCTCATTCATTCATTCAACAAATATCCAATAAGAGCTCAGTATACATCAGTCACTGGGCTGGGTGTACTAGATACAGATATGCATAAGAATCCCTGCCATGGAGGAAATGACCAGGTACTACGGGAGACACATGCCCACAAATAGCCAAGCTCAGTGACATAAGTCCTAGGATGAAGTTATGAACAGCATGGTAGGTTGTCCAGCTTTGGCTTTTCGGCTGTAAATTCAGAGAAGGTTATGGTGAGGATAGCTACCTTAACAATCAGCCTCATTTAAAGATGAGAAAACCGAGGCTCAGGGAGAGTAACTGATTCCTAAGGACGTCAGTTGGTTGGTGGCAGCCCCGGAACAGGCATGCAGACCTTCCATGATTAGTCTGGTTCTTTCCTGAACCAGTTTGCCCATTTCTGTGGTCCAGGCCAGAGCTGGTCTTGGGCTTTGTTTTGCTGGGCTTCGAAGAGATGCTGATCTCCAGAGTTTTTGTTAGAAATCCCACTCTTCCTCCATCGAATTCCTTGCTGAAATGACACAGTGTTTTAGACGCACCCTTTCTGATGCATGAATCTTACCTCACATCCTGTGGGATGGTAGCTCGAGTGTGGTTGCAAGATTACCAAATGGTCAGTTTGCATAAACAAAATCCATCAGCCTTGTTCTGTCCTGCCACGAGGGGTTAGCACGAGCTGATTCCAGGGGAATCGTGATATCCATCAGAGCGTGCGACATTTCGCAGAGGATCACGGCTACATTCAGAAGTGCCCTGACTCCCTGGGAGCACACTTTGTCTTTTCACTGTGTCTGTGTCCTGTCTGAGGCATTCTGATGGACACCTGCAGGTGTGTCTACCTGCCCGGCATCCATTCCCTCTTATCCTGGTGAGAGGACCTTGATCTTCCTTCGAAGACTCACCGTCTTCTATTCCCACCATCACTCCAAATGCAACCAATACCGTCCATGTGGGAACATGGTCCAAACCAGACAAATTAGACTCTGATGTTTGAACATCAAGCTGAGCGCCTCAGGGTCAGAAAATGGCTCAGATTTGTGAGTCACGAGGGCTGAGCCCAGAGGAGGCTGCCTGTTAGTTCTTGTTACCTAGACTTCCCACCCCACCTCCAGCTGTGGGCTTTTAGTTGTCTTTCTATTTTGTGACATTCCGTGTTTTCCTGTGTGACACTATTTTGCTTTAGGTGGCTAGGGTCTACTCCTGTTATTGGCAACTACAGAGCCCTGACTGACTTTTGTTGACACTGGCCAGGCAGAGGAGGGTCAAAAAACCAGGAGCAGAGGGGGAAGTTAAAGGATGAGGGGCCAGATGTGAAGATGAAGAATCAGTTCAGTGTCAGTGGGGAGCCACAGAGAGATGAGGGTTAGAGTGAACGGGAGAGAAAAACTGGATCCAGGGATTAAAGTTACCAGGAAAGTGGAAGTATGTGAATTTACCCAATTTGAACCCTTGGAGTCCTCGTATGAACAGTGGCACAGATGGATGGGATTGAGAAATCTTTGAATTCACCTTCTCCAGGACCTGGTTTCCTCTCCCGCACTCGGGATCATATGAATTGGATCGTTCAACTGTGCGTTTACGCAACCCCAAGTACTAGGGTCTAAGCATGGTCTAACCATGAGTATAAGTTCTGGCTCAGAGCTCCTGATGACCTCCTATACCCCTCCCAGGATGAGGCAGATGGGGCAGACACATGCCAAGTCCTGACAGGGTAGATCTCCTTCTGGGACCGAGCAATAGTTGTTTACAAGGCAGTGTGACTTATAACAAATGTAGTTCACATCCCAAGTGACCGGGCCTTTTCTGGCCCTGCCTTCCAGTAAAATGTCCAAGATTCTGAGCCCAAACATCCATCCTTCATTTGCTCTGCTCCCTCCCATGTGCCCCCTTCCCTCAGCTGGGTCAGAACCTGTCCAGGCCCCCAGGCCCCCCGGGCAGGCTGGAGCCCCCCTTGCCCTGGCCCATTCCTTCCAGGGAAAGAATGATCTTTGGCCTGGTGCTCTGTTCCTCCATGGATGACATCTCTCTGTCTTGGACGGATTTTCCTACCATCACATCAAGAGCAGTCTGGATTAATCAGAAGTTTGGTTAAACGCTCAGAAAAGTGGGCTTCTAACCATTTCTGGGTCACTGACCTCTTTGAAAATGAGAAGGAAGCTATGAACACTTAAACACACACACACACCCCACACAAAATTCTGTCCACAGTTCGGGGATGTTCCTGGGACCTCCCATCTGGCCCTCCCTTGGACTCTGTCTAGGACACACAGCTGTCTCTGGACACGCGAAATTCTCCCACCCCACCCCCAGGGTTACTCACACAGGTGGTAACTCTCCTGCTGGAAGCAGCACGTGTGGATCCACGTGCTGGATGCCAGAGGCTGCCCTGGTTCTAAGCGTCAGCGACGAGTCTTCAATGGGCCAGTGAAGGAACACGAGGATTCAAAAGGAAAGCTCTAAATGTCACCTGGCTAATCATTTGAAAGGGTTGGGAGGGTGTCATCCCCGGGACACTCACCTCCTTGAGGTAGAACCTCAGACCCAGCCTGTATCAGTCCCAGCCCAGGGCCCCGAGGAAGAACCCCTCAGGCCTGCAGTGGGCACACTGGCTCAGGTGCGGGGAGAACTGGGGCTCACCTTACACTCAGCGGAAACACACATGCACACACAGACACACGTGCACACACAGACACACATGCACACACAGACACACGTGCACACACAGACACACATGCACACATAAAGACACAGTGCACACACAGACACACATGCACACACACACATTTCAGATGCACTCGATATGTGTATTGGCCTAATGCAAACTGTTCAAATGTGAAAATCAACAGCTGACTGAAACTAAGATCAAAGCATCTGGGTCTTAATAATAAAAAGAACAAAATTCAAAAGTATTTAAACTTGTATTTAAAGGTTTATTATTATTACACTTTTATTACAGTTTTAGAGACTAAAATGTTAGGTTTGATGATATAGACCAGGAACCAGGATTTTTCAGGGTTGCCAGCCCTTCCTCCTGCCCTCCTACTGCACGTTTGCAACATGAAACAGAGAAAAATGTGGTCCCCTAAAATAATGCGTTCCCAGCTGACTTCAGTTAAAAGCAAGGACTATATTCTTTTTTTTTTTCACACACACAGACTGTATTCTATTTTTACAAGAGATAAACTGACACCAAGCATTGTAAATGGGTGACCACAACAAAAGCAACAATGATTGCAGTTACCAAACACGAAACACACTCATACTATGTCATGATATTGACATTCAGTCCAGTAATCCTCCACTGTAACAGCTCCTTTACTTTGCAGTGAAAACTGATTTGTATACTTTTTGCCTCTGAGTCCTTGTGGGATTTATTTTTTTTTTATTCAAACAGAAAGTCGCAAAAACTATAATCATCCTCATCAGTTCACTCAGTCCCATGTAATTAATTTTTTTTTCATCTTGATCTTTTGTTAGCACTTTTATGAGTTCATCAGTTTTTCATTAGAGTTCTGAAAATGCTTATTCATTCAGTTCAGCAGTACAGTTACCAGAAACCTGTACTTGTCAGAGTCTTTTCCGTGAATTCCTTGAAGATGAAACCCTTTTATAGGAACATTTTTGCAAAAGTATCAGAGTACACCCAGAACTGTCTGTAAATGACAAAAGACTTAAAAATGACCACGGTTAAAAGATTTGATGAAAGTTCATAATAATGCAATTGACAAGGAAATTTAGTTATTTCTGAGATATACATTTTAAAGTAATAACTAGAATTATGACTTATCATACCAGAACATATAAGATTTTTAGAAATTTCATGTAATGTCTGAAACATTTATATTAACATATTTCCATACAAATAACCCAAAGAAAGTTTAGTATTAGTTGGTTTTGTTTGTTTGTTTTTTTATACTGCAGGTTCTTATTAGAAGGACTATATTCTTATGCTGTCTATGGTGTCTGGATTAGTCCTGTAGGCGGAAGATCCTGATTTTGGAGTTTTGCCTCCTTATAATACTTTGAGATAGCAAATGTTGACATTCTGCTTTCAATTTGTCCATATAAGGTGTGAAGAATTCTCAAATAGGATTTTTTTCTTGAAAGATCATGGCCAAAGTGGAATTGAATAACAAAAATATAACTACGGCTATTTATTTTGTTTACTGGTATAATACTAGTACCCAAACAATTCTACAAAGATTAGAACCATGATATAGCTAACTTCTGTTTACCTGTCTACATTACTATTTAAGTTTTTTATGAATATTTTTGGCTCAAAAGGCTTTAAAACAATGTTATTCTGAATATTATCTAACACATAGCCTCTTTCTAGCCAATATCTTCCAATCTATTTCATTATTTAACTACATGAAGACTTTCAACAATTCTGTATATAAAATTAATAGATTTCAAATTATCATTTATTACATTGTTTTTGCAATATTATATATTATTATATATAGACTGGTGGAATTTTAAATCTACAGTATACAAGGAGATTTTTTTCTGGATTGCATCTACAATGGTTATCTATGTTTGAAAGTGAATGATTAACAATAAATCTGGATGTTATGCTTTGTGCATGTTGTAAGACAGGTTAGACAGGATAATAACTTCCAGGACCACCTAATCCTTGATCCACACAAGACT
Organism: Eschrichtius robustus; assembly: GCF_028021215.1. Classification (NCBI taxonomy): domain Eukaryota; kingdom Metazoa; phylum Chordata; class Mammalia; order Artiodactyla; family Eschrichtiidae; genus Eschrichtius; species Eschrichtius robustus. The sequence continues at coordinate 3,979,105 of NC_090828.1, forward strand.
GAGAAGCCTAAAAGGATGTTGAGATAGGCATACACCTAACTGGCCTTCTGAAGGTCAAGGCTGAAGCCAACACTGAACACTGGAGTCTGTGCCAAAGATGAATTTCGGTGCGTCCTGGTATGTATGTGTGTGAAGCACTGCTTACTCTTGCCATAGACCTACGACTTCTTTTGCCATTGTGCTTTATCCTATGCTCCACGCCAGTCTATTCAATGAATGCTGGCCACCACCTTCTAAGTCAAGTTCACAACCCACAGTTTGAAAAGCACTGGAGGGTGCTTTCTAACTTCTGGTTCCCTTCCTCTGTGCTTTAAAATATCCCCAGGAAGGCATCATCCCATGATCAGTCTCACTCCTGCATCCCCATCTTCCTTTGCCGGGCACGTGTTGAGCATGGATTTTGTTAGGAGCAAATGTGAAGACCTCACCTCTGTCTCTAGGAATCCTCTAGGGAGTGAGGAAGTTAGCACAAAGGCTACTCTAAACATGACGATCCCATGTTTAGGATAAGCGTGGCACATCATAGGAGCTGAAAGAAGGATGTCTCTCCTAAGGAGGGGCTCTGGATGTCTCCCTGGGGAAGGTAACATCTGAACTGAGACTTGAAGATTGCGCAGGAGACGCCAGGTAGAGGGAAAGGAAGGGAGGGGTGGGAATGGGAGCTGGGGCAGAGCTGGAGAAAGCATGCTCTGAGCATGAACATCTCCCAGCCGTAAGGTCTCTGGGACCTTGGAAATATTCCTCTCCCTTCAGCAGGGAGGGGGCTGCTTCTCCCCCAGTCCTGGGAACCTGCATTACAAGTGGGGTTGTGAGATGGCCCTTGGGACTCTGAAGAGCCTGAAGTTAAGAGACCTGAGCTGGGAGGGGCTGCCACCCGGCTCACTGACCTTCTTGCCCGGGTAGTAAGCTCTGTGGGATCACTTGGAGCTGTGAGCCCTACACGAGCAGAGACCTCTTTGGGGATTATCCCAGCGGGGACTCTGAGAACACTCACAATAAACACTTGGGCACTGTCCCTTCTGGATGCTGTGTGACAAGAAGGACACAAACATTCTTAGGGTTGCCAGTTGTGTCATCTTGTCCCAAGTCCTGGGACAGAGTCCCCAGGTGCTGCATGGGGACCATCACAGCTCTGGTAAAGCCAGTGAGTGGGTCCAAGACACAAAATACACTATCACAAGTCAGAGGAATACTGACTCATCCTTAAAGAAGGAACTCCTGCTTGCAAGGACCAACAGGAGGAACGTTATTGGGAGGAACGGGAGTCAACTCTGAGTCCTGCAGCCTGGGCTCCCCAGCCGGGCCCCTCTGTGTGCTCCCTGGGTCCCCTGCCATGTCCACGTTTTCCTCCAGCTTGCAAAGCAATGCATTTCTCCAGGGCTGTCCACTTCTGGCCTTGACCTCATCCCGGATACGGTCAGGGCGGGGCTTTGCCAAGGCTGCCCTGGAATCATTTGTTAATGTTGACACGTGTGGTGTATCAGTAAGGAACTGGCTCATTCATCACTAGAACATTTCCCCCAAACAAATCTATCAAAGGAGCAGAAAGTGTATATAGTGTCCCCTCGGCCAGACCCAGTTCAGCTGTTCCTGGTGCCGAGCAGGTGGGTGAGGTGACACCTCCTTCACCTCGTGACAGTTTAAAACAGCCCAGCAGACTGTGTTTATTATTGGCACCCAGGATGATTAGACGACATGATTCATCTGCATTGAAAGATATCATCCACATGAATAATAAAGTGCTCTTGCTATTACACATGATTCTCTGGGATCTGGTGATGTCAAACTTAAAGATTCCCATCCAGCCTGACACTGGGGGCTGGGAGGGAGGAGGGTGAACCTTCCGGTTCGAGGACAAACTTCAATGGAGAGGTTTGATCCCTCTGGGATATCCTTATACTTACTGCAGAAGTGTAACTCACATCCATACACCTATGTCCAAATTTATCTCATCTACATATTTTCATCGCCAGTGCAACCACCTGGTGATGGAGAGACCGAAACCCTCTCACCTGGGTGCTCTGTCGGCCCCTGTCTGTCCTCCTGCCTTGACTGCACCCCCTGAAGTCCTTTCGTCACTCAGCAGCTGAGGGAGCTTGAGAAGGGTGAAGGAGCCATGGAAACTTTGAAGGAAGCCAGGGGGTCCCAGTATGGGTTGCAGACTGTGACGAAAGAACCTAGCTACATAAAAAATGTGTGGAACGACTGCAGTGAAAGGCAGAGGGGAAAAGGAGGTGCTGACCCAAGTGACTTTGGAAAAAAGTGGATTCTGTGAGGTTAAAGGCAAAAGGAACTGCACACAAGAACTGCACATACAGAAGACATACAGATGGCCAACAGGCACATGAAAAGATGCTCAACATTGCTGATCCTCAGAGAAATGCAAATTAAAGCCACAATGAGATATCACCTCACATCTGTCAGAATGGCTTTTATCAAAAAGTCTACAAATAACAAATGTTGGTGCGGATGTGGAAAAAAGGGAACCCTCTTATACTGTTGTAGGGAATGTAAATTGGTGCAGTCACTACGGAAAACAGTATGGAGGTTCCTTAAAAAATTAAAATAGAGTTGCCATATGATCCAGCAATTCCACTCCTCTATATATATATCTTAAGAAAACAAAAACACTATTTTGAAAAGATATATGCATCCCAGTGTTCATTGCAGCGTTATTCACTATAGCCAAGAAATGAAAACAACCTAAGTGTTCATCAACAGATGAATGGATAAAGATGTGGAATATTACTCAGCCAGAAAAAAGAATAAAATTCTGCCATTTACAACAATGTGGATGGACCTAGAGGGTATTATGCTTGGTGAAATACGTCAGACAGAGAAAGACAAATACTGTATATTTTCACTTCTATGTGGAATCTAAAAAATAAAATGAATGAATACAGCAAAACTGAAATAGACTCACGGATATAGAGAACAAACTAGTGGTTACCAGTAGGGAGAAGGAAGGGGAGATGAGCTAGATGAGAGTATGGGATTAAGAGACATAAACTACTATGTATAAAATCAATAAACAACAAAGGTATATTGTACAGCACAGGGAAATACAGCCATTATTTTGTAATAACTTTAAATGGAGTATAATCTATAAAAATATTGAATCACCATGTTGTACACCTGAAACAAATATAATATTGGAAATAAACTATACTTCAATTAAAAAAAAGAACTGCACTCTAGTTGGTAAAGCTGTTCAGCACAGAGGTGCGGGTTAGCCACTCTGAAACCACTGTGCATGTCTAGTAACTGAATAATTAAGTAAATGGATGGCAAATGGTGGGGCTTGTTTCTCACTCTTGGAGTTGGACATTAGAGATAAGCTAGGGTAGGGGATGGAATGATCCAGGTGATGTAGGATTAGAGTTGGAAACATCAGTAGGAACTCATGTTTAGTCTAATACAGATACAGATGGATAAATACAAAAGTAATTCTTTAGATATGTGTACTATATTTGGGTTAGTATACACACATATGTTGCTAAGCTCTTTCTGCGGAGAGAGCCCAAAGGAATGACACCCCAGTAGCATAGCAATGAGCTCACCCAGCACCCAGATCTTTGTTTCTAATACCATTCTCAAATAAAAGAAAGATGGGATCCTTGGAAAATTGGTTGATTCTAGGGCTGGGGTAAAAAATATATAAGAAGTGTCTGGAGTATCTTATAGTGACAGAAGGTAAGGAATGTTCAAAAGACAAATTGGGAATAATGAACAATAATGTATAGTTATTGGTCAATTAGTGGTGACAAAGGCATCAAACTAATGGAAGAATTTCAGAGGATATGAGAACCCTCTCTACTATCTTTGTAACTTGTCTGTAAATCTCAAGCTATTCTACAATAAAAAATGTTTTGAAAAAACCTGTAATGACACCCAATGCTCTTAACTCTTCCTTTCTCTATGCCCTCTTCCGTTTTCTGACTTCCTTGCTCATTTCTCTCCAGTCACATGGGCCTCCTTTCTGGTCCACCTGTCTTTACCATCCCAGGTCTCCTGAACTTCCAGGACTTTCCATGTGCTGTTGCCTCTTCTTGAAATGCTCTTCATCCTGTGTCTGGCTCCTTTTCCCACAACAGGTCCCAGCTGAAATCTCACCTCCTCAAAGAGATGATCCTGGGCCACCCAAGCCAAAGTGGTGTCCTCCATCACCAGATACCCCTACTACACACACACACACACACACACACACACATGCACACACACACACACACACACACTGGTATTCCGTCATTCCATCACCTTGTTTATATTTTTCATTGCACTTACCATTGTGTTTAATAATCTGGCTTATTATCTGTCTCCCCAGTAAGATGTTAAGATCTCAGGAGAAGGTGTATTATCACTAAGTACCCAAAAGTACCCAAAATCTAGCTCAGCGCCTGCTCAATACAAATCTGCTGAAATAAATAGAAGAGAGTGTTAATTAATAAAACATGCTCTGACAGTCATCAACTTTTATTTGTTACACGCAAAACTACACATCACAGGCTGTCCTCATATGGCAAGTGGGGGACAATTCCCAGACTCCCTGCTGGGACCAGTCTGTCCCCCAGGGAGGAGGTGATCCCTGATTATCAGGAATTATCTAACTTGAAATCATCACGTGATTAAAATTCACCCTGGCAGCACACAGAGACACAGGACCCTTTGCATGTCACTACAATTAGCCCCCATATCTGTTATCCAGAATCTAAAGTCAAAAGAAACCCCCAGTACCCTAAGAACAAGGTAATGTGGGGTAGCCCAGCTTCTATGTTGCTGCTGTGTGGTTGTCAAATGAAAGTGATATGATGAGTGAAAATGAAAGGCAACGAATGAAAAGGTACTTTGAAGGGGATAATATGATCAAAACATGTGAAAAATGAGCTTTTTAAAAGCAACATGGTGCTTCCTGCTGGTCACACGATGAGTGACTCCAAGTTAAACTCAAGCTGCAATTCTGCTGTAGCACTTTGTTGTGTTAGGGTCACTCTGCCCCACTAGACTGAACTCTTTGAGGGCAGGGACTGTCTCCGATGCCCCCAAACTAGCACAGTGTTGGCTCAGAGAAGAATCCGAATACGTCTCCACTTAAGACACATCTAACTCAACATGCCCCAAACGGGATCCCTGACCTTCTACCCCAAACTCTCTTCCGTTCCCTGATTCAGGCACGGGCACCACCATCCACCAATCTGTCCAGACCAGAAACCCCAGCCTCTTCCTACACCCCTCACTCATTGCACCTGAACTGTCTTCAGGGTCTGTCTTACCTCCTGGACTGTGTGAGGTTCTCAAACCTGGACTGTGTGAGGTTCTCAAATTTAAGGATCGAATCGTTCATGTCTTTATCTCTAGTATTTAACATGTATCTGGCACATGATTGGTGCTGAATCAAGGTTTGTGCCCTGCACGACTGGGGAGTCGGACTGAAGTGAAGATTTTAATGGGGTTTGAAGTCATGCTCTGCACTCCCAGAGAGCATTTGACTTCCAGAAGATTCCACCCTATCTCTCTAGCCAGATTTTAAGTTACCTCAAGACAGGAACTCCTTCTCACGTTCCACAGAATCCCTTTGTCATCACCAGCCTCCCACATAGCTGTGTCCTCACTGAGGAGAAAAGATGGCAAACAGCTCACAGCCCTGAGTGGTCTGAGATGGAGGAAGAGAGAGCCGCTGAGAAGGGTGCCACCATTCGTGGATTCTGCATGGACCTGGGATATGGTGGCCACAAAATTCCACTTTCTACAGCTGAAGACCATGCCGTAAAGCAGCACTTCCTGTAAAAGGTTAATACTCTTATACATTTTTTCCCAAAAATATATTTAATAATTATTTGATTTCTTAGTAGCAGGTAATAACTAAGATGGACCAAGTCAGGAGACTAACTAGGAATTTTCTGGGTCAACAAATGATTCTCTCAATTTAGGAGCCAGTTCAGAGATCTCTGATCAGCCACCATGAAGGAGTTTTCAAGACTGTGGACCGAAGAAAGAGAGGAACCAAAGATTTGGTGGCGGTGCATCCAGGGGAACAGACATGGGTAGTAGTATCTCAGAGACCCCAGCCTTATTTCAGGAGTCTGCACTTCAGCTGAGGTCTGTTCCCTCATCCCAAATGTCCAAAAGCATCTAATAGAAATAAAACACTATGACTTCCAGGGGTCGGCTGAGACCACTGGCTCAGGGGAGGGGCTGGGAGCCGGGCTGAAGTCTGAGCTCATCCTGAACAGACCATTAATTTACCCAACCAATATTTATTGACCAGAAAATGGCTACTCGGAGAACTTCTTGGTCTTTGAAACTATCCCATATATTTCTTTTGTCACTCTTTTTTTTTTTTTGCCTGGCCCAAAATCCTGGTAAGAAGCCTTGAAAAGAAAAGGTCCTCTGAGTTATCAGCTAGCTCAGGAGATGGGGAGACTGCAGGGGGGCAGCTGGAAGGAAATGGCCCAGTTCCTGGCATCCATGGGAGGGACCCGAGGGCACTCCAGGAAGCTGACAGCCAAGAAGGGAGTAGTGAGCTTGGAGGGTCCGGGGGTCATGCCTTGGAGGCCCAATTCAGATGAAGTGGACTGTTTATTGTAATAGGGTTTTACAGAGTTACAGCAGAGTCATGGCCACAAAACTCATGTACTTCATTTCCTGGCTTTCCTGTGTCCTCCCTCAGCTGTCCCTCAAGATCCTGGGTTGTGGCTGCCTGTCGTGTTTCTTTTGGCCCACCCGCCTGTGACCCAGTGCTTTTGATTTATCATTCCCTCTTTGCCCTTTGGTGTTTAGCAGCAGAACCTGCAATGCCGCTCTGGGTTAGGACCCCAAACAACGGATCTTTGTTAAAATTTTGCCTTAAATCCAAATGGACTGTTACCGTGTATAGTGGGCGAGATTCCTGGGCTTTGTGGCATCTGTTCTGGCTGCTTGGAAGCCTATTGTGTTCCCTCCATTTTCTTTTCCAGTTTTCAAATAAGTGAGGTTATAGGACAGCCGACTCTGGATAACAGAGGCCAAACCTGGTATTTCCAGACTGTAAAGTAAATGGAGACTATGACATTTCTAGGGGACCCAGGCAAGTGAGGCAATGCACAGCTGCAACATCTGGCCATATAAAACTAAAAATAACACCCCATAAAATGTATTTTATTTGCTTATTTTGACAACTGAAACGCACTTTCCATTACACATGACTCTGTAAGTCTTGCAGGTGGAAGAATCCTG